>NC_092507.1:84734113-85345779 GCF_047511675.1 Marmota flaviventris
TGCTCTAGTTAGAGATATAAATATCTGCAAAAGCTCAGGGCTGTGAATATAGAGTGCATGTGAGGAAATGCTCCTAGCTGGCTATGACTGAAGCTGAATTTGAGGTGTATTTATGGAGTTACAGAAGTTGTCAGGGAAAGTGGGAGCTCTCATAAGCCAAGCTGAGGACTTGGACGTCCATCTACCCTGAAAGTGGCAGGGAATTATTGGAGAAATATAAGCCTCTGGCTGCTTGATATTCCTAAGCATGATTATTTCTTCCCTTCTTTCCTTCCTCCTTCCTTCCTTCCTTCCTTCCTTCCTCCCACCCTCCTTTCCTCCCTTTCTCTTTCTTCCTTCCCTCCCCCTCTCTCTCCCTCATATTTTCTCCATTCATCTCATATTCTTTCCTCCTATTCAGCAATACACTGAAATAGGCACCAAGAGTGCAAATAGATACAAGATAATTTCTGTTCCTAGTAGCAAAAAATGTACATGTAATTAACTTACTGTTTTTAGAATTTCTTTTTTATTTTTGTTGACAGAAATGGAAGTGGAAATAAAATATTTTAAGCCATCTAATGTTCCAGACTCTATGCAACATTATGCATGTGTTATCTCAATTTATCCTCACTACTACCATATGAAGTAGGAAAACCATGGACAAGCATATTGACATATTATGTAAGTTCTTTTCATCATTAAAACTCTATGGAATATTGTCCCTGAGGTGTTCAAAAGCAGTCTAGACATCCATCTGTTAAAGTACTGGAGTGGAACCCTAGGGAATGCTGTAGCCTTTGGCTTGATGAAGTTATCAGTTTCTATTTTGAAAATCCTGAAATTCTACGATTAGATGGAAGTAGTGATGAACTCTTGCACTATTCTCAAAAGACTTAAATGTGATAAATTCTTGGGGGAAGAAACTGATGTTTTACTATATCTTCTTACTAAAAATGCCTCGACATTCTCCCTGGGGTGATGGTGGCTATGCTCATGCCAGGGCCAACTTCCAACAGAATAATTTTGGATACCTTCCTCTAGTACCCTGGAGATTTCAGAGACTTGAAATAGTCTTTAATTCTAATTTTAGTAATTGTATAGCTGTATTGGTCATAATCAAACTTAAGTTTGAATGGTAGGTTAAATGTCCATATGAACATAGATTTATATCTATATCTATATCTATATCTATATCTATCTATCTATATATATATATATGAAATTGAATCATCTTTCTCATGCTTACACCACTGGCATCAAATGAAATGATAGAATTTAAAGAAACTCACCGAGACTGAACCCTAATATAAGCTTTAGTAATGATATGTCAAGATAGAATCATTGATTCCAACATGTTCCACTGTGACATGGGATGTAGATAGTGTGGAAGATGTGCATCTGTGGGGTCACGAAGTAAAATGGGAACTCTCTGTACCTTCTGTTAAATTTTGCTGTAAACCCAAACCTGCTCTACAAATTAAGGTTTATTTTAGTTTTTTAAAAAATCAGAGTAACTCTATGTGTAGGACTGTAAGCTCCATGAAAGCAGAAACCAATTCCTCTAATGTTTTGATCCTGTTTTAGATACAAAGAATGAATGCACATACTTTACTGAATTGTGAGTAAATAAATGCACAAATGCAAGTATGACAACAGAGCAGTGTGATAGGTGCTTGTGATTCAGTAGTGAACAAGATCTAAAGGTCTCTATGAACATGGGCTTGGTGATATAGACATGGGCAAGTCCACTGTTAGTTGTGACCAATAAGTTAAATGGAATCAGTGTGTGTTTGTGTGTGTGTGTGTGTGTGTGCGCGCGCGCACGTGCACAAAAATGGGCTCCTGAGTTTTTCAGGAAACATCATAAAGACAGGAATGGAAAGCTATGAATTAAAGAAGGCTAGCTTTATAGTTTTAATAGTAGGTGTCCCCAAAAGCTCATGTAGGAGACAATGAAAGAAAGTTTAGAGGTGAAATTATTTGTTTATGAGATCTTTGACACAAGCAGTGAATTAATCCCCTGGTAGGGATTAAGAGAGTGATAATTGCACAATTAGGTGGGCTGGAGGAGGTAGGTCATTGGGGCCATGCATTTGGGGTATATAATTGGTGACCTGAGTCTAGTCTCTCTTTGCTTCCTGATCATCATGCCCTGAGCCTCTTTTCTCCATCATACTCTTCCACCATGATATCCTACTTTACCTTGAGCCCTGCCTTGAAAATGGAGCTGGCTGGCTATGAACTGAGACTTCGGAAATCATGAGCCCCCACCCAAATAAACTTTTTCTCACCTGAAATTGTTCTTGTCAGGTATTTTATTGACAGCAGCAAAAAAAGCTGACTAAAATACTAGCTATATTTTAAAATATCTAAAGGGGATTATTGAGATGAAGAATAGAATTTTTTATATTTAATACACCTAAATATCTTCCTCTTAACTCTGTGTTGGGACAACTTATATAGCTGCCCTGGAATTGAGTAGTCTCTATCTAATACTGCCAAAGGGAAACACATATCCAAATTAGTATAGACTCTGTCAGACTCTGCTTGAAAAGCATTTTTATCTGTAGGACAAATTCCTGGGAGATGAGTCTCAGCAATGTCAAAATTCACTTAAGCAATAAACAACTTTTTTAAAAAAATTATTTTTAGTTGTAGATGGACACAATACCTTTATTTTGTTTATTTATTTTTTAATGTGGTACTGAGGTTCGAACCCAGTGCCTCACACATGCTAGATGAGTGCTCTACCACTTAGCGACAACCCTAGCTCCAATAAACAAGTTTTAAGAAGTTTATTTGCTGATGCTATAACTTAATATTTCATTTAACATGTTTTCAGATTTTAAAAGTTTGAAAAACACTAGGCTATAATTGATTCAGCTTGATAGAATTTTCTTTCTGAAAAATTACAATAGTGTCTAATTTCATTGTTTATTGTTTTACACAAACAAAACATTCTAGAATGTATGGACTTAACATGTACCTCACTAATTAATACTAATTAATGCCAATATTAATATTTAGAGTTTCAACTCTAAATATTACTACATGATTCTCTATTTTTTCCCCGATAGTGATATTATTAGCTTTATATTTCAGCTGGGGAAACTAAAATGAAGATTGACTCAGCTGGAAACAAATCAAGTGTCACATCCAGAAAGAGACCCAGTTTGTACTAATGTTAGAACTGATGGGCATTTGACTGCAGGAAATATGTCATTTTCTTTTGAGACTCTCCACATTTCCTAGCACTCTGCTCTGAATTTAATTGACTCAAACCAAGCACCAGATAATACCATATTCTCGGAAGGGAGTAAATAGCATTGACCTGGACATTCATGATAAATGATGATAAATGCATTGCTTAGCTGGGTCTCTAAAAGCCATAAATACCAACCAAACAATAAAAATGACTTTAAAAAATAGTTTAAACTGCTCATACTGTTCCTAATTCAATGTAAAATTCCAAAAACTGTATCAAACCAGTTGTACAATACAATGTATGAAAGTCTGGAAAAAAATTATACTTAGGAATAAGGCCTTCAAAGACTTTCCTATGCTTGTGAGGGTCATAAGTTTATGTCCAATTATTATTTTATCTCTTGCTTATTTTATCATTTTATCATTCTCCAATAAATTATATTTACTGAGTGTTGTAGTCACTGATTCATCGAATGTAGTCACTCAGGGCACAGATATTTTAGAGTTTGTTAGGTGTGGGCACCAATCAGATGCTTCTCTAAAAGATTATTTTTGAGTCCACCTCTAATAAAAGAACTCATACAGTAGCAGGACAGAGCTTGAGATTCTACACAACACTTTTCTTCACTCACCCAATCTCCAACTCTGAACCTTTTGGGTACTTTCCCTGTCAGTAGGAGCATAAGCATGAAAGAAAGAAAAACCATAGTTTCTACTGTACATGAGGATCACATTCTCATGGAGGTGGGGAGACAGATGGAAGACAGGCAGGCAAGGGAGGGAAGATGGAAAAGAGAAGGAAATACACAGAAAGAACAGAAGGACGGAAGGAAAGAAAGGAAATTATAAAATGTCAGGCGATAATAAGGATTATAAGAAAAAATATGGTAGGAATCAGAAGTTGACATGTGCTAGTTAAGAAAGAATGCTAAAAAAAATCTTTGTGGAGATGGTGTTGGAACAAACATCCAAACTAAGTGAGTGCATGTTATATAAACATCTAGTGAAGGACTCCTGACATCAAAGAGAGAAGCAAGTGCAAAGGTCCTCAGGAACTTTCTTGACAAGGTGAAGGAAAGGCACAAAGGCTACTGAAACAAGGTGAGACATAAAGTCAGAGATAGCCAGGGGCAAAATAATACAGAACCTTAGAAAATGATATTGATTCTGGATGTTTTTCCCCAAGTTACAATGAGATGTCATCAGTTTTATTTGGAAGATAATCTATATATGTGGGATGCGGGGGTGGGGGCGGGGGAAGCCAAGGACCAGTTATTTGGCAATAAGTGAAGGCAATAAAATTGGATCAAAGATGAGAAATTATGGTGATGATGTTGGAGTGGAGATGTGAGCAGTGGTTAGACTTGGAATATATTTTTGTCATCATTAAAAATGGTGACAATATGGTTCAAGATACCTAGGTTTCTTAAGATGAATTTTCTACTTTTAGCTCAGACTTTTATAGTCACCTCTCTTGTCAAAAGGCATAACATTGATTGACTCTATTGCTTCAGTATAGCAGAAACCACAGAAAATAATACATGGAGAATTTATATAAGTGGACAAATTTCAAGAGGGAGACAGAAAAATCTTTTCGATACTAATTAAATAACAAAGCCAGATGTCATCTATAGAGAGAAGTGGAAGAAAACAAAACTCGCCTCTCTACCTTTTTCTGTAATGAAAACTCTTCTTAAGTTTTTAATCAATTATCTTGGCTGCAAATAATAGAAACTGATACTGTGTCATTAAGCAGAAAAAAGTACTTCTCAAAAGTATATTGGATTTTCCCAAGGATTTCTGGTAAGTTTGGGAAAAAAAAGGCTTGGAAAATGTGTACAAGCAAAGGAAGCAGGAGAGCAACAAGAAGCCCATCTGGAACCACAGAACAGATGGGTTTGTTTGAGACACTGATGCTTCTGCAGCTGCCTTTGGTCTCTGGGCGCCATGGCAGGCATTACAGCTGCCACAAAGTCCAGAGCTAGACACTGCTTGTTGCCACTAGAACCACTGTCATAACTGCTCTTCAGAATGTAATGCCACTTTTACTGCTGCCACCCTTGCAAGCTCTGTTTCTGTCTCCAGCTCCTGTCTAAAGGCCTGGGGCATTTGATGGCTGTATCCTCAGTCAATTACCTGTACCATTCCAATAAGAGAGTATGAGATGAGCATCTAGCTATTAAGGCTTCTAAAGGGAAAAGCAGGCCTCATCTCCCACCAAAACCAAGACTCATACATGGGGAATCCAAAAATATAGGACCACAAAAATATATCACAAATATCCATTACAAAAAATGGCAAATACATAAGCTAAGAACAAAAATTCTACAAGAACTAGTAGAGTTTATTATGAAAGGCTATTTTATTCTGATATAAATCCACATATAAAAATGGTGACAGGGATTGCACAAAAAAAGGCTGAAAGCAACCTGGATTAGTTCATCCCTTAATTTGAGGATTTTCATCAATTCTTTGGGAAGGAACAAAAATGTTATATAAGAATCCCTTTTATAGATGGAATTTTGTTCCCCACCCCAAATTCATATGTTGAAGTCCAAACATAAAAGCTCAGAAAGTGACTATTTGGAGACAAAGCCTTTAAAGTCATAATTAAGATAAAATAGGCTCACAGAAGTGGTCCTTAATTCAGTTGGCTGGGGTTCTTATTAAAAAGATTCAGATGCAGACAACAGACACAAGAAGACAACCATCTGCAAGCAAAGGAAAGAATCCTCAGCAGAAACCAAATCAGTTACCCCTTGATCTTGAGCTTCTACCCTCTGGGTCTATGAGAAAATAAATTTCTGTTGTTTAAGCCACCCAAACTGTGGTACTTTGTTATGGTAGCCCTAGCAAACTAATAAAATTAAGGGATCAAAAATTTGTATCTGAATCTCTTCATCTTTTGAAATTTGGTTCTGGAATGGCAAAGGCACAGTATATAAAACTTCACTCCATCTGCTGAGCCAATGAAGACAAAAATGATCAAGAATACCAAATCCAATCTTGGCTTTATGTTGAATCCAATCTTGACTACAGATTTCTTGTCAGCATAATGTTCCAGTCACCACTAATGGAGTGTGGTGAGTAGGTTAAAAATCCAGTGTCATTTCTATGCTAGAGTAACTATTTAGTCAAATATTTATATTGTTCGCAAAAAATATGTTCAGGAATTTTCAAAGTAATCTCTGTTGGATTCACGAAATTGTGGTTGAAATAACTTTTTTATATCATTGGCCTATACTGACCCCAGCTAATTACAATACAGAAGAATCTGACAACTTCCAGAGTGCTAAGTAGCACTTTTCAGACAATTTTATTGAACAAAGTTTCTCTCTTTGTCAAACAGATTGCATTTAGCAAATGCTTCATTGCCATGCCATTAATTATTTAAAATCACAGTATTTTCTCAATTATAAGATTGGAAAGTCTGGGTTGGGTTGTATCTGTATGGCAAAATAACTAGTTAACAACATTCACAAGGTTCTGGGTTTGATTCCCAGAACTGCAAGAAAAAAAAAAGGAAAGTCTTAAATGTCTCAATATCTGTAAGAAATTACCTAGTACTTTAAATAGCGTCCTTGACTTATCAGTCTCTATCTAGATAAACATACATATACATTAAACATATTTATATATATTATATGCATGTGTATATTCTGAAAAACTCCATATTTCACATATTTAATTTGATCAATTATTCACTTTTCTTTTGCTTCATTCTTTTGATAGATGCTGTACTAAAAGACAGGTGCTAGGATTTTCAGGGGGAAAATTTTGCCTCATAATTTTTATAAGCTATTATCACCTCATGATAACAAGGAATGACTCTTTGATCCAAGCACATTTACAGACTGATCAAATTCATCATTAGTGAAAGAGAGGGTCTGAACATGTTGGTAAAATGTCACTGTAGATTTAATGATCACTATGGAAAGTTGCAGAAGGATTCAAAGGAAAACTTTCCCATGATAAATTACTAAAATCTTCATGTCACAATATGAAGGCAATGTTCTTTGTAAACTAGGTACTGCTTTCTGAGACCGCTTATTAACTTGAAAACCAATTCTTTAAATCATAAGTTGAATAATAAAAATAACAATTTTAAAAACTCATTGGTTTAGAATACAAGAACTTTAAAAGAAAGACTTCTGCCATCGAATATGCAGTATAGAACAATTTCAACGGATCAAAGATTTCCCTCCTGTCAACTGTTGGTAGTCAGACAATGTCCCTGCCACTAAATTCTAGTGACCTTTGATATTTTTTCTGGTCCAATAATTTTGCATTGTTTAGAATACCATATGAATGGAATCATGGTACGCTTAAACATGGTATTGAGACTGGCTTACTCACTCAGCATAATGTCTTTGAGACTTATCTATGTTTTTGTATGGACCAATAGTTTTATTGCTGGACAATATTTTATTATATGGACTGTTTTAGCTTTTTCATTGCTGTGACTAAAAGACCTGACAAGAACAATTTTAGAGGAAAAAAAGATTATTTGGCACTTACAGTTTCAGAGGTTTCAGCCCACAGATGGCAGACTCCATTGCTCTGGGTCCAAGAGCAGAAGAGTATGGCATAGGAAGGCAGCTCAGGAAAGAGCAATCAGGAAGCAGAGAGAATTCTGCTTACCAGAGACAAAATATGTACTCCAAAGATATACCCCTAATGACCTACCTTCTGCAGTCACACCCCAATTGCCTACAGTTAATGACCATTATTCCATGACAGATTAATCCACTGGTTAGATTAAGGATCTCATGACCCAATCATGTTCCCTCTGCAAAGTCTTGCATCATTTAAAACATGAGCTTTAGAGGGTCATCTCATATCTAAACCATAACATGGACAAACAATAGTTTATCAATCAAGGATCTGAAGCAAAACAGTCCTCAATGATGGGGGTCTTGTTCACTATATCAATCTGAGTGTGATGTAGTTCCTACAAAAGTTTCTTAATGGGAAACAATAAGGATATGGACTGTTCATGTATCTTCATTCATAATACGCAAAAAAATAAATAAATTACTTGAAAGCATCTGACTTTAAAAAGGACTAAGAAAGATTTTACATATAGTAGACAATATATAATAATCTTATCATAAATGGAATCAATGCAGATGATCCCATCAATAAATGGAATCTTAAGAAAACATATTTAAATTAGCTATTTGAATCAGTTTTTAATTAAAAGTAAACATGTTCTATAGATAAATAAAGAACAGATTAAAGTATTAAAAAGGATAAGTAATTTAGGCCTGCAGATACATACTTATTACCCCTGAATGTATACTGATATTTAATAGCACAACTTCATTCCACGTAGTACATATAAAATTATTCAAAAGTATTTTTGTTGGGGTTACCAGGGATTGAACTTGGGGGCACTAGCCCACTAAGCCACATTCCCAGTCCTATTCTATATTTTATTTAGAGACAGAGTATCACTGAGTTGCATAGCGCCTCACTTTTGCTGAGGCTGGCTTTGAACACTTGATCTTCCTGCCTTAGCTTCCCAAGCTGCTGGGATTACAGACGTGATCACCAAGCTCTGCTGCTCAAAAGTATTTTACTATAAATTGGCATATATTGCTCTCCTTGAAAATTTAAAGATGCTCAAATAATTTAAATTGAAAAGAATCAATAGGGCTATTTTCTCTTATAAAACATTGTTTAGCTTTATTGGATAAAATTGGCATAGAATATACTGTATATATTGAAAATGTACAACTTGAAAGGCTCAAAAATATATATACACATATGGAACTATCTCTGCAATCAGGAGAAAGAACAAATCCATCAATCCAAACTTTCTGCAAACTTTTTTTTTTAAACTGGGTATTAAATCCAGGGGTGATTTACTACTGAGCTACTTACCCAGCCCTTTAAGTTTTGTTTTGTGGCAGGGCTTTCCAAATTGCTAAGGGTTTCCTAAATTGTTAAAGCTGGCTGCAAACCTACAATCTTCCCTCAGTCTCCTGAGTTTCTGGGATTACAGGTGTGCTCCACTATGCCTGGCTCCCCATTGCTTTTATATACCACTTCTTTGCCACCTCAGTCTTTATCACATTTGAAGACTGATCTCTTTGTCTCACTATATAATACTTTTAATATTATAATATATATGAAATGATATAAGGTATAGGCTTTTTTGTGTGGTTTCCTGTACGCATCATACTTATTTTAAAATAAGTATTGTTTCCTTTGTAGATTTTTTCCTTTTTGAATATTTATTTTTTAGTTGTAGGTGAACAAAATACCTTTATTTTATTTATATGTGGTGCTGAGGATCAAGCCCAGTGCCTCACGCATACTAGGCAAGCATTCTTCCTCTGAGCTACAATCCCAGCCCCAGATTTTTTTTCCTTTTATTGCTGAAGGACATTACATGCATATATAACAATTTGTTTATCATTCACCTGTTGGTGGACATTTGATTTGTTTTTCCAAGTGATTATGTCAGTCGCTTCACTTCTCTGTCAATGCTTTGTTTTCTACACACACACACACACACACACACACACACACACACAATGCTTACAATGCTTTATCTAAGTCTACCAATAATATTTTCTTTTTTCGTTGAATTGCTCTTTTGGGGGAAATCATTTGACTATATTTACCATATATATAGCTGTTAGTTTTTCCAGTGCTCTTCACTTTTTGTATCAATTAAGAGCAATCAAGATTTCTCTACAGCATCATTTTTCCATTTCCCAAAGCTCTCCCTTCTCCAGTGGCTGTAGTGAGAGAGGACACACTGGTGATGACTACCTCCTTCTACTGTGTGTGTAAACAGGTCTGGATTTTCCCTCTTAAAAGATACTTCTGGGTATGGAATTTCAGGTTGATCATTTCCCCCCAGATGTTACCCATGGTCTTTTGGCTTGCATTGATTTCCACCAGAAGTATGTTTCCTTCTTATCTTTCTTAATTCATAGGTGACATTTGTCCTTTATCACTACTTCTCAGAAATTTGATTCTAATTTATTTTGGTGAATTTTTCTTAATTTTTTCCCTTGAGATTCATTAAGCTTCTTAAATTTGCAGGCTTTGAGCTTACTTGATAATTGAGAAAATTTTTATTCATGTTTTTCTTCACACCCCCCCCCCCCAGGCCCTTTATTCTGCTTTCAGGTATTCCATTTATCTGTGCTGTGTTGCTTGAAATTGTCCCACTTCTCACCTATGCTCTCTTCATTATTATAAATTTTTCTTTCACATGTTCCATTTAGGGTAGAAAATGTTATTGCTATATCTTCATAATTTGCTAGTGTTTTTTATTCATAGTTTCTATTGCTTTGTTCAAATTTGCTAATCTTTTCTTCTGCTGAGTATTAATGTGATATTAATCCCATTGACTCTGTGTGTGTGTCTTAGGCATTATAGTTTTTCCTGTTTTTAATTAAATATTTTTGCATATCTTCCAATCTCTACTGAGCATGTTTTTCAACATATTCTATTTTTTAAATGCATGAAACATAGTTAAATATTTGTTTTATTGGTTCTTCTACTAATTATATCATCTTTGTAATTTCTGTGTTAGTTTTGATTGCTTAATTTTTATTTTCATTATAATGGACCTTGTAAATTTTTCATTTTCATCCAATGATGAATGTTTCATATTTTTATAAATATTCTTTATCTTTGTTTGGTGATGATGTTATATTACTGGAAAAGCCTGATCTTTTCAAGGCTTGCTTTAAGCTTGTTAGGAATGAAGCAGCATTAAGTGTTAGGACTAATTTTTCTAACTATTAAGGCATATGCTTGTGAGCACACTATATAATATCCCTTGAATTATGAGTTATTGTTTTTTAAATTCTGACTGATGAACACAAATTATACTTGGCTCTATATAATCTCTAGGAATTGTTTCCCCTGCTCCTTTCAAATAATTCTTTCTCCAACTTTGAGTGGTTTCCTCAACTTCATGTGCTGATCAGTACTAAGGTGAGTACTCAGGAGCACCCTGTACAGATGTCTAGATCTCCAACTCCATTTCTTCTCTTCAGGGGGAGCATAGCATAGGGCTCTGTTTAAGTTCCCACTTCATGTTTGTGGTATCTCTAGGACTGCTGGGACAATCGTTGGACTTATTATCACTCCTGGCTCAAGAGTCATTTTACTACCTGATGCTAAATATCTGAAAATTGTGGTATGATATATCATGTCTGCTTTCTAAGTTGCTTCAGGTGAAGTGTAAATACAGTGCTTGTGCCTCTATGCTGATTTTATGCAAAATTCCATACAACCATTTGATATATGATACAGTATTATTTTTCTTAGTGACTAAATATATTACCAAATATTTCTAAAAGGAGAAAAACTTTTCCTGGGAAAGAATTTGTTAGGTGGTACAGCACTTGAGGTCTACTCCAAATATTTAATATTTTAGGTAGAAATTTTTGTGATCTAATTCAATTTATACCCAGAGGACTAAAATTAGGTCATTTATTTTTTCCCTTTGGAGTCAGTGCTTAAATCTTCAGAAGTTAAATTTCAGTATAAGAATATTTCTGACATTCAACAATACACAAGAATCAGAATACAGGGTATATTTAATAAAATTGGTTTAATTACTGAGGAAAGCTCCTCCCTGATACTTAAGATAATTTATATATTATTTAAAGTAATAATTTTTTAATTAACTGAAATTAGCATGCCAAACCAGTGACATTAACTAATAACTGCTAAATTACTAGAAGATAATTTACATATTTTATTTTAGTTAATTAGTGTATATCATTAGTGTAAAGTATTGCCTCAAACATTTCCCAGAAACCTAGTATGTGTTAATTATGTAAAGCATAGATTTTAAGTAATTAATATGTATCCATTACTGTATCACATGCAAAGAATGCATTAGAACACTAGTCAGGCATTGCTGGGGCACAGAACATTGGGTCAGAGGCTTCTATTCATTCACTTTTAGATAATATTTACAAATTATAGTTATCAATGACTTTTGGCAATCATTGTTATTGTTGTAAGAAGCTTCTTTCTTAAATGCCTGTCTTCAAACCATCTCGAGTTCTGATTTCCAGAAGGGAGTGGGTGAAAATAAAATTCTGCTGAGGAGGCAAAAACACATTCAACACAATTTTGTTTGGGCCCCGGGCATGTACTGCCTTTGCTCAAGTTTGATGCAACTTTCAGACTTCTCTTTCTAGAATTTCTCTTATCTCTTTGACTAATAACAAATTCTTCATCAGATCTGCTGTGGGTTTTTGTGTGTGTGTGTGTGTGTCTAAAACTTAATTCACTCCCTCACTTCAGTCAGGTGTCTTAGTTAACGTGATTTGGTGTTTGAATGAAAGAAATTAAACTATGTTAACAAAAAGGGAAAAATTTTGTTAAAAGAGTTGGGTCTTTTTTCTTTTTTTTTTATTAGCTATACATGACAGTACAATGATCTTGACAATTGATACATTTGAATCAAATGGGGTATAATTTCTCATTTTTCTGATTGTACAGTTTACAGAATCACATTGGTCATACAGTCACCTATATACATACAGCAATAATAATGTCTATTTTATTCTGCTGAGTTTTTTTTTTTAATGTGACCCACAGGAAGAAAATGCAGATTCTTTAGCAAACAAATAATATCAGAAATTAGAAAACTTCCAGAAAGAAAGGCAGCTGCTGTGGTTTCAGTGTCCTTTAAAGGATCATGAGTTCAGATTGGTTCCCAGTCTGTGGTGTTATTGGGAGGTGGCATAACTTCTAAAGGAAGAACCTAGTGTGAGGTCTTCTGTTCACTGCTGGCATGCCCAAGAAGGGGATATGGAGACCCAAGCCCCTTCTTTTTCTGCTCTGTTCTTCATGTTCTGCTGTTAAGTGGCAGGTAGACATGAGCAGTGGGGACATGGCATTAAATGGTCAATTCTATAGACTGACTATTTGCTAACTCTCAGCATGACTCTGAAGCACACAAGGCCATTCTGACCCAGCTGTGGTTTAAAAAGAGAACAGTAGGTTACAATCCTTGACTAACAGGTTTGCTATTTTCAGGATTGTTCTTCCTTCTTAGGGTTGAGCAGTGTAGGTCCCAAAATAACTCCATTGATTGAAAAAACACAAGTTACCCTGCTTCAGCCTGGACCACATGAAAGAGGATCTTTGTGACAATTGCATAAAACAAAATGACCAAGAGTTGCCTTTAGGTAGAAACATGTGTAATAAGGACTTAAAAATATGATATAGTTCTCCTGTCAGTCAAAAATTAAGAGTTAGCAGAATTCTCCAGAAACCTTTCCTCCCACCTCAATTAAACTGAACTCACAAAGAAGTAAGTTCTCAATCTTCTCTCTGAGAGAACCCATTCTCTCTCTTGTGGTTACCCCCAACTTTCTCCTCCCCTTTCTATTAAATGTTGTTATACTTACTACTAAGTCTTGCGAAATTCTCTCATGTAAAGACGAAGAGATGAGAGCGCACAGAATATCCAGTTAAATCTTATGTCAGATATCATCTTATCTCCATTATCATTGCTGTGAGGTGAGCAGTTGGTTCCACCATGAGCTTCTCACCGGGAAGCTCTACCTTGCCACAGGCCCCAAATCAATAGGGTCAATCAGTCACAGACTTAAATGTTCAAAACTGAGCCAAAATCAATCTCTTCTCTTTATATGTTGATGTGTTTCAGGTATTTGCTGCAGTAACAGAACACTAACTAACATGGCAGCTTTACTCTCAGTCTTTTCCTCTCCTAGCACATCAAAATTTTATAATTCATTTTGGAAATAGTTGACCATGATTCTTGTAATTCCTGAATTTGCTTGTCCTAGATTCAGGCAATTTTCAGAGGCTAATTTGCATTTCTGGATATCAGTTCCAAATTCCCCCAAATCATATACTGACTGGTCCTCTTTGATATCAGATATCAACATCTGGTACAAGTACCTCATCAGAAGAGCAAGATCACAGAGAGTAAATATGGCTTCCAGGGATTGCTACTCATAGGTAGCAGAAACACATAAGTGGTGAAAACATGAGGTTAAGGTGTAATTCTATAGACTGGGCCTATGGTGCTGCTCCCCCACATGCTTTCTTTTAAAAAGCAAATTACCTGAGACCACTCTGGCTATGCCTGACTTAAGTCAAAAGAATATGCTGTATTCCTCAGCAAACAACCTGTTATCTGCAGCAGAAATGCATACCTGAAATGCCAACAAAAAGAACACAGATTACCCCAAAGCAAGGGGGTTTTGTAACCTTCACACAGACCAGATCCCAGAACTCAAGGAGATAAGAATAATTACTGCTAACCATAAAATATGTATGAACAGGATCTAATTAAAACAGGTCAGCATGGGCCAAAGTGACCTAGAGTTGTTATGCACAGCAGGGGACTTGAAAGTCTGATATCATCCAGCTGTCACACAAAAATTAAGAAGTGGAACTGAGTGGGATTCTCTAGAAACTTCCATGGGTCCCCAGTAAAAGAGGACAGGAGGGTTGCACCATCCTTCTTCCTGAGAGGGCCCCTCCCTCCCCTAAGAATGACCCCTTTTGCTCTTTTCCTATCCCTTCTAATAAACTCATCCTGTGACTCTGCAACATGCCTGAAATTTTTCTGGTGTGATTTCAAAAATTAAGGTGAAGAGGGGGCCTCTGCAACTGACTTAGCTTCACAAAAGACCTTTTCCATATAATTGTTACTCCATGGAGTAAGACCACGCATAGTGAAAACTTGAAAGACTGATGCAATTCCTACTGTCAGTCAAAAAGTTAAAATGTGGACCTGGTAGTCCAGTCGCTCCCTTTAGAGTGTCCACTTTTCCCTTTTCCTTTCCCTTCTAATAAACTCTTGCCTGCAACAATGGGCAACTTGCTTGAAATTCTTCAGGCAAAATTGTGAAGCTAAGTCAGAATCTGTACCACATGACACCAGGCTTCCTGGGCATCCCAAGCATCTATCTGAGTCCATAGGCTTTCTTCTCACTATATGCCTGTTCATCATTTGCTTTAGCATTTGGAAGCCTTGGTTCAAGTTACTACTGTGCTTCTTCTTAAAAATGAGCCAAGTCAGAGAGAGTAAGCACTCATCAGAAGAAAACTGCAACTTTAACAGAAATTGACAGATTGGCATTTCTTGGTGAAACAGATTTGAGAAGGTGGACCATTGTACCTTTCATCAGTGTGAAGGAAAGCTTTGGTTTGGAAGTTGTGTTTTAAGTTGTTTTTAATTGGCCAATACTTGTAGAGACTTACAGGCAAAGTCCTCTAAACATTTCTGCTCTTTATTACCATGGAAATTTAGCAAAGCCAATCATCAAGTCCTTTTATAATGAATACAAGAAGGACATAAAAATCACAGCAGGGTGTTACAGGGTCCTGGAGTTGTGATTGGATGGAAGCCTTGTTGTCTGAAGTTGTCTCAGCACAAGCCTCAGAAGAATGAATAAGCTGTAAGCCTGCGGTGGGAGATGTCTTTGTAGAGTCTGAATGCTACCTGGAGGGAGTGAATGTAAATTGCCAGGTTACCAAAGCAATCGAATTTGTCTGGTGGAAAGAGCACACTGTATATGGCAATAACAGTGCTCTTTGTTCCTTTAGAAGTAACTTATGAAAATTGTACTTCTCAAAAGATAAAAAGAAGCATGAGAGGGAGCAGTGAAGAATCAGCAGGGGTCACAAATAGTTTTCCAGAGCCAACTGAGTTTAGAGTGTGTCAGGTGGAATATGAATTAGATAAATATCCTATTGTCCTTCAGTAAATTAGAATAGAAAATGCTATCTCCTTTTCGGTGAATTTTTGAGACAATGAGCATTTCTTGTTACCTGGTCAGTTGAGTAAACACAAGACAAATCCAAATACATCAAAGTGGTCTATGCTAAATGTTACTCCATTTCCTTATTCAATTTCTTTCCTTACACAATCTTATCCTGACAGTTTTGATGAATTAAGATATGGTAGATTTATGGAAACAATTTTTGTTAAAACTTGTGTGTTTATGTGTGAGTGCATAGCTTTTGTTTTGTTTTCTTTTGATACGAGGAATTAAACCAAGGACCTGGCACATGCTAGAAAAGTGCTATACCAGTGGGCTACATCCCAGTCCTAAATCTTGGTTTTAAAGATAAATCTGAGATTTAATATAGGCCATGAAGTGAAATATTGACCTCAGGAAGTTGCCAATAGTTATTTTTCATCTTGAGCATGTATTTTTCCTTCCTATGAGTTATAATATTTGAGTTGCCACAGAAATGCCTTTCATCTGCTTGTGTCCTTGAGCCCAGTGAATTAGGAGGTATCTGGCAATGTTCATCCTTGCTGTGAATGAGTGTGGAGGTGATGGTCATCACTGATCTGTAATCTTCACAACATGTAGTGCCTTTATTAGCTCATCTCATATATATTTATGGGGTAATGGAATTGTGGCCTAATGCTCAAAAATTAATATTATCTAGCAATTTAACCTGTTATGTAGTAGTTAGTAATAAGCTATGGAATGAAAATAATAATATGAGGTCATGGGGTTTCTTTAATTGCCTTTAAGACTAACGAATAAACAAGTAATTTGTAGAAAAACAATAAGCAGAATAATCCAGAGGATAAACATGTGGAAACAAAGGGAGCCAATTAAGAAATGTGAAAAGCCCTATATGGTGGCAAATACCTATAATCTCAGAGACTCTGGAGGCTGAGGTAGGGGGATCAGAAATTCCAGGATAGCCTAAGCAACTTAAAGAGACCCTAATTAACTTAGCAAGACCCTGTTTTAAAATTTTTTAAAAAAGTAATAAAAAGGGATTGTGATATAGCACATGGTAACAAATCACTGGGTTCATTCCTTAGTACCAAAAAAAAAAAAAATGGAAAAAAGGAATATATCAAAAAGAAAAGACCAATAGAGCTAACTCCTAATGGGGTCAACTGGGATCATTGTAATTAGAATTTATGGCCATAGTGTAACAGTGGTCCACTTGATGCTTTAAATATAGGCTCTAAAATAGACATGCTTTTTCTTTCTTCCCTAGTCTTTTCCTCCCTGTTCTTGCCGCCCTAACAGCTCCTCCCCAAACTCGGGAAACAGAATTCTTCCTGAATCACCTCTTTAAAAACCCTCTGCTCCCCCTTGTGGACAGAATCACAACCTCTGGGACAGGATACCCTGTGTTTCTCTTTGCTAGCAAAGAAATAAATCTTCTGTTTCTTTTTTCTCAAAATCACGTCCTTATTGTTGGATTGGCATCGGGGACAATGACTGAGTTAGCATTCAGTAACAAACTGGCAACCCAGATAGGACCTCAGAGCAGTCCCCACTCCATCCTTCTTGGGAAGGCCTAGCCCTTCAAGAAATCCCATTTCCATGCTGAGGCTAGGTGGCTGGTGAGCCTGTTGAGTGAGAGCCAACTGCTGGAGAGTTAGGAGACAGGTGAGTCTGCTTACGGTCAAACCAAAGGAGCTATTCCTGGGAGTAAAGGGAAGAACTGATGGACTGTCCCAGTAACTGCCCAAGCTCCTTTTGCTTTAGTAACTCTGTTTCTTTCACTGAATGGTACAGGTTGCTCCTTCTTCATCCACTTTGGGAAAGAAAGAAAGAAAGAAAGAAAGAAAAAGAAGAAAGAAGGGAAGGAAGGAAGGAAGGAAGGAAGGAAGGAAGGAAGGAAGGAAGGAAGGAAGGAAGGAAGTGAATACAGTAAATCACAACAACCTTGGCCATCTGGCAAGTCCCCCAGTGTGCATGCTAAGACACTTGATTCCATACATCTAGTTTCTCTTCATGGGAATATCTGGTCTGTCTTTGCAGGATTTAAAGGATTTAAATTCCTTAAACCCAGTGCTGGCAGTCCCAGCACTGTTTCTCTGCCTGACCCGAGGCAGCTGCTGATTATCCTGCTATGGGATAGGGGAAAACAAGAAAAAAAAAAAAATCACAGGAAAGCTTCCTGGGCTGTAGAAAAATGAGCAAAGTGGATCTGGCCTCTGCTCCATCATCTGTCTACACCCTTTTGCTCATGGTAGGTGGAGGCTGATGGCCACAAAGGATGTGGGTTTCAGCACTGTTAGTTTTTGACCTAGGGACAGGAGTAGTTTACCATTTGATCCGGGGATATCCATCACTGGGGCATAGCAATTCTTGCTATGAAAGGATACCATCAAACTAAATTTATGGAGATATTGGCAGGATAAACAACTGCATCCAGAAAAGGAAAAACAAACAAACAAACAAACAAAAAACAAAACAAAAAAAACCCCCAGAAACTAAAGCCAACCTGTATTTTGTTGACAGCCTCTGCAAGGGGATCTTCAAGGAAGCCTAAAGAAAAGGATGGAAAGTTCTGCCTTCATTGAATATCAATATGCCTAAGTGTAAGAAAAATGCTCAAAAGGAATCTCTGGGTATAATTGACAGCGGGGAACTCACTTAATGTTGATGGCATTGTGATAATGATAAGGGAGATGGGTTAGGCTAAAATATATCCTGTGCTTCCACCCCTTGAGTGTAACCTGGGAGGAAAAAAAAGGTTAAGGCACATTTTTTATGTATGCAAGATTGTCCGATCCCCTAAGATGAAATTTTGTGTAAATTAAATGCACATATAACATTCATAAGGATTGTTTCAGAACATGAATTTAAGAAAGGGACTGAAAATAGAAAAGAGATATAAGAAACTTATAGGCATGGAAAAGTATTTTAGTATGGAAAACTGGAAGGTAAAAGAAATGTTTCTGAATAAGAAAGTATTTTGTATGGTAAAGTAGTATTCTTGTAAAAGTACAAGATAAAAGAGAGAACAAAAATAAGAATGTAAACAAGCTGTAGAACATCTAAGTAAGTTGCAGAAGGTCTATGGAAGATAAATCCTAAAAACATTGTGTTTGCTATTAAATTGGCTATATTTAGCACAAAGTTATTCAGATTGTAATGTACTGATATGAAGCAAAGTCTGAAACATTGATCTAATCTTCTCTATCAAGATAATTTTCTTATATCTGTTAGGTTTTATCACTTAAGAAAACTAAGTTAGGGTTTGTAGTTTTAAAGTCTTTTAAATGATTTCATCATAGCTGGTTAAATAAACAAGATATTTTAGGTTATAACAATATAGTTGATACCCAAAATTTATGTGACATCCAAAATAAATACTCATTGATTTGAGAACAATGTTTGTCTTGGCCTTCTCTACATTTTATCTAAAAGTTTGTAAAATGAAAGCTTATGTGTTTTGACAAGCAAGGCAACCAATAAGTTTTCTCTGTTATATATTGTATTTGACATAGAAGGCTATACTGTCATTTTAAAACCTGCCTTATATTTGTTTGCTTTGAATAAGTCTATTTCTGATCATTAACACTGTTTCCTTTTTGTATAAGACAAATAAAACTATCCTTTGATATTTACTAGTATTTATAACCCACACAGACCTGTGATTATTGTTATTAAGGACATCTATATAACGATGACACTACACATTACTGGTTTCTTTCTATATTAGATGTATTTATGTCTTCAAATATACAAGCCTTTTAAAATGTAAAACTTGAGGAGAGCACTTCACTAAGTTGTTGTTCTCCAAAGTAAAATTATCTGTAACAATAGTCTCCTTTGATTTATATAGAAATAAAAAAATTGGTTGGTGTTTATTTACGTCATTTCATTTTTTTGTAACTAGATAAAGGTAACCTGTTGTCAATAAGTCATATATACAATTTTGTGTTCCTGTTTACACTCAATGGGAATTTAAATGTTTTTTGGAAGTCAATAAGGAGAGCCTGATTGTTCAAAGTTGACAATGTGGAATATAAAAATATGTTGCCACTTTCCACAAAAAGCGAGTTAAGAACTATCTTAGCCTTTCGGTTTTACTCTGTTTCAAATGTAATGTTATTTTGTGTTAACTGATATTCAGACTCAGGAAACAATACATGAAAACTCTGTAGAATACTTCTGAAAAATCGCAAATATCAGCTTCAGAAATAAAACACTTTAAGTTTTGTCAAGAGACCAGCCTCACGTGGATTATGGTTCAGCCTCTCTTCCTTTTCCATGCTAGGGTGGCTCCAAAGTAGGCTAGAATTAAGCTTAAAGTTGTGTTCAAAAGATAATTTGTTTAGTCAGCTTTTTTGCTGCTATGACTAAAGGATCTGACGAGAACAACTATAGAGGAGGAAAGGTTTATTTGAGGCTCACAGTTTCAGAGCTCCTTGTCCATAGAAGGCTGGTTCCATTTCCAGGAACTCGAGGTGAGGTTTAACATCATGGCAGAATGTGGGTGACAGAGGAATACAGCTCACATCACGGTGATCAGGAAGCAAAGAGAGAAAGACTTCCCTCTCCAGATGCAAAATATCTACTCCACAGTCACGCCCCCAATTAACCATTTCCTCCAGCAGCACCCCACCTGCCTTCAGTTCTCACTCAGTTAATCCCATCAGGGATTGAGTCACTGATTAGGTTAAGACTCTCACAACCTGATCATTTCTCCTTTGAACCTTCTTGCATTGTCTCACACATGAGCTTCTGTGGGACACCTTACATCCAAACATAATTATAATTTTTGTTGTTATAAAGATTACTATGATCCCAGAAAACAAACAAACAAACAAACAAACAAACAAACAAAAAAAAAACAGGAGACATAATACAAAACTTAGGTAAAGATTTAGGCAAATTGTAAAAAAAAAAAAAAAAAAAAAATTAGGCCTGTAAAAGAAAGTAAAACTTGTATGTACTTGAGTTGATAAATATACAGGTCTTTATAAAGGTCAAATAGATAACAAAAATACGTTAGCATTAATTTTGTGTTTTCCTTTTAAAACTTTATAACTGTTGCCTGTTAGTTTTTTGCAGAAGTTCTACTTCTAATGGAATGACCTGAGTTAATTTAATTCCTTACCTACAGGACAGATAGGATATAATGTTGACATCTAGTACCAAATCCCAATTAAATGAAAGGGGTAGCTAGAAAATTATTAAAGTTATAACCTGTCACTCCCACTTTAAAACTGGTGAAACTGGCCTCTTGGATATTTAAAACCAAGAAAAAAAATGGTTTTAAAGTCAAGAAAGTAAAAGTGCCAAGAAAAAAGCAGTCAATATTTAAACCCTTGTCCTCCAAGGTTAGCCAGCACCCTTCTATGGTGAGTCACCTGACCTCCCAATCAGGGGGATCAAGAGGACCTTTGCACAGAAAGCCAATCAGTGCACATTATACAAAGAGGAGGGTCATTGGAGAGGTTATTGTCCCTGATGCTTCCAAAGGAAGCCACATATGGTCAGCAATACCTGACCTATCCTGACAGATGGCACAATTTTTAGAGGAAGGCTAGAAGAACCAAGAGCCTTTTCAGCTGTTCCCAAGAGTGATTCCTGAGGAATCTCAGCTGACTCTAAGCATTGATAAGAACAAGGTTAATTTGACCAACTTGGTCTTAAACACCTGGCAGGAGAGTATAGCCAAAGCAATTATACATGGACATTTTAAAGGAAAGACACTGGTTCTTTAAAGTATATATACTTGTATCAGTACTACCAAAAGTAAGTAAAGATAAAGGCTATAAAGGAAGGGTTCCTGTAGTGGAAGTGCCTAATAATAACTATCATAAAGAATTCTAGAGTCACAAGCTTGCCCTGAGTCAATTTGAGATTGATTTTATAGGTGTACAAATCTTCATTATTTGTTACATAGATAAACTTGATCTGTTTTTCACTGATATGACTATCTAGCCCCAATATTTATCTCTTAGATTGGTCTAAAAGAAGCAATGTGGCACACAAAAATCAGGTGACACAAGTGCCATTAATAAAAATTAAATGTTTTGTATGTTTCTAAGAACTCTGCTTTATTTCTAAAGCCTTAAATAGCTTCCACCCACAAATCAATGGTATGTTGGTGAAGCCAGATTTAAAGTTAGGTAGTCAGTGTAGTTAGGTAAATCAGGTCTAATACCAAGTGAAATCTAAAATGGAGGCCATGCTGAGAATGATTCCAGGAAACGCAGGACAACTCATGGAATGTTAATGAAGTCCTGAAAAGGCCCTAGGCCAAAGTCCATCCCAAAGAAGTGTTAATGAAGTCCTTCCTGCTCAGACTACTTCTTTGGCCCACCTGTGTCCCACCCCTCGGGCCTTCCCACCTACATTCCATCACTGAAAGAAACTATAAAATGGAGAGACAACCGCACTTCCACGGATTCCACCTCTTGGGTCCCCTTCTTCCTCGGGAGAAGTCTTTTCTGCTGTCCTTTAATAAACTTCTAATTTCTACTCTGACCTTGCCTCGGCGTGCTCTCTGGTGTTATTCTTCAACATTGGGGAAGCAAGGACTCGTCACTGGTCAACAGCGGTAACGTGGGGTCCACCCTGAGTTTTAAGGAGTTACTGTCTTCATGGTTTTCAAAGATTGGCTAAAATACGGATTGCTTTTGTGCTAATTGTTTACAAAAACGTAATGTTTTATTGTCTTATTTATTGTTGTCCTAGCATAATCCTCTATATTCCTTGTTTAGTCAACTGCCAACTGCCACCAGGGACCTCTGAACTGCCTCGATGCCAAACACCTTAACTGTCCATGCCCCATCTGTTAAGAGAACAAGGACTTTGGGATGGGTCACTTCACCCTATTTGCCCTCTCTTGGCACAAAGCAGCTTGGCTATGCCATTACCCATTTTTACATAGGAATGAAATGTATAAATTGACAATGGGGATGTGTAATATTGGTTCAATTCATGTTTTAACCATAGCCATCACTGCTCTAAAATGCACGTGCTCTTTCTCTTTTCCCTAATCCTTCCATCTCTGATCTTGCCTCCCTAATCTCTCCTTCTTAATCTCAGGAAACAGGATTCTTTTTGGATCACCTGTTTTAAAAACCTTCTGTTCCTCCTCAGGGTCAGAATCACAGCCTCTGAGACAGGAGATCTGTGTTTCTCCTTTGCTAGCAAAGCAATAACACTTCTGTTTCCTTTTTCTCAAAATAGTGTCCTTGCTATTAGATTGTCATCACAGATAAGGATCAAGCTTTCAGTAAGTTTCTCAATGTTATTAGAAAGGAAATTTCTTTAGTAGTGCAGGTACACTAAGATGAATTTGCCTTGTCACTGACTCCAGCACCTCATTAACACAGAATTGACCCAATGAACCCGCTCTGAATAGGAGGAATACCATGACAGTTCAGAAAAGACCAACTAGGGTCAAAAAACTCCCTCCCCAAGTTAAATGAGAAGTGAACCATCTGATTGGTAAAGACTGAAGAAGGTGGACTCCAGTTCTCCTGGGAAACATCATACAGCAATAAATTTTGATATAGCATTACTTTTCCATTGTCATTTTCTGCTTATAGATAAACCACTCTCCTTCTCATTTGACAGTGCTCCTTGCTTCTGCCTTACTTTCACTTGTAATGAAATTCTCTTGCATGACTTTTCATGTCCGATTAAATGTTCTTTCATTGGGACACAAGAACCAAGGTGTGAGGCTTAAGCTCTCCATTTGTCTGTGAGGAACCCATATTGAACATAATATAAAAGATGAG
Source organism: Marmota flaviventris (assembly GCF_047511675.1). Classification (NCBI taxonomy): domain Eukaryota; kingdom Metazoa; phylum Chordata; class Mammalia; order Rodentia; family Sciuridae; genus Marmota; species Marmota flaviventris. The sequence goes on from NC_092507.1 coordinate 84,757,800, forward strand.
TTTTTAATTATTAATTTTAAAACACATATGTAATTAAGTATACATTTCTTGATTTGAGGATGCCTCACATGAGAGTATGCTACATTATTAACATCACAGCAACATGATAAAATTTAATTCTGTCCATAACAGAACAAAAATTATGTAGGCATTGTATTCATAAGCACAAGAAATGGGGCAAAAGGACAGTCAGTGTACATAAGTGATCAGGAAAATGGTGCTGATTCAAAAGGAAATAAAATGCTAATACCTCCTGAGCACTTCCCTTTCCTCCTCTCTATTGTCAAGATCACCTGACTCCAGGAAATTGTTTCTCCCAACAAGGAGTTGTTAATGAGTAACCCCTGGGTGGCTCCCTTCCTGCCAAATCCTGGGTAGATTTAGAAAATAGTGAGAGGCACCCCCTGGATGGCTTCTTCCTGCCTTTTTGGTTATGCAGGCAGAATTAGAGGAGGGGACAAGAGAAGAAAGAAAACCTAAAATTTATAAGAGGGGCAAAACACCCCACTCCCTGGGACACCAGCTCTGGACTCCCTCCTCTCTGGAGAAGTCTCTTTCTTTCTCCCTCTCTCTCTGTTCTATTCATTAAATAAAACATTTTGCTCTTGTTTGGGCATTTCTTGGGTGTTCAGTCTTCAACACCAGGTGAACTGGACCCAATCCTGATTTTCAAATCTGGTTTCACACATATAAAGCATTAAGTAGTTAAAGAGTTGTTAACACAAAATATGATGCTTTTTTGAGACGAACCAGAAGCTTCATAAAAATGAAGAAAATAGAGTGATAACATGCTAAATTGAAAACAAAATTTTTAAAAATGTAAGCAAGAAACATTCAGTGACTGTACTAAAAATATTTTCAATATTAGCTAAAATACTACCTAACATTTTCGATATTGGAATACTATCAAATGCTGAAAATATTCCTTACCATTATTTAAAATTAATTCTGTAGGCTTGAAATTTTTATCTTTAATTTCTCTATCCTTTTTTTTTTCCTACTTAGTCACTGATTGAGTATTGATATTTCCTTGGAAACAACACCTTGATACATTATGTTCTCTTTACATACCATATCACTTGATAGTCAGAATTTTATGAATACGAAACTTCTTTAATAATTTATCTTTCTATGTGGTTTCCGTATCTCCAGCCTTCTCTCTCTCTCTCTCTCTCTCTCTCTCTCTCTCTCTTTCTCCCCCACCCCGTGTGTGTGTGTGTGTGTGTGTAATTTTTTTCTGGAATACTAATCACCAGTTTAACTTTTAAAAAATACCTTGCCAATAAAGTTATTTTCATTAAAAAGAGTATACACAATGGTTCCTATTGCCTTTCAGAGAGGAAATGATGATTCATTCACACTGAAGTTGCATAACCTATGAAACTTTAAGATCCACTTCTCCCAACAGAAACATTTAATAAACTACCTGATTATTCTCTTTCCTGTTTTATTTCCACACTAGATAAACATTCTTTCCTCTGTTCTCTTTTTCTGCTGCTAAAACAAACTAGAATGATCTTTCTTCCCTCTCTCCAAAATACATTCTTTGTAGCCTTTAAAGAAAACCTTCTTCATAAAACCTACATAGTCTACTTTCATACAGTAAGCTTTCTTCCAACTTCCATGTTTATGTAAGCATCATAAAATGTTGTAACAGAGTTATAACAACCTGCTTATGAGACAATCTCAATTTAAGAAGGATAGGACTTCTATTTGTTTTGAGGTTCTCAAAATTTATCATTGTTTTAGGTTTGAATAGGGTTTCAGTAATACTTACAAATGGACCAAGAGAAATCAAAGGAGTTGTTTCTTTTTCTGTCTTGTTTAATAGAATATATATTTAAGTATGAATATTTTTACAATCTTAACTACAATTACTTGCTAATGACCACAATGAATACCGGAGTGTGACTACTAAAATAAGGCAATCAAATATGAAAGAAAATTTATAAAAATAAAAATTTCATAAGCTTTGAGATATTAATATTTTTCTGTTTAATTAGAGAAATAAAAAGTAGAATACTTTGGTCGCAAATGTCAAAACAGAGAAGGTAAAAGGCATATTGTGCTTATTGATTTCTTTATTCTTAAGGCAATTTCTCCTTCTAAATATCTAAAAGCAGTTGTTGGCTAAGTCATGAAGTAGAATAAAAGTGATATCAAAACAGAATAAAAGAAATCCATATAACTAAATAAAATTGATATCAAAATAGAGTACAAGAGAATCCATATAATTAGTAGCTCTTGAACTATTCTTTCATATTTTTGTCTCAAAGGTACAGAAATTATTTTCTAAAGTGTTTGTGATAGGTACTTTGAATAATGTCAAGAAAGTCTACAATATAGTGATGAAATGGAATAAAAGACAAGAGATAAGAGAAAAGCGACTTCTGGTGGTTGTAAATCCTATGCTCCAATGAGTATTAGTGACTATGGATTTGTTAGTCATAAAGCTATTTATAATCAATTATTGTAAGGGACTGGCGAACAACGGAGGAAGAGACCACCAAGAGACAGACTCATGCAACAGCAAAAGGGGATTTATTGAAGATCCAGCACGCTGGGGCTCCGTGCTCACTCAAGAAGGGAGAGCGGCCAAGAGCCCCAAGAACAACTTGTGCAGGGTTTATATACATTTTTTAGAGAGGGCAGGGACTTTACACACGTCATAGTCCCCTTTAACAAATCATCATACACCACGGGAAAATTAAACAACAACTCTCAAACATGATTAGTACATTCATTGGCGGGAACAGGTCGGGCAGGGGTGATAGGTCAGTCCTAAGGCGGGGTATACATTCAAATTGATTGGTTTAGGCCCCGGGGTGCGAACATGCTGAGCTGGACGGGTCCGGGTCATTAAGCAACTAGGTGGTCAAGGGGGTGGATTTCGACACACATCTAATGGGCAGTTCCGGGAATTATCTTAACTGCCACAGGAATTTCAGGTTCTGAGTGCAGCTTAGAAACTTTACAAAACTTGGTCCTTTACATTTTAATTTCAATTTCTTTTATCCTTTCATTATCACCAAATGTTATTTTCCAACTTGTGGTCTAACACAATTGTCAACAGATAGATCATAAACTTGCACCCAAATTTTCACTTTTTGTGTCTTATTCTTAACAGGATGGTGTTTTAATCAGTTTTTCATCATTGGGAACAAAAGACCTGACAAGAACTTATTGGAGAGAAAGTTTATTTAGGGCTCACAGTTTCAGAGGTTTCAGTCCATAGACCAGCCATCTCCACTGCTCTCAATCCAAAGGAGGCGAACATCAGGGTGACAGGCATGGTAGAAATAAGCAGCTCAGGGCATGTCAACCAGAAAGTAGAGAGGGCTCTGCTCTCAAGGGACAAAATATAAACCTAAAGGAACCCCACTCCCTGCAAGTGACCTAATTTTTCCAGCCACACCCTACATGCATACAGTTACCTCCCAATTAATCCGTGTCACTGGTTTAACCACTGATTAGATTAAAGCTCTCATTACCTAATTATTTTACTTCTGAAAATTTTAACATTGTTTCACACATGAGTTTTCAGGGTACACATCATATCTAAACTATAACAAATGAATATTTGAATATTAATAAATAATAAAAAATAAAATAACAATAAGAAATAAATTGGTAAAAGGAGAGACAATAAAGGGAGCAGAAGAAAATTTCAAATAAACCCTTCTTTTAAAAATATTGTATCCATTAATTAAGCGGAAAAGCAGGATGATCAGGGATTGAGACAGAATTCACTTCTTAGAAATTAAAATTTCATAACTGATTTATTTTTAAAAATTAAGTGAGAATGTTGAAGGATAAATTTCAGAAAATCTTCCAGTAAATAAGAGTGAACAAAAAACAACAAAAATGTTGAGCATGTCTGTGTGTGTTTGTGTGTGGCATTTGGACCCATACACACACACACACACACACACACACACATTTATATATTTATAATTTCTCCCTGTGTGTGTGTGTGTGTGTGTGTGTATGAGAGAGAAAGAGAGGCAGAGACAGAGACAGAGAGAAACAGAAAGAGTGAGAGAGAGCTATGTCTATCTCTAATATGTGTGATATTCAGGGAGTCTAACATCTAAACCGTAAGAGTTCCAAACAGAGAAAAGAGAAAGATGAGGAAGAAATCAATAATTGTGAAAAATTGGGGAATAAAACACTCAGTACCAAAATAAATGGTCTCCAGTGTAGAAAGAAAAATCTTGCCCAAGTGTCCCAAAATTTAGAGAAAATATTCAAACAAGATACATGATTGTCAAATTTTGCAATATCAGTGGTAAAGAGTTTCTTAAAACTTCTTGAGATTCAGAAGGGCAAGTTGCTGGCTACAAGAAGATGAAGTTATACTTTGTGAATGTAATTGTTTTTAATAGAGAATTCCATATCCGGCCAATCTATTAATTCGATGTTCACAGAATAGGAAAACTTTTAGATTTTCCAAGAGTCCCATAGTTTAAAGAATAATATGCCTCCCACATATTATCCATGTCCTAATCCCTTGAATCTGTGAATGTATTACTATAAATGACAAAGGGAAATTAAGGTTGCAGATGGAGTGAAGTCTACTATCAAACTGACCCTTCAATAGGGAGATTGTCCTTGGTTATTCTGGTGGGACCAATGTAGTAACAAGGATCCTTAAAGGTGGAGTCTGAAGAGGAGATCAGAGTGATGATGCTGGGTGAGAGCTGCACCCGTCACTGTGGGCTTTGCAGAGGGAGGAGGGGGTACCTGGCAAACAATGAGCAGTCCCTAGAAACTGGAGCAGACAGGAAAGGGATTCTCCCCTGGAGAAAGAAAGGCAGCCTGCTCACACCTTGATTTTAGCCTGATGTGATCTGAGTCAGACTACAGATCTACAGAACTGCCAGATAATAAGGTTGTGTTGTTTTAAGCAACAGAAACTGAATAATTTATAACAGAAACAATAGAAAATTAATCCATATATATTTCAGAATCTACTGGAAGATTTTATCTTTGAATATGGGAGAATAAACCAAGAACAGGACACCTGAGATCAAGGGAACAAGTGATATAACACAGGACAAAGTCCCTATACCCATGCTGTAGACCAGACCTACAGAGTGAAGAGAACATTATGTAACAAGAGAGTAGATACACCTGGGAGGTTTCAGTAGGAAAAGAAACACACACACACACACACACACACACACACACACACACCAAAAAAAAAACTAATAGATGTTTTATACATTTGATCACATAGAAAAATGTAATAAGATTTTTTTTTAAGCAGGGATTGAACCCAGGGGTGCTTAACCATGAGCCACATCCCCAGCCCTTTCATTTTTTATTTTGAGACAGGGTCTCCCTAAATTGCTGAGTCTGGCTTTGAACTCATGATCCCCCTTCCTCAGGCTCCCTAGCCACTGGAATTACAGGCATATGTCACCATGCCTGGCTTATAGTAAGATATTTTTAACAGAGCTACAGAGTTATGTGTCCAGTTAGTCAAATATATTTTACAACTAAGTAAATAAGATAATGAAACCACCATTAACTCCAAGAAAACCAAACAGTTGTAAAAGAAAGGAAATGCACCCTTAGAGTACCATATCTGAATAGAAGTTACATGGTCATAATAATAACAAAAACATTGTGTATAGATTTTGTCAAGAGTCATGATACATCCATTGTCGGAAAAGGACGAGGAGGGAAAAGGAGTAGGGATTGTAAAAGCTAAAGTCTTCATTCTCTTACAAAGGGGTCCATAGATGGTATCTAAAATGTATACTTCATAGCACAGCATTATATACATGTTATGTGAAGAAAGAGGTTAAAAAGTTACTTGATAGGAGGAAAACACACAATTAGTAGACTGCAATTATTTGTGATTTTCTAAGACTTTTTGACCTTTCAAACTATGTCAATGTATTGATTAACAATAAAAAATGAATTTAAAACAGAACAATTATAGTGATTTGTATGCCGCAGTATTAATAGACACTACCTATGAGTGGCAATATTATAAAGAAAATTATTCTACTTGCTACTAACAGACACTGTCTTCATTCTCTGCTTTCTTTTTCTCCATAACACCAATCACAATTGATGCCCTAAATAGTTGACTCAATTATTTGTTCACTGCTTTCTATATTTGCTGGAATATAACATCAATGAGGAAAAGAGTGATTATCTATTTTCATCATCACTGCCTTCCCAGTGCCAAAACAATCCCTGCTACACAGAAAACATTCAATAAATAGAAACAAATCGATGAAAATTTTAAAACATTATGATGATATCTATTTTTAAGCTTTAAAAGATTTCTTATTTTAAAATCACGGGGGAAAAAAACACTGAAAGTCATTTTCTTTTTGTTTTCTGTTTTAAATTTATTTTGCATACTGGGGATTGAGCCCAGGGCCTTGTGCATGCTAGGCAACTGCTCTACCACTGAGCTACACCCCAGTTCTATTTTGTTTTTAAAGAAAAAGAAACAGTACTAAGAATAGAGGGGTGATGCTGAGGCTGAATCCGGTTGCTGGTTTTTATCTTGTTGTTTTGAGAGAGGGAAGCTGCAGCAAAGGGCAGCAAGCAGGTAAAACTGCATGGGGCTGTTGAAACCCTGGAGCTACATAAACATAAAGGTGCAGGACACCAGGTCAGTGTCATCTTACAGTGTTAGTTATCTTATCAAATAAAATCAGTTAAGGTTTCCACACATCTGTATACAATTCCTTAAAAACAAAGTGCCTAAGTTGGTTTTTTTTTTTTTTTTTTAGGAAGATCCTTCAGAATCCACTTAAGGAAGATTTGAAGCCAGCTTTTCAAGAATGGGCACTTGCAGAAGCCAGCTTCTCCAGTCAGTTACTTTTGTGGCTGCCACAAGCTCAAAATCTCCTGTGTGAAACATGATAACACCTCCCCCAAAAAAGTGAACTTGTAATCCAAGATGACAATCTGTGCCAAAGAACCCTAAAATTATGATTGATACCACTTCTGACCATCTAAGCAACATGCAGCTTCTCCCTCTCCCTTCCTGGCCTCCTTCACACTTGGCCTCAAAAATAAAGCTTTCTTTTTTGTAAAATTCTGGTGCCTCACTATTGGCTTCTATGTTCATTGGGCAGGGAGCCCATGCTGGGTATGAATTGGATGGGGTGGGTTGTGAAGTGCAGTGACAGTGATTGGGAGACCAGTGTCTGAGACTGGTATCCTTGATGACTTTGTGGCTGTGGCATACTTGGTGACTGGGAAAGTTTCTGTGCAAAGGCATAGGATGCCTGGTTGCTATGGAGATGTCCTCCATACTAGAGTCTTATCAGTCTTGACCTTATAACAGCAGCTCCTGGGAATAAAGGAACTTCCTTGCTAAGATAACCACAATGTTTCACCTGTTCTGAATCTGCCCGCAAATTAGTAATTTTAAACAATGTACTTTCTTGAGAGCTGCACAATTCTCCTAACATTGGACATTGCAACTGTAGAATGTAACTGAGAAAATAATTGCATACTGTTGCTAACTCTGTAACTTTCATGAATACAAAGAATAATGCTTGCATAGTCTTTAATCTGGTTTAGAGACATATATAATAAAGATTGCTAGTATAATTCTTTAGACCTGTTTCTCCATCAGAGAGCAGTGCACCATCCCACCCCAGCTTTATCTTTAAGATCTGTGTGTATTGATGCTTTCTTTCTTCCAATCTCCCATCACCCCTCAGGGGAACCTGCTAGTTTGGCCGCATTTCTGACCATCCAAGGTAGTAGAATGAAACAGACATTATTACTTTATGTATATATGCGACTGTATAACCAATATGATTCTACAATATGTATACTCAGAAAAATGAGAAATTATATCCCATCTATGTATATCAAAGTATATAAGTGCATTCTACTGTCATGTATAACTAATTAAAACAAATAAAAATTTTTTTTGTGTGGTGAAACAGGAGAGAACAGACATGCTGTTTATTTATTTATTTTCTCCCTTAGCTAGGCAAAGTTAAACAGATAGGTGAAGGCTAATGGAAAAGTTTATAATCCGGTCCCTAGTTTATTGGGTTCAGGCACAAGTTAATATCACCTAAAATAAATTGATAGACAATAATCTCCGTTCATACATTAACACCAGTTAAAATAGCACCTAATAGTTAACAAACTTAGTCATCATTCATCCTTCCCCATTTCTGTCCCAACTATTTTCTCTCTCTGCTTAACTATCTAGATTCCTGGATTCACTCACAAATAATTTAGCAAATGTCCCCAATTCACCCTAAAGCATTTTTTCCAATTGTTATAATCCTTCTAAAAACATCCACCGGCTCCCCAAATACCAGAATTGTTTCAGTTTAAAGAACAATGGGATTTGGCATTAGAGGTTGTAATTTATCCTGCTGTGCTCCAGTTCTCCTGCTCTATCTAATCTTGAGAACTTTAAATAGCTCAAATCTCTCATAGCTATTCTCCCTATGGCCAGCTCTATTCAGCTACCTAGTAGCTTCTACCTGTTTTGCTTGTATACAGATTGACTTTCCAAATTCCTTCCACTGTTATGACCTTTGTTTTCCACTGCATGAAAGAAAAATTGGTAGAAACAGCAATGATAGTTATCTTATAACTCAATTGTAAAGAAAGTGTTTCCTATAGTCTGTTTGTCAGTTTATTTACTTTTAGATGAAAGTTGCTCATACTTAGGCTAAAGACCTTTATTACAAATACTAAAAATAGTTCATTCAATCTAACTTGTAGATTTTTACTGCACTTAAAAAATCTAATAAAAGGGTTTTACCTCTTATAGTCTTAAAGCATTTAAACACATTTTAAATAATGTCAAAGTTTGATTTGTATCACTCTCTCTTCCCTCCTGTCCTGAAAAGCTTGCCTCTCGGTTCATAAGATTGCCTTGGATCATTTTGTAGAACAATACTAGAAAGCTATTGCAGCAATCAAACAAGAAGAAAACTCTGTTATGGTTTGAATCTGAGATGTCCCCGGACAGCACATGTGTTGGCTTGGTTCCCAAGGCAACAGTATTCAGAGGTTGGGCCTTTGGAATGTGATTGGCTCATGAGGCTCTGACCTCATCAATGGATTTTTCCCTTGATGATTTCACTCCACAGTGGGTTTGGGGTTAGGGGTTTTGTTATAAAAATGAGTTCTCTCTCTTTGTTTTGTAGTCATAATGAAGTAATTAGCTTTGCTCCACCATGTCCTCATGCCATGATATTCTGCCTCACCATATTCCCAGAAACAATGAAGCCTGTTGATCATAGACCGAAATCCCTGTAACCATGAGCCAAAATTTAATCACTCCTCCTTAAATTGATTTTCTCAGGCATTTTGTCACAGCTTCAGGGCTTGCTGGTTAATTTAGGGTCAGTTACATGAACCAATAAAATCAAGTCAACACTACTAAGTTCTAGAATAGTTCTAGAACTATTTCTAGGCTAAGAAATACTGGAATATGGAAGAGCTTGTAGAAAGAGTGGTAGGTATTAAAAAATGGAGGTAGATACAAAGAGATGCATCCATGAGGCAATAAAAATACAACTTTGGATCTAAAAAGACCTTTCTGCATGATGCAAATATACTCTCTGTGTTCATAATCACTGTGACCAAGAAACAATTCAGATTAAAATAAGCCCATGATACTATAGGTTTCTATAGATTTAATGTGTAGAGGGGGATAGTTGGAGTAGATATTGAAGGTACGCTATTCTATTATTATTTTGAATGATACTACTTTTTCTATTGAACAATACATATTGGAATGGTGAAATTCCAGAATTTTCTTACCTCTACAAAGATGAAGCAGGGGAAAATGGTGTTGCTCCTACACTCTTGGCTCTGGGGATTTGGAAGCATGTTTTCCTGTTGGCATAGGAAAAAAAGAATACAATGATTGTGAAATCCAGCTTGTACGTGGTCACATGCTCCATGGAGGCTCAATATATTCTCATTACAAATCTAACCTTGTCTTTACCAGGAACTAACTTTCCTACATTCTGAGTTACTGTTTGGAATGTCAGAATATCTGTATCTTCCACTTGTATTGCATCTAGCATCCACAGAGATGCTTCCTCTTTAAATGCTGCCTCTGACTTGAGAAATTATCAAACATTTCCACTTCATCCTAGTGCAGGTACGAATACCTAATATTTGACTGAACCTATTGGAGAGACAGGAATTATGATTGAAAGGTTGTGTTAGATTTCCCTGGGCACCATGGCTACACCATCGCCTGCAGCTCCGTGCCTGCTTCTTCTACAATACTTCCACAATATTAAACATTTCCTTAGATGGCCTCTTATCAGTAAACTTGTCAATAACCCCTCCAAATGTACTCCTCTCCCTAAGAATATGTTGGAGAAGGAAGAATCTTTTTAAATTCCGAGTTCTGCAGAAGCTTAAATTCCAAAGAGGTTGAAAATTATTGTTACTATACTATTTGGAAATTTTAGAGTAAAACGTTCTTAATAAGAAAACCACTTTATTAGATAGATATACATGCATGGGTCAAGATAGTGAAATAATCTCATCAAAATTATCAATTAACTGTAATTCATTTCTCTCTACTGTAATTCAGAGAGAAGATGGGAGGGGAGGGGAGGGGGGATAGTAGAGGATAGGAAAGGTAATAGAATACAACAGTTACTAATATGGCATTATGTAAAAATGTGGATGTGTAACCGATGTGATTCTGCAATCTGTATTTGGGGTAAAAATGGGAGTTCATAACCCACTTGAATCTAATCTATGAAATATGATATGTCAAGAGTTTTGTAATGTTTTGAACAACCAATAAAAAAAAAGTCAAAAAAAATTATCAATTAACATTTTGAGAGTGATCCTCATTAAAGAAAAAGAAAATATAATACTTAAATCTATTTCAGATAGCCAAGTAGGAAAAAAAACAGAAGAACTTCATCTAAATCAGATGTTTATATGGAATTACCAGCAGAGAATGGTCTGTAAAAATAAATTTGTACCTACCACTCATTAAAGCAGAAAAAGATATGAAACATCAAAATGGAAAAACAATTTAAATTCCTTCATAGATGAAAGTGAAGTGATGAGAAGTATAATTTTTTCCCTATAATGCTATATCATGACCGGGCCCCAAAGTTGTGTTGTATATTCTAAGTTCAATTACTGTAAGCATTTGAGATCAGCCTGCCTACTGAGTGGAGCAAACCACAGCTCTGTCCCCATAGTTCAGTAACTTTCAGTAGAATGTTTCACTTGAGAGGAAATCTGAAATTGTTCATGGAAACTGTGTTGCTATCATGGGTTAGATCTTTATTGCTCTTTAGGGACGGTATATGTTCTGCAATGAACAGGACAGCTCTACACACTGAAGAATTGTTCTTGCTTCCTGTTTCATTTTCTAATGTTCCACTGGCTTATACTCACCTTAAACATATGAATAATAGTTCACTTATGATAAAAAGGAAAGATAATAAGGAAAGAATAATAATTCAGTTATGATAATAAGGAAAGAACCCCAGTAATTTAAGAGAAGGTTTTTGTGGTCATGAAACTTAAATGGAATAAAGACAATGTTTCACAATTATAAACATTGTGTTTACATGGAACATTATGTTCCCCGAATATAATATGCCCACCCACACTTAGTTTAAAAGGTTTTCATTGCATATGCAGCAACTGCAGTTACTGCAAAAGCAAATTGGTAAGATTAAGGAACACCTTAAATCTTTATTTTAAATCTTTATTTTTAGCACTTAGCATTGTGCTAAATATAAATATTTAAATCTTTCAAATGATTTAGAACCAAATAAAACGTTGTTATTGCAGACTCATGGCATGCCTGAGCTTTTGAATTTCATGAATGACATTCATTGTAAACCATTTAATATTTCTACACACACATACACACACACACAAACACACACATATTCTTCAATTTTAGCATAATGGTAAAAAAAATCTGTGTAATGAAATTATATGTTCAAATTGTTTATTTGTTTTGGGGGTATACATAGTTTTAATTTTCCTCCTTCATCAGAGTCTTGGAAAGAAATGGTAATGCTGAAGGGATGGGGTAATGGAAAGCAGAGTGCAGTCTCATTGTTTGAAAGAGGGTGAACAGAGCTGACCCAAGAGAATATCTGATCTTTGAGATTTTGTGCAGGGGAGATGTGAAAGAGGTAGAGGGTTTTCTAAACTTCTTTGTGAAGAACTTTCACATAATTCCTGGGAGAAAATCAGACTTGACTGTGAATTAGTTCTGCCATAAAAAAAAATTACTTCTAATTGATGGTGATGAAAAACAAATGAGATCCCCCAAAATGTAAGGTAAGCATATGGGGAGAGAACCTAATAACCAGAACTCCTTGCTTCAGCTGTGCAGGATGTGACCCTTAGCACCTGCTACACTTCAGTACGATCAACCAGTGTTACCTGGGGCAGTCCCTGCCACACTAGCCTCCCTCCTTTCTAAATATAAAATATATGAGATTTAAAGTGTATAATGAGAGAGTGGGAAAAATAAAATGTAATCTGTACTAAACTGGAGGGAACACTAATGTGTAATACGATGATAGTATATTGCAAACATCATTTCAAATAGTTTTAGGTTTTGGTACAGAGGAACAAAGTTCTCCTTTTAAAATGAAGACATTAACAAAAACAGCATGGTACTGGTACCAAAACAGGCGGGTGGACCAATGGTACAGAATAGAGGACACAGACTAATCTACAAAGTTACAACTATCTTATATTTGATAAAGTGGCTAAAAGCATGCAATGGAGGAAGGATAGCATCTCCAACAAATGGTGCTGGGAAAACTGGAAATTCATATGCAACAAAATGAAACTGAATCCCCTTCTCTAGCCATGCACAAAAATTAACTCAAAATGGATCAAGGAGCTGGATATCAAATCAGAGACTCTGCGTCTGATAGAATAAAAAGTTGGCTCCGATCTACATATTGTGGGGTCGGGCTCAAAATACCTTAATAGGACACCCATAGTACAAGAGTTAATAACAAGAATCAACAAATGGGACTTACTTAAACTAAAAAGTTTTTTTCTCAGCAAGAGAAACAATAAGAGAGGTAAATAGGGAGCCTACATCCTGGGAACAAATCTTTACTTCTCACACTTCAGATAGAGCCCTAATATCCAGAGTATACAAAGAACTCAAAAAATTAAACAATAAGGTAACAAATAACCTGATCAACAAATGGGTCAAGGACCTGAACAGACACTTCTCAGAGGAGGACATACAATCAATCAACAAGTACATGAAAAAATGCTAACCATCTCTAGCAGTCAGAGAAATGCAAATCAAAACCACCCTAAGATACCATCTCACTCCAGTAAGATTGGCAGCCATTATGAAGTCAAACAACAACAAGTGCTGGCGAGGATGTGGGGAAAAGGGTACACTTGTACATTGCTGGTGGGACTGCAAATTGGTGCGGCCAATTTGGAAAGCAGTATGGAGATTCCTTGGAAAGCTGGGAGTGAAACCACCATTTGACCCAGCTATTCCCCTTCTTGGACTATTCCCTAAAGACCTTTAAAGAGCATACTATAGGGATACTGCTACAACGATGTTCATAGCAGCACAATTCACAATAGCTAGACTGTGGAACCAACCCAGATGCCCTTCAATAGATGAATGGATAAAAAAAAATGTGGCATTTATACACAATGGAGTGTTACTCTGCACTAAAAAATGACAAAATCATGGAATTTGCAGGGAAATGGATGGCACTAGAGCAGATTATGCTTAGTGAAGCTAGCCAATCCCTAAAAAACAAATGCCAAATGTCATCTTTGATATAAGGAGAGCAACTAAGAACAGAATAGGGAGGAAGAGCATGAGAAGAAGATCACCATTAAACAGGGACGAGAGGGGGAGGGAAAGAGAGAGAGAAGGGAAATTGCATAATAAAGGAAGGAGACCCTCATTGTTATACAAAATTACATATAAGAGGAAGTGAGGGGAAAGGGGGAAAAATAAGAGAGAGAAATGAATTAAAGTAGATGGGGTAGAGAGAGAAGATGGGAGGGGAGGGGCGGGGAGGGGACTGGGGATAGTTGAGGATAGGAAAGGCAGCAGAATACAACATACACTAGTATGGCAGTATGTAAAAAAGTGGATGTGTAACCAATGTGAATCTGCATTATATATACGGGGTAAAAATGGGAGTTCATAATCCGCTTGAATCAAATGTATGAAATATGATATGTCAAGAGCTTTGTAATGTTTTGAACAACTAATAATAAAAAAGTAAAAAAATAAATAAAATGAAGACATTACTTTTGCTGCTTTTGGTTCTCTCCCTGGGAGAGCTAAAGCAATGGTAATAAGGAGTTTTAGATGAGTTTTGTATACTAATTTGGTATAGAACTAGTGGATTTGGCTTTTGTAAACAATTCTGTACAAGTTACAACCTGAGACTTACAGTTGAAAACTAAATGAAATGGTAGCATAGCAGTAGTGAATGAGTTAACTATAAATGGAAGGTCTGTATACAATGATTTAGAATCAAAAAATATGTTTGCTCTTTTACATAGGCAAAGATAAATCCTCAGCTATATCTGGTTTTCTTGAAGAACTTTTCAGAAATGTCTTCTGCTTATTTATTTAATGTATTCTATCATATGTGCCTATGGCTAAAGTCTAAATGACCTTGTCCTTGAATTTCAATTGCTATTGAATCTGAGTCTTTTTTTATTTATTTAAAAATTTTTTATTTGTTCTTTTTAGTGAGAGTAGAATGTATTTGATATCTAAAATATATATGAAGTATAACTTCCCATTTTTCATAGTTATACATGATGCAGAGTTATACTGGTCATGTATTCATATATGAACATAGGAAAGTTATGGCCAATTCATTCTACAGTCTTTCCTATTCTCCCTCCCTTCTCTTCATGCCCTTTTGTCTAATCCAATGAACTCCTATTCTTCCCTGCCTTCCCACCTTATTGTGTGTTAGCATCCACATATCAGAGAGAACATTCAGCCTTCATTCTTTTGAATTGGCTTATTTCACTTCATTTTCATACATTTATTGACAAATGCCATAATTTAATTCTTTTTAATGGCTGAGTAATATTCTATTGTGTATATTTTCTTTAACAATTCATCTGTTGAAGGGCACCTAGTTTGGTTCCATAGCTTAAGCTGTGTGAATTGAGTGGCTATAAACATTGATGTGGCCACATCACTATAGTATGCTGATGATACATCTTTTGGGTATATGTCAAGGAGTGGGATAAATGGGTCAAATAGTGGTTCCATTTCAAATTTTCTGAGGAATCTCCAAACTCTTCCCACAGTGGTTGCACCAATTTGCAGTTCCACCAGTGTACCTTTTTTCTCACATCCTCACCAACATTTATTGTTATTTGCATTCTTGATAATTGCCATTCTGACTGAAGTGAGATGAAATCTTAGTGTAGTTTTTTAATTTGCATTTCTCTAATTGCTAGAGATGCTGAACATTTTTTGATATATTTATTGACTATTCATATTTCTTCTTCTTCTTGAAGTATCTGCTCAGTTCCTTTGCCCATTTATTGATTGGGTTATTTGGGTTTGGGGAGTGTTAAGTTTTTTGAGTTCTTTATATGTCTTGAAGATTAATGTTCTATCTGAGGTTCAGGGAGCAAAGATTTTCTCCCATTCTGTAGGTTTAGTAGTGTATTAATTAGTCTCCATGTAT
Organism: Marmota flaviventris; assembly: GCF_047511675.1. Lineage (NCBI taxonomy): Eukaryota > Metazoa > Chordata > Mammalia > Rodentia > Sciuridae > Marmota > Marmota flaviventris. The sequence continues at coordinate 84,773,483 of NC_092507.1, forward strand.
TAGAGTAGCTTCTATTTTTATCTTATTTTGTTTTAATTAATTTCTAATTTAATTCCACTAGGATCTGATAGAATGCAAGGTAAGATCTCCATTTTTGTGATTGCTAATAGTAGATTTGTGGCCTGAGTTATGGTCTATTTTAGAAACAGATCCATGTGCTATTGAGAAGAGAGTCTATTCAGTCATTGATGGATAAAATGTTCTGTATATATCTATTAAACCTAAATTATTAATTGTATTTTTTAGTTCTATAGCTTCTTTATTTAGTTTTGTTTTTCATTTTTTTTGTTTTGAGGATGTCTCCAATGGTGAGAGAGGTGTGTTAAAGTCATCCATTATTATTGTGTTTTGGTCTATTTGATTCTTGAAATTGAGAATTTTTTTTTAATGTACATAGATGCTCCATTGTTTAGGGCATAAATATTTATGATTGTTATGTCTTGTTGATATATGATTCCCTTAAGCAGTATAAAATGTCCTTCTCTCTCCATTCTGATTAACTTTGGCTTGATGTCTACTTTATCTGCTATGAGGATAGAAAATCCTCCTTGTTTACAGGACCCCTGGGAATGATGTTTTTTCCCATCCTTTTACTTTCAGTTTGTGAATTTCTTGGTCTATGAGGTGAGTCTCCTGGAGACATCATATTGTCGGATCTCATGTTTTAATCCAATCTGCCAGTCTATGTCTTTTGGTTGATGAGATTAGGACATTTATATTCAATATTATTATTGAGATATGATTTTATTCCCTGTCATTATTATTTCTTTTGGGTTTTTAATTTGAATTAGTTTCTCCTTTCATTGAATATTTATCTAGGTTAGTTCCACCCTTTGCTGGTTTCCACTTACTTTTTTCATTTCTTCTTCATGGAATATTTTATTGACTGTGTATTGCAATTCAGGCTTTCTAGTTGTGAATTCTTTTACTTTTTTATTTATCAAGGAAGATTTTATTTCATCATCAAATCTGAAGCTTAGTTTTGCTGGATACAGTATTCTTGGATTGCATCTATTTTCTTTAAGAGCTTGGTATATTTTATTCCAAGATGAGAAATCAATGAATATTTTCTACAAATCTAGTTTATCACTGAGAAATAAAATATAGAAATAACATTTTAAAATTAAAAGTAACAGGGCTGGGGTGTGGCTCAGTGGCAGAGCGCTTGCCTTGCACATGTGAGGCGCTAGGTTCGATCCTCAGCACCACATAAAAATAAATAAATAAAATAAAGATATTGTGTCATTCTATAAATAAATTTTTTTAAAGAATTAAAAGTAACATTAAAAATCATTTGCTATCAGCATCAACAAGACTATTAATGTTCTATTTTCATAAACTCTAAAAGTTTGCAAAAAGGTTTACAATTTCAATGGTGAATAGGGATAGAACAGAGTGATGGAGAATGTGATGATTATAAGGGAGGAGGAGAAAAGAAAGAAATAAAAACTTAAAGGAAGAGTGAAAAAGATAAGAGAGATTGGCTGTTCATAGAAGAAAAGAGAGAAAGAGAATCAAGGGAAACAAATAAGTGAGGAAAAAAATTATATATATATATATATATATATATATATATATATAATAAAAAATTTTAAAATAATAGATAAAAATTATAAAATACAAAATATACTAATTAAGTACCCTAATCCTCAAAAATCTGATCCATGAAAAATAACTGGTTTTAAAAATAATAGAAATGAGGAAAAAAGATGAATATGTATAAATGTCCATGAACAATTAATTCACAATTAAACAGAAAAATATAAGATCTTGATGAAAAGTAAAATAATAGTTTCCACAGGAGTTCAAAATATTCTCAGCTTCCCTTCTCAGCAGTGTCAGTTGAAGTATGATGCTTGCTTCACCCTCAGGGTGGAGTTACTGAAGTGAGATATTTAATCCCATAGGCAGAACTCCTGGAGTTGGGGTTTAGGCTCAGGTAGACTCCAGGCTCTTTGCTGAATGCCAATTGGTCTGGAGATTTTAAATCAGACACTTCAGGGCCCAGCAATTGCTGGTCCATGCTAGAAGACTGTACCCCAGGGATCTCCCGTGTTTCCCTGGTGTGATGGAGGAGCCAATTTTTAGTCCACTATGTCACCTATGGACTGCATGTTTTCTGGTCATTGGGTTCAGTCTCCAAACTCAATCTCTCCTGACCCACCCTTTTGAATTCCTGATCAGGCTCATCTCTCCCTACCAGTCCTGTATGCAGCCAGATTGGAGCAGAAGGGGGAAAGCTGGGTAGGTTTCCACCACCAGTAGTCCCCTGTGTAAACCTTTCTCTACATTTGATTTTCTCCTAGGTCACTTAGGCACCTTCTATGTCATGCAGTGTAGGTTTGCCAGACCTATATTTCAGGCCAGACTTGGGTTTGCCAGGAATTATTTCCCTTAACTGCCAGCCCTGTGGCTGAAACTGTCCTCCACAAGCAATTGAGAGAGACGGGGCTTCTTTCCTGTACACGGATATTGTGCAGTGTGCCTTTCAGTTTAGTTGGGCAGTGTCTTTGATCTCTAGACTCTCCATAGCCATACATGCTTCAGGCCTCCTACAGATGCAGGTTCCTTTAATTCCCTTATTGCTCCATCATGCTCATGGAGACTGCTCTGACTAGTGTCTCTGGCTGTAGCAATGGGTATAGCACTGGGATTTCTTTCTTATTTAGTTATGTCCCACCTCTTAACTCCCTGATCGGTTTGAATGTCCAGTATTAAATTCCAGTAAAGTCCTCCCACCTTGCTGAGAAGCTGCCTACCTGCTTTCTTGGTTTTATGCCATGGAGCATCCAGGAAAGCAACCTTCTCTGTTCTGCTTTCTTGAAAAAACCTTGAGTGTTTCTTAACAGTACATATGTTTGTCAGTTTTAGACAAGTCCACAAATTCTTTGAGGTTCCTCCTTTCAATAATGGAAGGCTGCTTCCCCTTGTCTTAAGCATATGGTGGTCTTGATGACTCACTTCTAATGACAGGAAAATAGAAGAAGAGATGGTGACCTTGGAAGCTAGGTCATAAAAAGTGCTGTGGCTCCACTTGTTCCTGGGTTGCTGGATCTGGAACAAGTTGTCTCCCACACTGTGAGGAGAGACTCATGTGGCCAGGACTTTTGACATCCTGCCAAAAGCCAGTGAGGAACCTAGGCCTCCTGCATATAGTCATTTGATTAAAGAGTCTTGGAAACAAATCCTTCATCCACAGCAAAACCTTCAGATAACTGCAGTTCCTTCCAATTCCTGATAGCAACAATAAGACAGATCTTGAGCCAGAACCTCCCAACTAAACCATTCTCATATTCCTAGTCCACAAAATTTTAAGACTGTATTGTTTTAAGCCATCAAATTTGGGGGTAATTTTTTTTTTGGTACTGAGTATTGAATCCAGAGGGACTTTACCACTGAGCTACATCTCCAGGCCTTTTCAATTTTTATCTTAAAATGGAGTCTCACTAAGATGCTTAGGGCCTGGCTACGTTGCTGAGGCTGGTGTCCAACTTTAAATCCTCCTGTCTCAGCCTCCCAAGTCATTGGGATTACAGGAGTGCATCATTGTTCCCAGCTCAAAGTATTTTTTTTACACAGAAACATACTACGATAATTATCAACTATGATTCATTGGCATATTAGATAACAACAGTAGTGAGGAACATTTTTTTTGTGAAGAAATAAATATCCACCCAAGGAAGAATATATAGCAGTAAAATTTAATGGAATAAAATCATAGAGAAGACAATTTTAGAAGTGGTTATTTGGTTTTATTTATTTATTTTTCTCATAATCCACTCTAGAGTTCACCCATCAGTATACACATTGTCATGTCTCTCCTGACCCTTCTAGTATGGTTTCAAATTTGTGCCATGAATGCCACAACTGGTCCACAAAAGTCAACTTAGGTGTTAGTATCTCAGATACATTTCAGATTCAATCATCATATAAATATGCAGATTTGGGGGCTAATTGAAATCTGGTAAAAAGGTTTTTTATGAGAAAATGTTATTAGATGGGGTGGTTTTAAGAATTGTAATTAGCCGTATAATTTTGAAAAAATTTCTATATGCTATAAAATAGATTGAAAAGACGAACAAATTACTCAAACTATTCAAATACAAAGTATTCTGGAAGTGTCCCCTCACCTCTCAGGGGAAATTAATTTTTTTTTCACATGTAAAGTAATACACAGAAAAATCTACTTAATTCGCCTATGGCTTAACTGTGACAAATTCAAATTCTAGAGTCATTTTCCCTTATAAGTACAAATGGAATGCTAATTAATGTTACTATTAGTCTCAGAAAAACACAATTAGGAAGGTAAATCTGCTGCTTTTTTAATCCTTCAAATCAAATAATGCATCCCATTAGAAATGACTCAGGGAAGATTAGAGATTTGGCTTAATTTCACTACAACTATTCATCATTAATGCAAAATAATTGAGAAGAGACTGGACATTATTACAATTTTGTAATATTATTGTGTTCTAAAAGTATACATAGAAAAAAGTCACATAATATTTTCAAGAAAAAGTTAATATAATTGTGTGCATCAAAGCTATTCTCTAATTGCCAAAGACCGCTATCATATTCTACATTTTATTAGCAATTATGTATTGTTTTAATACCATGTTCTGTATTAATTGATTTTCATTAAGTTTTCCTTTGTGCCTCAAGTACTGCATAAATATGAAGAAACCTTCTTCAAGAAAATAACTGCATTGACTATTGATTGCAGCTTCTGTTGAAGAATCTCACAAAAAGATGAAAATCTTCAATAACTCCAATAACCTTGTGTGCTCTAGGGTACTGCCTAATGGGTTATGTCTAATTTCAGAGAATATTTGGCTACATAATCCTTTTACCAGCTTCCAAAAATTTAGGCATTATGGGCTGGATAGTGTACTCGCCAAATTTATATGTTGAGGCTGTAAACTCCACTCTCTCAGTTTGGGACTGTATTTGGAAACAATGTCTTGTATATGCTGCATTGGTTTTCTTAAAGAGAGAGGACTTACATATATAAAATGTTTTATCTTCATCAAGCTCTTCATCTTGATTTTTAAATCACAAGGTTTCTAAAGTTTTTAAATATGAGTGTCAGCTTTCTAGAAGGTGAGAGAGTAACATAAAATGCTACTGGTTTCATGGTGAGTTCTAAAATATGCCAAAGTGTTTAAACTTGACCATCTCAGGAAATGACAATTCTGTTGCTATTCCATCAATTTAAAGCTCCTGTATTAGATTACTGAAATCATAGCAGCTTAAACAACAACAACAACAACAACAAAAAGAATTGTATTTTTTCTTTAAGTAATAGTCTAGAGCTGATAAGGCAGCAACTCAGGGCTGAAGATTAGCCTCCTCTGTCATGTTACTCTTCCATCCCAGGCCAGTAGGTTTATTTTATTTTTATTTTTATTGGTTGTTCAAAACATTCCAAAGCTCTTGATATATCATACTTCATACATTAGATTAAAGTGGGTTATGAACTCCCATTTTTACCCCAAATACAGATTGCAGAATCACATCGGTTACACATCCACATTTTTACATAATGCCATACTAGTAACTGTTGTATTCTGCTACCTTTCCTATCCTCTACTATCCCCCCTCCCCTCCCCTCCCATCTTCTCTCTCTACCCCATCTACTGTAATTCATTTCTCTCCTTGTTTTTTTCCCATTCCCCTCACAACCTCTTATATGTAATTTTGTATAACAATGAGGGTCTCCTTCCATTTCCATGCAATTTCCCTTTTCTCTCCCTTTCCCTCCCACCTCATGTCTCCGTTTAATGTTAATCTTTTCCTCCTGCTCTTCCTCCCTGCTCTGTTCTTAGTTGCTCTCATTATATCAAAGAAGACATTTGGCATTTGTTTTTTAGGGATTGGCTAGCTTCACTTAGCATAATTTGCTCTAGCGCCATCCATTTCCCTGCAAATTCCATGATTTTGTCATTTTTTAGTGCTGCGTAATACTCCATGGTGTATAAATGCCACATTTTTTAGTAGGTTTATTTTTATCATGTCTACATTTGGGGGACAGAAAGAAAGACAGGGTTGGACAGGGTTAGACATAGTTTTTAAGGAAATGTGCACATCACCTCCAGATGGCCAGGATATAATCAGAAGTCCAGAACTGGTAACATGGAAGGTTGAGAAATTTGCCTCACTAAAACTTCTGTTTAGAGATGGAAGAAGCTGGGGATGAATGCTGTCTGCCACCTAACAGAATACGTGGATTTATTTTTCTTTCCACAAATCTTAATTTCAGACCTGGGAATTCAACAAACACCATTTTGAAAACTCAAACCATGTCTTTAGGCTTTGTGTGAAACTGAATAGCCCACTCTGAAAAGTGGAACAGTGTGGCTGATACCAGCAGGGTACAGACATTGGGTGCTTTCCAGTGAATCAGAAAGTCTTGCTGCAATTTTAGAGTTGTAGTCACAAAAGTGCTGCTGTAGCATTTTTTTTTTCCTCAATAGAAGAGAAATTGTGAGGTATACTTAGACTAAGTCACTTTGTAGAGGGGAATAAAAAGGCACCAAAAGGCTGTTCCTTGTCCTTTGAACTTTCTTCTGGTGTAAATTGGACTTGTCGTATATCCTCTGTCAGTTTGTTCATATGGCAGTCTAAATATACAATTATGAAAATAGTCCTAATTTCTATTTTATCAGTTGAAAGAACATTTTTTTAAAAGAGAGAGTGGGAGAGAGAGAATTTTTTAATATTTATTTTTTTTTAGTTCTTGGCGGACACAACATCTTTGTTTGTATGTGGTGCTGAGGATCGAACCCGGGCTGCACGCATGCCAGGCGAGCGCGCCACCGCTTGAGCCACATCCCCAGCCCTGAAAGAACATTTTTTTCTGAATGTAAAAGCATTTGTTATTTTTTATAAATAAACATAAAGAAGAAAATAAAAATACTGCATAGCTTTATCATCCAAAGGTAAATCCTGTTATTATTTTAGTATATATTGTTCCAGGCTTCATCAAGTCTATAGATTATAAATTAGTAAATTCTTTGTAGAGTCTCTTAAGCATATGTCATTTGGCAACTACAACATAATTTAGGGTTCTAAGGGAAACTCTGTGTATGGCCTTCTTAGTCTTCTTTTAGTGTTCTGTCACAATTTTATCTTAATTATTACATGATTACATACCACCTGAGTGTGAGGATGCTTAAGACTTTGATGACTTTGCTTATGTATTTGTGGTGAGTTCAATACATTAATTAGAATCTGTGTGAAGATTTGCTTTCCCCCAGCATTCTAATTTACAGTATCTAAGAAAGGGTCTTTTGGTACAGCAACTCTGAGTCTTTCTCTGTTGGGTTTGAGTGCCAGGCTTTTCACCTGCTGGCTCAGACACAATCCTTTTATTATCTGTATAGCAATAGTTCCCCTGGCTTACTCATCAGTCCCTCAATAATCCCTCTGGCAAGTAATTTTGTTCTGTACCTTTTGGCACGAAAGGCAGATCTTCATTAGCAACTTCATTGAAAACATCTCCATGCAGTTGGAAGCTTAGTGAAGATGTTACCGAGAAATTTTATGCACATTCTTGTGTAAGTATCATTTTGCTAATATTGTAAAACTTCTTCAGTGAGGCCTATCTCATTTTCTTTTTTCATTCAGTGTTGCTGTTGAAAAACACACTGTCATTGTATTTCTCAGTTCTCTGTAGATAGTCAACTTTATTCTAAAATGCTTCCATAACTTTTGGGATACTCTCTTTATTCCTGCTTTCAAAAAAAACTTAGGATTATGTACCTAAGTGTGGGCCTTTTAAAAATATATTTCTTGTTACTTTTAATGTTGAGACTTGTGTTTTTCCTTATCTTTTGTAAATTCTTGTGTTATTTCTTGGACAAATGTCTATCCTATATTATTGTTGTATTTTTTTTTCCTGAAAATTCTTTTTAATGTGAGTTTGGGTTAGCATTTTTATCTTGTAGAAACATTTTGTATTGTAAGTTTCTTAAGCAACATTAATTGTCATCACCAAATATGAAGTAATTGTTTGCTACAACTATATGATCTTATGGCTAAAATTAACTAAGAGTCAATCTTTAGTACATTAAAATAAGTGAGGATTTCATAAATTATTGCTTGAGTAAATATAAGTAGGTTGAAATAACTTTAAAATGCTAGAAAACTTGAAATATGAACAATTAAAAATCACAGCTGAAGTCATAAGCAGCAGAATTGAAGCTATAGAAAGACAATGATTGAGGAAAAAACTTGACATGCTTCCCTAGAACAGAAAAGTAAAAAACATCAGAGATAAAATACATACATAGAGCACTACAATATTTATTGAAGGTTTTTTCAAGGAAGAAATAGATTAAAGTTCAGGACCCAAATCTCTCTTTTTAGATGCAATTTTCTTTCCAAGTTGGTATAAAATACAGCCAACTCTGCTACTTCTTGGATGAAAACACAGTCATTACTCTGTCTTTTTGGCTTTCCTTTAGTGCCTACCTACAGAGTAGACACCAAGTATGAGACTGAGGTGAGAGAGCCCATGGGGCATTGCTTGGCATAGGAAGACCTGAAAGGGAAAACCAAGAACAGCTCACCAGAGAGAGGAGACCAGCACTGCTTTCTTTCCCCATTGGCATGTGTATTCTAGACTCCTTCTTCTTTGCTATTGAAGAGGTAAGATGCAAGACCAGTGGAGAGGAAACCAGATCACTGGCTTATCAGAGGTCTACACTATACTAGGCAAAAGATTTCTTCATGTGATGATTAGTAACTCCTCAGAGAACTAGAATGACATAGGAATAAGAGACTAAATTTAAGATAGTAGTAGAGAATTTTTAGTGTTTCTTTGCCGATAGTGTTCCCTATGGATGGCCCACCTCTTCGTGAAACTTGTAAGAGTGTAAGTGGGGGCTGAAGCCTATGTGTGCTTGTTCAGGATCTTGGGCTCCTTTGAGGACTCTTTTCTCATGCATTATCTATTGCTTCATTTTTAGGTGCTAGTTAAATAGTGAGTGAATAGAGAAGACCACCTTGGGTTGACATTTAATTGGTAAATTTTCACTAGAGAGGCTGAGACTTCTTCCTGTCTATTCTCTGGAAACAAGGAAATCTTTTCAGAAATCGCTCACCAGGATGAGCACAAGGAGTTTGGCACTTTTGCATTTGTGAATATTTCACATTTCTTCTGTAGTGATTCTTTTTCATTCATTGGGTAGTCAATTCCACCATCTCCTCCTTCCGGATCTCTAACACCACAGTCACCATCAGGAATCCACCAAAGGCCTTAAACAGGGACATAAAATAGAGGGCATCTCAGATATCACTCACAAATGACAAGATTGGTTCTTCTGCCTGACTAAATTCCAGAGATCAGGGTTTCTCAAATGTTCAAACCAGAACAAATTGGAGAACACAATAAAGATGTGTATAAGAGAGACAAGAGAAAAGCCACATGGATCCTGAGAGATCAATGCAACTCTGATGCTCTATTTGGCTCCAGATGGAGTCTTAGGAGGGTATTGCATAAGAAAAAAAATCTGAATGGAGTGGAAGAAGAAAAAATTCTAAGGTTAGCTTCTGCTTCTTCTTGGTACTTTATTCCTCAAAAGGCCAGTCGGTAGAACAGAAATCTTGTTATTATACCCATTTTACAGGTGAAAGAAGTGAGTCTTAGGGTTACTTGCCCAACGTCAAACAGCTGGACATTGATCTGGTATTATAAATACCCAAGTCCATGTACTTGCTACTGTGCCATCAGTTCTCACAACTAAAATACAGTGTGTGGGAAGTGCTAGGATACAGGTAAGCCCAAGGATCTATGATTTCAAACAGACGATCAAGGGAAGGTCTTGAAATAGCTAACCAAGTCAGTGACATAAACTGAACACTCAGACTGTATTTGTGTTTCCTAGAGTAGTGACTGACACAAATAGAAGAGCATGAAATAAGTACAATTTAAAATAAAATAAAATATGGAGCTGTATTCAGTAAAGCAAGCCATACAATCAAGAGACTCCCGTTTTTGGAGCACTACTTAGAGATAGACTGCTGATGGCATCTTTCTTTCCACAGAGTACAGGAAGAGAGGAAGGAGAGAAGGGCTGAGATGGCTGCGGCACAGGATGACACAGCACAACTGTCATTCATGAAATCAGGACAAGATCACGACTGCCTGTAGGAAACGTGAAGTATTGGTCCCGAACACACACTTCATGGTTTGTTTGAGTTTTTTTTTTTAAATTAAATGTTCCCAGATTGAGCGGGAAGTATTAGAGGGGATGACAGGAGCCCAGCTGCTGCCTCCAGGGAGAGATGAAAAAGTGTTGTCAGCTGCTGGGAAACCTCATGCACTAGCTGATAGGTCAAGATCACAAGTGAACAAGTCCACCTCTGTCCCCACTCCCACCAGATGTCGTTTCATTGAGGTCTTAGCTTGTTACTGACCCAAATAAATGTACAAGAGACTCTTTTCTTCCTTTTCACCTTTGTGTTTTATTCCCTGTCTTGCTTTAGTGTCTTATTAATCAGGTTTTCACAATGAAAGTGGATGATATGAAAATTCGACATACTCCAACATATAATTATTCCATTTAACAATTCTCTTTATATATAAAGGCTTGTTTCATCTTCCTATTGGGGTCACCCATCTGGTTTCCCTGGTGAGAGTGAAACAGTTTTAACAAGTAGATTCCTTTTGGTCTAAGTAGATGCAAACCATGAAGAGAAAGCTCCAGCAAGGTTTCTCGCCGCAGGCAACTAAGCTCCCCTTTTTGATCTTGCCCTACCCCCCAAGGGATCCAGTTCATCCTTCTAGGTGTGGAGCACTGAATGAATCCCAACCCTGACCCATAGTTCTCTAGTAGATAGCAAGGTGTTCATAAATTCACTCTTCCCTTGAAGCATCTACACTGCAATCATTGTCCTCTGTCCTTGATTACAGAAGGCCTTCTTCCTGTTTTAATTTGTTAACTGTTAACTAGGTTTTTCTTTTGTCAGATTTGGTGCTGTTTCCACAATTTCCATGTCATCTCTCATGCTTGATTAAACAGACATCTAAGTAGAAATAAACATGTTTGCTTCTATAGAATACACTAGTTACACTGATATGGTTTTAAAAAACACACTTCTGGTAATTAAAAGATTTCTGAGTTAGAAGTCTCTTTTAAGAGCCATAAGCACAAGTCCTAAGAAAACATTCTATAAACATGGGTTGAAAGAAAGAAATGAAGCAGAAAAAAAATCCATTTTTCTTTATATTTTTTTTGTTAATCTATGATCTGTGTTTTCAAAACTTAACCCCTTGCAAATTCTATTCAAACAAAACCCACACAGCTGTTTATTTCTCTACATGACATCCCACCCTATCCAACTTAATGGAGAAAGGACATTAATATTTATCAGGCACCTACCAATGTCAGGCACCAAGCCAAGTAATTTTCACATGCTATATTTAAGTCCACATAAAATTTCTTCTTTTAGAGATGACAAAATAGTGACTCAGAACGGTTAAAGTAAGATTTCCTTCTTCAGTTTTGTAGAAAATCACAAGACAGTATTGCTTCCAACTAAAAAGATGGATGGAATACAAAAATTATAGTTTTTTACATTCATCAGAGAGGTGAAGTGTACAAAAATATTAAACTAAATTTCAGAGCTCTCTCGCTAGGAGAGAAAGCGTCTTCTGCTACATCCCTAGAAAGTGGGAGAAGACACAAGTGTCACACCGATGGTGAGATTTCTAGAGTCAGGGGAAACCACCAAACGTTTAAGGGTCACAGGGGCTGGCATGACAGATTACAGCCTCGAGGGGCTCCAGAAGCAGAGTGCATGTCCACCTGCCAAGTCTTTCCTAGATTAAAAGAAAAAAGAGAGAGATTTATGGAATGATAAAAGCCAGGAGTAACACTAGAATGCAGAGGAAGCCTTCTGGTGAGGTGAATAATGGCACTATAAGCAGTGAGACGTTAAGATTTTTTATTGGTACTTAAATCAACCAAGTACTGCTTGAAGAAAAGTCTTAATCAGGTCCTCAAATTATTTGAAATCATTGGTGCCCTGAAATCTACCCAAACGGTAACCCTCCCCAAATCAGGTTTAAGTACAGATTTTAGGAAAGATGCCCTTAATGGAGGTAAATATCATTTACTTCCATCTGTGCTATTCTTTGATACCAATATCTAGAATATAGAAATGTAAGACATGCAAAGAGGCATAAAAATGTGACCCGTGATCAAAAGAAAAAATGATCAATAGAAGCAGATTCAAAGATATCCCAGAGGTTAATTAACAGACAAAATCTTCAAAATAAGGTGATTCTGGGAAATTAACCCAGGGTAACTCTAGCACTGAGCTATACCCCAAGGGATAGCTAACTTGCTGATGCTGGCCTCAAACTTGTAATCCTCCTGCCTCAGTATTCCTAGTCACTAGGATTATAGTTGTGTATTACTGTACCTGGTGCTTAAAATAAATATTATAAATCTGTTAAAGTTTTTAATGGAAAAGCTAGACAATAAGCATCAACAGATAGGAACTGTTATCCAAAAATAACAATATGACAAGATGTGGTTATTGACCACTGTTTAGATATATCTATATACATACACATTAACTTATTGCTGAATCAAGGCCACTCCACTATTTAGTAATGATATATAGGTCTTTTCTATCCTATTCATGGAAAGCTGGGAATTTCTATGTTTTCAGAATAATTTTTCCTTCAAACTTATGTGTGGAGAGCAGGCAGTGCCCTGCTCAGAGTTATTCATGATGTATAGAACAGTAGTTTTTAGACTGTCCCTATTGTTCTCAATTTTAGAAAGTCATAGTTTGCCACGAGCTATTGTCTATCATGAGCTTCAGTGCTGAGGTAGAATGACTTTATACCTCTTTTGTACAAGTGAACAATCGTCTTCTGCCTGCCATAACATAAGGCACAAAGAGATAAATTAATTGTGCCAATAAAAATGACCACCTATGAACTTATCAAATTAATCAGAAACACACAGATGCATGAACACATCAAACTCATATCAGAAAAACCAGTGTGACTTTATTGAATACACCATACCACCAAATGAAGCAACCCTCTCACTTGAGGCCTACAAAAGGAAGAGTACCCCGAGACTGGACACCGCAGCTCTGTGACCCCTTCACTTGGTCACTGCTCATGAGCCTTGCACAGGAATATCACTTCAGGGACAAATGTCCACATCTCTGTTCTGGGATCATGGTTTCTCCAGTCCCTGATAGTCACACAAGGCCCACTCTGAGCCGATACTCTGAAACTGCCAACCATGCAGAACTTGGCCTAGAATAGATTTCTGTTTGCTGAGAGCTCTGTGCCTGGAATCTTAGGCTAATTGGTAACATCTGACCACCTATAGTGATCCTATGCATTCCTATTTGCTTTCTGTCTTTGTTCTCAGTTCTGCCTCCTGAATGCCTGTGGCTCCTTAACACTTTCTTAGCCTTTTTGAAACACACCACACACACATACACACACACACACACACTTGTGCAAAGTAAGATGCATGACTTGAGTGTTACAGATATTAGAAATTAAGATTGGAATAAAAGAACCTGTATTTGCCCAGCTTATGACTGTCAGGAGGCCATAAGTATTCAGTGTACTTCCACTGATGAAAGTGGTGTAGCTTGTGAATTTATCATTATTCAATAATTTTTGACTTTGTGGAAAGACACAAGTGTGTTTGGACTATGTTAATGACAGTATGCTTGCAAAAATGTGCTTTTCCAGATCATTTCCCTGCAATGTCATTTCCAAAATTCTTGACCAGTTTTCTGGGTCCTTCTTTATTAAAACAACTATAAGTATTCAATAAGGAAACATTTAAATGCAACAATGACATGATTTCCTTTGAAGTGACCATTGAGATGAAAATGAAACAGGATTATGGCTCATTTTACATGTTATTTTGTCTATTTGTCATGTTAATAAATCGCTGTTGACAGGATGAACCTGTTGGCTGCTGTTTCTGTTTCTAAAAGCCTATTTATATGCACTATATAAATGTTTTATGGGTAGATTTCCCATCATATTTTGACTTAGAGTAAAATAAAAATATTACTTTGCTGAAGGACATCTCCTGTGATCATAGTCTTTTGATGACTTCTAAAATGAGGAATTTAAATCTTCACATATCATCAAACAATATTATTTCTTTTCCAGAAATGTCTATTGATTTTTAATATAACACTTTTCCATGCAATCTTTTAATGTGAACATTTGCTAAGGTGTCACAATATCATTAAGAAATAATAATTTACTCAAAGAAAATTTATTGGCCAACTGCTACATGCCAGATCCTGGAAATTCAATAGTGAACAGGCCTGGCATGAGCCCTGACCTCATGAAGTTTGCTCACAAGCTAATGAGGAAAACACTCTTAAAAGATGAAGTTAAGCACATTATATTTTAATTTTCTTTTAGCACTGGGATTGACTAAACAATGCTAAGCACATAATCTAACACTATACCCCCAGGTAGGCACATTAAATTTTAAAAAAGTTTAATTTGAGTTTTTAGTAATTCATGAGTTAGTCAACAGAAGATTACAAGCAGTTTTGCACTCCCCTGGGAGGGCAAAAGAAGAAACTTTTATGAAGTGTTTGCAAAATTAAGGGAAAACATATTTGCCTATTGGTCAGAGTGATAAGTCTCTAGTTAAAGGTTAGTTGGTGGTATCTGATTGGTATACTTGCTATTTTCTTTTTGTTTAACTTGAGCTTCAGATTATTTACATAGAAACTTGAAGTACTAGAACTCTCACAGTGTAAAGGCCTCCAATTAAAATATTTGAAAACAACATTCTGTAATTATTTACAAAGAAACTGTGTTAAAATGTTATGGCAAAATTGCAATAAATAACTGAGTTGACCTTAAAGCAAGAGACAGAATATTTTTTTTTTACCAGCTGGTGGTCTGGATTTACTAGCTTGTGGTCAAGGGGCAGGCTGCAAATTTACACCCTTCCACCCCTTCCAAGGGTTTGAGTACACCTTTTATACCATGAGTAAAGCATGTCAGTACATTAATTTAAGTAGCTGTTGGTATGATTCAAGACCATAAACAAACACCATGAAATCTAAAATCATAAGCAGAAGGGGAAGTGGGTCAAAACGATCCTCCTTGAGTCCAAGTTAAAGAATGGTTATTAATGTCTAGACATTCATTTTCTGACAAGGTACATTGTCCATGAAAAATGGGAACCCAAAAGAGAACAATTTTATATTGTCTAAGTATTTCCATTTCATGTTGCCAAACATACTATGCTAAGTTACTGCTGATGGGCACAGAGGTGGGTTGTTCCTGTTGGGTGCAGAGCAGGCTGAACTGTGTTGTCTGCAGGGCAAGCTGAGCAGATTTTGGCTGCAAGATAGCCCACACACTCAAACCCCCCTCTATCTGGTCCTTTATCACCTGTTTGCCTCAAGTCTGAACATTCAACCCTGCTTAAGGCTGAACACTTAACCCCCCCCCCCCCCACCGCCTTGGGCCAACAAGGCAGCTTGCAGACCCAGAGGCCCCATTAGATTTGGGCTATAAAAACTCCCTCCTGCCAGGCCCCCCTCTCTCTTGCTCTTTCTCTCTTGCTCTCTCTCTCTTGCTCTTTCTCTCTTGCTCTCTCTCTCTTGCTCTTTATCTTTCTTACGCGCGCTCTCTGTCTCTCTCTTGCTCTTGCTCTCTCCCTGTTCATCTCTTCTCTTTTCTCTCTCTCTCTTTCCTTCTTTCTTTTCTCTTTGTTGCACTGCTGCAATAAAGATCTTTTGGTTGCTCCGAGTGTTGTGGTCACTTTCCTTTCAGTTCCCATATGAGAAACATTTCTTACATGACATGGAGTCTCAGGGTAAAATGATGAAGTTAAGCACATTAAATTGTCTATAGGCTGGCCCCTAACATTATAGAACTTCTTAAGCAAATACTACATGAACAGACTAGGAGTCTTATGAGGACAGGGCAACTTCCAATTATTGATCTTAGCTTTTTGTATCTTATTTCACATTCTCAACACTAGTAGGGATATAAGTTTGACCTCGTTGGTTAGCCATAGCTTGACAAACACAGTCCCTGGATTTGACTGATCTTCTAAGAATATAGCAAGATGCCATCTCGGTTTAATAGTCAGAATTTCCCTGCTTCATTTTAATCTGTCACTGTAGTTCCCCCCATCAATGTATTCACTAGCTGTATTGGTATAAGATTACCTTTGCTCTCTACTAGCATTGCTACAACTTCTTTTTCTTCAGAACATTCTTTCAGGGTAAGTTGAATCTGCGCTCCCAGGTCTACATCATGGACATTTGGTTCAAGATAAACTACTTTCTTATTTTCCTTAAAAGCAGAGTTATTATTTTGCTTCAACAATTTATTTTTAAGGAGTAATTACACACAAAAGATATACTTCCAATTTTGATAAACATTGCAAAGCAAAAACAATTTACACTTACTGCCTTCATTCATTTATTAAACACATATTGCAAATCATGTTATGTCAGGAAATACACAAGGAAGTATGAATATCACAGTTCATCTATCATGAAGTTTAATTTTAAATGACTAGGAAGAGAGATGAATGCATTCACAAAAACAGTAGGGAACATGATAGAAACCTTTAGAGCGTAACATAGTATCACAGAGGAGAGACTTAAGGTTCTACCTGGCAGATAGTGATGAGGACACATCAGAGGAGTTGACATTCCATGGAGGTTTAGAAAAATAAGCAGAATATGGTAGATGGAGAAGGTAGGGGATGGGAGTCTAAGTAGAAGACACATTTTTTAAAACAAACTCATTGCATTGATGGAAGAACTATTATAATAAAATGCAGAGATGAAAATAAATACTTCTTCCCCTTGGGAGTTCAAAGCATAGAAGTTTAAGAAAAGAGAACCAATAAGTAAGTGCCATAAATATTTAATTATTGTATTAGAACTCTATGCCAAATCCACAGTGTGATTTCAAAATTCCAGAAAATGTATTTTGAACTAGTTAGATATTTGAAATATAATTGTTAACACTTTTGCAATTTGAACAGTTTGGAATTGGTGCACGAATGGAAAACTATAGACCCGCCAATAAAAGTAAATGCAGTAATTGAAGAAGTGGCACTTCAAATTAGTGAAGGTTTTTTTTTTTTTTGCTTGTTTGTTTGTTTGTTTTATGTTTTTAACAAAAAATGTTTAGAAAAAAAGTAAATAAATTTGGAAGGTAATTCTGAGGGGTCAATAAATAAGTCTTCTTCCCCCCATCCTTCTGCATTTTCCGGGCACTTCTGTTCTCCCTTAATCTCCTTACAGTTATTAGTGGGTTTGATAGGAAGAAGAGGACTTAGAGCCACAAATTACTCTGTCCTTTCTCCTGGAGGTTGGCTAGTCTGTGGAGAGCATGTCTCTGGCCAACACTCAGATACTTAAGAAACTGGCAATGCATGCTGAGTGTCTCCGGCAGGTATCCATTGTCTGGTGTTCCCTGAGCCTAAAGGATAAGGCTTTCAGTAGTAGAAAACTTGTTTTAACTGAAAGATAATTAGTCTTCTGATGCATGGACTAAAATCTTTGAAAGAACTACAGCACTAGCTTTAAAGTGTCTTCAAATTTTGCTAATGCTTAACTAAGTGCAAATTGTGTGGGTGTTTTACTGTAGTAGGAGGCTCTGGTATATATCATGCCATATTTTACAGGTCTATCTGTGGCTATTAATGACAACAGCTTTTACCAACATCTTTAAACCTTCAGGCAAGGAAACTAGGCAGAATTCTAATTTTGGAGTAGAATACAATGTTTGCCCACATGTGGATGGCTGCTTTTATATAGTAATGATTGCAGGAATATGCCTTTAAACAGGTAGCAGGTAAGGCTCAAGACTTTGGCCGCTTGTCCCCAAGAACAAGCTAGCCTGGCCTAGCATTGCAGAAGATATTGACATGGTATTCAATTTCTTTTCGGAAATCGGTAGGCAACAAAATATTTGCCACTTTTCATTGCAAGGCAGCTGGAGTCCTTGTGAACTAGTGAGCTTCTGGTTTTAAATAGTCCTTGGTAGGCCTAGGAAGAAGTGTTAAAAAAATTGCTCCTAATCTCATTCTGCATTCATGGCCAGGTGAAAGAACCCATCTTGGATTAATATGGCTGGTCCAGAGGCCCCTGAGGGCTGTCCTAGCACGTGGTCTCCATTGATCTGGCTTAGTTAATTATACAAGCTTTGACCTTGAATTTAGATTTCTTGAGTTCAATGTGTTTAGAGTCTAGCAGGCACATGGCAGTGTTAGTCCTTTTCAGGACTTTGGGGACACAGCTTCAGAAGCAGCCGCAGCAGCTACAGTTTAAGAATCTGATTAAGCTACAACTTAAGAATCAAATTGCCATTTGAATAGATGCAAGGATGGAGCAAAGACCTCCACAGGAGACAGGGTTCATAGGTCTAAACAAGTTTGTGCATCGGCAGTGGCAACAGTCATGATGGCAAAAAAGGATTGCCCCAGCCTGCTTAGAAGAGTGTGCACACACTTCCAGGCACCAGACACCGAACTCAAAGGCAAAATGGAAATTAAGGAATTTTACACAGAGGAAGATTTTTCATTTCCCCAGACATAAAAATTTTATAGTGCCAAAATTAATGTCTTTCAGGGAGATTTCTCCCAAGAGAGTTTTAGTTCACTGGCCATTGATTCTGGCAAAGTGGTATAGGATAATGCTGTCACAATCTGTCTTTATCTGTCCCCTTTACTCATGCCACTGAGCTTCTGCTACTGTTGTGGGCAGTAATAGGTTACAAGTGGGGGTTCAGGATTGTGATGCCAACAGGGGTGACTCCTTCAAGGGGCTGTGATTCATTTTAAATCTTGAGAATGTGGGAGCACAGCTACTTATGTGCTCCTTCAAATCTTTGGGCTTCCTTAGCATAATGTCAGTGACGAAACAGCTACTTCTGAGTTCCTGAAATAATCACCTATTCCATTAAGAGTCTGGGGCATGGCTGCTGGAGGAGCCACAACTCCACTCAACATACAGAAGCTTTCCAGCTCACATTGAGCAGAATGAAACACATTAGAGGATAGAACTGAGACATGCTCTTTTGAACATTTTATTCATAAACACAGGGATTTGATATCAGATTTGAATTTATTTTAGATTATAACTTTGGGCTTATGAAGAAATTTAATCATTAGATGTAATTTCTCCCTAGGAATTAGGTTATATGTTATGGTTTGGATCTAAAAATGTACCCCAAAGAGCTCTGGTGTTAAGTAATGTAGTAACATTGAGAGGTGAAAGGATTGGAGTGTGAAAACTATAACCTCATCAGTGGATTAATCCATTTATTGGCTTAATAATATAAGTGGATTTATTGGGTGATAACTATAGGCAGTTGAGGCATGGCTAGAGGAAGTATATCACTGGGGGAGTGCCCTTGGGGATTCCATCTTGTCTTGATCCTCACTTTCTCTCTGTTCCCAGGTTGCTGTGAGCTAAGCAGCTTTCCTCTACCATACCCTTCACTCATGATGTTCTGCCTTGTCCTGGGCCCTGAGCAATGAATTCACCAACCATGGACTGAAACTCTGAAACCATGAGCCAGAATACATTTTTCCTCATCAGAGTTACTATTGTCAATTATTTGAGCCACACTGACAAAAGGCTGATCCAAAACAAAATGCAATGAAGTATATGCTAGAAATTTTGCAGTACCACTAGGATGTTTTCTTTTATTGTTAGAATATCTTAATTTCATTGCTGTAGTGGCCCACATGGATTTTCTTCATTTGAAATAAGACATGGATAAAGGATGACTATTTGTTTTGGGTCACAGCATGGCCTTGGATTGTGTTGAATTAATGTATGGTGCTGATTGGTAACCCAGTTTAGAGACTTCTTGGGAAATATCTCTATTGTCCACCAGAAGTAGCCAGAGGAGGAAGTGAATGAATTGAGGGAGTGGTGTTTTGTAGGTGGAAGCAGAGCTTCCCAGAAGGCTTCCCACTGGGGGAGTGCCCTTGGGGATTACATCTTGTCCTGATCCTCATTTTCTCTCTGTTCCCAGGTTGTCTTTGACCTCCAAGGAACATAATAACATCCCTACTCAACCACATGTTTAAAAGTCAAGTCCTATATACTAAGAACACTCGGTATGTGTGTGTGTGTGTGTGTGTGTGTGTGTGTAGAGTGTATGCTTCATCTCTAATCTTCTGGTTTCCAGGAAGAAAGGTTGTCCCTTAACTCCAATACCCTTGTAATTTACCCCCTTGATTTCTCCTCATAGGAGTAGACTGAATTATCTAGTGTATTTTTCCTCAATTGGGTTAGAGCTTCAACTATCCCCAGTCTCAAACCAAGAGCATTTGTGTCTTTTCCCTCCACATCTTCCCCCCACCAGGACAAGTGATCTAGGTACTTGTATCTATTCTGGAGACTCAAAATTTTCCTTCAGAATACTCTATAGACTAGAAAGGAGAAGATAGGAGGATCACTTGCATAACAGTAGTAACTGGCTATAACAATTTTTGTTGCCATGTCAATGCAGACTAGCAAGCACCCTCAAAATGCATAGTCAGTCACTTGCTCACAGTTCTATATATAGGCGAAGAAAGATGCTTTACAATGCATCTGATTCCATGGCCCAGAAGGAAAGTATAGCAAATAGCCAGGGTGTATCCGTCTCACACTAGAGATCAGAAGCTCCCAGAAAGATCAGTGGAAAGATTTGCTGTTTAGGTTTGGAGCTGGTACATGTTGTCTTTCACCAACAAGTACCATGGCCAGGGCAAAATTTTGGGGTTAAAGAAGTGCCCACTTCTGTAGAGGTTGTGGGTATGGGAAAGGAATGAATTTTTGCCAAACAGTGATACCTATGTCACCAGGAAACATTATGATATATGTTGATTCTTTTAACACAATTAATATAAAAGAGAAAAATTTATCAACAAGGTTCCCTTCTTTTATCTTTTAGTATGATGTCCACGATAGAAAGATAGATTTCTATTCTTTTTTTTTAAAGTGTCTTAGTTTAAGAAAATTCAATTTAATGGAAATATATTAGAAAGAACTAAAATAGTACACAGATCACACAATCAAATCTGAGTCACTGGAGAACAATTTTATCCTCCTAAATTCTGTTAATGCTGCACTTTCTTTCTTGAGTTCATTTAATTATAAAAAGAGAAAGTACTAATAAGATAAAAAAAAAAGCAAGGATTTATATTAAATATTTTTTTCTGGCTTCAAAAGGCTTTTATAATTGTAATACATCTGATTCTTACATAAATACTATGATAGATAGATTATTGATAGATAGAATATAAGTTTATATATGTTTAAAAATCAAGGAAAACCAAGGAACTCTGAAAGGTTTCCAACAACTAGGATTAAATTCATAACTTCTGTCAAAAATTCTATAATTTTTTCTAATAAAAAATCATTAAGATAAGTAAACAGATGCAATAAAAGATGCAGATGGTATACACATGAAAATTATTTACTGTAATATTAACCTTTGTAATTCATACAACCTTTCAAAAACTGAAATTATATTCTGAATTTCTATTTTTTTCATTGTATTTTGTAGGTTTTGCATAGTAGAAAGTGGATTAATTTATGGTATCTTTTCTAGGAGAAATATAGAAATAGAAATTTGCATACCTATATTGATTCCTTTACTGATTTGTATCTTTATCTTAATTCTTATTTCTATGCCTCTACTCCTCCCCATAATTATATCTGTATAACCTATGATTTTATTTACTTAATAGTTTGTGGAGTGCCTAGAGTAAAACTGGGACTAAGGAAGTTGCAGTTGTTAGAGACATTACTGCCATGAAGAAATGTTAAAGATTTTGCTCAGAGACTCTAAGAAAGATGGCTTGAGGACATCTCAGAAATTGGTACTAGGAGTGAGGTAGTTGTAACTAACTTGACCATGTGGTTCAGAAGCTTTTGGAGCTTTTTGAAATTGGTGGAAAGAATTTTGAGATGCTTATAAATGCAACTGGAAATGCTTTAGATTGTTTTAAGCAGAGTTTAATAAGTGATTCTAGTGGGAGCTTGGAAGACCAGAATGCCAATAGGACTGTGGACCGGAAGACATGGCTCAAGAGGGCTTAGAGAAAAATGTGGAGACTATTGGTAATTGAACTAGAGGCAATTTGTATTATGTTCTGGCTGAGAAGTTGTCTGTAATTTTCCTGTGTCCTGAGACTTTCTGTGAGACTCATTTAAAAATAAATAAATAGAATACCAGTAGAGAGATGAGGAGAACAAGGGGACAGATGAAGGATGGAAAAGAGGAGGCATAGGGAATTGAAATGGAGCATATTAAATTCCATGCACATATTGTTTCAAAATGAGCCCAAGTATTATGTACAATTGTAATGTATTAAGCATTAAAAAAAGAAAAAAAAATTGGTTGCTGATGGAAAAGAAAGAACTTAAAAGTAAAACTTTCACATAGCTGCAAAATTAATAATAGCAATTTTTAAATCTGATTTAAAAATTTGTTGACCCCAAACTCAGTAGATATACATTTAAGATAATTATAATGGAGAAAAAGTATGGTTTTACTGATTAAACTCTTGGAGTTAGATAAAATATTTTAATTTTAGCAAAGCAATATATGCACATAGTAAATCACCCAACATTATGGAATGGCTTACAGTACATCAAGAAATTGTTCCACTCTCTTCTTTAGCAATGGTCTCACTCCATGGAGGTACTCAAAAGAATTTTCTATGACCAATTTTGTTTACACTAACCTTCAACATAATAAAACTAATGTTCAACATAAAGAAAAATAAAAAAATAAAAAGCGCTAGACCTACAGTGATATAATTCTATTTAAAATATTATTGGGCTTGAAGCGGAAATATTGTAGTTCTGAATGTCCTCTTACAGGAGATTATAGAGAAATAAAAACAATTTGGCAACAAGTTAAAAAAAAAAACAGGTGGCAAGTGAGTCATTTTAGTGAAATTCAATGATTTTCCTGTAACATAAAAGACTTGGTGGCAAATATTGTAAGACATGGTGGTGGGATGAACCCAGATGAGTGGTGAGTGACTATGGAAAATAACACTGCTGAAATCATCACCAGCTCCTGCTAACATAAAGGTGACTCTGCTCTGAAAAAAACAATTACATGCAGTTTAAAAATTGTGCCCCAAATAATATTTCCCAGTGTGGTTTCCTCTAAATATGTGGCATTTAAGTCATTACTGGATCAAAGCTTTTGTACTAAATCAGATCTATGTTGAGAACAGCAAAACCAAAGAAACATAACTAGAAAATTTTTTCATTGTTCACCTTCACAAAATACCAAAATCCTGTGTAGTAAAATAAGTGTTTAGATAACAAAAAAAGGAGCAAAATTTTATAAAGTTTGTCATCTTTTAAAATTTGAGTAACTACAATAATCAGCCTCAGCACATTCGCTTATGGCTACCACCACAACAGCCCATTAAAGCCAAGCAGTGCAAGTACTAATATACTACTTTTTAAATCATGGTGTTACCCTATAGTTTTCTTAAGCTGATAATGTTTTCATAAAGTTAACAATAAAATGTTCTTTAATCCAGCTTTAATTCCGTTTTCTAAATAACAGCCCTCCCTAAACAAAGTACTTTTCATTACAAATGCATGCCTAAAAAGAGTCCCATCCAAGAGAAATTATGTCTCTTAATTGTCTCTATCCAATAAAGCCAGATCTGTACTTTTGAAGTAAATAGGTGGATTTCAAAGTAGTTCCTTGTGATTTTTGACATCTCAGGCTTTTCCATAAACAATGATGCTTCATTTTTAACACAGAGCCTGAACAGTAAGAGGAACTTACTAAGTTTTAATGAGAATTGCACTCTGTGATCTAATCCTCTCTTCCTAGATCTAGCAAAAAATAGGGGGGGGGGGTATTCAGCATTAAATTGGGGCTCTTGGAATGGAAGGGAGGAAATGGGAAGTATAATAAATATTTATATTATTGCTTGCAAAAAAATGTGTAGAGCAGCACTGTATTTCACCTGGACTTTGGCAGTACCTTTCACCTAGTCCCTCTCTGCTCATGAATATGGTATCTATGTCCCATCAGCCCAGTGCTAGTCATTTTTAAATACATGTCATCTCATATCCTGTCTCTGTCATAACTCATCAATGGTTTGCATACCTTCCACAGCTAGATCCTGAGTCTTCCCTACAATCTATAAGACACTACTTCACCCATCACCCAGCTCAACTTCCTCTCTTATACTATTTTCAAACTCTGGGCTTTCTGTTTCAGCCACTCTGGCTTCCTTATGTTCTTGCCCTAGAAAACTGCACAGGTCGGTCGGTGCATCATTTCATTCAAATCTCTGTTCAAATGCTATCCTGTTAGGAGCTTTCTCTGACCACCAATTGTTAAAGAATACCACACTCCTACACTTCCCTGCCCAACAAAACCAGCTTTCCTCTCCTTTGTTTTATACCCTTTACCACCAATTAGCATGGTTTCATTGATTTGCTTATCTTTTATTATCCCTGTTCTATCACTAGACATAAGTTTTACCATGGCAGCCTGGTTAATAAATCCCGGAGTTATCATAGGATCTCTTTCACAAATAAGAAAAGTGAAGCAGATAGAGGTAAATAACTTGTCAAATACCACAACCATGCCACAGCATCACCATACATAAGCCCTGGTTGTCTCACTTCAGGCTCTATTAACTTTTTTTTTTTTTTTCATTTAACCTAAGATATTTTTCTAGGGAAAAAAAAGCATTAATAAAATGCTGAGACAGAATGTGACTGAAGAAGTCCCTAGGAAAGGTTTTTGCCTGTCTATATTACCTATGGGATTTATTCTCCTTCATACTCCTCTTTTGGTCTTTTAAATTTTTCTTGCCATTTAAAAAAGTTTTTTTTTACCTGTAGTTGGACACAATATCTTTATTTATTTTTATCTGATGCTGAGGATCGAACCCAGTGCCTCATGAATGTGAGGCGGGCACTCTACCACTGAGCCACAGCCCTAGCCCCTTCTTGCCATCTTTTTAAATCCTTTGTAGTTTCCAGCTCATCTCAATTTCTTTGTGAAAACATCCATAACCTTCCTATTTCCTATGATCTATTGACTATTAATTTTAGCAGCAGAGTCCTGTCTTCAAGCTGAATCTGGAGCAGAAAATCAGAAGCAAAACAAACAAAAATGGAATGAGCAGCTCTGTTGAATCCAGCGACAGGATGGGATAGAACATCAGCTCATGTAGATTAACAGTTCTCAGAAGACATCAGAGAGATATGAAAATGAACAGTATTTCTTTTAGAAATCATTTTCATCAATACACAAATGCAATATATGCAACTTTTTAGTGGTATTGTTTTATCACTTTCCAATGTCTAAAATGTACAACACAATTATAGAAACTACCTAGCTAAGATGCATTGATGAATTTCATTGCAGTTCTGTAATTTTATTGCAATTCTGATCAAGACAAGTCTTATATAAGGTAGCTTTGAGTTTATTTTATTTTGCTTTTCCTTATCTGACATTGAAGCTACTTAATGTTAAATGAGGTTTGTCTGACCATTCTAAGATGACATCATTTAAGGCAATATGTTTTCCAATTGCACATGAAGCAAACTCTAGTATCTTTATAATAGGTAACATTTTGAGCTATTTATTCTACTAATATTATTTCCTTTTTACTGGAAAGGACTCCTGTGCTGAATGAAATATCCCCAGAAGCCATGTCTTTTTTCTTTGTTTAACTCTTACCATAAATGATCAATCCTTTGACTTACCATATATGATCAGTCCTTTGGCAGATACTGTACATAAGCCAGGCAAATTAAATTCCCCTCAGGAATTTGAAATTTAGAAAGGAAAAACACAGCCTAAAAGTCTTTGTATTAAAATGATACATTATTTATTTTTTTTTCTAAATTACTGAAAAATTGTAAGTATTTGGCCAATAAATTATTTATTCCACCCTACCCTTTCCTTGTTTTTTTTTTCCCCAAAAGTGGCAGAATATTTGTTTGTAAATAAACGAAAATTCTTTATCTACCTTCCACCATCAGAATATGAAAAGAGGTACGATTTTTTTTCAATAGCAGCATTTAAGTTTTCTTTAGAATATATATTATGCTACTCAAACTCTAACTTCCCCTTGACAATCAGGTTCTTTTTTATCTCTATATACTAGACAAAACAAATCCTGTTCATAATAGCCTGCCAGCCACACTCAATCCATTGGACCTCTTCCATTGCACAGATTCAAGGCAATAAAACACCAATACCTCTAGTTAGCTGAGAGCTTCTTTTAGGGATAGAGCACAGCTTGGGAACATTTTCTAGCATATGGGCCTCAGTTTCTCCACCAGTGAAATGAGATAGATTCTGAATTTTAAATTACCAGCGACTGAATTTAAACTTACTACTCAAAATAAATTTATTGAAATTTATTCCTTGAATATAAGGAACATATAGTATACTTCTATTTTATCCTTATAATCCCTACCATATAGATGTTTAGTTAATATTTATTGAATTATTCAATATTTAAAACAATTTGAAGATTTAAATTTGTGTATTTGAGTTTGTAGGTTAGATCTGAAAATTAATTTTGTGCTGGTGAGATTTTCAAATTCTATATAATAAAATTATTTGTGTTCACGTTATTCAGTGTTAAGCATATTTTGAATAAATACAATATTTTTATATTTAAAAATAAGCATTAAATTTAAAAGGAAAACAAATATGTTATTAACAGAAAGTAGAACAGAGAATTCCAGGGGTAAGGGGAAGCAAGGATGAAGTACTCATGTAATAGGTGCAGGGTTCTCTTTTCAGGTGATGAAAATGTCTGGTATTTATAGAGATAGAAGTTACACAAAACTGTGTATATATTAAACATGTTTATTTCTGCCCTTTCAAGTGGTTAATTTTGCTTAAAATACATGCTATCAAGAAACGTTATAAGAAAGGTACTATAAGAGGAAGGAATTTCAGCTTTCCTAAATTTTCATTTTCATTGTCTAGAGATTAACAGAAGGAAACTGCAATGTGCCACTCATTGAAGAAAGTTTTCCCTTTGCACTCCAAAAGATGTCTTACAAAGACAGAAAACAGCAAAGGAGATTAAGGGCAAACAGAATTAGTCTCTTTCAATCATAACTATTAACTCAAAAGCTTTTCATGGTCAAAATGTGTTAATAAATATGCTTTTGTGAGGAAAATTAACAGGATTAACTTGCTAACCGTGTATCAAATAAATATGTAAAATCATCCAAATGCTTAAAAAAGTTTCTTTTTTTTATTTTTTTTTTATTTTTTATTTTTTATTTTTATTTTATTTTTTTTATTGTTGGCTGTTCAAAACATTACATAGTTCTTGATATATCATATTTCACAATTTGATTCAAGTGGGTTATGAGCTCCCATTTTTACCCCATATACAGATTGCAGAATCACATCAGTTATACATCCATTGATTTACATATTGCCATACTAGTGTCTGTTGTATTCTGCTGTCTTTCCTATCCTCTACTATCCCCCCTCCCCTCCCCTCCCCTCCCCTCCCCTCCCCTCTTCTCTCTCTGCCCCCTTTACTGACATTCGTTTGTCCCCCTTGTATTATTTTTCCCCTTCCCCTCACTTCCTCTTGTATGTACTTTTGTATACCTCTGAGGGTCTCCTTCCATTTCCATGCATTTTCCCTTCTCTCTCCCTTTCCCTCCCACCTCTCATCCCTGTTTAATGTTAATCTTCTTCTCATGCTCTTCGACCCTACTCTGTTCTTAGCTACTCTCCTTATATCAAAGAAGACATTTGACATTTGTTTTTTAGGGATTGGCTAGCTTCACTTTCTTTTTATAGAGGTTCTATCAAGTTTAAACAAAAATACTGCATTGATAAAGTTGACAAAATAAAGTATACCTGCTATGATCTTTAAACCTTCATTTGACTTTACTAGGTCACATTTTAGTGACCAGGACAACCCATCATTTTAGAAAGTAATGTGACATTACTAAATGTCCTGCCTTAGTGAAGGGTACCACCATCCTCTGATTATACAAAGCAGGAATCTGTCAATCATCTTTGACACCACCATTTCCCTCAAGCTTTCATATAACCCTACATCAAGCCTGGTTGACTTTACCCTCTCTCTACACCCTTTTATGTCATCTCAAATGTCAACTTCTCAAGAACTGGCCCTCCATTCCAGTCTACCATAGATTCTCACAGTGTAAGTAACTCTTACACCTGTTGGACCTGCTCTACTCTCTCCCAAACCTATTGTATAGGTGCCAGAAGATCTTTAAGACATGAGGATCTGATCATGGCATTCCTGCATAGAATCCTCTGGTGGCTTTCCATTTCTCTTAATATGGTTATCAGGACCTAGTTATTAAGCTGCTTCCTCCAGTCAGGCACCTGGGCCTCCAGTCACAATGGCTTTCTCTGGATTCCTCCAATGCATTGTGCTTCACCAGCTCAGGGACTTCACACATGTTTTCTGTATCTACTGTCTTTCTTCCAATCCCCTACATTCCTATTTCTTTCTCCTCTTTATTCAGATTTAACTCAAATGATATTTGAACACAGAAACTTTCCATGATAACAATTAGATTAGGCCCTTAAAATGTTTTCCTAGAGCACAAGAGGATTTATTTTTTAATGATCATCACAGATAACTGTGTGAATGTTTCAATGTAAGCTTTAACTAGATTGTGAGAATTATGAGAAATAGGGCCATGTCTATGTTGCTGAACATTATGTTCCAATTACAAAGAGTGAATGAATTTGTAGTTGACAGTAACTGAAGTAGGAACAACAACAACAAAAAACTCTAGCAAAGGATCATAAGTTATTATTTGAGAAGTAACTCTAACACTGAGCATCCTCTTCTCCCAATTCTTATATGTGAGGTCATTGAGTTAGCACTTAAATGCTCTACAATTAATTTATGACTTTAATAATACTCCTAGTTAATGTGGAAGCTCTTAGAGAAAGAAATATGTCTAATATATCTTCTGTATTCCTTTGATACCTTACAGAATGAAGAACACAGAAGCTACTTAAAAATGTTTCTTGCTTAATTGACGTCTCTCTAGTCATCTTAAAAGACATCTAGTTAAGACACTTAGGCAACACTGTAGCCATACTATGTCCCTGGAACTCCAGTCTGTTTAATATCTGTGGACATTTTATATGCCCATCAAACTAAATGGGGTCAAAGCTAATTTTGGTTTCTCTTCCTACATAATTCTCTCCTCTAGTCCTCTGCTATGTTTTAGATAGGAGGAATACTCCAAAGGCTCATGTGTTAAAAAAATGCAAGAAAATTTAGAGGTGAAATGATTGCGTTATGAGAGCCTTAACCTAACCAATGCATCAACTGACTTGAAAGAATTAAGGGGTGCTAACTGTAGGTAGGTAGGGTGTGGCTGGACAGGGCGTGTCACTGGAGGCATGCCTTGGGGATATATATTTCATCTCTGGTGAATAGAGAGTTCTCCCTCCCCCTTATCTCCCCATCCCTCTTTTCTGGTACCATGTCTTGAGCTGGTCTCCTCCTCCATGCTCTTCTGCCATGATATTCTGCCTCACTTCGAGCCCAGAGTAATGGAGGCAGTCCTTTATGGACTGAAACCAATGAAACTATGAGCACTAAATAAACTTTTCCTCCTCTCTGTTGTTTTCATTGGGTCTTTTGTTCACAGCACCAAAATGCTGACAAGAACATCTTCTTCCTCCCTGTAAATGGTACTGCAGAGTGTCTATAGTGACCCTTTAAACAGAGTACCTGTTTAGACACTACCCTGCTTAAAATTCTATGATAACTTCCCATCAGATGTAGAATAACCTCTAACCTCTTTATTGTAAAACCCAAAATTCTTATAGAATCTGACCCTTCCTCACCATTTTAACCTCATTAAAAAGTCTTGCTTCTCCTGTTCTCCTTGCTCCAGCCACATGTATAAGGAGTCTAGCTCACCTCCCACTTAAGGCCTTTTGCATCAATTTCCACTTGCTCAGAGAGCATTCCTTCTGATTTTGACAAGACTGAATCTATCCTAGTCATTTGGATCTCAGCCTGAGTGCCACCTACAGGGAGACCTCATTCAACTTAAGAATGCAAAGTACATACCCAGTCTCTATTTATTAATACAATTGAGATCCAATCTAAGGTCAGATTGCTGGGGTGTGAATAGGGATGGGATTATTTTAGGAGGTTTGAGGAAGACTTCTCTGAAGATGGTACAAAGGAAAGACCAAAGAGCAAGCCACTCAGCAATCTTGAGAATGGATCTTGGAGGTCAAGGGAGTGGCTCTGTAAAGGCTCTGAGGCAAGAGTTGGTATAGCTGAGGATACAAGGGGCCCATGCTGGCTGGAGCTGAGTGAGCAAGAAGACTCAGGGCTTGAAATCAGAGTCAGTAGCAGACTAGGTCACACAGGGGTCTCATAGGCCATGGTAAGGATTTTGGATTTTGTATAGATAGTAAGCCCTTTGAACACTGAAAAGAGAGGCATTATATATCAAGTGTGTATGTGTGTGTGTGTGAGTGTATTTAAAGCTGAATAAATATATAAACAAACAATGAAAAATGAAAAGGAAATTATTTCTGATACATGGACATCTAATGATGTCTCCCATAGATGTGGAGAGGGAGGATCACTTGCCCAGCATCCCTCACACACCCAGAAATCTGAGACTTACATCAGACCAAATGAAATCTCAAAGTGTGACTGACTACCACTTTGAAGGAGGCCCCCCTCCTGAGGCCCCTTTCCTGCTGTTCTTTTTCCAAAACACTTACTACCTATTCTGCTTTTTTTTTTTTTTTTTTTGGTCCATTTGGTTTTGTCTTCTTCCACTAAAACACTAGCTTCTTGAAGGAAGTCAATTCTGTCATGTTCTGTGCTATGTCTGTAACAGTGCTTTGAACAGTGTGTCCAATAGTTGCTGAAAGAGCAGATGAATGAATGCAGGCAGTAACCAAAGGTGTCCCAAGTACACATGACCCCAGAAAGAGAGGATGACTGCCTTGCATGTGACACCCTCTCCTCCCCTAGATGTACCCAGCACTACCACACTGGCTCAGGGACCTGTAATACCACCATTTTTCTTCCCTCCATAAAGTTTCTGTGTGTCCTAGCAAGGATTGCTCAATAGGAAATCTCCCTGAGGAACAAAGAGATGTTCTTCCCTCTTTTGGAGTACAAGAAAAGGCACTGAGAAAATTCTCCACTGGTTGAAAGAGAGACCTGTGTTGTTGTAAAAAATAAAAATCACCATGTACTTTGAGATTTAGGACTTTAGCATCTATACACCTTATGTTAACCATTATTTCTAAAACAATGACACCTTAGAGGAATATAATGTGGATTTTGTAAGTACCCTATTTTCTCAACATGCTTTCTGCTTATGACAATTTTTTTTTCTTTTTTGGCTGCCGACATATGGCCAAGATTTATCTTATTGAGCAGATCTTATGCTTTTGAATGAAATACATGATACCAATAAGCAATTTCCTGATAGAACAGAAAGAGAAAGATTAGAAAATGCTTATCCCTCAAAAGCATACCCATAATTATATTAAAATTTCCTTTGACTGAAGGAGAAACATGTAAGGGAAAAAAATCTATCTTTCCCGGGAAGGGAAATTTCATAAACAGATGAGTTCAGAAGCATGGCCTCAGAATAGGAGATGCATAATTCAAATTTGCATCATTCATCCTTTCAAGGTCATTCATGAGCTGTGAAACCATAGTTGCCAACAGAGATTATAGATGTCATAGGAAGTAACACATTCATATGACGATTGAAACAAATTATTCTAGTGCTTTCATCTTTATCCAATGCTTCAAACTGTAAATTGTTTAAAAAAATCTTTATTTGCAATAGAAAATAGAGTTAACAGTAAATATAACTTAGAATAATTAAAAGCAAAATAATTAAAAGCCAGGACCTGGTTTCTCCTATATCCTGGCAGTGAAGAGGAAGAAGGAGAAATAGAAGGAACCTCTGAATCAAGATCAGTAGGCTTCGTGCATATGCTATTGCACACTATTGAACTCCCTAATAGGCGAGCTAGTTATTGTGATGCTATTTATTGAATAATCTACCTGTCTACCACTAATTTGAAATGCTGCTACTTCTTATGATATTGACGTTTATATTCTGAGTGATTATAGCTGATGCTTAATAAAGCTTTCTATTCTGGAAAAATAGGGCAAAATTTCCCTGTCAATTCTTATTTCCCATGATATATATTAATTTTTACATTCAGTGAAAGAGTAGAGAGGGAACAATATAGACACACAACAATATAGACACACATAAAGATTAAATTGATTATCTCCTGTGATTTTATGTGTTATGGGAAAAAATATCAAATCTCAGAGTGAGCTGGAAACATTCCACAAGGCACTATAGTTTACTACTTCTTAAATATTAATGTTCTTAAGAATCACATTTCTCAAACCAAGACAACCTTTTTGTATCATCTACTGCAGTATATTATTCACATCAAAGTTTATTTTTATTGTGCAATCAAAGAATAAGCAAGGGGTGATTGTAATTAGACATAAGAACTTTACTATATTAGACTCCAAAGTTTCATTCCAGGTTTGAATACATGTTGTTGATGAGATATTGTGTATTTGTAATATATCCAGGAGCAAAATTATGGAATATGACTTGACAATACTTCCAAAAATTCCTACCAATATAAATTTCTTGCCCTGATATGTTTCTCTATTTCAGTCAAATTACATCATTTGTATTTTATACATATTACTATTTCATCCTGGATTTTGGACATTATTTATTCCTTGAAAGAAGTATGTGTTCCTTGTTCCTTTTAATTCCACCTATATCTTTTGTAGATACATTTTCTTGCTGTTAACCTGATGTGTTGGTTTTGTTTTCTCCTTTTTGGGATTTTCAGATTCATCTTTGCTTTGCTGTTGCTGTGGCAGCGACTGCTGCTTCTGTTTTCCAAGAATCACACCTGGGGAATTTGTGATTAATTCTACTTCTCCCCCTCTTGTTCTAAAATACACTAATATCTTTATTGAATCATTCCTATTGCTCTCCTCACGTATCATTTGCGATCTTTCCTAGTTCCTTGGCTTGCATGTTAATTAACAGATTTATTTCTTTTGTATTTCCCAGTGAAGACAGTTAGGACAATACACGTTACTCTTGCACATCTCTGGTTTCCTCTTCCACCATCTTTCTTGCCTGTGTTTGCCTCACACAGAATTACTCATGCTTTTAACTAGATTTAAGTGTGACTCACCCACACAGCAGGCATTGCATTTGGACTGTGTTTCCTTAGTGAGCTAGCACCATACTTTTTACATTTAATTCTGGCTGTGAGTTATCTTCTTATCAATAGTTTTACAATTATATTTTATCTTATTCCCCTCATCTATTCAATTATTATTGCTTGTTTGCTGTTTGGTTTTGTATTTTTCTTTTATAATCTATCATTTTTATATGTTCTTTGTGATTTTTCCTTATATAATTTGGAGGGACTACAGTCATTTTAAAATCATATCAATAAATATTTAGAGGATTTATTAAAGATAATTAGAATTAGCATATAGATATGAGGGCTATGGTAGACATCACTAGTATTTACCAATAAACCGTTCTCCTGTCTTCCCTGAATCAGAAAAGTTGCATTTCCCTAAGACTTCTTTTATGGAGCCCTAGGACTAGCCCTGGCTAATGAATTGTGAGTAGAGATGACAGTGTCAATGGGGGATAAGTCCTGAAAAGGCTCTGTGCTATGTCCCCCTCTGCACTGACCCTGATGATGCAGCTGTGAGGTTCCTTCCAGAAGGCAAAGCCCCAGTGCCCTGGTATATTCAGTACCTGTGCAAGTGAGCTCCTGCCACCAACTCCACAGTTCAAGTGAACAGTGAGAAATAAATCATGGTTATGTTATACTACAGTCATTTTATTAAATTGTTAACACAGCAAATCCTAGTCTATTTTGTCTGATTCAAGGACAGAAGAGACAAAAAGCACAGGCAAGGCAACCTAACATTCAGACTAAAGTAGTTGGCACTGGCTGGAAATAACACTTTGCTTACAAAGAAAGAATGTAGGGGCCAAAGCACAAGCTTGGAAATCAATCTTGTATGACTCTCATTGGTAAACGAAGTCCATGACTACCTTAGGTGACAAAAATAATATTTGTTAAATTCCTAGGGTCCAGTTGATATCATTGAAAGTAGCTATAATAATTATTTTGACTTTTTATTGTTTATTTATTATATATTACAAAGCGTTAAATTGTCTGCTGAGTAAAATCTTATTAGAATCAATAAACTTTATCAAATAAAGTCATTAAAAGTACTGGCACAGAGCTAACGGTATAGCCCAGCAGCAGTAAAATTGCCTAGTATGAATGAGACTCTGGGTTCAAACCCCATCACAACACACACACAAATGTACTGGTCCAACTCTTATTATTTCATGATTTATTTGATGTACACAAAAACCTCCAAATCCTTGATATTCTTCAAAGAGACAATATTCACCTATGCAATGTATTAAATTCTTTTTCTGGATATAATCAGAATTTGGTGTTCCTTCTATTATAAAGTTTATGCTAAATTATTTACTTGCCAAATAAGTACACATATGAGAAATGTAAAACAAGGATTATTTTAAATTGTATAACCAGAAATTTTTATTCTCTCCACAATGTCAAATAAAGATATTAAAGGATTAAAAAATACTTTGGTATTTCTAACTTAGAAGGTTAAATATCTTTATTGTTTACTTTTTTATTATCCTTAATTACTGAGAATTTTTCTTTTGTCCACGTTTCAGAGGCAACTGAGTTGATTTCCAATTGCTTAGAAATTAAGAATATGCATGTGTATTTGTGTGTGGGTGTGTGTGGGGGGGTGGTGTGTGTGTGTATTCACCAGGATCCTTTTTTCTTACATCATCTACAGGAAACTCTAAAATATGATTATGTGCAGCTGTGTTTTATTTCTTCTTTCAAACAAGGCCTTTTCCCTCTTAATAAATAACAAGACTTAAGCAAATTCTGAGGGATACATCTCTACACATATTCACCCACAGTAGCATTTGGTAAATTTAAATGTTGCCTGTCATATTTATAGTTTAGTACAGAAAATATAGTATATTAAGAAAATTAACTCAATGCTTTAAATGTTTCTTGAAACTCTAAACCCTCTAAACCCAAATCACTAAAGCTTCACAAAAGCTGGTTTATTTTCACAGAAAATATTTGACTATAAGCTGGAGTATAGCTCAGCAGCAGAGTGCTTGCCCAACATACACAAGGCCCTGGATTCAATTCCTAGCATTGCAAAAGAAAAAGAAAAATATTTGACTAAAATATTTAAATATCATTTTCTTTCTTTTTTTTACTTTGAATATCAGAAACAGAAACATCCTTAGCAACTCCAATGGATAACTTGATCTATAGATAACAATTAAATTTTTTTGTTAATTTGTTTTTATAAATGTGATACAAAATCTATTAACCTGATTTTTTAAATCCAAATACATACTAAAGGGGCACTATTGGTAATAATTAAAGGAAAAAGAAAAGGAAGTATAAAGGTAATAGATAACCAATTTATCCTAGAAAATCAGATGTTATTATCATCTCAACTTGAATTTTCTTTCCATTTCTAAAATACATAGCAGAATTAGGTAAAGGGAAACAAAAAAGCACACACATGATTAAAAGAGGGAAATGCAATTATGACTATGGCAACAAGACCGAAATATTTTGCCAAGAAAGTTTTCTTTTACTCAGATGTACACGTTTCAGAGAATGCACTCCAGATGGCAAATTCATGGTTTATGTGGGTGATTTTATCTTTACTATCCAAAAGAGTTTTGCAGGTTGCAGTTCTGAAACTGACATCTGCTGTGAATGAAAGTGATTAGGAGTTGAGGTTATAGAGCCTGTTACCACTTCCTACCTAGCTGCTTGACTTGGGAAACAGGGGAGTCGGTAACATTTCCTGGTATAAAGACTGATTAACAAACATGTTTCTTACCCATGAGAAGGTAATTCCCTGTCAAGGAATTGAAAGTAGTGGTTGATTTGAGCTTCCACGCTATATTTCCCAATCTAAGCAATAATGATGAATGTTCATAAGGCCTAAAGGCAGAGAATACATAAAAACAACCTGAAAAGAAACATCTGTAAACAGAGTATGGATGTTTGTTTGTTTTAATGTTGTACACAAAAACAAAATCCATTGGCTGATTTTAGCAGCTGTAGTCACAGCAGAGCAGTTTTCAGAGGCTGTACAGCGTCATGAATAAACATAGTAGGCTCCCATAGAACAAGACAAATAAGAAGATTGGCTCTCATATCCAACCCTTGTTAGCTCTGTGGCTATGGGGAAGCTGGTTGGCCTGTTCAAGTTTCAATATTCTTATCTAGAATGAGAATCTATTTTTAAAAACTTATTTATTTTAATTAGGTATATATGATAGCAGAATGCATTTTGATTCATCGTACATAATTGCAGCAAACTTTACATTTCTATGATTGTACATGATGTAGCATCACATTATATGTGCAGTCATACATATAACTAGGGTAATGATATGCATCTCATTCCACCATCTTTCCTGCCCCCATGAACCCTCCCTACTCTCCCTTCCCTTTGCCCAAGCAAAGTTCCTCCATTTTTCCATACCTCCCCCCTCCCTGTTATGGATCAGCATCCACTTATCAGAGGGAACATTCAGCCTTTGGTTTTTTGGGATTGGCTTACTTTGCTTAACATGATATTCTCCAACTCCATCCATTTACCTGCAAATTTCATAATTTTATTTTCTTTTATTGATAAGTAATATTCCATTGTGTATATATACCACAGTTTCCTTATCCATTTATCTATTGAAGGGCATCTAGGTTGCTTCCACAGTTTAGCTATGGTGAATTGAGCTGCTATGAACATTTATGTGGCTACATTACTATAGTATGCTGATTTTAAATGAAGGCAAAAATAACTGACTCAAAAGGTTGTTGTAAAGACCAAAGCTTTAATGTACTTATATCTAAGCACTTAATAAAATACTCAATAGTGAGAGCTATGTTAAAATCAATTTTATGGTATCAAAGCTTCCTATGTCCTATACTAATCTTGCGCAAGGTGCTTAACTTTTTGATTGTAAATATTTAAGACTAAATTTTTCATTCCTTCTCTCTTCCTTCTTTTTTTCCCCCCTTTCTTCCAATTCAATTAGACCTTGTAGCATAATTTTGGAGCATGATTTTAGTTCTCTCACTAGAAGACAGTGACATTAAACATTGAGATTTTCAAGCTACATTAACCAAGTCCACTTTCTACTTATTTCTCTAGTTTCATTACTTTTGACAGAAACAAGAAGAAAAACTATAACCACAAGGTTTTTCAGAAAACATGTAAACATTTGTTTTATACAAGGATTTATCCCTGGCACAAATTGAACTTCCAAGCAATAAAACTGCCAAGTGCAAGTTCTCTTTAAAGGAAATCTTAGTCGAAGATGTATTGGGAACTAGAATGGTAGAAGAGAGTGACAGGCATCTTATCAAAAAAGTAGCTATTTCCTTCAATATGGATAAATAAAATATATCCCAAAGCAAATTGCATTAAGAGCAATATTGTGCTGTGTCTCTATGGTGCTTCTCCATGAGCATAATCAGCCACTTAGCCACAGGGTCATATTTTGTAACTATAGCATTGGACAAGGAATCAGTGGGCTGATGAGATTTTCTCAGCAAGAGAGAGAAATGGGCTCATCAGCATCTCCTTGATTTCTGTGTTCTTATGATTGAACAGTTGATTTTAGAGTTTTCTTTCTTCTTGGAGCAGGAGATTTTTTAATATTCCATGAAAACTAAATCAAGAAGTGAAGCAACATGAGAATACCATGCTTGAGAGATCTTAGGATAAGATCCAGATCCTTCAACATGGTCACCGGCCTCCCTGCCAGTTTAATTTCCAGTTTTTCCCAACCCTTGCCTCTGTCTCAGCCTCAATATTTTCCCACTAGTACTTCTATCGCAAACTTTACTCTCTGTTTGAAGCACTCTCTCCAACAAGTACTGCAACTACTCATTTATTCATTACATGATAAGGATTTATGTTCTTGGTATGGTGTTCTGCCTTCATATATTTTATATTCTAATAGGAAGAGTTACGTAAAAACCAAGCCAAACCAGGAGCAGTGGCACACACCTGTAATCGCTGCAGCTCAAGAAGCTGAAGCAGGGGGATCCAAAGTACAAAGTCATCCTCAGCACTTGGCAAGGTCCTAAGCAACTAAGTGAGATCCTGTCTCAGAATAAAATATAAAAAGGCCTGGGGATGGCTCAGCAGTGGTTAAGCATTCATGGGTTCAGTCTCTGGTACAAAAAAAAATACTCAACAACTAGAAAAGTACAGATGTAGTAAGTTAGTAATTACAAATTCTTTAGGTCTTCACTACTTCCCTACTTATGATATAGACCAGAACAACCTCTTACGGTCCTTGATCACCTTTTTGTTGTTGTTTTTGTTATTGTTATTTCTACTCTTTCTCTCACTTTTGCATCCCTTGTCTCTGTCACAGTACTTGGTAGATACTAGACATCCACTAACATATATGCTTAATAGATTGATAAATTAGGATTTGAGAATCATGGTGCAAATTTAAAACTGTCAGGTAGTTGTTGCTTGATTTTCATAGGAGATTAGAAACATATTTTTAAATAGTGGGTGCCTAATGTCTTCATTCTTTTAATATTATTCCAATAAAATACTTAACATATAAGTGGTCTTGAAAAATGAAGGGCAGTTCAAAGCTGAACAAGGGGCATTGGAGGGGAAAATTCAAATAGAGAAAGAAACAAGTTCAAAGACACATGCAGAGAAAAGATTGAGGAACTACAATTAACCTGGAAATGTTAGGGAATGGAATGTAAGAGTATAGTTTTAAAGTAAACTATTCAAATGCTGAGTAAACTACTCAAGTTTATAATTAGCCCCCAATTTAGTGAAGAACATTAACAATTTAATCTTCTTTAAATACTCATTATGTGTATTTCACAAGATAATCCATTTATTCCACAAATTAACCTTACTGTCATTATTTCCACTTTATTGATGAAGAAACTGGTCTCTGAGGGAGAACTCACCCAAGATCAACAGCAGCTAATATTCTAGCTTGTTTGGGAACCTAGTGTGTTTTACAAAACCAATGCACTGTGACTACACAAAACTTTCAGCCAGTTGAGTTTTTATATTTTTCTTGGAAGTTCCCAAATCATAATATGGATCCTAGCTAAGCAGATCTGCTTACCCAAGTCTCTTTCCAGTCCAAAATACAGTATATCTACCCCTAACTGAGTGAGGTCTGAGATCTGTGCCTAGGGGAAACCATTCTGTCTTGAAGATATTCATTCATTCTCTTGAATTCAGCTTCAGGTTTTACTGGGTAATTCTTACAAAGGAATGAGGTTGAGTCTTAAAGGCATGACTGATGCAAAAGTGCTAGATTGAGTGAGAATGGAGATGTAGCGTGACCACAATGCTAATTTGCTTAATTCTTGCTCTTCACTTGGGCTCCCTTTTCTCTTAGGCCCTACTCTTCATTCTCTCTGGCTTGCATCTCAGATGTAGCTGGAATAGAAACATGGGTACAGCAAAAGAGTTATATTTACTGAAACAAACTAGATCAGCCCTCAGAATGACCTCTAGGGAGATAAGGAAGATGATAAACAGGAGGTACTGGTAATAGTAATCAAAGTCACTGAAGGGAACTTCTATCCTTCTCTATTCAGAGAGGTGGAAATTAGGAGGCAGGATGTGTAGTTAGATTCAAATTCAACGAATTTTTAGTTGCAGACCTCCTATGTCAAATAAGACATTCCAGAAAACTCCAAACTATGAAACATAAAAAGGTTCTCTGAAGCATGCTGAAAATCCAAGTCATGATGCTGCTCAAATCCCCCAACTCAAACTTAGAAGCATCTTAGGTACCTCCTAGGTAAACTTTGGCAGCAAGGATTCCAGTGCAAAACAGCCGAGGAACCACCAATGAAGTCAGACGATGGGGATCCAGTCCCTGCTCTGCGTTTACTGCTCTAGGACCTGAAGTCTCTTAATTACCCTGTTTGATAACAGTTGTTACAGTGAAGATTATTAGAGGAAATGGCCATAAACATTACCCATGTAATGGTAGAGATACTCAATAAACATCTTTATGGGAAGTAAATCCAATTAGAAGTTAACATTGAACTCTTCTTAATAAGTTAAATTAATGATATTTGGTAATTACCTAAATAATATGCTCATAATTAAAAAGGTATTTTGACCATGTGCATCTTCATTTAGAAAGGATTGTAAATTTTTCATATCATCTCTATTTTTGGAGTGAAGATGGGAAAAAAATAAACAAGAAAAAAACATAAGACTGAGGACCACTCATTATTCAGAACATGCAGCTGTCTCCCTGCTTTTAGAGCAGATATTAGTATCAATTTTACAAATGAAAATGGAGATAAAGTCACTGTAATACACATTTCTACACGCCAAGCCAGAGAACATTAGAGACAAATAAATAAATACTTGATGCCAGAGGAATATTTTTCTCTAGTAAACGACATGCATTAACTCTCACAATAGAATGAACTAATAAATGATTCATCCAGCCACTAATATTTAATCAGTTTCTACCTGTAATTGATCCAAGAGCCTTTTAAATACTATAGTATATTTAATCATATTCAGGATTATTCTTTGTTCAAGGTTAATTTCTTAGTCAAGCTTGTTTTAAAATGAATAAATGATGCAAAGGGAAAGCATATTATCACTCACATTAAAATCTAATGTTGTAATTATTTTATTTAGATAAGTAGATTTTTATCTGCAATGTTCTATCTTATCTAATAATTTAAATTCTTGGCAAAAACTGTTTGTGATGCCATGAAAATTTTCTTTACTCTAACTTACTGAGTAGATTTCTGTTTTCTTGAGAAATTGCTTTTTAATATTTTTACAACACTGCCATAGTTTACCTACTTAATTTCATATTGTGAGCCATCAATAATATATTTGGTACAGCCCATGAAATTAAAAGCAATGCCAGATCAAGAAATATTAGTGAATTTCCTTTACATTTAGTTTTTCTTCCTATGCATATTATAATTCTTAGATGAACACAAACACTACCCTGGATTATTATGCTTTTCCACAAGAGGGCTCTTGAAAGGCAAAAATACTGGCCTTGTTTAGTGATTTGCCTACATCTACTGGCAAAGACTAGAGAAACAAGATGTTGCAATATTTCCCTGAGAATTAACTGAATTAGAAAAATACTTTAAATATTTATCTTCACTAAGTAGACTTAACTAATAAAAGATAAAATGTATTGAATGCTTCTCTTGTATGAGGCAAGGTGTTAAGTGATGGACGTGTAGCTATTACTATTATTCATTGCACTTTACAGAGTTAACTGTGATTATGCCAGAACTCTGGAGCTAGGTTGTCTGGGTTTGACTTCCATCTCTGCCAGGCTTATTATTTCTGTGGCTTTGGTTAAGATACTTGTTACTTAACTATCAGTCCTTGGTTCCTCTTTTGTAAGATTGTTGTTAAGATTAAGGAAATTAACAATTGTCCCCATGAAATTTTACTACCAGAGATATGTTGTATATCTATTTATGTATTGTATGTGTATGTGTGTTTTATATGGAACAAGTATTGAGGTTATGTTATTCTATTAATAACATGTAAGATTAAGAACGACTCACATTTTAAGTTAAAATAAGTATAAAAATTTAAAAAAAAACTAAGGTAATTAAGATACACAGACCATTTAGGAAAATCTCTGGGATATATTAAGTGTTTTTGTGAATGTTAACTTCCATTACTATTACAGAGGACAACACTGAGGCACCATCCAGGAAGGGACAGAATTTGGTCCAACGAGTGTGCTAGAGCACACAATAACAAAATGCCTCTAATATAAGAGAAGTTTGGCAACACCATCTCCTCATTCTGCCTTCCACTGCCAGCACCAGGGGCCCACCCCACGTTCATCCACACTGCCTGTCCTGTCTACACTTATCACTGTCACTACAGGTGCTGATTTATAGCACCGTTACCTCTTGCTGTAATAATCACTGAATTATGTATTGCTATCCATCGCAAATCTACTTGAGTTCCAGGGCAGTATCTTTTTTATGCTTACATTTTCATCACATAGTAAATGTTTACTTTGGCTAACAAGGATTAACAAGGACGACTAAAACTAAGAGTATGCTAATCTTTGAAAATGTCCTGTAAAACAGTTTTTGTTAATTTCATTTTACAAATTTGGAAATTGAAATTCCAAAAGCCTATTCCATCAAGATCTCATAGCTTGGAAATGGCCAAGGTATTTGAAAACAGTCTTGACTCCTAAGCCTGTGTTTTTTCAGTCTAACATCCCACGCTCTTCTCATGGTTGTGCATTTTCTGGCTGAAAGGAGACTAAAAATCCCTCCAGGAAACATAATTGAGTGAATTGAAGAAAGTTCAGAAATATAAAAGGATAGGTAAATAGGTAGGTAGATAGGTAGGTAGGATATACAGAGATTGATATATAGATTACGAGACGGTTTTCTTTTACAATCTTTTTTTGTTGCTATTGTTTTAACAATTTATGTATTTAAATGAGGATTGTTCCCTTCAGTAGATTGGTCAAATGGTGTATTTTTTTCAATATGATTAGAAGTTCTCCAGCTGATTTTATAACTCCTCTTTTAGAATTATTTTGGTCAAAACTTAAAACATGCAAACATGAACTAATATTTAATTCAACTATAATAAGTTGAATTATATAACTATAATAAATAAGACAGATACTGCTTTTCAGGACTGGAGATTCCACCATGAACAATAGCAGGTGTAGTTCCAGTGACCAGAG
This sequence comes from Marmota flaviventris, assembly GCF_047511675.1. NCBI lineage: Eukaryota > Metazoa > Chordata > Mammalia > Rodentia > Sciuridae > Marmota > Marmota flaviventris. The sequence goes on from NC_092507.1 coordinate 84,816,401, forward strand.
GCCTTCCATACTATAGATTGAGGCAGATATGAATTAACTAATTGCCAGATAACACAAAATCAAAATGTGAAACACACAAAGAATAAAATAAGAATATTCTGCAAAGAGAATGTATCTACATGTTGAGAACTTGAGGAAATCCTGCTTCAAGAGGAGATACCTGAATTGAGAGCCAAATGCTGAGCAGGTGCTAACAAGGTGAAGGGGAGAGAAGACTGTTATGCCATGCAGAGGAAACACATGTGTACAGACTCCGAAGCAGAAAATGCCATCCTGCTGAGGAGGGACTAAAAGAAGATTGGTGGGAAAAGACAATAAGTATAAAGGGAAGGATGGTTCTAGAGGAGGCTAGAAAGTAGAAGGCAGATGATTTATTACCTTGGGGAACATTTACTAGGGCTCTCTACATTCCCACTAATACCTGAGTACAGAGGAAGAACAAAGTAAAAAAGCACTCTCTTCTCAAAGAACTGCTTAGCCTGGAAAAAGATGGGCACACAGGTGTACACACACATCACACATCAGTATCAAATAGCACTAAGATCAAGATGCCAGGGGAGCACAATTGGAGGAGTAATTGTTTCTGATTAAGGAGGCTTAGGAAGGAAGGAATTGGAAAAGATTTTATTGAGTAATTGACATTTGAACTGAATCTTAAAGGCATTTTAGGCCATAGTGTGAAGAGAGGCACACAGTATGAATAGATGCCATAAGTCTATTAAATAATAATTCCTTTGGGGCTGAGGGTCCAGCTCAGTGGGAGAGCACTTGCCTAGCATGCATGGGGACCCAGGTTTGAGTCTCATTATTCTAAATCATCATCATTATCATCGTCATCATCATCATCATCATCATCATCATCATCATCACCATCCTTGAAGAAATCATTTATTTAAAAATTTAAAGGAAATTATATTCTCTTCAGAAATAATTAAAATAGAAATAATATAGTAACAAAAAATGGAAAACCTTTAGTATTTTCTATAAATGAATGCATTTATAAATAATGCTTTGATAAAAAAGTACCTACAGTGAAAATTAGGAAATATTTGAAAATAAGTGATAACATAATTGGCACATCAAAAGTATAGAGAATGTAACTAAAACCATATATAGATAAAACTTACAGATAAAAACTTACAGATTTCTATGCACATACTAGATAAGAAAGATGAATATCTAAAAAAAAGAAAGATGAATATCTAATCTTTATCTCAAGAAGCTATATGATCATCAAGTCAAATCTAAAACAAGTGGAAGGAAAAAAATGGAACGTGCAGAAGTCCAGTAAATAGCAAAAATTACACAATAAACCAACAAGACCAAAAGTGGCTCTTCAAATCAATGTATATAGCCCTAGACTAAGGAAAAAGAAAATAGGCTAAAATAATATTATAAATAAAAAGTGGAACATTACCACATACTGGAGATTTTATAATGTCATCAGATAACAGATTGTAAGCAGATTTCTAAATATAAGTGAAATAAACACATTGAAAAGACGATTTAATAAAATTAAATTTGGAATAATTGGGAAATTATAAATTTTAAATAACTAATTAGAAAATGACGAATCTAGAAGTACTTATTCTCTTTTCTAATTCCTAATATCTAAAAGATGAGACTGTTTAGCACTGTCAGTCAGCATGTCCCAAATGTTACCACTAGGTGGCAAACGTTTACAAACTATGGCAGGAGCCTGGCATGACTGTGAGAGCCTGCTGGACACCATTTTTGTGTTCTACAGCAATCACAAACAGAATGTTCTAAAGCGTTCTCATTATTGTCATTTTGAGCACCTGCGTTGCTTTCAAGAAACAAGACAGTAGCAGGAACAAAAACGCATTAAAACATTGTGCACAGGGTTTATTAGCAGAAGTTGAAATCCAACTCTAACAACAGAACCTTCCACTGGAGGCTCAGAACAAGGCCAGAGAAGTGGAGCAGCCCTATCACAGATTCTCATCTCCATGACAACCTTTTCAGGTCCATGCACAATTAAAGCTACAGTATCATTTTTTTTCCAAGGGGGGAAAAAATCTAAGTCCTGGCTGGTATTCATATTTTTTAGAAGAAATTAAATGGATTCTAACTAATGGGCTGAATTACTAGACGAGGGTAGGACATAGATTTGAAAATGCTTTACATAGGAACCCTCGCTCTCATCAATTAGTAAATGAAAATTTGTATTTTTTGTGGTTTGATGTACTGAAATTATCAATATAGTCTTTAGCTTTCTTTGACAACAGCTCTTTTGTGCCAGGTGTTCTCAAAAAATCCTGGCTTAATTTCCCTTAAGGCTACATTTGTGGATGCAAAAAAAAAAAAATGTTTATCCATTAGCAATTGGATTTTGACCAAATGGTCTGTGTTGGGACTTCCTCAGAATCCTGGAATAACCTTATCTATAGACCCTCTGCTCCTTTTTCTACTTTGAAAATATCACTGGGTTTTTCAGTTGAAGGTCTGTAAGGTTCAGATTCCCTTTTCCCTGAAGGAGATTATTCAGAATTTTCAAGGGATTCAAGAAGCAATTCAAAAGGTTAAAAATGAAGCTAATAAAGAAAATTTAATGGAACAAGAATTTGGCACTTTAGCAACAAATGATTGATGGAAGATTTTGTGATTTAATGACAAATTCAAGTTTATATGGAAGTATTGGAAATAATGAAGGTAATTTCTTTGTTTCTTTAAAAATGTATTACTAAAGACGAAACTATGAGAGCTGCATTTTCATGTGACCCCATGAAAGCAATACATGAAAGGCTTAGTTGGCTTTAACACATTTCCAAGGTTCCTGAGGATGTAATAAAGGTGGTCAAGCATTACCAAGGGTTTTAATAGAATATTATTCCATGAAAATCATAAGCATGTGCTTTTCTTGTTACCTGTGGAAATGTACAAGCAAGACCTTTCCTGAAATTGGAGAGATGGTGCAGATGACTGGCTCTTCAGGGACCCTTGCAGTTCTAGCATCCTATGTTTTCCTGGGTTTAGAATGCAGGCACTGGGGCACTGTTGCTTGATTCATTTGAATCCCTTTAGCATCTAGTGCAGATGGTTAGGAGGAATGGAGGAACAGCCCAGTCTATTATCCAGACTGCCTAGGTGCTCTCATTGCTTGAAAATGAGTGCATGATGTTTTGAAATATATACACCTAAGAATGGCTAAATTGAGATAATTAATATATTCACTACCTCACATATTTAGCTTTTTTTGTGATAAAACACTTAAATATATTATCTTAGCAATTTTCAATAATACATTACTATTCACTATATTGGCTGTGTCGTACAATATGTCTTTTGAACTTATTGCTTCTATATAACCAAAGTTTTGTATCATTGGACCAAGCTCTCCAAACCCTCACCACACTCAGCCCCTGATAACCACCATTCTGATCTCTGCTTCTGTGAATTTGGTGTTTTATATTCCACAGACAAATATTTATTGTCTTTTCAGCCTGCCTTTGGTTATCCACACTTCATTCTTAGATCTAAGAGTGAATGGGGCTGGCCCAGCAGCAGAAATGGAACTGAGTGAGACCTACCTGTACAAAGATGGGTCCAAAGCATTCAGAGACTGAAGACATAACTGGGTGGTAGAGCTCCTCAATGGTAGGCCTAGCATGTGTGAAGACCTGGGCTTGATCTCCGGCAACACACACACACACACACACACACACACGTAAAAGTGCGTTCTGAAATGGACACTGGACAAAAAAATAGTAATAATAATCAATAGAAGTTGTTTTCTCGCAGGGAACTTAGAAGTTACCATATTGGGAAAGAGGCAATTTCTTCTTGCTCATAGGGCAAAGGGAAACCTGGAATTACTGATGGCCATTTTTGCCACCTTCTAGGGAGATCTTTTCTGAAAATAAAGATAACTTAAACAAAACCTATGCATTCACACAGAAATGCTGTTTAACATATGGATTTAATATGTGGAGACAAGTCCTGGTTACATTTTAACTATGAGTGAAGAGGTGGGGAAAAGGAGAAAACATCAATAATGATACTATATGAGCCACTTAAAATGAGATCCTGATAAATTTGTCTATGTCTTTGTAAGTTATAAGCATGAAAGATTTTTAAAATTATTAATTTTATTTTTAAAAATTATCATCAAATTTACATTTTCATCAACAGGTGTATGACTTTTAGCATTTGCATAGATTCCAATCATTGCCACCATTACCATGATAAGGAAAGGGTTCCTTCTGTTATCTCAATGATTCCCACATGTCCTCCCTTTCCAATCAGATCCCACTCTCCTATCCCTTGACAACCATTGATATTTTGTCCACCTCTATATTTTATCTTTCTGAGAATGTCATATAAGTGCAATAATATGATATCCATCCTTAATTTTTGGTACTGGGTATTGAACCCAGGGGTGTTTTACCACTGAGCCCCAGCCCCTTTTAAGTTTGAAACAGGATCTCACTAAGTGGCTTAGGGTCTCATTAAGTTGTTGGGGCTGAACTTGAACTTGGGATCCTCCAGTTTCAGCTTCCCAAGTCACTGGGATTACAGGCATGCACATTTTGAAACTGGCTTCTTTTCCTCAGCATACTTAAAAGAGATGACATGTGGCACATATCATTAGTTTGTGATGAATACTAGCCCATTAGCCCATAGTATGATATACCACTGTTTCTTCATCCATGTGAGGGACTTTTGTGCTGAAGGAAATTTCTAAATAAATATTCGTCTACAAGTTTTATGTGAACATAAGCTTTTATTTCTCTAGGAAATATGAGTTGCTAAGTTATATGATAAGTATATGTTTAATGTTATGAGAAATTGCCAAACTCTTGTCACAATGATCATGCAGTTTTGTACCACCACCAGCACTCTCTAAGAGTTCTAGTTGCTCCACATGCTTGTCACTTGATATTGACAATAATTTTTTAGACATTTCATCTTTCTGATAAGTATATAGTAGTATTTCATTATGATTTAAATTTGCATTTTACTTAAGGCTAATGATATTGTTTTTTTTTCTAAAGCTGATTTGCTATTCTTCAACCTTCTTGGTGAGTGTCCTAATATTTGTCTATTCTTAAAACTAATTTCTTTGTTTCCTTACTTTTGATTTTTCAGATATTCTGTATATGTGATTTACAAATATTTTCTCTCATTATGGAGTAAAAGCTTTGAATTTTGTTGAAGTTTCAATTTTTTTTTCTTATATAGATTGTGCTTTGGTGTCATGTCTAAAAAACTTTTTGCTTAATTTCAGGTCACAAAAATTTTTCCTTATGTTTTCTTCTAATTCTTCTAGGTGATAATAACACAAAAATTAAGTTTGAGAAGCACTACGATGCTTATCCAGAAAGCAAATATTCTGTAGACATAGTTCTGTCTTACAGACTATCCTACATCCATTGCTGGGTTTAGGCATAAACAAGCATATGTGGTCAGTTTGGTATAAAGACCTTTGAAGATTAAGGTATCTAAATAACCAAGGGACTTCTCAGAGGAGCCCATTGTATGATATAGCACTGATACTAAAGGACAAGAAAGTCAGTGAACACATCCAATAGCACAGCTTTACCTTAGGGTCAGGGAGAGTTTCTTAGGATAACCTAGTGTTGCCAAGAATTATCTCTGATCAAGTCCCTCTTTAAATCTAGCAGAAGGCAGAAACTCAAAAGTTAAAGATGTTTCGCTAAGGGCTGGAGATGTGGCTCAAGCAGTAGCGTGCTCGCCTGGCATGCAGGCAGCCTGGGTTCGATCCTCAGCATCACATACAAATAAAGATGTTGTGTCTGCCGAAAACTAAAAAATAAATAATAAAATTCTCTCTCTCTCTCGCTAAAATTTGACTTATGATCTAATGAGGTTGTGGAGGGGTCATTCTTCCCCAATGTATTGCAGAATGAAAAGATCCATTTGCTTCCCGTGATTATCCCATGAATCCCCAAGGTATCGGTGGAATTAGCAATGGTGCTTAGCTGATGTGGCTCTAAGGACACACTGTTTGCAGGAGAACCTGAAGCGTGGTGTTCCATTGCATCAGAAGAGACTGGAGAAGTCAGTAATTTCACTAGAGGATATGGTACTGTTGTCTGTTTGGAATAGTGACATCTAAAGGAAGCCAACAGTGGATAATGTCCAACAAAAGCAACTGGCCAAAGGACAGACCAAGAAACAGAGTCAGGAATGGAGAAGCATGGCCTAAAGCCACAATTCTAACTAAGATTTTCCTGTGAGTTTGAGAGACATAGGGTCCTCTATTATCAAGTTGGTTTAGAGCCAGTGAATGATGGGTTACCCATTGACCTTTGGTGCTCTTCTAGCCACCAACTGCATTTTTTATCCCTCTGTGCATTTGAAAGTCTTATTTCTTTTTATGTGGCTTAAAAGATAATAAACCAATGGAAACTGGCACTTACAAATAATATCTAGGAGTTGATCCTGCATTTCAAAAGGACTGAGCCATTTATATGCTTTAAAAAAAAAATCACTTCCCAGGCTCTACTCAAAAATTCCTCCTTCAGTCCCTCTGAAGTATAGCCCATATGTTTGTATTTTTAACAAGCTTCACAGAGTATTCTGATCCTGAAAAATCTCTGCTCTGAAATTCAAAAGAGAAAATTAAACAGCTTATAGGATATTGGGGTAACATGGAATACAAGATGAATGCAGATACAGTTTTAAGTCCTGCAGGTATACCTTTTTTTTTCTTTGAAATGAAATCCATAAAAATTAAAGGGACACACATTGGATTATGAGGATGCTGCAATTGACCACCTGTACTCCCACTTCAGGAAGGAAGGATTTACTTTCCCTGTGGCTAAATGTGTTGCCCTCAATTATCACCCTATCTCAGTTGCCTTTATTGCAGAAAATCGCCTTGTCATAGATTACACACCCTTTTCAACAATCATCCAATAACTGATGAATGTGGGGGAGAATGTCCCCTGTCCCACATTAGGATAGCTCTGAAGAGTCATTCCAGCTCCCAGAATCATTTTAATAAATAACTGAGGTCTTCTCTGAGACTGCACTAACCTTCATTGTCTCTCTGTTATCATATCCTGCCCTCCCCGCCCTGCCCCTTCCACAGTGCTAGATCTCAAAAATACACCTTAGCACATTTCTTACAACCTCATCCCCATCTCAGAATGAACTCAGTCTTGTGTCAGTCCTGCTGGTCACAAATGGTCAAATCCAAAGAAATTTACCATATGGACTGTGGGCTTTCTCAAGTTGAATCACACACAGTGTGATGAGAAGAGATGCATCCCAGTTAAAAATCTAAAAATAACAGAGCAAAGGCTGCCAAATCAGTCTTTCATATTTTCTTGCTTTCTTAAGTTCTTCTTTCCTCTTTTCCATGTTCCATCTATGATATTTGCTTTAGGTTTATTCTCTCACTGTTGACTGGCCACTACTTCTGGATAGAAAATGTGGTTGATATGTTTGTATTTTTACCACCAAAGAGGAAGGGCTAAGTTTTTTTCCCCTTAATCCAGTTGGTTAATTCTTAGGGAAAATTCTGTTTTTCCAGGCTTTGGTCAGTTTCCAAAAACTGAACCTATCACCTATGTTTAGGAGCCAGGGGCAGGAATATACCAATTCTCCTTTATGTCACATAGGACAGGAAGATGAGAATTTCCTAAAGAAGTTGGCGTGTCATTGCCAAAGAGTCTGGTGACATGGGTGTATAAGAGTGAGCATATAAAACATGTATGGTATTTCCTCTGAATAGAAGTCTTCAACATCTCATCATTATATATATATAGTGTATATATAATATACACAAATATGTATATATATGTACATATATCACTGTTATTATTTAACATCTGGTGATTTGAAGTTCAAAAGCAACATTATGTCACTGTTTCATTTCTATCTTTACAATGCTGAAAAAACATAAGAAAATAAGTCACATGCCTATTATGGGTTAGAGCTGGTGTTCAAATCAGGTATTCTGACTCCAAGTCTAAAAACTGTCCATGTCTGTACCTACTTACCAATTATTTTTCTTAAGTGAATCTTACTTGATTTCCTACTCAAGAAAGACACACTTAGCTTTCTTGTGTTCCATGTTACCCCAATTATTAATTTTCTCTGTTGAATTTCAGAGAAGAGATTTTTCAAGTTTTTTTCTGGATCTGAGGTGAACACATAGTGCACCCAAATGCTCAGCGTTGTTCCTCAGTGATGAATGCCCATTCAGGGCAGGTGTGCTCCTAGAGAGCTAAAATGATGCCTTTGAAGAATAGGCAATTGGGCTGGGGTTGTAGCTCAATGGTAAAGTGCTTACCTAGCATATGTGAGGCACTGGGTTCAATCCTCAGCACCGCATAAAAAAATAAATAAAATTCTTTCCAAAAAAAATAGGTGATTGTTTTCAATGCTGACTAGCTAGCACACAGACCACTCTTCCATCACCTTCCAAAATAAAGGCCAAAACTGTCTTTCCTGAAATTCCCACTAGCAAATCATGCCTCTTAATGAATGATCCAAAGAAAATATGCATTATCATTCATGAAGGCTGCACTCAAAATATGCACATCAGACCAAGGAGACACTTCTTATCCCAAGAACACTCACTTTTATTTTCCCTTTCTAGCACTTTTCCCTACACAATAGGAACCATACTATTTTCTAATCTTTTTTCTTTTCCTTCCATTGGACTCTCTATCTACTGTGTTGTGTTAGCTGCATCTTTAATCACTGGCAGTTCCCTCATATATTTTTTGCTCTTTCAAGATTATGTGGGTTCATTTATGTCCTTGCTGTCTTGCACACATTTCAAAATCAATTTGTAAATTTACACAAAAAGCCTATTAGTATTTTTATTGAGATTGCATTGTTACGTATAACAAAACTATGAACATGTCTCTCCACTCATTTATTAATCATTACTATAATTTCTCTAAGCAGTGTTTTTTTTTCTGTTTGTTTTTAGTTCTGTTTTTGTTTTGTTTTCTACTTTATTTTTGTACACAGGTCTTGCACTGGCCCTCTGCAGATGGAGAGTCGGGCTGGAGAAAAACCTCAGGTAAGAGTGGAGGTCAGAGGTCAGGAAGGTGAGTGAACTGAAGGAAAACTGGTGTCACCAAGGAATTCAATATCTTCCTTCACCAGCTCCACTTACATTAACAAATTTTTCCTACTTGAAAATGATATTAGTATTCTAGCTAGTGTATAATCCCCATCACTTGAGGTCAACTGACTGTAGTTAGTAACCATATCTACACTATACCTTCAGAGCAGCACCTCAATTTGTGTTTGACAAAATCAACAGTTAATATAGCCTAGCCTTGTTGTTATGAAAAACTAATCATCATATCAGAAATGCCAACAGCCAGCAGGAGCCCAGAGAGTCAAGGGTTGGATTTTCCCCTAGGGCTTTGCTAATACCTCAATGTCAGACTTCTGTCTTCCAGAATTGAGAGAGATTAGACTTCTGTTATTTAAAACTATGCAGTTTGTGGTAATTTGTTACAATAACCACAGGCATAATAGGAGGAGAAAGAAGAAGGAGATGTGTAGCATCACAGAAATGTAAGAGAAACAAATATTTCATGAGATGATCTGTGCTATAAAATGCTAATAGTCAAGATGGATGAAGACCAAAATACAAAGGAAGGAAAGAAGTAGTGGGGAGAGCTTGGCCAAAAGTTGCAAAGTGATAATCAGATGGGAGAATAAGTTCTGCTGACCTATTGCACAATAGGCTGATGAGTTAATAAAGTATCATGTATTTTAAAAGAGTGGAAGAGAATATTTTGAATATTCTCATTATAAAGAAATGACAAATGCACAGGAAGATGAATATGCTAATTACCTTGAATTGGATCATTATGCAATGTATAAGTGTATTGAGACATTCCATTGTACCCTATAAATATGTACAATTATTATGTGTCAATCAAAACCAAATTTTTAAAAGATTTTTATTACATTTAGCAGCAAAGATGGCAACAAGAATCTTTGTGCCAATGGTTTCATCTTAAAGATAAAAAGCAAGTATGATGTACTGAATAGTTAATTTTTTAATGAGTAAGATTTTACAAACAACTATTTTAGATCTCTTTTCTTTCAAAATACTGCAGCTGGACGAGTAGGGAAGAAGTAGTTATGTAGTTAACAAGATATGTAGGGATATTTTAAGGGTTTTGTTTGCTTCATTAAGGTAGAAAAATACTACACAGTGTTTAAATCCTCTGCAAGCATTGAAATAGCACAGGCTAAAAGGTTATGATGTAATTAAAGGAGAAAAAAGATAATAGAACACAACTCTTGAGTCACTGGGCAAATTTAGGATCCAAGACTTTAGGCAAGGGAAGCAGCATTTCTTCCACTGTGAACAAAGGTTCAGGAAAGAAGGAGTTCTGGCATATGTATGTGGGATCTAAGGAAGCTAAGGCAATACTGTGAGATGGTATCTATTTTCCAATTTACTCCGTAAAATTGAAGATGAAGTTATTTACTAAGAGAAGGGCAAAGTCTGGGATAGAAAATTTTGAAATGTATAATTCTTTTTAAATAACCAATCTGGACCATAGCAGAGAAAGCCAGTTAGAAAAAAATAATAGAATATTACTGCACATGATTTTATTCTTTTATTGCTGAGTAATATTCCATTGATGTGGTGATTATTATTATCCAAAGTACAGGTATGAAGACATGAATTGGTGGGAATATACGATATAATATGCTAATTACCTTGAATTGGATCATTATGCAATGTATAAGTGTATTGAGACATTCCATTGTACCCCATAAATATGTATAATTATTATGTGTCAATCAAAACCAAATATGAAAAATTGTGCTCTATATGTGTAATAAGAATTGTAATGCATTCTGCTGTCGTATATTAAATAAATAAATAAATAAATAAAAATATTACTGCACAGACTTGAATATTCAATTTTTTTTGGGGGGGGGGGGAACTGTTAATATACAGAGGTACCAATCTGTACAGCATGAGTTCCTACCTTAATGCTCAGATTTCAGGGGTGAGGAGTGAAGAAGATTTTTGAATCGATCAAAAAATTGATCAAACTGATCAATTACTCACATTTGATGGACCCAGGAAAATGGAAGAAAAAATTAATGGAGATGAAGAAAATTTGGTTGGAACAAGAGCCACATAGTTTCTAGGCTCAATAGTTTTGTTTTTGTTTTTTTTTTCCTAAAAAGTATTTGTTTCCATCCTTCAAATCCAGGACCTAGTATATATGGATGAGAAAAAATATTATCCAAGGGGAAAAAAAAAACTTCTTTCTTTTAAATAAAGAAAGGTAAAGGTTAAAAGAAAGAAAAAGTCAGGAAGAAATGGGAATGCATTAAGGAGAAAATAGAATAAAGGACAAAAGGGAAAGGATTTCATTAGGTTATGGGTATGGCTATGCCATTCACTACAATAAGTTTAAATGTTAAAATATGGTTATCCATTCTTACTGGGGTGAGGTGATATCTAATTGTGGTTTTATGTAGGATTTCCCTAATGATTGGTGATACTGAGCATATTTTAAAATATACTTGCTTGCCATTTGTATGTCTTCCTTTGAGAAATGTCATTTTAAAAATCAGGTTGTTTATGTTTTTTGTTTTGTTTTGTTTTGTTTTTGCTATTAAATTTTGGAGTCCCTTATATATCCTGAATGTAAACTAATCCCTTGTCAGATGGCTAGTTCACCAAAAGACAAACAAATAAACTAAACCCCTAAAGATAACAAAGTGCTGGCAAGAGTGTGGAGGAGAGAACACTTGCTTGTTGTGGGTGGAAATGTAGATTGATTAGTCCAGTCATTATGGAAAATGGTATGGAGGTTTCTCAAATATGTAAAAAATAAAACTGTCCTATGATAGCGTAATCCCACTACTAGGTTTATATCTAAAGAAAACGAAATCTGTCTGTTGAATAGGCACCTGCCTTCCCATTTCATTGCAGCACTATTCATAACAGACAGCAATGGAATCAAACTGAGCGTCCATCAATGGTGAATGGATTTTTAAAATGTAATATATACACAATGAAATATTATTCATTCATTAAAAAGAATAAAATCCTGTCACTTTTAATGACATGAATAAAACTTGAGATTACTGTGGTCAGTGAAATAAGCCAGACACAGAAAGATAAGGACCACATGATCTCACTTGTATGTGGAACCTAACAAAACTGAAGTTTTCTTAGAAGTTGAGAGTAGAATGGTCATCACTAGAGTTGTAAAGAGCAATGGGGAGGGAGGGATGGGAAAAACCTGATCAGCGGGTCCCAGATTTTAGTTAGCTAGAAGTAAGAAGCTCTGAGGTGCTATTGCACCATAGGGTGACTGTAGGCCACAATAAAGTAAGGTGGTGTACATTTCAAAAAGGCTAAAAGAGGATTTGAATGTTTTCACCATAAAGAAATAAAAAATATTTGAGGAAATAGATACATTTACCCTGATTCAAACATCACCCAATTTATTATCTGTACTGAAATGTCACATGATACCCCAGTAATATGTGTAATTTTTATGTTTTTATGTGTCAATTAAAAACTATTTTTTTTCAAAATGTGGTTTTCCATGAAGGCTGTTCTGGGGATAGTTCTAAAGATTTGAAGGAAATTAAAAATGAGAGACTCAAACAACATGGGGAAGTGAGCGTTCCCTGCAACAGATAGTCTGTGTTTTCCTTCTAAAATCACCAAATACAACATATGAGGCCCAGTTCAATTTGAATTTCAGATAAACAAGAATAAGTTTTTTCCTGTAAGTAGTTCTAAATATTGCATGGAATACTGTGTTATATTTAAGAAATACTCATTATGTATCTGAAATTCAAATTGTACTGGCTATGTTTTAGTTTTATTTGTGGACTCTCGCAACCCTGTCATCGGCACAGTGGTCAGTTTCACCTAGGAGCAGCATTGCAGTAGCAACATAAACCCTGATAGAGATGAAAGTGCAGGTTTTTTAAATGAGTGTATTTAAAATGTTTGCCCTACACAATTTCTTGAAGAACGATTTAAATAAGATTTGGGTAAGAAGGTGTGTGTGTGTGTGTGTGTGTGTGTGTGTGTGTGTGTGGTGTACTTTATTCTAAAGTTGTCTTATTTTCTTTCTGAAAGGCTTCATCTCATGTTTGATAGTATATCCCAGAAATAAATTTTATACTTATTAAGGTACATATAACTGGATTGAACCTATGTTCATATTAAGACTGTTCCTTCTCACTCTAGAGGTATCTAAATGAAATCTGTCCACCTGTAAGTAACGAATGAATATTGAGCAGACTTCCTAAAACCCCATCAAGTCCCTACACACATACAAAAAAAAAATCAACATCTGGAATGAAAGAAAAAGAGAATAAAGTCAATTGAGGTCTTTTAAATTGACACTGGGAATAACATAATAGCAATACCATTAGGGTAAGTGCTTCATGTCAGATATTGTCCTAAGCATGTCACCTACACTGATTCTCACCATAATCTGTGGATGAGATGTTTTTAATCTCCACATTTTTCAAATAATAAAATTGAGATACAAGATCACTCAATTTAAAAAGGATAGAGCAAGGACTATTGGGGCAAAAGTATAGGGTTTATCTTACTGAAAATTGTATATGAAACCTTCAATTAAGTTTCTAGTATTTCATCCACAAGTACTAATATAGAAAATTTTTCCAAGGATACTGAAGAATACAGTGTCTATTAATGGAAACCTAAAATACAGAAGGATACCCATCACAGGGATAGCCATCATTACCTCTAAGAAAGAGATTGAAATTGGAGTCGGTGAGCAAGTGTTCTAGCTACCACAGGCTTTTATTTATTTTTAAAAAAAAATGTAGTTCTTATTTATATAATATAAAAATAATTTAAAAGTTTAATTATACTGTGTTATCAATAAAATAAGCAGCATATTTAACAACATTAAATTATCATGCAATTACAGAGAGCAAATGTTTCACTCTAGTAAATAAGTTAGTTCTTAAGAACAGGTTTTCGTAAAACATACCTATTTGGAAAATAGCACATACCTATTCAAAATCACAATAATATGACAAATGTAAGGAAAAAAGTGAAAGTCCTCTTTAACTGGGGGAAGGAGAATAAAAGGGGGTAAAATATGAAAGGAGCATGAATCTCAGATACCTGTTGCAAGTACTGTGTGGTAATAAAATTCTTAAATTTTGATTAAACCATTGACTTAAAAACTTCAAAAGGGTCTTTTCAAAATTATCTGTGTCACTCTAAGGTGAATTAAATACCCTCTTTTTATAAAACAGACACAAAATCTAAAATCATTTGTAAACCTGATGTCATCCTTTGAGTTTTTCTTTATGTTCAATGAATATTCTCTTCAGTTTCTCTCTCTGTTAGCAGTTAATATCCATCTTAATAAAGAAATGTCACTCTTGCTTCTCAACTGGTTAACTGGAAGTTATTATTATATAAAACTTTTCCTTAAATGCCTGTAAAACCAGTCAGTTGTTCTAAGCTTAGTTTATATTCTCTAAGATTATTTATTGAGGTCTATCATTGTTAAATCCTGAGATCACCTTGATGCTATCAAAGCCACCATCAAAATTACATAATAAATTAATACAGCAACAGAAGAACCTATTAATTTGCTTTGGTTTAGCAAATATCTACACTGACTGGTCAGTGTGTCCAACAGTTGTTTTAGCAAGTGTCTTCTATATACTTGGCACTGTTGTATGTCATGGGGATCCAGCAGCAAATCAAACAATATCTTCATGTAGGTACCAAGAGATCTATAGCAACTGGCATCATTCTGAATGTCAGATCAAGTCTGATATTCTTAATGATTTCCCTGTTAAGGTATACACCCTCAAGATGAAAGCCTTCAATTTTAGGATCAATATATAATCTCCTCAGTTACTTGAAACAGATAGAGAATCATGATTTTATATATACAGATGTATATATAATTTTATCTATATACATATAGTTATATATAGTTATCAGAGCCCATAGAAAGGAAATGTTTAAAAATATTCAAAACCAATATTCTAAAAATATTCCAGAGTAAAGCAATATAAACTAGCCCATGAACTCTAACATTCAAAAAGAATGAGCATTGTGCTAAAGGCTGAGCATAGCCTAAAAGAGCAATCCCTATCCCTCTCAAGTTCAGAGCTTAGTAAAAAATACCAGTCTTGAAAGTTTATAACTCCAACAGTAAATCCTGATTCTGAGCTCTGCCATTTGCTATGAAGATAAACAAATTACAATTGACAGAGAATGACAGTGAGGACCAGTTCAATCCGAGGAGATTGGTTATGGAGACATGACTTTGACCTATTCCTTAGAGAAGGGGATCACTGAATATTTCTGAGTGGAACTCATCAGGAACATTGTTACCTGGTTATGGTTTTTAAAGCATATCTTAAATGACATATTCTGATTGTATTCTTTACTCTCAAAATTACTTTAGCCACTTATGTGTGTCATAATCACATCAAATATGATTTAACTTTTGAAAGAGGTAGAACTCTCTTTTACATTAGTATATGAGTGTGACCATAATGCTTACTAGTTAATTAGTGATATTAGGTGAGATACAAATGATCACCCTTCTATACATGTCTGAAGATGTCTCATATATTAAAATGGTACACAAATCTTACTCTGCACTGTGTAGGATTATCTTATTAAATATATGTCTCCTCTGTTTTCTGATAGCTATTTTCAGGAAAAGGTGGACAAATATGTGTGTTTTAGGTCTGGGAAGATGTTTATATTCCTTTCATTTTGTGTTTGACAAGCAGTAGAATACAAAAAAAAAAGAGTTAAGATGGCAGACAAAGTGGGTTGAAAGGTAGATAAAAGTTAATTTGGGGGTGATTATTTGATCTTGTTTAGTTAATTATGTTTGAAAAATGTTTTAAAGTTTTTATGTTGATAAAGAAGTTTTGGACAGTAGTAACAACAACAACAACTTTCATTTCTTTCATAATTGCAACGTGTCTAGTCCAGTGTTTCACAAAGAATTATCTCCTTTGATTTTCTTGTAAATTTTATGCAGATTATTATCAATTATTATAGACAAGAAAACAAGCTCATAAAGGGGAAGTGACTTGCCACACAACTCATCAAATGGAATAACTAGGATTCAATTCTATGTCTGTATAATCCCAGGGGTCTTTTAGTTATATTGCAGCCATTCTTTAATTGAAGAAAAACTGTTAACAATTATACTGGTATTTTACAGCAATGTGGAAACTATTTTGCTGTTCTTAGAAGATGTGGAGCAGATCATAAAATGTGCAAATTGATTTATGCTCAAATCAATGAATTTTGAGTGAATGTTCCTCTGGTAGCTTTTTACAAGGTACTATTATACTTTGTATTTGCATTGCATTATGCCATACCATGTTCTGGGATAGAACAAATGTATTCCTATGAAATGTATTTATTAAACCCATCAGAGACAACTAAAACTCCAAACAATTTTTATGCTTTCACTGGTAATTCTAAAGTAGAGGTTTATAACTTTCCTTTTCTGATTTGCATAGAAACATAAATAAATTACAAAATTTTACATTTTCAGCTTATTATGTCAAAAGCTATAGATATTACCTAACAATGGTAATTGCTGAATATAAAATGATCAGAGAATCCCTAATGAATTTTTAAAATTTTTACAGAAAAATAACTGTTCCCAGTAAGCTATTGCAAATCTTTTGGAGGTACTGAAGAAGAAAAATAGCATTGAAATTTTTTCCTGAGTACTTTGTGAATCTGTAGCAATTCTTTGCATCACAATTTTTTTCTTATTTCCTAAATATATTAGTTATATATTACTGCATAACAAATTGTCCCCATATATTGAGGTCTAAAACATTTATTATGACATAGTTTCTATGAAGAAGGAAGCTGGGCTTGGCTAAAGAAATTCTCCCGTTCAGAGAATCTCACAATGTGGCAATCAAAGTGTCAATGCAGTCATTCCAATATAAGACCTTGGAGAGATCTCCTACCTAGTTCAACTGTGGGGCTGTGAGCATCCTCATGTCCTTACCAGCTGCTGGATGGGGACATTGTTGTCTTTTCTTATGGGCTTCTTTTTTTTTATTATTAGTTGCTCAAGTCAATACGATGATCTTGACATATCATACATTTGATTCAAATGGGGTATGAATTCTCATTTTTCCACGTGTACAGATAACCAATGTGATCCTGCAATCTTATGGATTTCTTCAAGTTAGTTCTCAAGTGAGCTGTCTTAGCAAGAAAGCATAAGGGGTGGCAAGCAAGAAGGAGTTGCAGTCTTTTATAACCTAATGTCTGAAGTGACATCCCAATGCGTTTTCCCTTTTCTTGATCTTTTAAGTTGAGTCACTAAGTTCAGCCCATATTTGAGGAGAGATGATTATATAAGAGTTTGAATACCAGGAGGCAGGGATCATTGTGCATTCCTTTACAGGCTGCCTAAAATACACTAGATCATAAGACAAATGTTAATATATCATCAGCATTATGATCATAAAATAATGCTAATAACATTTTATAGTGACTTCCATTTTTCAAAGTAATGTAGACAAAGCCTACTGTGCCAAGGCTGATGATGAAGACACATTGAAAATGGCCAGGTGTGAAATTTCTCCACAGGATAGATGTGAATGTGACAAATATTTATGTCCTATACATAAGATTGGGCAGGAAAAGTAATAGTGACCCCATCTTTACATGATGCTAACAAGTGCTGGTATTCTTATACATAACTTTGCAACTGGGCTGATAAATGAAAAGTTGCCTGTGACTTTGGGGCTGGATAAAGCTAACTTAACCCCTGAAGATGGTTAAACCAATGACCTGAGCCTCATTAGCTTCACCAACTGGGTGCTTGCTAAGTCAGTAGCCACTGAGATCAAAGAATAAAAGAATATGGAAATAATACAGAACATTGTTTACAGTTACTTTTCCTTTAGGAAATATTCATCTGGTCTCTGTTGAACAGCCAAATTCTAAATGTCTGATAAATGAAATTCACCAAATTTATGTTAATCATTAGATTCTCCATGAAACCACCCATTTCCAGCTGACAATATAAGGATTACTCACACTGATACTGCCTGATAACTGAGGAGCTTATTTGTTTATAAGATGATGTGAGACAGGGGAGTTGGAGTAAGGGCTTTGGATACTGAATTCCATCTATTCCATTGATTAGCATTGTAGCTCATGTTTCTAAACTTTCTGAAATTCAGTTTCCCTACCTCTAACATGAGGGTGAACTCAGTGGTGGCCATAAAAATATATCTTCCATACTCCTTGCTACAGAAACAACACTGGATTAAAGGTTTGTGCTACTGTTCTCTGAAACTCACAGTTGTGTTTGCATTGAGTCTGTGCAGCCACCTTCCCCAACACCTTAATTGTTCACTAATGCAGTAAGTAATGTCTCTCTCCTGTTTTCAGCATGCTTATTAATGATAGGGCTTGTTAGACAGTTGTAATGTCACAAAACCACTCAGGCATTTTATGAAGAACAGCATTATTATTCAAGTTATAATAATTTCAAATAAAGTTAACACATTCATTTAAATGATTTAATGATGCTCAAGGAATGCAATTTTAAATTTTCTTTGAAATAATCCCAAAGATTTAATAAGCATTTGTAATACTATACCTTAAAAATTAACTAAAGGTTCTTATTTATATATTTGGTACACTTTGGTGCCTTTTACCAGAATGAATGAATGCAAAAACTGTCCCCAATCTTTGCTGATTAATGATAACCTGCACTGAAACTACAACAATAAACCAGATGCTATCCTTGCCCTCTAATTTCTTGTAATTGCTAGAAAGACAACAAGAGAAGGTAATTTTAATATTCAGCAATAATTGCTGTTCCACAGGTAAGCAAGGTTATTGTGGCAGACTAGAAGAAGAACATCTAATGTACTCAAGGGAGTCAGAAAGTTCTAAGCCTGTTTAGAGGCAAGAATGTGGGGGTAGGCAACTTGGAGTCAAAAACAGTGAGGAGCAGGGCAAGAATGTGGAATTCCATGCAGAAAAAAGAAAAGCCTAGACAAGGCTGAAAGTGAAATTAGTCATTATTCTTCTAAGAGATGTCCTGAAGATAGGCATTGTTGGTGAAACATGGAGAGAAACAGCAGAGGAGGTGCAGAGGTCCCAGGTAAAGAAAATTCGTATCAACCATTTATGAAGTGTTGGCTTTAACCTCTTAAGGGATGTAAGCAGTGGAGATATAGAATGGACTTGACCCTTCAGAAAGAGCTTTCGGGTTGCCAGGTGGCAATGAGTTTGAGATTGTCATTAACACTACGTCTAAGACCATTATTCCTCCTTTTCAGAGATATGATTTTCTGTGACAATATAATAATAAAATGTTTCCCCAATTTCGAATCCCCATCTCACTCCTCCAAAGTTAGTCCTACTCCCAATATAGCAATTAATTGGTAAATATTCTGAGAATAGTGAAGACACCCACCACAGGAAGGAAACATGCATGAATGTGCAGGCACATACATGCATGTACACAAGAATGCACACACACACACACACACACACACCAGCTCCATTTTAGTAATTAATTTCTGCAAAATAGCTCTAAGTTTAGCAGTTTAAAATACCAACAAATATTTATGCTTTCACAGTTTCTGTGAGTCAGTAATTCAGAGGCAACTAGGTTGAGCGGTTTTGGCTCAGTGGTCTGTTAAAGGGTTGCAGTAGTGACACTGGGTAAGGATGAGGTCATTGGGAATCTCCACTGAGACAGGAGGATTATCCTCACAGATGGCTCACTCATATGCTATTAGCCAAAGGCCTCAATTTCTTGCCAAGTGGACCTCTTTTTAGGGCTGCTTGTATAGCCTTATGACGTGATGGTTGAAACCAAATATCACTTCAACCTCAAGATGTCTGGCTACTGTTGTTAAAATCACCTTAGCTTTAAAGCATATTCAGAAAAGGGAAACACAAACTCAAAGATGCATCTTGAATGGATTAAAGCTGACCAAATTTGAGCAATATATTCATTGTGTAACCTTACATGGTTACACATGTAAACCTGAATAAAGTTTTCTATTAGAAAGCAGTCTAGGAGCTCAGACCCTGAAATCAATTCCAGTCTTAGAAAAAGACTTCTATTCTATAGAAGTAAATTTTGTTAGCAGTTACAAATACTGAAATAGAATACATGGAACTAGAAAAATGTGGGATAGCTAAAAAATAATACTTGGTCTCAAAGATTCATTAAGACTCAGTTTTGGCCAAAAGGGTTCTCCCAAGAGCAACTTACTTCTAGATCTACTATAATGTAACTCAACTCTAATTATGCTAAAGTGATGTCTATCTGTGAATCCTGGGGTGTTGTGATTATTATAGTAATGCCTATGCATGGATTCCTAGAGACTCAAATGTGAAGAACTCAAGAAAAATCTAATAACAACCTATGTCATTTAACTTGAGACATTTTGCTAAATAATTCTATAGTAATGTGTTTATCTATATAAAAGAATTCTTAAGTGTATTATGATTACGTGTCTAAAGATAGGAAAACAGACAGATGATAGAAATCATGTAAAACAGTAAAATTCATGAGACTCTCACTAAGTTGAAAAACAGCACTACATCTACATGGACAAATTGTATGTAATATTTATGATCAATTAATAAATTTATTTGAAAAATGAGCTTAACTACCAGAATAATTTTTCTCTCCCCAAATAGAAACCCAACTTTAAAACAAATCTAAAAACAAGCAAATTATCATTTCTCAAAAATAAAAAAAAAAAACTCTCTTTAAACATAATGGGATGGTATATCTTATCACCATGAAAACAGGATGATACTTTAACACTTGTGAGATACACATCAACTTAATCAAAATCTAATTGAAGGAAAAAATACACCTAATGAAAGATACTATTTCTCAATGAAAATTCTACAAGAAATCATACAAGTATTTTTAGTTACTATTTCTGCACAAGTAGCGAAAATCACTGAATTTTGTCTTAAATTGTTACTTTTCTCTATTTTTCAAAAATTCTTTTTGTGTAACTGAGAATATGTTTATAATACTTGTCAAAGCAAAACTTCCGCCAAAATTAAACAGGCAGGAACAATTTTATTCAAGGATATTACAATAGTGGAGAGAGGCTAGGGCTCAGTCTTGCACAACTTCTCTGAAACTAAAGTCAGGAGGGGGAGTCAACAGCTGGAGTGAAAAGATCTTAGGTCATCTGCATTTGTTAATAAGTTCTCCTGAAGGAAAAGTAAACTATTTGGCTTTCCTGATAGGCGGTAGTTTTACAACTTGGAGCATGGCTGCCCACCTAGGTTAGGCTCTTACCCTCTTACAGAAACCACAAAATGGAGATGCTGTCTTCCTTAATGGTTAAATTTCAAAAGAAAGGATGTTAAACTGGTGAACGAACTTAAAAACAATACACTCTTAAAGGGACAGAAAAAGAATTTATAATTACAAGTTTTCTAAAGTTAATGCCCTAAGAGAGAGAAGGCTAGGGCACTTAGGTTTAGGCAGACGCCTGCTTAAAGTTTCTTAAGGCTGAGGGGAATATGGATGTCTGAGCTAATCTGTTGACCTTGTCCCAATGATAGGCTCTACTCTTTCCCCAGATTTCAGGTCTGTTTTCTTTATTCCAACTGAAAGGTCTGTTTTCTTTATTTCAACTGAAGCAGTTGTAGGAATGAGAATTAGATACCACAGGCTGGGAAGCAGGGAGGGTGTACACCTTGGCAATCACTAGTGTCATTTGGGCCCAGTCCCTAACCCTGTATGCACAAATAGGTAAGCATCTCTTTTGTTCTACAAGCTTCCAACATGGAAGCCCTCCCCTTGATAATCTCCCAAAGCATTTTGTACCTCTCACCTTCTCACAGGCAAGACTTTTTCTACAAAGCTAACTAAATTTCCAGTGCTCTATTTTCATGTTCTCCTTCCTTCCCTTACAGATCTGGTTCCTCACCTTCTGTGCAACTACTCTTTGCATCATTAAGACATGGGTTTTTCTGCATTGCATTCAGTTTTTAAGCCTACATTATCTCAGTCCTGCCCTATGCTTTATTTTCCATAGTCAAAACATTGTGCTATCATAGTTTAGTAGATAACGTTAGTTTAGTGGCTTCGTATTTGAGAGCCAAAGAAATCTAGGTTCTAATTCTGAATCCCCTCACCTTTTTGTTTTTTTTAAGCTATGGACCTTTAGACACCATTTCAGGGGCCCAGTCTCCTCACTGTAAATTATCAATAAAATTTATTTTGAAAGAAGATTGAATAAGACAATGGGTTGAGTATGCCTCATTTGATGGTAATACGTAATAACACTCTGCATCTTCCTCCTTTTCTGAATTGCCTACTTGGTATTTTTTATGAAGGACACCAGTTTCTGTTTCTTCCAATGCTGAGGAGGGAGAAAAAAAATAGTTTGATATAATGCATGTAGGTTTGCATTTACCATATCACTGATGGTGATGAATTACACATTGAAGTCATATAACATATTGTAAAGAATTGTAAATATTAGTCAAGCCTTTTATTTATTAGAGTAATGGGTTAAAAATGTCAGACACCAAATTTTGATTTTATATTATTGATGTTAAATGGGCAACAGAGAAAATGATTTTTCATTTAATTTCTCTTAAACCAGCTAAACCAATTTTTGTAAGTTCACAAAAAGCCAAAAGGGCTCTCAGGTTTATTTCCATTTTCTGATTTAGAAAAATGTCATGTATAAATAGTGAGGATGATTCCTTTAGCCTAAGGATGTGGAGTAAGAAACTAGTTTCATCTGTTAGACTAATAATACAAATAAATCAATTAATAAAGATGTCAATTTTTAAGTCCTAAGTGATCATTCAACTCTTCCTTAAACTAAAACTAAACAAAAATTTTCAAAAAATACAAAATCAAATTCTCATCTTAAAACTGAATGGATTCTGTACTCAAAGGAAATATGAGACTATTTCAGTCAACTATTTAGTACTGTCAGCATTAGAGTCAAAAAACCAGATGGTCAGCTGTGTATAATTCTAACAATCCAAGATAATCAAAAGCTATTCTTTTCCTTTCTCTGCCCTTCCCAGAAAGCTGAACAAGAGATAAGTTTAATAATGCATTATGTCCATAATAGAATGCATGGACAAGTGCTTTAATAAGCTTATCAAATTCATGTTAATGAATTAGTTATCTCAAAAATTGCCATTACAACTTAATATTCAGAGTCACTTAAAATGAAGGGTTTGGCTGGGGATCTCTTTCTAGTGCATTTCTTCATCTAGTCAATACAACATTTATTTAGCATCTACCCAGAGAGAGCAGCTTTTTAGACACTATGGAAGTTACTGTGAAAGAGAAAGATGTGAAAAACATGGATTCTTTCTTAAGAAATAAAGAAGTCTCTCTGGAGATACAAAATATAGAGAAAGACCTATAATATCAGGCACATTTTTTTCATTTTGTTTCTTGCCTGAGAATTAAGACATTGTTTCATTACTTAAAATTAATTATTATCCTTTTTAGGTTGGGCAATAAATACGGAAGACTAGGAATGTGTGGGAAGGCTAGGAATTGCTAAAAAGCTTCTCTTCAATGAAAGAAGAATGCAGTAAAAATTACCTTGAATAAAGGGCACAGTTGATATTAAGACAAAATTGGCATTTGAAAAGGGAGCAAAGGCAAATACATTTTTGGTATACAAATGAATTAAAATGAAAGGGATTCACATTTTCTGATGCCCAATCTAAACCAATTTAGAAGAGTAATACTGTCTTTAAGATGTTGGTAACAAAATACCTGCTCATCATTTGATTATTTTGCTAAATAAAACTTGATCCAGGAGAGCTCAAAGAAGAGAAGGCCATTTTTATGCTTTTGTGCATTTTTTTCATATTAAGAAAGTCCAACCAATTTTCAGAGTAGCTTTATGATGGCTGTTTCCTTGCCAGCAGCTTTTCTGTTCAGCTGGCGCTTTGCACATTGCAACTTACACTCTAATTCTGACACAGCTGTCATTCACCTTCCCTTGATCCTTGGAAAATCAAGAACCCATAGTGGCTATAGCCAAAGTAAAGCAGAGTTTATAGATAGAAGTGATGTAACTTGAGCTTTTCTTATGATACACACACCTGCTATTATCTCTTGGTCTGGGTTAAACGCTGTAACTGAGCAACTGACCTGGTGGTGTAGTATTGGATATCAGAAACTTAGGTCTGGGGCAAGTTGTTGTATGCCCTCATTTCAAATGATCGCTAGGCTTATTCTCACAAACTGACTGAACAAAACAAGAGAATCTGGTCTAACTACCAGTAATTTTAAAAGATACTGGCTAGGACTCAGTTGCTTCATTAAATTGAACTTGGAAAGAACCAGTTTGTAAAATAAATTTAACTTTTTGAAACAAAAACTGCTTATAAATACAGCTTCAGATAGGATTCACTTCTGGAATTCTAGTCATTTTGAAATAGAAGTCCTGTTGCCTCAAAACACACGCAAGAAAAGCAAAGTTGACAGGAAGGACTTAGTGATAACACACACACACACAAAAACCACACACACACACATACACACACACACACATGCTATTTAACTAAAAATTGAGTGCAACTGATAGGCCTTGGCACCTGACATGAGGTGGGGGCTGTTGGGGTGAGGAAGCTGTCTGAGCCCTAATGCCAAGGCCCAGCTTGACTTCCCTGTGGCTGGAGCACTCCACGTCAGCTGTCCCTATGCCTTCACTGCCAGGCACATCAGTCTTCCTGAAACGTGAGGCCAGGGGTTTCCCTCAACACACATCCTCACACATTAATGCTGCTTTGGGAGTGCCAAGATGTCAGCTAGACTAAAGGGCAAACATAAATTAACAATAAAAAAGCTTATTTCTAGGAAGCTCAAAACTGAGGAAGAAATTTCCCTACCCTCTTTTTCTTAGAAGATTTACTTTAGAAAATTAGTCAATGCAAGTATTTTCTATTCTCTTTGAAATTTATATAAATTATTTTGAAAACAGGTAGGCCTTTTGTGAACTTTGTGATCCAAGGATGTCTTTCTCAAGGACTTGGGGTCCATTTTATAAAGTAAACATAGAGGAGATTTCTGTGGTGAGTAGGAGCCCCACTAGGGCGGGTACCTTATACCAGGTGTGAGAGTTGTTTTTCCTCTGGGTAAAGTCAACCAGCTAACACAGATGCTGCCATAATTATCAGGTAAATTTAGGATGGCATGTGTGTGACAAATGATCATGTCATGTCTTAGATGAGGATTACTTATTGTTTTTCCCGAAACCATGTGTGCAACAGGTTGTATGTGCTTAGCTGTATGAAAGGATGAAATTTTTTTCTGGCTTTGCAATCTTAAACAGATTGCCTATGATAAGCATCACTTTATGTTTTAGTACTTATGGAATAGTAAATATTTCTCTACTACCTTTCTGGAGAAGATTTCAGGGGAAGATTTTGTTTTGTATTATTTCCCAGCACAGGCAGATCCTACTGTTTGCCTAGGGCGCCTTTAGCTTCTGTCCAAGAGCCATCAACCCTGACAGAGTTGGATATTCATTTATTCTGTCCCAAATCCACAGCATGGGGGAGGCTCTGAGCAGTCCTTCTTTTCCTGCTATACTACAAATATTCAGTGACCTCCAAGCTGCCTTTAGACAACAGCTATTTTAGCCTCCGGCATGTCAACTTTTTCAGGTACTTATGAAAAGAAAAACGGTAAAGTAAAACTTTGTTAATGTTGAACCTTTTTTATAAATGCTTATTTCTAAAAAAAATATTAAAGGCATTAAATATTTATGGCTCTTGATTTTCCACAGATCAAGTGAAGGTGAAAACCATCTTGTCAGAATTACAGTGTAAGTTGCAATGAACAAAAGCTCCAAGGTGAATAGGAGAAGCTGCTGGTGAGGGGATAGCCATCATGAAGCTCAAGTCTTTGCATGGGCTTCAGTTTCTTAATATGAAATAAATATCTGCAAGCGTAAAAATGACCTTTACTATTTAATGCTATCCTGTATCATTTTACTTAGAAAAGCTTCAAGAAGTGAGCATGTATTTAGTTACCAATAATCTTAAAGACGATATAAAAGAACTTTTTTGGTAAACACACACACATGATATGAGATCTACTATCTGAGGAGATTTTTAAGTATAATTGTGCAGTACTGTCAACTCTATACATATTGCTATGCAAGCAGATCTCTAGAACCTTATCAGCCTGCATGACTGAAACTCTGTAACCACTGAACAGCAACTCCTACTTCTAGTGACCACCACTCAACTCTGTTTCTGTGAGCATGACTACTTTGGCTACCTTATATAATTGGTTATATAAGTGTTTGTCCTGGCTTATTTCACTTAACATGATATCTTCAAAGTTCATCCTTGTAACATGTTATAGTACTTCCTTCTTTAAGACTTCATAATATGATTATATATATGTATATATATATAAATCATAATATGATTTATATATATATAATCTTAATATGATTTTATATATAAAAAATCATAATATGATTATATATATACCATGTTTTCTTTTTCATTTTTTTGTCAATGGATAAATGCACATCTAAGTTGTTTCTACCTCTTGAGAATAATGCTTTTGTGCATAATTTTGCAATGAACTTGGGAGTACGAATATTTCTTAGAGATCTTGTCCTCAATCCTTTTGGATAAAGACTCAGAAATAGGATTTCTGTATCATACGGCATTTCTATTTTTAAGTTTTTGAGGAACTTTCATACTGTTGTTTCTAACAGCTGCACCATTTTACATTCCAATTTACAATAATCCCATCTACAATGAAATCAAAAGAAGAAAATACTTAGGAATTAGCTTCACCAAGGAAGTAGATGGCTTGTCCACTGAAAACTATCATACATTGCTAACAGAAATTAAAGATGGCACTAATAGTGGAAAGATATTTTCTGCTTTCTAGTGGGTACACTCATACCCCTTACATTGATAAACCCGTATCTTCAAATATATACTTACCCTATTTAACTTGGACCAGAGTCATGTACATGTTAATGCAGTAACTTTATAATTATAAACGGATATAAAAAAAAATCAACCTCCAGATGAGATAAAGCAGGTTAGGTGATTAGGCTTGATGAGGAATAGAGAACATAAAGAGGCACAGTGATTTGATTGGTAATCACAAAACTGAGTGTATCAGAAGAAATAATGAAAGTCAACCTCTTGCTAACCCCTAAGTCAGTCAAACAGAACCCGTTCTAATTCTTTAATTACTCCTCCTAAAAATCTCAGAGTGCTCAGAACCAGGGAGGGTGATGAGGCATTACTCACAAAAATAGTGTCAATTATCTGCTTCCCAAGCTTGGAGGGTATCATACTTGGGAAGTTACAAAGTAAATACAATATAATCAAACCAATATTTGTGCTTTGTATGTGAGGCACATTGAAATCTATTCATGAAAGGAATTTTTAGCTGCTAAAAAAATCACTGATATTCAATTGGTTCTCATATGACATGTGATTGTTATAGATATTGTCTGACTTCCTACATTTCTTATAAGAAAGGCTTAGAAAAAGCACAATTGCTATAGTTGAAACTCTCTGGTTATACTTTATTCCTCATTCAAGTCACTTGGCTATTTCCAAAGTTGCAATTACAATAATTTATGTTCTAAGGAACAGCTTTTGCAGTTAGCAACTCTATAAAAAAAACCTAAGTGATACTAAGGAAACAGGTAACTTATTTGCCATATGGGTTTTATTACTCTGATGGCATTGCTCACAGAGAGTTGATATTGAAAAGGGAGCTTGTAACACTCTATCAATAAGCATGTAATGGCAATAATTATGCCATTTGTGCCAGTGCCATGGAACTCTACAAAAGAATTGCCCTCATGTTTAGTCATAAGAAATTGATACTGATGTCCTTTAAAAGAACATTTTAATAAGAGGTTCATTAGAGAATAGAAACACATCTGTCTTCCTCAAAACATTTTTTCCCAATTATCTCATTAGATTTCAAACCAATTTTCAGACAGATCTATTGTGGTCTCTATTTTATAGATAATAATAATAGCTAGCATTCTATGTAGTACTTATACTTGATGAAGAACATTCAATATCTTCTTCATGATTACAGCTAAAATAGGTGATAAGGCCAGGTGTGGTGGCACACGCCTATAATCCAAACAGCTTGGGCAGCTGAGACAGGAGAATCACGAGTTCAAAGGCAGCCTCAGCAACTGCAAGACACTAAACAACTCAGTGAGACCCTGTCTCTAAATAAAATACAAAATAGGGCTGGGGATGTGGCTCAGTGATTGAGTACCCCTGAGTTCATTCCCTAGTAACAGAAAAAAAAATAGGTGATAAGTTGTTATTTTCTCAGATTTGCTGATGAAGGCACTAGGGCTCAAGGAGACTGCTCACACACAAGCCTCAGATGTTGCTCCTACTACAACACCTGCTTAGCATGTGTGAGGCCCCCAGGTTCAATCTCCAGCTCCAAAAGCCAAAATAAAACATAGTTTAGATAGCCTTAAACCTATTTGGAACACTTCAGTTGAGTAAACATCATCAAAAACCTCAAGCAGCATCGCAGCAACCACTGGCAAGATTAAATAACCATTCCAAATGTGAATGCCAGATTTTCAAATTGTCAGTCTTTAGACAGAATTCCCCTTGGTATCAAACTACTGCTACTTTGATCTCCTTCCTTCATAAATATGTCAATAGTACAGGAAAACTCTAACTTCCCAGCAGTTTCCAGGAAAAAACATGGCAATGGTAAAGTCCAAAACTTTGTCCTGGGATCAGAGTTACAGATATTTAATGCAAAATATTTACCATCATACCTGTTCTAGTGCAGATGTGTGCCCTTGTAGAAGGATGTGGTGAATCAGATGATGATCAGGCAGTAGATGTATGATCTGAATTCACAAACAGATATTCATCCTGCCCCTGCTAATCATTAAGCCAACAAATATTTGCTGTTACTTGTATGCCAGTTGAAGTACTGGCATATGAAATGTTTAGACACTAATGAGATAGTGAGACAGGATTCTTAAATAGACCATAGTGAATCCCACCATTATATACATCCATAAGAATGAGGTACTAATTAGAATGAGATATATTTCATGCTTGTATAATTACATTAAAATGAATTCTACTTTAATGTATAACTAAAAAGAACTAACAAAATTAAAAAGAGACCAAGAGAGCTTACATGTGTAAACATGTAGCATTCTATAAATGCTTAGCAAGCACCTACAAAACACATTCCCAGCCCTTACAGAATTTATAATCCTTAAACAAATAAAAGGTTATAGTATTACTAGTAATTCTTATTATTACATCATTATTTATTGCTAATAGGGATAATGATAATAATTTATAAACTAACATTCAGACTAATATGCTTTTCTGTCAGTACTAATATTTAAATAATAGGTAACTAATTAAAAACCACCCATAACATATAATTTAATTTTTTGGGGGGACTACTAATCTAGGTTTTGAAATCATATCTGAAGTTTTTGAGTCTTTTAAACTCATTCACTCTGGACCTTTGGATTAAATTCAGTCTTTTCATTGCTATTTTTAAAAAGTATGTGTACTATAGCTTGAAAATATATCTAATTTCCTAACTATAGTTTGGCTGCAAATCTTTTTCATCTGCCATGGACTATATGTTTGAGCAAATGTGAGTGCACGGGTCCTGAGTGAATATTAATGGCAAAAGCAGCAAAAATGGGAATGTTGAGGGAGGTCAGAGCTGCCCTTGAATTTCAGTTAGACAATGTGAAAGTAAATGTGAAGATTAAAGCTGGAAGTAGCTGCACAGATGAGTAAAAAGTAAACATAAGAGGGAACAGCTTAGAAATGGTGAGAAACACCGCTGTCATCTCTTTACAACGCAGCAATCATGCCCAGCAAATAGAAATATTCCAGCACACCATTATCACTCTGTTGGGAAAGAGTTCAGGACGAGCCCTGACCACGTGTTTCCCACAGACTCAGTCTTGGAGTCCAGCACTTGGGCGAGTGTTGTGTCAAGTCTAAAACTACACACAATCTCTGTATCTCTTGCTCAATTGTCACAGGAACTGCCATCAGTCTCTATGGGCAGAATGTGGGCTGGGTGGATCAGGGAAGAGGAAAAGTTGAACATTCACATGTCACTGGGTGACAGGGACTACCATCACTTTTAGAACAGAATGATGTATTTGGGGGTATACCTCTAGGTGTCCCAAAATTATTTACAGGCTTTAATCGCTTCTTTAATCACTTAATAAAACAAAATAATAAATCTCTTTTTTCATTCATATATAACCAAATCTGGAAGTCTAGGAATCACTCAGTCTACAAGAGACTGAGGACCTCCAATAAGCTATCATCTCCTTTCCACCAACACACTCGCATGTGCAGAAACATATGAACGTACTCAGACACTTTGGCTTAGTGGAGGCTCAGGTTCAGGCTCTCCCCTCTCCTCTGGCTGCTGCCTTGTGATTGACAATCCAGACAAGCCCCCTCCTTTCCTCCAGCTCTCTGAGCTTTGTTTCTCCTGCCCACTCTCACATATTTACATTTCATTATGTCTCTCCCACTTGGAATTCATCCTGAATATTCATCTTACTCAATCTCACCTTGTTGGATATTTGTATAAAGTCTGAGTGTCTATTAGATGTCCTACATTTCTTTTGACCTCTTGTCTATCTTTACCACTGATAAATAACCATTTCTCTGCAAAACAGACAGGCACACCCACACACCTATGAGCACCATGATATGCATACGGATTACACACACACAAAAACATAACACCAAGAGAAATCTCGAATATTCCAGCTCCTCCTTGTTTTTATACCATTAATGTACTCTTTGCCATCTTGATCTAAATGTGACCCATTTGAAGTGCTGGCCAATTTTACAGCTCCGTTGAGTAGCATTTTAAGGCTCATTACAAGGACTAAAGTGATTTGCATTGCCTCCCACTCTGAAATATAAGTTTTTAAAAATAAAGTCCTGCTATAAATAGAACTGCTCTGAAATTACATGTGGCACATAATTAAGTGGTGCACATTGAAGCACTCAGCTGTTTCATAATTCTCCAGGAGCTCATGCTGCTGCACTAGAATTCGGAAACCACACTGCCCTTATTCTGGGCACCATCAAAACAGTTAGCAAGGTGGCACAGATAGAGTCCATAAGAATGTGATATGAATAAGTGACATCTGGAAACAAAGAGCCCCACACTAAATAGTTTTCTCTCTTTAATCCAGAGGCATTGAGATATCAGTGCCTGGAGACTTAACCGCATAGTTGCCCTCCAGATGAGCAGGAGCTAACCCTTCCTCCTGCAGTCAGAGTAGCCTTTGCTTTTCTGATAAACATCAGAAAATTTACAGCTCAAGGGAAGTGGAGCATGTCCCTGAGTGGTAACTATTGAAATGCACCCGGTTTATTTCTGTCTTTGGCAAGCTTGAGGTCCAGAGACTACAGAAGAGCTAGTAACAGATAGAAGGGAAAGATGTCTAAAGTCTCTTACCTGCTACAGAACCTGCAGCTCCTCTTGCCTCTGCAGAGTGCCAGCCACAGTTACATTAGGAGGTTTCCAGTATGATACCATTAATATTTAAAGGGGAAAAGGACATGGTAGGAGGGGGTTATGAGAGTGGGAGGCTTGAGAAGTAATCTCTTCCAAAAGAGGCCAGAGAGTATCTCCTTTCCTTCTCTAATGACTAATTGCTGCTGAGCTCTGGGACTGAATGGCAAGGCCTCAAACAAGCCTTCTCTGAGCAAGAAGAGGGATGCAAAAGATAGGGGAAAGAATAGGAAGAAGTGAAGAAAGATGGAAAAGGGAAGGGGTGAGAAGAGGAAAAAGTGAGGCAGAGAAGATGGGCATATGGGGAGAAAAAAATAAAAGCAATAAAAGAAGAAAGAAATTGATAATAAAACATAAATAGAGAAGCAGAATAGAAAAAATTGCACTGAGCTGAGCATATCAAGTGGTTTTCCAGGAGTCTTGAAAAAAGATTTTTTCCATTTTCCTAAACAGAGGCAAGAAAAAATAAAGAAATGATCACTTACTCTGTAAGCAGTGCAGAGTGGTCTGAATTATGGGAAGATCTGAATATACTATGGGCAAGAAACAGAATTATGAAGTGTATCATTTTAGTGCTGAATTATAATGTAGAGATTACTTACCACAGACTCTTACTTAATGCCAGAATTCTCTGCAACTTTCCAGATAAATTGCTTTCTTTTTGTTTCTCTCTTAAAGCAAGGGGTCACTACCAGGAAAGTTGATTGTGTCTATTTTAGATAATGCTAAGATTTAGGAAGTGCTTCCTTCTTTAGAGCTGGAAACTTTCCTGAGAATTTCATTGTACTAGTCCTACTTCTGCAGAGACAAAGAGAAAAAAAAAAACAGAAAAGAGTGAACAGAAAGAAAGGGAGCATATGGAAGAAGATAACATAACTAGAAAGAACGTATAAATATTTCAAAGACATATTTTATTTTTTTTTTTAATTTTTTTTTATTTTTTATTGTTGGCTGTTCAAAACATTACATAGTTCTTGATATATCATATTTCACAATTTGATTCAAGTGGGTTATGAGCTCCCATTTTTACCCCATATACAGATTGCAGAATCACATCAGTTACACATCCATTGATTTACATATTGCCATACTAGTGTCTGTTGTATTCTGCTGTCTTTCCTATCCTCTACTATCCCCCCTCCCCTCCCCTCCCCTCCCCTCCCCTCCCCTCTTCTCTCTCTGCCCCCTTTACTGACATTCGTTTGTCCCCCTTGTATTATTTTTCCCCTTCCCCTCACTTCCTCTTGTATGTACTTTTGTATACCTCTGAGGGTCTCCTTCCATTTCCACGCATTTTCCCTTCTCTCTCCCTTTCCCTCCCACCTCTCATCCCTGTTTAATGTTAATCTTCTTCTCATGCTCTTCGACCCTACTCTGTTCTTAGCTACTCTCCTTATATCAAAGAAGACATTTGACATTTGTTTTTTAGGGATTGGCTAGCTTCACTTAGCATAATCTGCTCTAATGCCATCCATTTCCCTGTAAATTCTATGATTTTGTCATTTTTTAATGCAGAGTAATACTCCATTGTGTATAAATGCCACATTTTTTTTATCCATTCATCCATTGAAGGGCATCTAGGTTGGTTCCACAGTCTAGCTATTGTGAATTGTGCTGCTATGAACATCGATGTAGCAGTGTCCCTGTAGCATGCTCTTTTTAGGTCTTTAGGGAATAGACCGAGAAGGGGAATAGCTGGGTCAAATGGTGGCTCCATTCCCAGCTTTCCAAGAAATCTCCATACTGCTTTCCAAATTGGCTGCACCAATTTGCAGTCCCACCAGCAATGTACAAGTGTACCCTTTTCCCCACATCCTCGCCAGCACTTGTTGTTGTTTGACTTCATAATGGCTGCCAATCTAACTGGAGTGAGATGGTATCTTAGGGTGGTTTTGATTTGCATTTCTCTGACTGCTAGAGATGGTGAGCATTTTTTCATGTACTTGTTTCAAAGACATATTTTAAAGAAATGGAAATACTAGGATTCTGAAAAAAAGAAAAGAAAAATAGAAAATCAAGGTTAATAAAGGAACATATCAACCATAGAAGGAAAAGAAAGAGAAGTAGGGAAGAATATTTTGTCATCTAATGATAGTTATCTAATTAATTTTGTTTAATATTTCTCTGATGACTTTTTTATGTCTTCTCCAATGGAACCTTATTATTCTGGGGAATAATAGTAGCCGCTTAATTGCATTTTTTTGTGTTGTAATTTTGAAAGTGTTATTTTTCTCAAATTTTCCAAATGTAGTCATAATCTCCACAGTCCAGCTTTTGATTTAAGAATGATGAAGTTAAATATGTGATTCTTCTATCTTACATGGTCATTACACGGTTGGAGATACAGTAATTGCTTTTTTGTTTTTCAAGTGTTAGTGATTTCTGTGCTATAAATAAACTGGATGTTTCCTAGTTGTTCATAAACAACTTCCATCTGGGGTCCAAAATTATAATAGTTTTGGCTTGATACATATTTATGGATTGCCAGCATCTGAAATCTATTAAAAAAAGAGATTTTTATCTATCATCAATTTGTTCTTAGCTATAAGTTCCTGAATTTCCAAATGCCTTGTTAATTTCTATTTCCTTAAATATTCATAAAATAATTTTAAGTTTAATTTGTTCCCTAGACAGAAAAAAGGGGAGACTGAACTACAAATTGTAACTGTAGAGGAAATCTCTTCACATATAACAATTATATGTGAAGACAATAGATATTCAAGAATATTTTTCACCTATAGAGATTTTAAAACTTTAGTATTTCTATCTACTTATCAGAAATATTTGATTTGAAGAAATGTTTGAAACTATTATGTATAATTATAAGGCATTAATAAAAGGAGGAAAGCCTTGTCAACAGACCAACCTTACAAAAAAGTCTGAGAGATCAGTACTGTCAATTAAAAAGTATGTTTTCAAAATTATGTTATGCAAAATAAATGTTTTCTTATGAAAACCCTCCAAATTTTATATAAAATCCTCTCTAATCAGCTGGAATGAAGTATTCAATGTAACAATTACACAGACTGTTCCATGTGATTGTATCATTTGGATGTTGCCTTAAGAAATGTTTCCTACAATATTTTATGCTTTAAATTTTTCATCATTGCTTTTTAATTTTAAAATTCATCCTGTAAAACAGCAGCATATTGAGAAATATATACACATATATATGTGTGTGTGTGTATGTGTGTGTGGTCTTCCCTAATGTTAGAAGGACAGATTTGAAATATAGGAGGGCAAAAATGTTTTCCTCATCAAATCAAAATAAAATGCGATGATATTTTCTTGTTTCAAAGGTTACAAATAGCACACATGAATGCTAATGATAAATGAGTATCCATCTCAGATACAGAGCTGCCCTTATGCCCTGGTCATTTTTTAAACAGTTCCTGAGACCTTAACCATGTTATCTGCTGAAAACTCACAGGCTAGAGAACATCCACACTCCTACAGTTTTCACTAACAAGAGCTGACAACAAGAAAATGTCATTTTTTCTCACCCAGAGATTCAATCTGTTTCACCTGTTTGTATATCTGTATTGCTGATACCCCCAAATTGGAGACATTATTTAAGAAATGTGTTATGCTTATTCAAGAATTAAATTAACCCATATTAACATGGATAACCTGATGACTGTTTCTTCTCATCCATCCTGTGCTGAAAGCAAAGTTGAAAAAGAGGCCTCTCTTCCAATTTTCTACCTCTAATGATCTCTTCATATTTTACAAAATACCTCCTACTGCCTTAGTTTTTTTTTTCCTTTTTGTTGTTTTTGTGTTGTTTCGTTTTGTTATTTTGGTACTGGGCATTGAACTCAGGGGCACTCAATCACTGAGTCACATCCCCAATCCTTTTTGAATTTTATTTAGAGACAGGTTCTTACTGAGTTGCTTAACACCTTGCTTTTGCTGAGGCTGGCTTTGAACTAGTGATCTTCTTGCCTCATCCTCAGGCATGCACCACAGAGTGGCTCTACTGTCTTAGTTTTATAGCCTTTATCAACTTGACTTGTGATCTTGACTTGTGAACTTGATTGGTGATCTTGCCCAGCCCTTTAGACTTTCTGGTTTCTTTTGTCTTCCAATGAAAACTTCTAGGATTACACATTATGCTGGTCTATTAGACAGTTTTTTGTTATGACAATGAAATATGGAGGAAGCTAACTGTTTTTTAAAAATCTGGTTAGCTCACCATTTGGGGGGTTCAAAGTGCAAGATTGGAGTATTTCTTTGCTTCCAGTGAAAGTGACAGATGGTGGCACATCATGGTGGGGGTATGTACAGGAGCAAGGAGTCATACAGTTCAAAAAGAAGCAGAGAAAAAGAGGATGGGAAGGGCCACGTTCTCCCCTTTTATAATTGCCTCCTTGCAAGAATTACCAAAGAGTTTCAGAAAACATACCTCATCTTCCAGAATTACCTAAGGACTTCCCACCAGCCCTCACCTCCAAAATTTCCCCCACCTCCCATCCCTGGGGATCAAGTCTTTACTCACAGTGAGTCCTTGGGGGACACTCAAACCACACCCCAATCATAGCAGCTAGGACTTTCAAGGTCCCCTCTAGACATCTTGTCATGTTGTGTCTTAAAGTACCTTGTATTCTACATTTATAATTACTAATCCATTCTTTTTTCTTTTTCTTTTTTTTAGTTGTAGATGGACACAATATTTTATTTATTTATTTTTATTTGGTGCTGAGGATTGAATGCAGTGCTTTACACATGTGAGGCAATCTCTCCTACACTGAGCTACAACCTTAGCCCCTAACCATTATTTAAAGCACTAAAATTATAATTTACAAAGCTGTAATAATTTTCAGATAGGATGGATGAATTGGGAAAGAAGAGGAAGAGATAAAGAATGACCAAATATGCCTTGTAAACAAAGTAAGTTAATCTATACTTACAGTGATATCAGTTTTATAAAGACTATAGGATATTTTTTAAAGCAACTCATACGTTTATTTAATAACCACTAATAAATGGAAAGCAATTATTATAATTATCAGGAATAATTTTTTTAGTAACAAATAATCTAGTAGAGCAAAAGCAATCATCCTCTTTTTAAAAGAAATACCCTAGAATTGACTTTTTTTATGTAATAAGTAACAGGCTACCCAGCATTTAGGGTTTTTTTTTAAATTTTTTTATTCTAATTTGTTATATATGACAACAAGAAAATATCATTTTCTTGTTGACAGCAGAATGCATTACAATTCATATTACACATATAGAGCATTTTTTCATATTTTTTCAATTTTTCATATCTCTGATTGTATACGAAATATATTCACACCATTTGTGTCTTCATACATGTACTTAGGGTAATGATGTCCATCTCATTCCACCATCTTTTTTACCCCCATGCCCCTTCATTTCTCCTCCCACCCCTTTGCCTTATGTAGAGTTTGTCTAATCCTCCCATGCTGCCTCCAAACCCCACTATGAATCACAGGCTGCCCAGCATTTAGAAAAGGAAATTATTTAATTCATCTTATATGCTAGGTACTTTTATAAGAGTAGGTGAAACAATACTGAATAAGACATAATCCTGGTCACTTAAATTGGTATCAGTAGAAAGGATTAGATACTGTCCAAATGTTAAGTGCCAGGCATAATACATCAATGGGTGGAAATGAAAGAGGGTGTGGACTAATTTGAGTAGCTCCATGCCCATCTAAATAACTGTATAATTCTAAGCCATTGCAACCAGAATTTGGAGAAAGGATTAACCAGTGAAGGTGGTATGTAATATGATTGTTGCATACTGCTTTGTCCAAGTTGTAGACCTGGAGCTCGTTCTGTTTTCTTAAGCCTTGACAGGCCTTGTTTGGTAGATAAAAACACTCTTAATGATTTCATCTTGCCTAGGTGAACCTGAGCCACACAGTGGCAGTAAAATGGCCTTAGAATTTATTTATCTCCTACATTTAAAAAATATCAGAATAAAGTTGATTTCCTAAGCCTTCAGCAGCACCTTGGACTATAAACTTGAATTAGTTTACCAATCTTGTGACATTGCAAACCTCTATGCTGCCTACTCAAGTCTAATCTTTCAAAGATGAGTGAAATGTCACATGGGATTTGAGAGATTTCAGGAACAAAACCTTGAACCAGTGCTGCCACTGCAGCACTAGAAATTCATGATTTAAAAAAAATATTCATTTTTCATTCATTTAATCATTAGTTCCAACAAACATTTCTCAATGTGCTACTGTGAGTCAGGCACTGTGCCTGAGGCTAGCAATAAAAAAAATCTCAGGAGACTGAGGAGTAAAATGGAGAACTGGAATGATTCAACAGTATAATGATTAAGCACAGGTTTAAAATGTACTTGGGAAAGCCCACATGTATTTCAATAATGTTTTGTAGGAATGAATGGACCAAATGGCTTATGCCTCATTTGTGTCTGCACATTCTGGGGCATCCTGACCACATTTGGAATTTGGGCAGGGGTAAGGGAGGGAACAGACACTAAAAAGAGTCCAGAGCTCTGAAGCAGAATTTGCATGTGCTGCTAGCATAATTCACAGTAGTGTAGCCATTTCTAGCAATGAGATTGTCTCAGTTCATTTGGGCTGCTACAACAAAGTACCATCGCTGGGTAGAAACTCAGTTTTCACAATCTGGGAAGTCCAAGGTGAAGGTGCCTGCAGATTCCTTGTCTGGTGAGGATCAGCTTCCTCCGTTTCCCCTTCACCGAGTGTATTTTCTTGCTGGGTCCTCACATGGTGGAAGGGGTAAGGGTCTCTTATGAGATCACTGCTCTGATTCATGAGGGTTCTATCTTCATAATCCAATCACCTTGCAACACCCATTTTTTCCTAATACCATCTCCTTGGACATTGAGATTTCAACATATAATCTGGGGGATGGGGACACAAACATTCAGATGATAGTAGTCTTCAAGAAATTAAAGCATCAGATTTTTTAAAGCAAACTCTGGCTCAATTAGATTGGCTTATCTTTTGCTATCTACTCCTGGCTATTGCTGCTGGATCTCAGCCCCAACAAGAACAGAGCCCTAACACTCTAACTTGTTTGAAACCTGAAATATCTTTCTCTGATTCTGGGCACAGTCCAACCATTCTGGATCCTGTCCCAGGAAATAGAACCTGATGAGGGCTTTGCTTACATGGTGCCTGTCATTTAGGCAGTGGGTGCACAATGAGGAAGGCTTGTGGGTGCATCAGGTACCATGTGTCAGATGTCCTTGAAGGACATATTGTGAAGTTATTTCTCTTTATTCCAGTTCCAAAGAAGAAACAGTAGGTGTGCATCCAACAAAGAAATAGATTGTCTTTCAAAAACAACTGGATGAACATCAGGTTAGAATCTGGTTATTAAGCTAATTTCTAAACCTAATTGATAAAGAAGCCATAACTCAATATTTATAGTTATGAAGAAATGTCCATGTTATTTTATTAAATAGAGCAGACTAAAAAGTAATATGCAAAAATATTTTTGGAAAGTATATATAATTTGATGTATAAATACATGTGATATTGGGAGTACTATGATTAAAATAGTGATAATCTTTTGTCAATAGGAGTAAAAGTATTTTTCCTTTATGATTTTCTGTCTTAAGGTTTGTTATTGCATTAAGGCATTTATATCAAAATTTTGCATACATAAGTAATTTGATAGAATTAACAATGCAAGATGAATCACAGACTAAAATAGCAAATACCTTCATTTTGGTTCCTAAAAGGTGGTCATCTGATGACTTTAGAGTTATAATTTCATTAGGATTGTTATTAAAAATAAAAATGTATGTGGAAATGACATGCTTACCTTCAGCAGGTGAGACATAAAATGTTTCTTAATTTCACTTTAGGCAAAATTAAGTTGTAGCTGGATGAGTCCAGTGCCCTTTGCTAATAAGAATAGTAATAAAATAAAGGTATGAATATGCATTATCTTCTGCATTTCTCTTTCTCAAATGTACCATCAAGAACATTTTGCAGACCTCCTGGCTTTTCTTATTTCAGAACACCAGATGGACATGGAAGCACACAGTGTGCTAGAAACATTACTCCTCCCACTCAAGATTTGTACTGACAGATTCTACTCCATAATTCCCTTTAAACTGTATCATAGCCAATGCCATTATGGAATTAGCTCAATGCCAGCAAATCTAATGGTTGGTAGGGTTTATTCCAATAAAAGCTAAGCTGCTGATACTTAATTGGGATTGTCAAGATGCTAGTTTTGGTCAGTTTGTAACTTTCTTGTATTTTCTGCTATTAAGATCCAAATCATATTGTCATTACTTTGCAAAACTTTAGTTTGGCATGGAAACAGGGTCAGATAAATGGAATTCTTGCTGCAGGTTGATATTAGCGTGTGCCATTGATAGAAGTGTATACACCACACCACAAATTTCATCCAAAGTTAGGTTTTCCAGTAATTTCTTTGTTAAAGGGAATTTAAGAAGGGAATATTTTGCACATCTGGAATTGTAATCATCACATTTTCACT
Source organism: Marmota flaviventris (assembly GCF_047511675.1). Classification (NCBI taxonomy): domain Eukaryota; kingdom Metazoa; phylum Chordata; class Mammalia; order Rodentia; family Sciuridae; genus Marmota; species Marmota flaviventris. The sequence goes on from NC_092507.1 coordinate 84,856,459, forward strand.
CGTTTTGTAATCCATGGAGCTTTTATGTGCAGTGTGACATATCTGCTAGCCAATGTCTGCAAAGCCATTATTGACTCAATCCTTTGAATACCCCTTGAAGAAGAAGGCTTTTTAGCAGCTTCTGGTTGGTGCAATCTTAGAGCCTTACCTGATACCTTCTTTGACATTTTAACACAAAATCATAAGTGAGTTATTAAGGAATTACCTTTTATTAAGTCATTTGCAAAAGATGCTTATTCTTTGAAAATAGGTTTGAAAAAAATCCAGTATTTATCCTCTTTTCCCATGGAATTGTATAATGTTAATCCCAATGCTAAATTCCCAACTTAGTTTATACAAAATACTTTTGGCATCTTACCCTCTGTATTAAAAATCATAACAACACGAGTGATGGCAGTAATCTGTAAATGCACATAATAATTTAAAGAGTGGAGCCATCTTTATGTTTCTCCTATAAATCCTGCCTGAGTTGCTGCTGATGCTTTTTAAGCAGCATACTATAGACACTTTTGCACATCTGGAATTGTAATCATCACATTTTCACTCATTTTGTAATCCATGGAGCTTTCATAGCAGTATGACGTATCTGCTAGCCAATCTATACAAAGCATTATTGACTCAACCCTTTGAATACCCCTTGAGGAAGAAGGTTTTTTAGCAACTTCTGGTTGGGGCAATCTTAGAGCCTTAGTCCAGTGAGGGAAATGATAGAGAAATCAAGTTTAGTTTTTCTATATAATACCTCTGGCAACCTGTAGAATACACTACGTAGTACCATTAGTGCTTCTAGAGTGTTTGCAGGCAGGGCTGATATTGCTGGGCCACCATCCAAGAAAAGGTAGTTATATTATAGCAGCTCTATAAACCAATGCTTGCACATGTTGGCATGAAAGGCTGATAAGGACCCTTCTGAGTATAGATAGTGGAATAATTTAAGCCCTGTCACAAGCAACTTTCTGGACAGAGTCTCAAGAAAAACTGTGATATCAGTGTAATCTAGTGTGGACAATCTTTTCAGAACTTCAACTTGACATTTTTGGAATGCAGGAAGCTCATGTTACTTTCAAAGTTAAAATTTAACTGTCATTGATTAACTGTGTGAGACTTTTACATAGTTATACCCAACCTATGGGTTTTTTATCTCTCCTGACTTTGCCATTCTCCAATTTTTTATTAGTGATAGCTAATATAATAAACTGATCTGTGATGAAAAAGGCAGCTTTTCTTCTTTAGAGATTCTAAAGTCTTTCTGGGGGCAGATGCTTCACCATTACAATCAAAAAATAAGATTATATAAAAAAACTGTAGGTAAGCATGATACAAATTCATGCTTACACTGTGATAGATATTGTGAAAGAGAAGCACCTTTCAAGGGTTCTATCTCAAATAATAAACTTAAGGCTATTACACCATAAATTATATCACTTTTGTGTTACACACACACACACACACACACACATTCACATGCATACAGCATTGTCAGGTAATCTTTCAATTTTGCTGTCTATTGAGATTGAGTCTCTTGTTTGAATCATGACTTTTTAGAGCAGGAAGGGACTTTTGGGGATAATGTGATCTAATCATCCTATTTTTCAGATGTAGAACCTGAGAACTAGGAAAATTAATGGTGTGCCCAGAGTCACACAGCCAGTTAATGACAATCTGGTCTAGAAATCCTGATGCTTGATTCTTAGACAGTGAGGTCTGCCCTGTCTGCAAGTCAAACACCCAGGGATCACTGAGGTACCATTCTGTGAATTACTACTCAAAGTCATTAAGGTTCTTTATTCCTGAACATCTTAGAAGCAATTTCAAGAGTAGTGCTCCAACAGACCTTGAGAATTAGTAAGGCTTCCTAAAGTGCTCCTTTTAGTCCCCAAAGGAAATTCACTAGCAAGGATATCTAGTTCATTATGCTCAAAGAGCTCAAAATACCATATATTTTGATCACGAATATCATCCTACAAATGAATGCTTCTGGAAAAAAAAAACCTAAGATACAAACAGATGGTTTGCATATCTTAGAAACACAAAGATTTACATTTTGCTTTCTTTGTGGAATTATTAAAAATCAATCTAGCACTCCTATTCTTTCTTTTCTTTTCTAAAAGAGTATTTAAACTGTTGTTGATGGGAGTGCTGCAGAAATTTAAATATTTCTAGATTTCTTCAAAGTATCAGATGTTCTTTTGTGATATGATGGAGGAGAATAAGCTCAAATAATAGTATAATAATCCACACTTATCCATGGATGATATATTCTAAAACCTGCAATGGATGTCTGGAAACACAAAAAGTACCAAATCCTTTCCATACTGAATTTTTCAAACATAATACATGTATACCTATGATAAATTTTAATTTTTAAATTTGTCACAGTAAGGGTTAATAACAATAACTAATAATAAAATAGGACAATTAAAACAATATACTGTAATCAAAGTTATGTGACTATAGTCTCTTTCTATCTCTTCATCTCTCTCTCTCTCTCTCAAAATATGTTGTTGTTCTATACTCACCCTTCTTGTGATGATATGAATTGATACTATGCATATATGATGAGATAAATCAAGGGGAATGACATAGGCACTCTGATTTAGCTTTAGACTATTATGTAAGGATCACTAGAACATAAGCACTGTGGTACTTGGACATTTGACCTGATAACCAAGAAGGCTACTGAGTGACAAAAAGGTGAGTAGTGTATACAGAGTGGATACACTGAACAAAGGAATGATTCAAGTTCCAAAAAGGAAAATGCTGGCCAGTGTGAAATTTCATTATGCTACTGAGAACAGCATGTAATTTAAAACTCATAAGTTGTTTACTTTTCTGTAATTTTCCAAGTAATATTTTTGGGCCATGGTTGATTTCAGGTAACTGAAACTGCAGAAAGCAAAATGGCTGATAAGGAGGACAATTGCAGAGTTATAATATGGCTAAATTGTTGCTTGAATAATGATACTCAAGGAAATGGATTTACAAAAGCTAAGAAAGACAATTATGTCCAGCATCATGCTCTTCTTGGCCTTGGCCTGAAAATAAAGATGATTATTATCCGACACTATAATTGTTTGTTTTTGCTCTTGTCTCAAAAGCAACGTAGTTTGCAATTATATCTGTAGTATCACAGGAAAGTATTATTTAAAACAAGAAAATAAAATTGAAACAAACTGAGACAAGTTTAAACCAAGTATGAGGTTGGTACTCCAAATACATTCCATAAATACGATTCATCTTCCACAGAGCAGTGGAAATTTAACCACTTCTCTTAAGATTTTTATTCAAAAAGAGAGGTTAGGGTCAAGCATGTAGGCTCAGTTTTTCATCTTTGAAGTGAGTATAGTAATAGTTTGTACCTAAAAAAGATGACAATTAAATGAGATAATGCTGTAGAGATCTTTAACACAGTTCTAGGTACAAAGAGCTAGATTAGTATTTGTTATATCAACAGTACATCTATACTACTTATCAAATAATATTCTTTTAATTATGTTTTTCTAGATCATGAGTCTCTGATGCCCATTTTATTACTTGATACACAGAAGGTACTCCATAAATATGCATTTACAGCAAAATATCTGAAGATTTCATAATGGTTTTAGGGATAAACAATTTAGAAAACAATAGATCAATCTCTACACAATTTTAGATACACTGCAAATAAGAACTTAACAGCCAAAGCCCAAATATAATTGGGAAACATGTAAATTCCTGTTTTTAGAAATGAAAAAAAAATCAGTTACAAAAGTGAAAGGTGTAAAAAATCCAGGCCAAGAGCAATTCACATGAAAACTTCAGGAGTTCAAATGGACATAAAACCAATGTCAACTAAAAATGTTAAAGTGCTAAAAGTGTGCTGGATGATTATTAATAACGAGAGCACTTATTGAAATAGATAATTCAGGTTTTATTCTACACAGAGATACTAATAGTTTGCAGATTTGAAAAAAGTGAATTACAAAGAGTCAGTTGCCTTTGTAAGGACACACAGTGAGTATGTGTGTCCTTAAACTACTTTTCAGATTCTGAATCCAACAATCCCTGGCTTACAATATTGATATTCTGGGTGTGATGTGGTATGCACATCAAGGTGGGAAAGGGTTAATGCATGCTACAGTGCAAAGGGTGCATTTAAATATATTGACATTCTGAAGAATTGCAGGGAAAGGGTTAATATCATTTGAGAAACACTTGATGGAACAAAGAAATTGAATATTTACAAGACAAAATTTGAAACTGAACAACTCTAGATGCCACCAAACATTAAAGGTCTATAATTTTGGTAATGCTTTCAGATAACTTGTTCATTTAGCAATGGGGAGAAATTCAAGTACAATCCAATGGACATTGTTTTAAATATTAGATACATCTAATAATTGATAAGTTTCCTTCAAAAAGTAACACATTTCTTATTATTAGAGGGGTGTCTGCCATAAGGACCTTAAACTTTACCTTGCTACATAAAAATCTGTTTTTCTTACTAAAAATATTGTTTTTTTAAAATAATATTCAAATTCTTTTTTCTACTATCAGCCTCCCCATAAGTTGTCCCTTCCATTGTACTTTATGAAAAATATAAAAGCCAAACCTGGACAAGACTGCTTAACCTTTATAACTGCTTTAGGCAAAACTTCAGGGTTCTCAGTTATTCATAGCTTCCTAGTCGTCTGATTTCCTGCTTCTGACTTGACTTTTGATGAACATTCAGACTCCCTTCCCTAACTCATGTTTTCAGATTTCTAGTCCATTTTTACCCTACCTCAGTATATTTACTGGACTGGAGTTAAAATACAACAAATTTAGGTGGAAACTTGTTTTCCTCCCCTCTATCCACCAGATTCCCGGGAGTTAGCTAGAAACCCATCATCTTATTTTCTAGGTCCCACTAGAAATTCTCAAATGTCAATGACACCACACCTGTCCTTGAAACTGAAGGCCCAACAACTGTCAACTCATAAAAGTATGGGATAGAAAAATCTTTCTGGTAGCAGGTTAAGTCAAGAGAATTTTTTTTTTTTTAAAAGACACTGAAATTCAAGTAGCAAGTAAGCCCACTGATACATGTCATACAAAAAAATGATATTTACTGTTTAAGAGTCACCATCTTGTGTCTGCTTCTGCTTAGGCAGATAGTTTGAATTTCCACCGGACAATCTTCCTACCTTGTTTCTATCAGAGAAGCAAATAGTCTACTCTAATTGCAGATAGTTACTCCATGAATCAAGGGACTCTTATTCTAGCCAGACAATATAGATATAAGCACCTAAGTGAATAGTAAGTAACAGCTGATCTAGTTTCATGGCATCTATTTACAGTACTTGCCTCTCTGGACCTGATCTCTTGTTCAATTTTAGATTATGTTCACATTCCAGAGATAACCAAGTGACCCTGTATTGATAGATCCAATGATCTATTCAATGGATCTTCAGGTACTATTTCATGAGGCCAGATATTTACTAAACACCTATCTTAGGAAAATATTTAATTCTGGCCAAACATGTCCTTCTAGCCTTCACAAATCAATTCATGTTCTGTCCTCATGCCTTTGCTTCTCAGGTGTTGCCTTTCCAGAATAAATCTCTCTGCCAATCCATTCTCTCCTGATTAATATTAAGTGGAACTAGGTTCCTTTTTCCTTCATTAAGTCTCAATAGGACTTTAGCATCAAAAGGATTTTTTTAATTTAAATTCCTGTAAAACATATATTTATATTGTCAACCAGTCTATCCTACATTTGCTTGCAATCTTTTTTTAATTGACCTTCACTAAGTTGAAAGAAGGTCATAGACTTAACTCACTCAAATCTTTTTGGCATCCCTAGCTTTAATTTGCTGTGGAGCCAGCCATGGGCAAATTATTCAACTCCTCTGAGTTTTATTTTCTTTTTTAATAGATTTTATTTTTTTAAATACATGACAGTGGAATGCATTACAATTCTTTTTACACATATACAGCATGATTTTTCATATCTTTGTATATAAAGTATGCTCATGCCAATTCATGTCATTATACATGTACCTTTTTTTTGCATTACAATTCTTATTACACATATATACCACAATTTTTCATATCTCTGGTTGTATAAAAAGTAAGTGTCTTCATACATGTACTTTGTATAATGATGTCCATCACATTCCACCATCCTTGCTAATCCCCTGCCCCTTCCCTTTCCCTCCCACCCCTATTCCCTATCTAGAATTCATCTATTCCTCCCATGCTCCCCTTCCCTACCCCACTATCAGTCAGCCTCCTTATATCAGAGAAAATATTCGTCATTTGTTTTTTGGGGATTGGCTAACTTCACTTAGAATTATCTTCTCCAACGTCATCCATTTACCTGCAAATGCCATGATTTTATTCTCTTTTATTGCTGAGTAAAATTCCATTGTGTATATATGCCACATATTTTAATCCATTCATCCACTGAAGGACATCTAGGTTGGCTCCACAGTTTAGCTATTGTGAATTGTGCTGCTATAAATATTGATGTGGCTGTGTTCCTATAGTATGCTGTTTTTAAGTCCTTTGGTTATATACCGAGGAGAGGGACAGCTGGGTCAAATGGTAGTTCAATTCCCAGAATTCCAAGGAATCTCCATACTGCTATCCATATTGGCTGCATCAATTTGAAGTCCCACAAGCAATGTATGAGTGTACCTTTTCCCCACATCCTTGCCAACCCTTATTGTTGTTTGTCTTCCTCTTATATTAGACAAAGGTGCCAAAAACATGCACTGGAGAAAAGATAGCATCTTCAACAAATGGTGCTAAGAAAACTGGAAATTCATATGCAACAAAATGAAATTAAACCCCTATCTCTCACCATGCACAAAACTTAACTCAAAATGGATCAAGGACCTAGGAATTAAACCAGAGATTCTGCGTCTAATAGAAGAAAAAGTAGGCCTAATCTTCATCATGTGGGATTAGGCCTCAACTTCCTTAGTAAGACTCCTATAGAGCAAGAATTAAAACCAAGATTCAATAAATGGGATGGAATCAAACTAAAAAGTTTCTTCTCAGCAAAGAACATTCTGTGAGGTAAACAGAGAGCCTACATCCTGGGAGCAAATTTTTACCCCTCACACATTAGATACAGCACTAATCTCTAGGGTATATAAAGAACTCAAAAAGCTAAGCACCAAAGAAACAAATAACCCAATCAACAAATGGGCCAAGGACCAGCACAGACACTTCTCAGAAGAGGATATACAATGAATCAACAAATATATGAAAAAATTCTCATCATCTCTAGCAATTAGAGAAATGCAAATCAAAACTACTCTAAGATATCATCTCATTTTCTTTAAAAATAAATGAGAACTTATTCTTACCTTGCTGCTTTTGAGAAAATATCTCTTCGCCTATAGAATGTATTTGATAAATAATAATTTTGCCCCTCCTTCCAACATTTCATGAACACCTTTTGTGTCCCTAATTGAATTCTTAAATACACATGTGTACAGTGTCTTCTACTATATCCATAGATCTTTGTTGTGCTGAGTACCTATTGAGAGTACAATAGATATGGTTAGTGAAATAAATGGTAATAGTGGTAATAATCATGATGATAATAACAATAATCACAGCTGTCTTAGAGATCATTTGTCGCATAAGAACCACCTCAAAGCTTAGAGGCTAAAAAAAAAATTAGGGAACTATTTACAGAATGACAATATGAAAAGAGCAGTAGACTCTTCTGTCCAGTGAAACAGTCATAGCTGGGTAAATCATTGAAAAATCTCTAGACATTGTCCTTAGGATGTACAGAAGACAGAGAAATATGCAATCAAGAAAATCTACTGAATTTGTAAAGAGCAACATGAATTGGTGGCATTTGAGTCACAACAGACACCCTCATTTCTCCTTCTAATCTTACTATGATGGACACTCCATTCAAGGTGGGTGAGATCAAACACCTAAGGCTCTCCCTACACCTTCTAGTCAAAGACTAGTATTTAACTTGGAGGAGCAGGTCAACAACACTTTTCATCACCAATATCCTTGTTCTGTGTTGCAGAATCAGCATGGTGAGCTGACAGGCATTTGACTCTTCTTGTTGACAAGATTCCATTGAGATTATCTAATTCAATTTTTCTTTAAAAAATAGTCTATAACAGTGTTAATAAAGAATTTTAAGGGCTGGGGTTGTGGCTCAGTGGTAGAGCACTTGCCTCACATATGTCAGGCACTGGGTTTGATTCCCTGGCACCACATAAAAATAAACAAATAAAATAAAAGTATTGTGTCAATCTACAACTAAGAAAATCTTTTTTAAAAAAAGAATTTTAAGAACCAATAATTTTTCTAATGTCTAGAAATAAAGCACATGTGATTATATTGAAAGATAAATAGAATGGAGGAAATTGAAATCACAACTATGCCCAGGAGAAAGATGAAACATGAGTAAGTATTTTTTCCATCAGAATCCCAGTCACAAATATAGGACTACTGACACAGAGAAGGAATGGGATAATACAGGTATTACTTCCATCAAAGTAGTCATGAAAGACTGACACAGACTGGCTTGGCCAATCAAACCCTCCAAGTACCATGATATTAGCTTTTCAATATACTAATTAAACAATCTTTCCACTAGAAATTAATCCTAAAACAACAACAACAACAACAAAAATAGACTGTTTTTTTCAGTACTGAGGATTAAACCTAGAGGTGCTTTACCACTGAGCTATATCCTCAGTTCTTTTTATTTTTTATTTTGAGACAAGGTCTTGCTAAATTGCAGAGTCTGGCCTTGAATTTATAATCATCTGCCTCAGTCTCCCAAGTTGCTAGGATTATAGGCAGGTACCCAGCAATTATAGATTTTGTATGATAATAACATTTAATAATGTCTTAAATGTTCAATAAAATTTAAAGACTATGTATACCATACATTAATATTTTAATGATGGCCACCATATAGTGGATTATTTTGCATATTTTCCTGTATTTGCAAGATTTTATGCATTGGCATTTATAAAATTAACATGTGTCTTACAAATAAGAAAGATAATATTCCTACAGAATCATCACAAATTTTAGTACAGTTTCTTCATGGCATAACCCCTCTTGATGAAGTTAAGTTCAAACGCTCTGCCTTCAAGGGATCTGAAAAACAGTTTGAAAAGCTCTTTACTTGGCTTCAGGGAAACAATGGACTATTTGTGTCTGGCCAGATGTATGGTTATGATTACAATGTCATCTTCTCTTAGAAGAATGGCCACTTAAGCCAGATGAAAGGCCATTCACAAGTATGCCCTAAATAAGTGGATAAAACTGTTTTGAAGCTGTTTTGGCAATTGATGCTAAATGATATTCAGCCACATGTTTTAGACAGACTCAGAAATATGTGAGAAAAGGAATACAGAGATCCACCAAAAAAATGGAAATCTAATAAAATGTGTACTTTCTAAAAATCTATTAATTCACTTATCAAAAAATATTTATATAAGACTGAGGAAGCAAATATGATTAATATTCTATGTGTGTCCTTAAGTAGTCCAGTGAGGGGTGCCAACATGTATACAAGTAATTGCATGGCAATTGTATATGTGTCAGTGTAGACTATGAAAAGAGATGCAAGGTGTCATGGGGAAAGTTATGAGAGTGACAAACTGCAAATGTAGAATAGCTTGTGTATTGCTTCATCTTTTTTGATTGCTGGCATCTGGATAATCATGCCAGGATATAGGACACACAGTGAATAGTCTCACTTTCAGATATGCAGAATGGCAGCCCCAGGAAAGGAAAACATCATGGTTTTAAAATTTCACAAATATCTCCAAGTGGTGGTTTTGAATTTACCACTTCCTAGCTTTATCAGTTAGTAATGCTTTGGGTTTCTCAAAGGCTTAAGTTTATGTTTTATTAAATAAAGGTATCATTATCTCAAATTATAACACTTAAAAGATAGTTTATAAGTCTATTTGGCTGCTATTAAAAATTTTTATAAAGTGAAGGACTTGTAAACAACATTTATTTCTCACGTTTCTGGAGACCAGGAAGTTCAAATCAAAGCACTGGTAAATTCGGTGTTGGGTTAAGGACCTATTTCCTGATTCATGGTTGAAACCTTCTTGCTATATTTTCACATGATGGAAGAAACAAATGAGTTCTCTTAGTCTCTTTTATTAAGGGTGCTAATCCTATGTATGAGGGCTCTACCTCCTGACATTATCACCTTCCAAAGGTGATATCCTCTTAATTCCATCACATGGGGGTTAGGTTTAAACATATTTATCAAGGATGGGAACTAGGAACAAAAACATTTAGACCATAGTAATAGGCATTTTATATTTCTTCTTGAAAAGTCTATCAACAGCACTGATTCTTTTGTGTGTCTAAGAATGGTCTGATTTTTCTTCCTGAAAATGCAAGATGGTAAAGGAGGTACTATGTTGGTGGCTTAAGGAACTGTGTGCCAGGTGGAGAACTGGCAAGTGCCAAGCACTTGATCTTCCTGTCAGGATAAAAACTAGCATGGAATGCTAGATTCCTTCCTGTATGCCATCTTCTCAAATGTAGTTCATCAAGTAGCCTATCCCTGCCCACTTCAAATGTGAAATAGCAACCACTTCTTCCCTACCCATGCTCATTTCTCTTGTCTTTTTTTGTTACCCCATCGCCTTCAAAGTTGACATATCTTTATTTTTATATTCATTTATCTCTCTGTTAATTGTAAATTCCATGAAGGGAAGAAATTTAGTTTTTTTTCCCTTGTTTGTTTATTGCCATATGTTCCACACTAAGACTACCCTCACATGCTTAGACATTCAGTAAATGTTTACTGAATGAATGGATGAGTGGAGTGCTAGTATATTACATATCTGTCTCATCATTTTCACTGTGTACAAAGCAAGCATTTGTGAAGTTCTGCTGTTCTGAAGTGCATTCTTTTCAACTCCTGCTGTCCAAAGGCAACCTAATGGAATCCAGGAAAACTGCAATACTTAGCATGTGCTCTGATATATCTTTCAGATTTCCTTTGCTTTTTTTTTTTGCTCACCATATTTTACTTTGAGGAATTAATTTTTTCAGAATTCATGTTGAATTGGGTAGCACACACCTGTAATGCCGCAACTCAGGAGTCTAAGGCAGGAGGATCGCAAGTTTGAGAACAACCTCAGCAACTTAGAAACTTAGTGAGACCTTGTCTCAAAATAAGACATACAAAAGGGCAAGGGATGTGGTTCAGTGGTAAAGCACTCCTGGGTTCAATCCCTGGTAGAAAGGAAGGAAGGAAGGAAGGAAGGAAAGAAAGAAAGAAAAAAGGAAGGAAGGAAGGAAGGAAGGGAGGGAGGGAGGGAGGAAAGAAAGAAATGCTATATTGCAAAATCTCATGCTGTTGCTCTATGGGAATTGTAGTCTGAATTGTAGGAACAGTCAGACAGTCCCACAATAAACAGCAATTCCAAAGGAAAAAAAAAGTCTCGCATTTTCCTGTTTATAAAAAGCTGTTGCTTCAACCAGAAACTATGCAACTGAAGAGGAATTTAGAATTTTTTTTTCACCTTTTTTCAGATGGGAAGGGTCACTTGATTTCCTGAGACAAAGCATGAGTGAGGTATTGAAAACATTTCTCAACTAATGGAAATTTCATCCTAATTCTAACCAAAGATCAACACTTATAATTTTCAGCTTTTATATTTTCATTAATTTATTACTTATTTTTGTGTTCTCACAGGTATGTTTTCTGGAAAATATGCTAGGTAGTGTTACAATCCACCAGATGATTTTTTTTAACCTCAAAGCAATAATTGGGCATCTATAGGTTATCAAACATCTGTTAGTGATGTTAAAGAAAAAAAATAAACTGCTTCTAATTCCTATATGGGATTAGGTAGAATTTAAATTTTCTCCCAACTATTATATGTATTCCAGTAAATATGCCTACACTTGATTCAAGATAACATATTTTAGAAATATAAAAATATTACCTTACATTTATCTCATTTATCTGTTGCTTTAGAGTTCACAAATTATCTGTACAAACTCTTGGCAGAGGGGCTAGGGTTATGGTTCAGTGGTAGGGCGCTCGCCTCGAATGTGCAAGGCCCTTGGTTCGATCCTCAGCACTACATAAAAATAAACAAATAAGTAAAATAAAGGTATTGTGTCCAAGTACAACTACAAAAAAAGAATATTAAAAAAAAATTGGGCTGGGGCTGTGGCTCAGCGGTAGCACACTTGCCTGGCATGAGTGAGGCACTGGATTCGATCCTCAGCACCACATATAAATAAATAAAGGTCTATCAACAACTGAAAAAAAATAAAAAATAAAAAAAAATTCTTGGCAGAAACTGCTAATTGCTTACCTGGATATTAAAATTGTGGTTTTTGTTGGTCAGACAATATGCCCAGCTTGAAAACATTATCCTTCCTTGATGCAGTTAGGCATTTGCCCTATTTTGAAATGAGGAACCAACTTGTGACTGAATAAGAGCAAGGCAAAAATGCAAGAGTAAAAATAAAAGAAAACTAAGCTCATGATGGATTAATGAAATTTCTATTCCAAACTTGGAACCCCAACTTCTGGTATTGTCACTTTTGTATATGTGCGTTCATTTCATGTATACATAAAGCTAATAATAGAGTGTCAAGATTATAAAGGAATCAAGGACCACCTGAGCACAGAAGCTACCTCAGGTTGTAGGGCACTTGTTGACACTTATTGGAAAGTCAGAACTCACATGTTGAGAGTTTGTGGAATAGCAGAGACAGACTCAAAGCTCAGAAGAGGCATCAAGTGGGGATTGTCTTCAACTCCCCCAAATTTGAAATTACAGGAGGCTACCTCCTCAGGGTAAAGGTCAATCAGAAATAGAACTGCCCTTCCAGGGATTGCAGCCCTATTTCAAATACCAGATGAGGAAATCTCAACTTTACTTTAGGTGAAGATGTTTTAAGGCTGATGATGCCATCCAACCAAAGCCTCTGCAAAAACTATGGCAGAATTTACATTATATATAAATGTTTAAGGATCCTGAAAAACAACTTTTCAATTATGGTGACCAACCCACTAAAAAACAATGAGGCCTGCAAAAGTTGAAGGTGAGAACCAGAAAAACAAAGACAATAGAAAAAGATCAATAGGATTTCAAATAATGGAGCCATCAGAGGCAAAATATAAAATGTACATTTCAATGTTTAAAGAAATAGAAACATCATGAAAAGATTAGAATTTAGGAAAAACTGCATTAGTCTCTAATATGAAGCAAGCTATAGGTACATTATGAGATTTAACATTGCTGGACACAAAATCAATAAATAACTATCACATGTATTTTCATATAGTAATAACAAATTAAACATGCCATGTACTCCAACAGTGCCAAATACCTCAAATAAATTTTTAAAAGAGATGTAAAAAAACAACCTCTACCAAAAAAAAAAAAAAACCTTATAAAATCACCATTGAAAAATGTTAAAAAGGACATAATTATTTTGAAAGATGCACTATGTCCCTGGATTGGAAGATTGAATATAATAGAGGTGAAGTCTCCCCAAATTCATCTACAAATTCAATGCTGTTTCAAAAAAAAGTCTTGCCATATTTTTGATTTTTCACTTATTTTCTCTGTGGAACTTGACAAGCTTTTTCTTAGATTTGCAAGGGAAAATAGTGTGGCAGAAGAACCAGGTGGAAGGTAATTTCTCTACTTTAAATCATGATTTACTATAATGTGATAATGATAAAATTCAGGTCATTAGTGCTTGGATAGACAAATAAATGGAATAGAATAGAATTCTCAGGAAATAAAAACATGTAGACATCAATATTTGATTTTTGTAAAAGAAACTACAGCTAGGCAAAAAATAAAACTTTATTTTTCAATACACGATCATATGACATTTGAGTATCTTTTGAGAAAATGAATATTATATCTCATTGCATAAAAAACTAACCCCAAGAGTTAAAGGCCTATATATTAGATATTTTAATAAATCATTAATGAACAGTCTTTATAATTCAGAACATAAAATACTTGCTTAAACAGGACACAAATAGCCGTAATGTTAAAGGAGAAAATTAATCACGTGGACTTCATTCAGATTTAGAACTTCACAGTGTCATTTAGAGATACTTTCATTAAAAATTTTAAGTGACTATATTTGCAAGATAAAAGTGGCAAAAAAAAAAACAACCCAGAAAATATATCTTAAAACACCTTCAAGTGAGTCAGTGGAGCACACCTGTAATCCCAGCAGCTTCGGAGGCCCAGGCAGGAGGATCTTAAGTTCAATAGCCTCATTAACTTAGAGAGGCTCTAAGCAACTTAGTGAGACCATGTCTTAATAAATAAATAAATAAACATAAAAAGGGTTGGGGACGTGACTCTGTGGTTAAGCACCCCTGGGTTCAATACCTGGTATAAAAAAAAAAAAAAAACACCTACAAACAAAAAGAGAGAGACGAAAAATCCTTTATAGGAAAATTGTCAAAAGACTTGAGCAGGCAGAAAAGACAGGTATGTAAAACCAAAATGAGAAACCACCAATAGTCAGCTGTATTTGTTAGAGTTGAATAGAATCATAATATCTAGCCTGTGAAATAATGAGAATTCTCACACATTGCTGGTACTACAACTTTAGAAAACAGTTTGAAATTATGTAGTAAAATCGAAATATTCATTCTCTATGACTAGCATCTTTGTTGTTACATACACACCTTAAAGAAAGTAGTGCACATTCACCCAAGGAGACATATATGGTCTATTCTTAGCATCAATTATAATCATTAGAAACAGGAACTTATCTATCTAAAAGTCTATAATCTCTGGAATGCATAAGTCATTGTGGAATACTCACACACAAAAAAATCAACAGAAAAAAAGGGACTATATTTACATATTATACAGAGATTAATTTTAAACCATCATGTTGAGTACAAGAAGAAAGACCCCCCAAAAACAGACACACAGAAAGTTTTTAGTGTGCTGGAAAATTTCTATTTCTTGGCCTGATAGTCAATCAGGAGTTAATATAATTGTAACTCATATCCATCTTTTATATTTTCTCACTGAGTGCTTTTATTTCACAATTTTGAAAGTAGAATAAAAGTATAAGTAAAATCTTGAATTTATCATTGTATACTCATTATTCTTAAATGTGTGGGGACCAGAGGTGACAATTGTATCAATGTGTATAAGATATCTAATAAGCCAAGGTACTATTCAGTTTGGGGCAATTTCCTAGAGTTTTTATGTATATGGTAGGAGGGGAGGAAAGAAGTCATTGGAAGTACTGATGGCTAATGAGAAAGTGAACAGGTTTAAATGGCAAGTAGTTACATCTCAATAGAATGACATCTTAATTCACATGAATTTAAAAATTAAAATGGTAGTTTTCAAATTTATTTCTTTAGTTATATATAAGTTTGTTCTCTTATAAAGAAGGAAAAAGTTTGAAAATCACTGCTTTATACAATTAAACATTATCACATTAAAATGTGATCATCTGGTATGTGACATGCTCAAGTTTGGATTTTATGGGTAATCACTCTGGCAATAGAATAAGGTGATTATTCAGAAGTAAAACTGGAAGCTGGGTTAACAGAAGAATCTTACAGTATTCTCAGTAAGAAGAGTTTAGGGTATTAGTAATTGTGGTATAAATGAGAAAATACCTCAAGAAATTAGCAGGACTCAGGTAGATAAGAGAGGTAAATGAGAAAAGTGTCTCAGAGGGCTAGATAAAATTAACAAAGTATAGGAGAAAGAGTATTCTATAAGGAAAGATGAGTCATGTATGGAGATGTGGGGGACTTTGAAATGGTATTTCTACCAGTAAGTATATGTCAGTTTAAAGAGAAACATTTGAGTATCATGAGATTATTCAAAATGTAAAGTCTTGGTAACAATGAGAGTAGACCAAATGAGGGCAAGAATTTGGCATTGCCCTTTTTCTTTGCAGATCACATTATGTGCTCCCTTCTATCATATTATTTATATTTGAGGTCTTCAAAAATGAGGAATGGATATCATGGTGGATACATGAAGACTTCACTATTGTATGGTTGTAAAGAAATCACTTTCAAGTCCTCAAGCCTTTCAAACTCCTTCCTCTATCTGAGGAAGCACCTGTTACAGACACCACCTGTTCTCCTTTCTCAGCTTCTCATAGACAACCAGCTTTCTATAACCTCACAAAAGACTTGTAAATTTCAGTTGCTTTGACTCTTGTGGTATATCAGATTCCAAAATGCAATCTAGAATTTTATGTTCAATTTTGAACAACTGGCTTCACTTATTAGGTCCAATTTAACCTCCCCAGGTGAAGATATTTTTGATCAAATTGATATTTGTGAACATAATAACTTACCACAAAAACATTACAACAAATTTATGTGTAATAATTCACAAGTGTCCATTTCTGTTTATGTCACATATTTTAAAGTACTTTGGCATTTGAAACCAGATTTGGCATAAATGTGTATGTTTTTATTTGTAGTTAATGGAAAACTTCAAATATAAATAACTTACAATTTTATAGTTACTTTCACACTTACAGCATATAAATTTTACTTGGTATACAAAGCACATCTAAATGGATAAATAAGACCCAGTCTAAAGTCATTTGTTATATCTTCACAATATCTTTTTGGCATCTGTCTAAGAGATTGAGGAAACAAATGACTATCAAGTCTAATCAACAAATTGTTTTTTAACAAAGGCTAAATTCTTGGCCTTTGTAAAAATTTCATACAGATTTTAGAAATCATTGTCAAGTTTTTACAAGAAACATTTTGGGATTTCTTTTGAGAATACTTTGAATTTATACATGAGTCCAGAAGGATTAATCATTTTGTGGTTTTGATTGTTCTAATTGATAAACATGGTATTATTCTCCTAATATTAAAGCCTTCATTTTACCTCATTAAAGTGTTTTAGCTTTTACTGTAGAAGTCTTGCAAAACTTTAGGTTAATTCCTAGGAACTGTACATTTTTTATAGCATTGTAATTAATATATCCACATCAATTTCTTTTGGCTAAGTTTTTGTATGGCTACTCTCGCCTTTCTTTACATTTTTGCATTTTCAAGATCTCCTCTAAATAGAAAATAATTAATTTATAAAACTTATATGTTAGTCTTCATATTTTAATTAAATAACAGTAAATTTAAAGTCTTAAAATTATATATACATACAATTACATATTGTATTCAGTGTGCGTATCATATATTACATATATTTACATTTTCCATTTTTTTCTCTTTCTTGCCCTTCATTTTTTCTACCTGCTAATTTTTTTCCTCTTTATGACCTCCATCATAAATACAGAGAACTTAAATTCTCTAGATCTATTTAACCTCTTCTTGACTAATACATTACTTTTTATCATGTTTCTGTTTTCATCTTCATATGTTCATCAGTTTAATCTGCTACTAAATCTATTCATGTAAATTTTTAATTATACACCAGTTTCTCTTAAAATCTGCAAGCCTAACTCCCTCACAAGATATAAAAGAATAAACAACAATAAAACCTAAAGTTTAACTTTTCTCCATGAATACAATGTTTTGTCCCAGTTTCAAATATCTGTAACTCTTTTGGATCTGTTACTCTCAATTACTTCTGCTAATTCTGGATCATTTATAACTCAATATACACCTTGCAATTTTAAATTATTTGCTGGCTAATTTTATTTGAAAATATCTTTAGAGAATTTTTTTGACTTAGTGTGCTATTATCTTCCTCAGGAAGGAGTTCATTTTCTGCTTCCAGTTAACTCTGGGCATTTGTAGCATAGGATGAGGGTTTGGAGATTCTCTGAGCTGCCTACAATGATCCTCCAAGTAATATTAATATCATCCTTCCAGAATCAGCTTCTGCGATGTTTGTTCCAAACAAGGGTACTTGTGCTAGTTCCTACCTTTGTCATTTACTGAGCTCAGGTTCAATATCTCCACCTCCAAAAATCAACCCCAAAGCTCAGCTACCTTTCAGTGAGTGCTCCCCCACCCCCCAGGTATTATAGTCCCATTCAGGTGAGTTACTTCCTCTCCTGGGCTTATGTCTCTGGTGTCTATTTCCAGTTCACCCCTTTGTGATGCTGTGCTCTCACTAGTCTAAGTTTCATAAGTCCTCACTAACTTGGTGGATGTTCCATGCTATTTAGAGGACATTTTCTGCATCATTTCTAATATTTTTTGCTGTTCTTATCAAGCATGTTATTGTGTGTCATCTAAATTGCCATTATGGGAAGTCTCTGTTTTTCATTTACATTATTAGTAGATGAAGGTAAGTATAAAATAATGGTATTTTGATGTATTGAATATATTTCTAAAAGTGACCACAGGGAGAGAGATGGGGAGCATTCAGGTTTTTGTGTGGCTATCTTATCTCTCTACCTTTTTTTATAAAGTCACCAGGACTTATTTGAACTTCACCCAATAACCTTATCTAATTCTTAGCACTTCCTAAAGACCCCAACTTTAAACACCATAGTCAGATTCATTTTCTACTCTCAATGGGTATTATAATTCTGAGTAGCTTACAATGGGGATTAAATTTTAACACATGAAGCACTGGGGGACACTCAGACTATATTCAGACTATAGTATCTCTCAATAAATATTTGTTGAATTATTAATTTTTTTTTATTTTTCCCCAAATTTCATTGAGTATAGATAGACATACAGAATGTAGCTACCTTTCAATGTACAAACATTGTGTATCAATATGCTTGTATGTGTGAGTGTATATATTCAGAATATATACTTTTAAAAATTATGTCATGCTATAATGGCAATGAATAACTGGTCAATGATAGAAAGCAACATTATTTCCATTAATTCTAATCATATTTCTTTCAGCAGGTGGTTTCAGTGTTTAAATGACATTAAGACCAAGGAGCCATCTGCTTTCCCTGAAATATTGGTTAATTTAATCTGATTAGCATGCCATTTTAAACAACTCTCAAAGAACTCAGCACAGATTGAACAAGTTGGAGATATTTGTATAATGTGCCTTTTGCCATTTTATGACATTTAGAAATTTAAGATTTTCTTTGAATGATATTTGCAAAGGCAAATGAATGCCTGAAACTTAAATGTCATATTAAAATATTACTCTATTCTCTATTATGGTATATTAGAGGATATTTTTAATTTCTGTCAGTTTTTTATAAAAATAAACTTTTGGTTTTATTTTGCATTCATGTTAGTCATGTGTGTCTGTAGTGATGTCAAAAATTCATTTTATTAAATGTTCATATTCATAGACTGTTACAGTAAAGAGACACTCCCTAGATATTGTGGTAGGGTAGAATTTTCTTCAAGAGCTCAGTCAGGAGAGCTTAGTGAAAAATGAAAAATATGAGGGGAAAGTCATGATTCATTTTGGGGGCAATAAGAACAACTACTTAGGCTCAGAGTAAACTTAAGGACTAAAATTCAGTCTCACTAGAAAGAAATGGTGGAAGCTATTAAACATCAGAAATCAGCAAATTTTTTGTAGAGGACCCGAGAGTAAAAGTTTGGGGTTTTGTGAACCACATGATCTCTGTCATAGTTACTCAACTCTGTCACTGCCAATGCAATCTTAATGCATGCAAAAAAGAATGGGTGCATTTGTGTTTCCAAAATGCAAATAGCATAACTAATACACGTAAGCTGATTTTGGTCTGTGAACAGTCATATGGTAACCTCTGCTCTTCAAGGATCCAGGATCTCTAAAGACTTACTTGTTGTACAAAGGGTTCAGTTCATTTCTAATGCCAGAAGGAAGAGAATGGAAAAGCATTTTTCCTGTGGAATGTTTGTTCCATTGATGCCTCACCCTAGTCTTCCACAGTCCAGTGCAACTTAGCCCAAATTGCTGGGATTCTCTCTAATGGTGTGAGGGCTGCTGCAACACCTCTTCTAATACCATCAGCTTAGAGGTCTCTCATTTCATGTTCTAAAGCTCATTATTGTTCCTCAAAACATACCATGCTAGGGGAGCCAATCCAGTGAGGCTTCAATCATTGTTATAAATTTCTCCAGAACCAGCCTTTCTTAAACAACTCCCAGTTTCTTTGGTTTTGGACTGAGATCACCAAATTCAGCAAACTTCTGATAAGTCTTTCTGGTAAGTCTTTTGTCTCCTGTCAAAAACTTCTTGTTTAGGGCCATCTTTTAGACCTTTAATTTTTAACCAGTAAAATTAAAATGTAAGAATGTCTTTCTAACATAACAATTTTAACTTTATATAAAACAGATTTATCTCTTAGCATATAAAGGAAACAGAGAAGCATCTTCCTGGGACAGAAAGTTGCCTGACACCCTTCCCTAAGGATGATGGGTCTCCTATTTAACTTAGTTTCACCTAGGTCAATTCTTTCCAAAGCAAAGACCTGCTTCAAGATGGCTTCTCTTTTGGCCTGTGGAATGACACTGCAGTTTTTCTTCATAAAATTAAAATGTAGACTTATATAGGAATCTCACCCAGAAATGTGAGATCATTTTCTTGGGAAGCAAGAAGCCCTTTCTGAAAGGGCTAGACATTCTAAGTTAAAGAGAAACTCGATTTTTTCAAAATGCAAAGTATGCCAACACTTCACATTTTGACTCCTTTAAGCTGCTTCTGTTCTACTTACCTTTCCTCTGGCATCCCCTTGTAAATGCAGGCCCACCACAGAACTTGCCAATTCACCATTCAGTGAGTTGTGCACATGGACAAGTTGTGCATGCCTGCAATTAGTGAAGCTCCACATCACTATTTAAGAGGGGTTGATGCACATCCTTGTTATTACCTGCCTGAAAGCTGTGGGTGGCACCAAATGATGCACTGATGCATAATTTGCCTTAAGGTGTGATTTGTAGTCTATTATGACACATTTCAGGATTGAGTGTAGCTTGAAATCAATTAGACACTGATTGCTAACACCTCATACTTTAAAATACTCATACAAAATCATTTGTTCAACTATATACACTCAATGAACTTTATAGAATGTATATTACAAAGAAATTTTTGACTAAAAGTAATAGGAACTTAAAGAAAAATAATTGAGGTAAATATTGTTAGGGAAAGAGATGGCTACTGACTTACATGGCTGAACCTCAGAGGGGTGACATTGGAGCTCTCCTGGGTGGCTGACTCAGGGACTAAAAACACTGAGGTGTCTCTTCTTCTCTATTAATGTCCCTTCCATGCTTATCTACTACTTGAGACCTTCTTCATGTGACTGAGGAAACATGACCTTAGAGAAGGGCACTCTTCCCTGTACCACTGACTCTAGTTATGAAACTCCTGGGAGGGTACTCTGCTAGGCTCCTGTTGGTTTTATGACCATCTCCGAATAGATCTCCAAGGCCAGAGGATATAGGGAACTGTATGTTGACCTCACTTCAGTTCTGTGCTCACCCATGATTAGCATTGTGAAATATGACAATGTCCCCACGTCCCAGAATCACATATTACCTTGTATTTGGAGAAGAAGTCCTCTCTCAATTCATACAAAATTTGTAAGAGTATATCTCATTGAATTATATATTAATAGTACACAATTCTACATAGCAGATGAGTCAATGAATCTGAGAGTTTAAATGAGCGCCATCTCCACATTTGCAAAGAGAAGGCCAGAGCTCCTCTGCCATTTGTGACTCCACACCTGTACAAAATCATATTTACATAAGTTTCGTCAATCAAATCAACTCCAGCATGAAAATAGCTATTTTTCAAATATTAATGAGTGTGTGTGTGTATTAGACATAAGAAATTTTAGGTGTATAATTTCATGTTTTCTATATATTTTTGTGAAATTGAAATAAACCCTAACAGTACTTTCATACTAGGAGCAATCTTGCTTCAGCTCTTTCCATAAGGCCTTACAGAATATACTGCATGAACATAAGTGGTACGAATGTCAGCAAAGGTTAGGAACCCCTGAGTTTCATCATCATATGTTGCTTTTCAATCCATGATGATGCTTCCTTGTATTAATTCCTTCTAAAATCAGCTGGCCTTGATTTTTCTTAGAACTGGTTGTGATAATAATGATTATCAGCATGGCAGTCAAGGAAGCATATAGGGAAATTGTAGTTTACTCTGACAAATAAATTATAACTCCCTGTCTACAGAGAAGGACAACCACTTAAGGGATACAGAACAGCTAGGAAGATGTATTCAAGACACACATATAGAAAAGGCAGACAACTAACATGTGTGTTATAGAAAACATTTGGAGCTTTCATAGCATGAAGACAACCCTGGAAAAGTGCAAAGGGAAAGTGAATCTTCTGTAGAATTTAGGAGAATTTTGGAAAAAAAAAATATTTAAGAGAGGATATGGGTGGCTAGGTTCTGGGAAAAAAAAAAAGGGAGGACTAACATGTATTTTCTTGAAAGCACTTTTCTCAGTAGCTTCAGAGACATGTTGAAAGTTCTCATGTAGGACTATTTCTAATACAACCTCTAGCTATGCAACCAAGGGATAATTACTGAAGCTTTGAGAGAGCAGGAGGCACTCTGAGCTAATTAATATAGGTTCTCATTTGTACATGTCAGACTCCTTTCACACTTCTTGTGAGACTTGACAGTGTTCTCAAATTGTTGTGGAAGAAAATGAGAGAGAGAAAGAGCATGCTCATCCCAACAGAATCACAAATTATAAAATGCTACATTAATTGACAATGATTCATTCAGAAGCTTTACATTGTTCTAGTGCTCTACTGACCACTATAGAAGGAAGAGTAGAAATTATGAAATTTATTTACTCAATATAGATTCACTGAAGTTTTGATATGTCCAAAATACTATGCTAAGTATTAAAAAGAAAAAAAAATGAGTTGGACATGGATCATACTTCCAAGGAGCAAAGTACATTTGGGGAAAAATAAGATAATCAGGGCAGAATATAATGTGATCTCCAAAAAGTTTCCACAGGAAATCCTAAAGGATCACAGAGCTGGGAAAGATCAAGGAAACTTCATAAGGGGACTGCTTTTGATTTGAAAATTGAAGAATGGAAAAATGAAGAGCACATAAAAGGCTATAATGCAGGAGAAAATGGTTTATGTAATACCATGTACCCAGTGATGTCTGTAGTTAGTGTCTTTAGAGGAAAGAATGGGAGGTGAGATGGAAAGATTGGTGGGTGTCAGACTGTGGAAGACCTTACATCAGTCTAAAGTTTTTAAATATAATTTTCTAGGCAATGGAGAGCCAGCCACAAGTATTTTTAAGTGAAGGAGTGGTATGATTGAAATTGTGCTTTAAGAGAATTTTCCTGGCACAAAATTATAGACTTGGTCAGAAAAGGAATATTTGAAGTCAGGAAAATTAGCCAGGAGGCTATTATAATGTCATAGATATAATGATGAATTAAACAAAATGGTGAAATGGAGTGGAAATGGAAAGGAGGGGATGGACAGAGGAAAGATGACTTTGTCATTTCTCCAATTCATTTCTTAACCGATGTGATTCTGCAATCTGTATACGGGGTAAAAATGGGAGTTCATAACTCACTTGAATCAAAGTGTCAAATATGATATGTCAAGAACTATGTAATGTTTTGAACAACCAACAATAAAAAAAAGAAAATATCAAATAGAAAAAAACAGTTCATAATATATTGTGTAGTGCATAATAAAGATTACTTGTGTTCTGAGAGAGAGAAAAAGAGAGAGGGCAAGGTCTCTGACATCTGAGTAGCAAGCATGAAATTCAGAAATGTGAGATATAACTACATTCCAAAAGTGAATGGCATGATAGAAAGCACAGAAACAAAATAAACTTGGCCTGCGTATGGCTTCAACATATTTCTCAGAGGAGAGGACACTGTCTAGAAGGGGAAAATAAAGCTCAAAGCTGGGTAGCTGAGACAGAAGTACCTAGTGGAGCAGAGGGGTGTTGTGCAGTGAACAAGACTGGAAGCTTGGAGCTTGGACTTTTGTAGGAAACCAAGTATAAATGGATGCCCATGGAGATATGGAAGAGAAAATCATCAAAGAGAAAAATTTATTGAAAATTAAAAAAAAAAAAAAACACACAAAGAAATGGAGACATAACAAAGAGGGAGGCAAGGTCACAAATAAATCAAAGAAGGTAACAAGATTTTTTAGACAGGTGGATGGGGCCATTTTATATTTTAATGAGTTGATTCTTGTTATTTCCCAGTAAGATAGTGGTAAATATAGAGAACTATTTTAATAACGTGACAATGGAGGAAAAGGAATTGCTGATTTATGTGCATGAATTTCTTAATGCTTTCATACACAAAGTAGTGTATAATATAGCACATTAGGGTAAGTTGAAAGAGAATTAGGGTTAGCTAAGCAGAACTTGGTAGAAAACAGTTAAATACATTTTAATAACATGTAAGCATGAAACAAACCACATTTTAGGAAAATATATTAAATATAATACTTTCAAATAGAATCTACTTGATTTCTAAATAAAAAACTTAATCTTAATTCCATGAATATAGTTTCGTACAGAGAATGGCTACATACATTTTCTCACAGAATTTTTCATTTTAATTTCTTTACATTCTTGGTAGTCACCATTGGAGAGAGACTGCACAAGTAGGTGATAAAATCTGACATTGTTGCTTTACAGTCATTAAAAATACAACAACCCATGAAACTACACAGGTCTGCTTTCTTTGACAAAAGTAACATTTAAATTTCTTATGATAAACTGTATGTTTTAAAATATAATTAAATTTCTTTCTATGAAATGTTTTAAAATAAAAATGATGCCCTTATTTGTAGAATGTGATATATTTGTAAAGCAAGTGCTATGCAGCTAGCTTAAATGTATGGAAAAAAACACATCTGTCACCCATAGATGGTTACCAGATGTAAAAGGAGATACAGTCATTGACCTTAGCTGCACTTATAAGGGGGTAGCTGGGTTTCTTCACTCTTTACACCTCACCCCCAAGTCACACCTGGAGCCCTGTTGGCAGTAACTGTGCCCAGCAACTGGCTGTACAGTCGTACCTTCAGTGTATTTCCAAATGGTGGAGCTCCTTCTTGGCTATGTTCAATACTGGGGTGGAGCAGCAGGTTCAGATGCAGTTTCTGTCTCTCTTGCTTGTGGCCCCCAAGGCAAGCTGTCAGACTCTGTTCCACCTCCAACCAGGATTCTTGCAAAGAAGCAATGTGAGTTGAGGCCCTAAATACAGGGCCTTCCTAAAACTCAGACCCTTCTAATCCCCTGAGAGGTTCTGTGGGATGATCCTAATCCATCCCAACACATTAGCATGCCAATGCACACCCACAGCCAAGCTCCACAATCTAAGGTTTCTTTTCCTTCCCTGAGTTAACTGCTATGGAATTTCTTGGGGGGGGGGGGGTAGCTCTGGCTGTCTCTCAGAGAAGACATGTTTTGGGAGAGGGAGCTCATGAGAATTGTATAAAACTCCCTAACGTTCTATTAGGGAGTCATAGGAGACTAGGGTGGACAAAATCATTGATAGCAAAAAAATATAGAATTCTGCTTTTAATAAAAAATCACCTGCCAGAATTGTTGTTAGGTAAACTTAGTGTTAAAGTAACTAGAAATAAATCTTCGGTTAATCCTTTAATAAGTGACCTCTTTGTATTAGTTGGAAATTTCAAGTTGTTTACAGGCATGGAAAATGAATTCTGTCTGAATTAATGAGAAAAGGGAGACAAGGAGAAAGAGAGGGAAGGGAAGGGAAAGGGATTTATCTGGAAGGAAATGATTAGGTGCAAAGAAACAATAGAAAGTAGAAAAGCCAGACTTCTGAAAAGAAAAGTGGAAAGGGTAGTTTAGAGAATCAAAGACCAGCCTTAATCACCATTCTTTTTCTTCTTGCATGAATTGACATCAAGAATTTTCTCTGTATCACTCCCTTGAAGATTCAACTTGTGGGGTAACACAGTCGAATTAGATTGCTTCACCATCCTAGCTCTTTGCCTGAAGAGGGCTGAACACCTCCCCTTACAGTCTAGCTGTGACTATGAGAGTGGGAACTTACATTCTGAAAATTCAAGAAGCCATCACAAAAACAAGAAACTATGTATCCTGAGCAGACAGCAGATGTCCACTTCACCCATCTAGCTCCTTCATTTTTTAGATGGAAAAACTGAGTTCCTGTATTAAAATATTTCTATCCACAGCCTGATAATGAGTCCAGGGTGAAGCCAGAGAGGGAACATTATCTTCACATCTCCTAATCGCTTCTCAAATCAGTACTTCACACATCTGCATATTCAGTTCCTCAAAGACATACTATTCTAGAAAATACAATAAAACCTTACTTTGTTGTCTCCTTAAAATGCTGAGGAGTAGGCTAATTTTGGGGAAATACATTGCTAAATTAAATACACTGTTTTATGACCTTAAAGATAAACAACATGCAAATACCCCAAGAATGAATAGTTGCCAGGAGGTTGAAAATAAGTTTGTAGTTGGCTGTTGGCATCCAAGACCAGTACATAGAAAAACTACTTCTTTCTTATCTAAGGACTCTGACAGTTTTACTAGTGATGTCAAGTACATTTTCAGGCATATTTTTTTGCAGGTTATTTGTGCTGTGAAGTCCTTAGTCTTGTAACATATCAGGGTGCTACTTTTCAGTGGGTGCCATTTTTCATTTGATTGTACTGGAAGAGAATTTTCATTAAAAATGTTCAAATTCTGTGAGGCATCTTAAATTGCTTGAATGCTACTATTACTATATAAAGAGATACAATTAGCATACCTGCAGCAACATCTAACATCCAAATATGCATTTACATGGGGAAGATGGGATGGAGCACAGATTTTAGTTCAGGAATGTTGTCTGGTAGCCTCAATGATATAAGTCACTTGAGTGTCAAAACAGTCAAGACCTTCCTTGGGCACCACACTTAAGAAGTTTCTCATCACAGTTACAACTGCACCATAATTGTTTCTTAAGTAATGTATGTTACAAGCTATAATTTCTTAGCAGAAGCAGCATATATAACTAACTCTTAAGATCCTAGAACTTGGAACAACCTTCTGGATTAAAAGCTCTCAGTCCTGCTGGGTGCAGTGATGCATACCTGTAATCCCAGAGGCTCCAGAGGTTGAAGCAGGAAGATCCCAAGTTCAAAGCCAGCCTCATCAACTTAGTGAGGTATTAAGTAATATAGTAAGATCTTGTCTCAAAATCAAAATAAAAAAGGGGGTGCCTAGGTATGTGGCTCAGTGGTTAAGCACAGTTGATTACAATCCTTGGTACTAAATAAATAAATTAATTAATTTAATTTAATTAAATCTCAGACTCACTAATTATATTTGTTATTCTTACATATAATAACACATAACCTCTTGGAGTCTCAGTTTCTTTAACTGTAACATATGATGGTAATGGTACCCACATCATAAGGATTAAAAGACTTATCAAGCACTTAAAAAAGGCACTAGTTTATAGTGAACATTATTTGTTTTATTATGACTAAGTTATTGTCTTTGATCTTTCTTCACTCCATCTGCATTTGCATTGTCATTTGTGAATTCTGTGAGAGAAGGTACTCTATTTATTCTTCTTTACAGTTGTTACTTAGGGAGAAAAGTGACTCTCACATAGTAGAGGATCAATAAATTTTTATAGGTTGATGGATAGATAGATGAATAGATTAACTGGTTTTTATAATTCACCATGTGCTTTCACATATATGGTCACAATTGAGCTACAGAGCATGGCAACAGATATTGCCAATAACTTTTCCCATTTTATATACCAGAAAACCAAAGCTCAAAGATATTAAGTGACTTGCTATCAAGAGCAGAGTTGAAATATTTCACAGGTTTGGACCTGTGTTTGACTTTTTACTTATTTTTCCATCTGAGTTCTATCTATGACTTTTTAAAATATAAAATAGGGAAATTGTTTGCTCTGTTCATATCACAGCAGTGTTTTGTGCATGAAAAAGTTGAAGTACAGTTGGGAATGGTAGAATATGCCGAAAATTCTAGCAACTAAAGAAACTGAGGCAAGAGCATCACAATTTGAGGCCAGCTTCAGCAACTTATCAAGGCTCTGTCCCAAAATTTAAAAATAAATAAATAAATAAACAAATAAGAGGGCTGAGGATGTGGCTTTGTGATAGAGAGCCCCTGGAACATACATCAAGATGTTGCCCCAATATAAGTCATTATCATTGAGTTTAGTATCTAAGGGGACCTGTAAAATAATCTGACATGTGTGTGAAATGATATAGATCAGAAATACAATATTGTTTTTATTCTCTTTTATTGCTAAGTAATATTCCACTGTGTTATTATGCCACATTTTTTATCCATTCATCTATTCAAGGGCATCTAGGTTGGTTCCACAGTTTAGCTATTTTGAATTGTGCTTCTATAAACATTGATGTGGCTGTGTCCCTGTAGTATGCTATTTGTTTATTTATTTATTATTTATATATGACAGCAGAATGCATTAAAATTCTTAACATATAGAACACAATTTTTCGTATCTCTGGTTGTATACACAGTATATTCACACCAATTCATGTCTTTATACCTGTAGTTTGGATAATAATAATCATCACATTACACCATCATTAATAACCCCATGCCCCCTCCCTTCCCCTCCAACCCCTCTACCTATCTAGAGTTTCTCTATTCCTCCCATGCTCCAGCTCCCTTTCCCACTATGAATTATCCTCTATTGTGAATTGTGCTGCTATAAACATTGATGTGGCTGTGTCCCTGTAGTATGCTGTTCTTAAGTCCTTTGGGTATGGCATTTGCAGGTAAATGGATGGAGTTAGAGAAGATAATGCTAAGTTAGCCAATCCCAAAAGACCAAATGTTGAATGTTTTCTCTGACATAAAGAGGTTGATTCATAATGGGATAGGGAGAGGGAGAATGAGAGGAATAGATGAACTCTAGATAGGGCAGAGTTGTTGGAGGCGTAGGGTGGGGGCATGGCGCTATAAAGATGGTGGAATGTGATGATCATTATTATCTGAAGTACAGGTATAAAGACACGAATTGGTGTGAATATACTTTGTACACAACCAGAGATATAAAAAATTATGCTCTATGTGTGTAATAAGAATTGTAATGCATTCCACTGTCACATATAAATAAATAAAATAAAATAAAAAGAAATACAATATTGTAAAAGAAAAGAGAGAAAGAAGGAGAATCTAGGGTAGGGAAGAGTAAAGGATTTGCAATAGAATTGGCTTTGAATTCTGAAGCATTTCCTGATGCTTAACAAGGAGGGAAGATCTATCAGGGCAGACCAGCTAGGGAGGGTAGAGGAGTTCCTTTCTAATATTTCAAGTACTTCTTGAATTGTCAACATGTATTCAGCATGCATCTCTGATATTTTATTGTAGAGCTTCAGTTTGTTACTAATGAATTAGGAAGCTATAATTTTAGTCTCCTGTTTAAATCCCCTTTTGTAGAAATGCAATTTCCAGGATGACAAATTATAACAACTTAAAATTATTCTAACTTGCTTTTTATCTTAATCAAGAATTATAAATTTTGTTAGTTACCAAGAAAATTAAAAAAAAAGTCTGCCCCAACACACAAAGTAACTTTGGTAGTAATGAGAAGTAGAGTCAATGATGAGTTACATAATAGTTAACAAATGGAATCAACCAACAATTATTGAATACATAATATGTGCAAGGAACTTGTGATGCATGATTTTATATACATCATTCAATTTAATTGATCAGTTCATTTCTTCACAAATGTTTACTGACCACCTTCTCTTTGCCAAGCGCAGTTCCTGTTACCACATGATGAAAAGGTCCTAGACCTTATGGGGTTTACATTCTAGTGGACAAGGCAGAAAAAAAATTAACAAGGCAATACTTATTAAACTATTAGATAGTGATAAGTTCTATAAAGCAAAAGAAAATAATATCAAAAATAAAGAGTAAAAGAAAAGTCTGGTGTTAAGAATGCTACTTCAAGAGTATGTCAAGGAAAACTTCCTTGATAAGCTAAAATTTGAGCAGTGGCATGGATTAAGGGGTTAACCAAGCAATGTTTCTAGAATAGAGTTTGTGAACAAATAGTCACTATGTACAAAGACCCTGAGGCAGTACAAAGCTAGACTGAGTCGCTTGCCATTGAGACATAGAGCTATGTGAACAAGGTCTAAGAACCAGGGAGAGCCAGTGAGACTCATGAAAAGATGAGGAGCTTAGATTTTTCTACTGAACACAGTGAGAAGAAGGCCTTAGAAAGTTTTGGCAGAGAAATAACACAAATGAATTTACTTTTCATTCTAGGTAATGACTGGTTTATAGTTGGTAGGTGGTAAGGGAAGATGCTGGAAGGATAGTTAAGAGACTAGATTGTGCCAATCTAGTCAAGAGATGGGCGGTAGCTGTGGTTGGGGTAGGGCTAGCAACTAGTTCTGGAAGATGGGATAGTTCTCTTGTAGGACTTATATTTTATGAAAGAAATGAGTTTGAAGCCATTAGCAAAGAATGAAGAAATTTGAGAAGTGAGGAGAAGGTATGAATGGGATAGTAACAAACTGAAAAAACACTAGGATTGTAGGTAGTGGACCTGTTTAAAGTTTGTTCGGAGGGACAAGATTATGCAATTGTACGTTTTTTCTTCAACCACCTTCAGTTGTTCTGGAACAACTGAGACTTCCTTTAATCTAGGGCTGGGATTTTGCAGGTGAATATGGTAAATTGGGAAAGGGGAAATGGTGATGACTCTGTTGGACTGAACCCCAATCTTGGCAGAGGTATATGAGGACTTGAGGCAGTAACGGCAATGAAACATTTAATTACATTAGTGGATGGTGTGATCTCCATATTGCCAAAGACCTATTGGAGTAGAAACTGAAAAGGCCAGCTGAAAAATTGACTAGGAATAGATTATCACTCACTTGATAAGGAGATTTTGAAGATGTTTGAAATGGCCTAGGGTATGTGAGAACTGAAATGGGTTATCTTCGTTAATGTTATGCAAACTTTCTTTTGTCTGAACCACTTTGCACTTTTGAGTTGCCAAAAGAATCACAAAGTTGAGAGCAGCTACATCCACCACCAGAAATCATCTGAAGACTTGTTGGTTTTTAACACTGACATTGTACTAGGAGTAAGGTTAGAATATGTCCTGGACTTTGGGTGCAATGAGGATGTCCATTGCACCATCTGCCTCTTTTGGAAAACAGGGACCATGTCCCAACAGCTGATACTATTTAACAGTGGGTGTCAGGAATTCTCCCAGGCAGAGATCCTCAGAAGGGGCGAGCAGCCAGACTTAGTGAGTTCTTACCAGGGCCTAATTTTCAGTAAGAAGAGCAAGTTTTATTTCAGGAAGGTAGAGATTGGTTTTCTTGTTGTGGGTGGTATGCTGGGCCGAGCTGCTATTCTCCAGGAGTCCTCAAGTTAGCATTGCTGGAGTGACCCAGGTGGTTTCCTAGGAGGGGACTGGGTGCCTCAGCACCTCAGCCAAGCTACTGCAGAAACACCAGGAGAGCTTCCCTCTTTTGCGATTCTTGACGTCAAGCTCCCACATCCTTGGAGCCTTGCCAAGGCGGTGGAGAGCCGAGAGAGGGTGACAGGGCAGGAGAAGCCATTGCAGCAACAGCTTGGAGGAGGGAGCTGGACGTCTCTCTCTAGAAAACCAGGAGCGGGAGCCAGAGCAAGGAAGGCAGAGGACCTGCCGGCTCAGGGACCGCTGGGTTGCTGCAAAGAGGGGAGGGGAGAAGGCGGGGGCGCTGCATGCAGCGCGCTGGCTCCAGCGGTGCCCGCGGGGAATGTGACATCAGCCGCGCCGGGCGCTTGCGGCTGGAGGAGGCAGCTCGCCTCGGCTGCACTGTGCACACCTCGCCCGGCGGAGGACGCAGACCCGGGCAGGCGGCCGGGATGTCGGCGAAGGAGAGGCCAAAGGGCAAAGTGATCAAGGACAGCGTCACCCTCCTGCCCTGCTTTTATTTCGTGGAGGTGAGTTGGCCCACCGCCTTGGCATAATGCAGATCTTCCGGGCACCTCCGGAGTGAATTCAGGTCCTGGACAGTATTGGAGGCAAGCAGATAGTGCCAGGACAGCGCTGCTGTCCCCAAATGACCGACCCTTTCCCTAATCCCCTCCCAGGGTTTTCCAAAGCTCCCCTGAGTGTGCCTGTGAATACCTGCCAGCCTAGGGTGATTACCACTAGAGGTGTCGCTGCTGGGTGGCCTGCAGGGAAGAGATACCTGTGTGAGTGTGGGTCTAGTTCCCTGCCCTGTCGTGCCAGTGTGCATACCGGCTATCAGTGCCCCAGAGGGGCCATGATGCGCACATTTTGGGATTTGTATCTTTAGTCTGCCGAGTATGTATCTAGAACTCTGAGAGCTTTGGGTGAGAATTCAAGTGCACACTGCCATGCCCCTGGCTCTGAGGACCTGAAGTGTTTGTTTAGTATTAGGATTGTTGTTTTTTTATTAACATCCCCCAAACCTTCTCCTATTAGAGTTACTATGGTGCTTGCATCTGCTTCTACAATTGGGTCTTCATTTCCAGGCAACAATCATCAAGCTACTGACTGGTCTTTCTCCATGGTTAAAAAATTGTATTATACGTATATATATTTTTTAAAAATGACATCATCTGGTTTTATATGATTTGTATCTGTGAATTTATTCTGTGTCAAGCAGATAAGCAAATAATAGGTAGATATATTCATAATGAACCTCTAACTTACAGAATGCAGTGTTTGAGGGAGGAAAATATTATGGGAGGGTTATAAAGATTGACAGGTACAGAGACTCCATGCACTGTAATCCATTGCATTGGGAAGACATTTTTAAGCAAGGAGTTTGTTAAATTACAGGCAGAGAAAGGATGTGTTGCATAGGTTTTGCAAAATCAGAAGACCTTAACCATAAAAGTATGTTCTATGTAATTAGAGCCTTGGTTACCTAGAGAATTAAAAGACTATTGCTGAATTATAAATATCCTTCCTTGGCTGTCTTTTCAGCCAAATATGGAGGTTTAGTACTTTCAAGTACAGGTAGTATATTCTGTATTTGTTTACTGTGAGGTTTATATGGATTGAGGAAGAGTCCCTGTCTTGAAACTCGGGGGCAGGGATATTGTTAGACTGTTTTTATATCTAATAGTATATTTGGAAGTTTATTTTACATGGTATACGTTTTTTAAAAATTGATTTCAGTTTTAAGAAGGATGTGACTTGCATAAATCTCAGAGAAATGGTGGGTAATCCCTTCATCCATGACCTATAGAAAAGAAGAAAAAAATGTTCTATTTCTTCAAAATAATTAATTGATTCATTTATTGCCCTTACTCTTTTCACAAGGGATTTTCAGGCTATGGCTTAGGTAATTATTGTTGAAAAATAATAAAGAGCTATCTCAAGAAAAATGTGGGCAGCAGAAGATTCCTGATTGAAAAGGGTAAAGAAATAGAAAGATGAGATACCTGCCTTCATGTTCAAACTGTCAGGCCACTTGTGGCATTGTTAATCCACTGTAGTTTTAAACTTAAGCACTTTCATTAACATCTGAATCTATTACATTTGTGTAAAAGAAACCAATTAATTTTTGAGTTCCATCTCTAGGAAGGTACACACCCCAGGTCAGCTAGTGACTGACCACAAACATATTGCAGCTGTATGGCTTCAAGAAAAACACTTCCAGACAAGAGGATGCAGACCAGAAAATAAGATTATTGCCTTAAAGAATCTGAGTGTGCACTATTGAGGTTCTCTTAACATAGGATTTCAAAAGCGCCTCATAATGTAATTGAATTATGTCTCTAGGAACAAACATCTCACAAATGTTACATCTTTTCCATGAGTGAAAATAACCCCAATTCACTACTTCCACTTTGACCCATTCAGATATCCTCTATGAATTTCTCAGCAGGACAAGTTATAGAACAATTACTGAAGACAGTTCATGGAGTTTGAATGAATAATTATGACACTATATCTTGGGGGTAACAGACTTCAAAGAGAAAGCTACAAAATTAGATTGCAGATTATGTCCCTGAAACTTAAATGCTTGATATACCACTAAAGAGCTTCCAGAATATAGAAGGCATTCGTACATCAATTTTTTAAGGGGTTGACAGGAAGCACTTTGAAATGACTCATTTTGACACTGGTGAGCATAAGCTTTACATCTCCTTTGGAGGATGCATAAACATAACTAGAATTAACATGCCAGTAAGATGCTCTAGAGTAATTACACTTTGCTTTGCAGCATAGTTTTCCAAGACCTTACTAATAGAGATGGAAGAGTTAAACCTGAGTAAATATCCTTCCATCACATAGAAGCCCAAAGCTTCCTCTGTTATTTTGAACCACTACTGAAGTAAAAAAAAAAAAAAAAAAGGCTAAAAAACGAGTCAGATCTTGAGAAAAAAGTAAACAACAACAACAAAAAATAAATAAAAATAAAAATAAAACAACCAAAAAACCAGACCAACTAGCTGGGTCTAATGCTGACAGGCACATTTTAAACTGCCTTTTAAAAAGTTATTCAGGCAGTTCTAAATTGCTATTCTTAATGGGTATGAGATACTAAGAAACTTAATTGGGACACTGAGGAGAAAGTTTCATTTGGAACAGAGGGGACTGAAATCAACTTAGCTTGAATTATGGCAGGAAAATAGCATCATGGTCTGGGTACAACCTAGGTTATATAGACAGGTGGAACTACTCAAGTAACATCTGTGCCATTACTGTTTGGCTAATTCTGGCCCATGTTACTTCTCATGTCCTCAGTGTCTTCATATATACTAGAAATCATGTAATATAAATGTAAATACACATATGGTCATATGTAATAAAATTGTTGTTTTTCTCTTAAAATAGAGAATATATAATCAGGTTGTAGCATCATGTCTGAGGTGAAGTAGACACACAGTGTGTTGTTTCTTTTCCTGTCTTATAACTGCCCTTGACCTGATTCTTTGACTTTCAGGATTCTTTGACTTTAAGGCCAAACTTGAGAGATCAGTCCTGACAAGGCCTAGCTTGGGTGTTCTCTTTATTCAGCAAAAGCCACTTTCTCCCCAGTTTTCAGAAATGGTTTGGGTACCAAGTTTTCCTGAATGGATCTGTATTAATGGACATGAATAGGGAGAGTGGAGTGCCATATTGTTTGTGCAGTAAATATGGCAATCATTTGTGAAGCACTTAGAATAAAGCTAAATTCTTTACATGCACCATCTTGTTGAGTCTGTAAAGATTCTCTTTAAGATAGAGGTTGTTTTTATCCAGGTTTCAAAGAATAAACAGAAACTCATAAATTTTAAACAGCTTTGCCCATGTTTACAAAGCAAAGTGGAGGCAGAGCTGATGTTCTTCACAAATAACTGTCTCTCAAGGTGGTGAAAGAATATTCACACAGGCAAAGTTACTTTCTCTTGTTTCTTCACTTAGGAAAATGGCATTCAGGAGGCTAAGGGAGGCTGAGGCAGATAGATTTCTTGAGCCCAGGAATTATTTTCAGCCTAGGATATGTAACAAGACCCTATTTCAAAATAAAAGAAACAAACAAATAACAGAAAGACATATGTAGTGGGAGAGAGCACATTGATGGAGGGGAAACAGTTTCCTCTAGAAAAAGACTAGCCTCCTCAGCTCAATTTGTGCACCACTGATAGTCTCTAAGCACAGAGAGTTGGTGAACAGCATACACTCCCTGCTGGCTTACTAGTTAGCAGCTAGGTACCCCTCCTTAAGTGCCCATGGCTAGAGAAGGAGTGGGGAGGAACTCTGGGGTCCAATTGCAGTTTCAGGGTATACCTAATTATGTACCCCGCTCTAGGTCCAAGTGTTCAGTCACTAAAATCACGTAATCTTGTCCCAGTTCATGACCAACCTTGATGGTAAACAAAACATTAAGTTAGGGACTAGAATTTTTCTTACTTTTGGTTTAGCTACTGATTGTTTGCTGATACAGTATTTCATTGAGGACAATCCTATTACCTGATAGTTTGAAAGATACATGATGATTTTCTGTAGAGCAGGTCATTTTAGGAACTAGTTGGGTAATTCAGTTTTATACTATTCAATCTAGAAAAAAGAAAGGGAAGGTTGTAGAAGGAACTCTCAGACAAGGTATCCAAGGTTTTATTATTTATTAGATTAAACAGCAAAACAGGCAAGCAGGAATGGTCCACCGAAAAAATATTTTCTCTTACCTTTAAAATTTCAAACCACTCTCCAAGTGTTGGCTGCATCACTTACGGTGGGAACTGTAGATAGCATACCTAGAACTAGTAAATGATCTTTTAAGCTTAAAAACCCAATATTATATGTGATAGGGCTGAATGTCTGGGTGGCTCAAGAATTTCCTCTATGCTAAGCTTTATAATGGTCCCTCTGTGCTCAGACTCACAATTTTGTTTTCATAAGTCAATCTGTTCCAAGACCAGTTAGTTCAGTACATGAAATACATAATAAATTACCTTTTAAGCTAAAAGATACAAATTCTTAATATAAACTAAATAGGAAAGATATACTTTTTCATTTAAACATTATTTTATGACCTACTTTTTATTACTGATTTTTATTACTAATACCTATGAAAGTATAAGAGTTATGATTGACCTATATGAAAAGATATTTTACAGGGCTCTACAGATACAAACACTGATATCTCATGTTCATGTGCACATGCACACATGCACATAATTCTGAAAAACTGGCATATATAAACACACATGGAGTGTGAATATCATCTGTTAGCATAAAACAGTGGTATCTGAAACATTACAAATTCAGAATATTTTAATATCAAAAAATTGAAATTATTTTCCATAGAAATATTTTTAATAAATTTATTTTTTAATTGTAGCAGATACTTATATTCAAGATTTCTATTCTATCTTATGCTCCATGTGAAAGTTATATGACTCATTTGATATTCTTACTTTGAAATATGCATAGTTTATTTCCTTTCCCATAAACTTCAACATCACTAGGAAATACAACATCACAACATTTCTGCATTGCATGTACCAAAATAGTAGCTATAGATTTTTTCCCCTTTTCTAGATTGCAAAGTGAGATAGTCTGCTCAAAAAACACTCCAAACCCTGCCAAGTGAGATGAGCTGGCAAGTTCCTCCTCTCTTCGAGTCACACTGCACAAAGTCTGACGCAAAAGAAAAAATAAATGAAGCTAAGTTTTTGGAGATAAAGTTAAATGAGGACATTTCTGCAGATACCAAGTATTGGACATAGAACCTACTATGAAGGAATTCTATTCTATTCTATTCTACTCCATTCTGTTCTATTCTATTCTACTTCATTCCATTCCTAGGTACCATCACTATTTTGTTGTGTCTTCAAGACCAAGTGACATAAAATGTTCATTGTCCTTGTTTGTTCTAACAGAAAAAAAGAAAATAGTTGGCTTTTACCAACTCATGAGAATTTAAATAATAATAAAAATAACAATGATGATGATAAAGGACAATCAAATTTCAATTATGTGACTGACCCTGTGGATATGTCATCTTAAGTCTCAAAAACTACTAAACCAAAAAGATATTATTATCTTTATTTTTTTCAGTTAGAAAATTGCAGCTCAGAGCATTAAACATCTTTAACCAGGGACACATTGCAATTCAGTGACCAAGCCAGTACTGGAATACTTGTCCATCTGGCCCTTGAATCATGATTGCACCTTGCTGAATCACAGGTGCTTCCAGTGAAAATGCTAAAATTAGTGATGAGGGGCGGAGAGACTCACCTCTTCCATGAGTTGGCTAGCTTCATACTTAAAAGAATTCTGGTTGAGGGCTTAGTCAGAGTTGTGACATGGAATTTTTCTCTACATTCAGCTACTGAATTTGGCTTTATTAGTGCTGCTTCCCACTTAATGGTAACTGATTCACTTCTAGCATAGATGTTTTGTAAGCACAATGACTATCCAATTAAAAAGAAGTTTTCTTCTGGCAAAGCCAAATAGCACCCATGAGTCTTCTCAGGAGATTAATGAGGAGCTATGGGTGAGGTGGAAGGAAAGAATTGGAACTGAAAAAAAGTTTAGGAAAGTAGACTCATATAGATCTATGAGAATGGTAGAAGCATGGAGTATGGAATCTCAAGGAGATGAAGTAGAGAGAGGCTGGCCAAGCAGGGTTAAGAGAAAAGGTATGAGAAAACTGAACGCAGGAGTGAAGGGCACATGAGTTTATTGGAGATCCAATCTGTAAGCAAATCATGGAGACCCTTCTAGCATTCAGACTGTCTAAGCTGGGTTATTACCTAAAAAGCATTTGAGGGCCATTTTTTGCTTTTTAGGCTAGGAATGTATTGTAAATATTTCTCACAGAAAACAGATTTCCTCTCAACATACATATATGTACAGCATGGGCTATTTCTCAAGCAAGCTCGCCTTAAAACAAAAATGAGGGAATGTCTTCATGTATTCTTTAAAACTCAAATTACATAATTAAGTCAAATAAAATTGTATAATACAAGAGCACCTGGTCTGACTGTTTCTTTTATCATATATAAGAAAATTGTGGCTTGAAAAGTTTAAGTTACCTAAATTATGTACTATGGAATAAAACCTGGTCTCCTGACTCCTGTTCTAGTGCTCTTTCCTAATTATTACTATTTCTAGAATTCCTCATATTAGAAAGTTTCCCTCTGGATTATAACATTTAAAATTCAGGTCATTGAACTAGCTGGTTGTGCTAACTTCTAAGCACATTTTATGACATCACATTGCACTAAACAACATGTTAAAGCAAGTATGAATGAGTCTTCTTTTTTTCCCCCCAATTTTAGACTTTTTAAAAAGCATGGTTACAGCTAAAGATAAGAACATTCAAAATTATATTTTTTCATCTCATTGCCAGAATAATTTCAGTTACTTCCTTTGATATGAGGACTCCAACGGATAGAAAAGAGGAAATTTTGGAAGAAATAAGAATACAATTTACATCAATAGCTTTGAAGTTTCTGTTATACTTTAGTGTAATTTTTCCACATACATCATCTCATTGGATTCTTTAAATACAAATTAAGAGTTTGACTCTTTTTTTAACAAAATCAAGTAACTGTCACTTAGGAAAGTCCAAGAATTTTCTTAAATCCCAACTGTTTCCCTTCTTCCACCTTGGTCACAAGAAAAATAATTAGGTTTGTATGTGAACTGTGATATCATTTAATTATGGCATCATAAATATATCAGATTTATAAGGTTTCTTATAGGACAGATTAGCTGAGAAATGTACTTCCAGAGAACTGAGACTGGAGTAATTTCCTAATGGTCAAGAGGATTTTGGAATATGGATGGATGCCAAGGACAGAAGTACTAATTTTGACATAATTAATGTTGCGGTGTTTTTTCTGCTAGTAATTAAACTCTGAACCAATTGCCACATAGGTACTTTACTGTTTGGTTGTTTTTAATCAGAAAATAATGTCAATCAACATAAAAGAGTATAATTGCTTTCTTATTTGCAGTAACAAGAGGGCTTCTGTCTATGCTAAAACTAACAGATTATTAGTATTAAGCATAAGTTAGAGAGAAGGGAATAGAGGTAATTAAAACCAAGGCTATTTGTGGAAAAGATATTGTCTGGGAATGGAAACAATATAATGCTCTCACCAAAAGCCTTTGCTATATGATTGCTTAGGAGTAAACTTACATTTCATAAAGCCACAGGCATGATTCAGAATGGTCCAAAAGAGACCAAATTAGAGTAAGTGTCCTCCAATATAAGGGGTGTTTAAATAAAATTTCAGGGAATAATCTATTTTGTACTTTCATAACAGTTTATTTTTCCATTGAATAAATATTGATTGCTTATGATATGCCTTTTGGTTAAAGTAATGGAAACAATATAGAACTGCTACTGCATACTTCTTAGTCTGTAGTAGAATTTCAAAAAATTTTCACTAAATGTATGGAATACAATGGGACTGATAATAGAAACATATTTTTTTTTGTTTTCTTTCAGCTTGTGGAGATGTTTTTATTTGTAAAGTGTTGATGAGTGTCCCATCAGAGACATTGGTTGCCTCGTGGACTAATGAACAACTGAGGAGTGAATCACTGTTCACAGTCTATATGAGCCCTCAGTTCTAGATTATAATTGTGCTTATTTTTATGACATAGGATATACTTCTGGATTGTCTGAGATTTATGACCTAAAAAAAACATTATTTAACAAAGAATTTACAGTTTTAATTTTCATAGAAAACTATTTTAGTTACATAAGGCACATATACTAGCATTTTTTCATGCCATACACAAAAGATGTGTATGTTTACATACACATAGATTATACATATTTTATTTGGACTACTTATTAACTTTGTGGTCTTAGGCAAGTAGCTCACTTTCTCCAAGCTTGTCTAAATATTGTCATTAAGTTAGAGTTTTTAGGACACTTTGATTATATATGAGTTATATACTATGGCTAACAATTTCTAAAGCAAAGTCAAGTGACTAATAAATGACTTTTTTTCTTTCCCATTTACTGACATGTATCCTTCATTTTATTTGAACTTTGCCTGTGATTTC
This sequence comes from Marmota flaviventris, assembly GCF_047511675.1. Lineage (NCBI taxonomy): Eukaryota > Metazoa > Chordata > Mammalia > Rodentia > Sciuridae > Marmota > Marmota flaviventris. The sequence continues at coordinate 84,896,881 of NC_092507.1, forward strand.
AGATATTACTCGATTCTGTGGAACAGCATTGGGTTTCCTGATTTTCCTCCCTTTTGTATCACACATTTAGATATATTTTATACAATGTGCATGTAATGATGGAGCAATTCATTATAATGTATAAATACATTAACAACAACAACTCCTTACTAGACTGTCCATTTTTCCTTGATAGAGGTGCACATACACTCACAAAATGGAGACCACTTGCCTTAGATATTATTATTTGACCTAGTAAGTAAAGGAAAATTCACATTTACTAAGTATCCTTATACCTACTAGTCTAAAACTCTTCTCCAAGTCCTTGCTCCAAGGATTTGGATGCCAATACTACAGGTAAGACCCTGCTATTCTCACCTTTCTAGAATCCTGTGACACTGTATATAAACTTTTCAGCGACAGGATCTCTCCAGTGTCAATCACATCTTGCCACACCTCAATTTAGACATTTGTGAAATAAATAATATTATTCTTTCCAGAAAATGATGAATGAGTAAAAGGTATTTGAGTCTTTGAGAATAAGTGACCTCTTTTAGGATATTACTGTGCAATGCACTGAAATATTTTCTTTAAAGCAGCTAAACCCCAAAGAATCAGTGTGTTCTTTACCCTTTAGGTGATGATCTGGAAATTCTTGTGTTATAACAACTGATATTTGACTGTTTAAAACATGGAGAATGTTCAATTGTGAAGATTTGGGCATAAATATTAAGCCTTTTTCATAGGGAAATCTTATTAAAAGGATGGGCAGCAATCCATACTTACTATAAAGAAATGAACTTTTGAAAACTTTTCCACTCAAAGACCTCATTTAGTTTCTAGTTTCCAGTTAAATTTTACATGTATGAAGAAAAATTATTTGATGATGATAGATTATCAAATCTTAGGCTAGGTAGTGATTTCTTTGTTACTTCTGGCTATGTTTTAGGATTCCTCATATAACTCATTTTCAAACTCTAGCCTCTGGAGTGATACAAATAGTGAGGAGCAGATAGTGGCTTTCTAAATAAAATTGTGATGTATTAATTGTTGTGTTGGTTAAGAAATCTAGCAATTTAATTAATGAAAATGTGGAAGATAGATCCTGGACTAAACTTCTGCTTCAGACTTGGCCTTGGCTTAGTCTCTGGCTGACCTTGAAGGTTAGTGTTCTCTTCAGTCCTAATCAGAAACAGAGGAAGAAATCTAAGACTTTAGTTCCCAGATGTTGGTTCTAACATAACCAAGAAGGGCCTGGTGAATTGCCTCCTCAAAGATGCCTGTTCAATGGAGATGCAGAATACTTGAAGAATTACCCATTCTGAAGTTCTCAGTCTGATTCAATGAGCTTTGTTGTTGCTTCCCAACCACCCCTTTACTTTCCTATGATTATGGAGTTAGTGCAGAAGAGTAGAGGTCAAGGGAGCAATAGGCATCTCATAGGAAATGACCCCAGGAAGCCAAAGAGCTGTACCTCAGTTCTACCTTCTTTTCCAACATTGTCTCTTCATTTTTCAGGCCATGTTAAAAGTCACTACTAGGACAGCAATTTCCAATCTAGGCAAAATCTGTTTAACAAGACAGAGAGTCGAGTCAGAAACTGACTTTGGAAGTGAAGCTGGATTTTCCTTTCTCCAAGAGCAATACAGGACCTCTTAGTTCCACATATCAGCTGGTTAAGTTGCCAAAGCTTGGCATATAAGTGGGGGCAAAATGAACCTAATGGATGGCTAACCATTGAAGAGAGTAGAAGGGTTGATTAGCAAACTTCATCATCCATAGTACTATTTATATATCCCTCAGCTCAACGGCCTTTCCATTCTATTAGGCCAGTCTGCTACAAATCTGTGCATACTATGAGATGAAAATCTGTTTCCCAAAGGGTTAAAAAATGTTATGTGTGTTTACTCCTGATTCAGTGCACTTACCTTTCCTAGTGATTGTGTTAGTTAACAATGCAACAATACTTAGATTTATTCTTTTAAGCCTTAAAATGTTTGTCAGAGGTATTTGTATCCTATGTTACTTTATATTTGATTTGAATATATTGTTCATGTGACTTCTTGATGCATTTCATAGTGAAGCACATACTCCCAATCCTACTTAATTTAGTTAATTTAATCACAGCTTTATGGTGCTGGAAAATAAAAAATAAAATGGAAGTTATTAATGTTCCACATTAACAGTCCACCTTCACTATCACTTTTATGTTCACCACCCCCTTTCAAAGGCAACCTTAAAGTAAATAAGGCCTTCAGTAGAATTTGAATTTTTTAATTTTGAAAGCGGGTATGTAATGCACTTAAGTATGCAGGAGACAAATTTGGAAAGAGACCCCATGATAATGTATTGGGTTCTCATCCCCACATTTAGATTAGAAATCTCTTCTCTGGTTGGGTGTGGTGGCACACTCCTATAATCCCAGCTCAGGAGGCTGAGACAGGAGAATCATGAGTTCAAAGGCAGCCTCAGAAAAATAAATCACTAAGCAACTCAGTGAGATCCTGTCTCTAAATAAAATACAAAATAGGGCTGGGGATGTGGCTCAGTGGTTGAGTGCCTCTGAGTTCAATCTTGGTACCCACCCCCTCCCCCCAAAAAAGAAATCTATTCTCTGGATAATTAATAGGTTAAATAAGAATCTATCAGATACATAGTATAAACTCAATAAACATTTGTTAAATAAAATGGTCAATTACTGCATAACAAAATAACTTTTATAGTACTTAAGCAAAATGGTTTAATGATAAAATTGATCTTAATTATAGTAAGCAATATGAAAAAAAAATTCAAAACACTTATAATACTTAAGTAATATGTAACTTTAGAACTCAGAATCATAAGTTTGTTTTTCTTATGTTGTATCTCAAGTACAGAATTTTTAATTGCATCCCATTTACCTGATATTATCATATTACAATAACAATTTTTCTCTCTCAACTTCTGTTTTGTTTGATATTAAGAAATACTTAAAGTTTCCCAAAGATACTATTTGTTTCCTTTCTAAGGTTGTTTAGGTATACATCTGTATGTTTTCCCTATATGAAAAAGTAAACCATATCTAATCTGAGAATATGAAAATCTTACTTTTTAAAGAAGACATCAAAAAATACATACACAATATCACTCAGCAGAAATTTAGAATGGCATTCACAGTATATAAGACAAAGTGGTCTTTGTATTTATTTTTGCTATTTCTCAATGTCTTAGGGAAGGCATAGGTCAGTGGCAGAAGTTTCTAGGAAGAGGCAGTAAGTATAATAATCACCAGTTTGAACTCAGGAACCAGATTCATTGAGTTTGTAATCCAGCTAACAAGCTGTATAGACTTCCACAAGTCATGCACTTTCTCTATGCCTTCATCTGTAAGGAAAGTGGCAATAATAATAACAGTATATTCATTAAAGAGATGTGGTGAAGAGTGTATGAATTCAGATATGTAAAGTCCTTTAAATAGTACTTGGAAAAATACATTAAATTACTACTAGTACTGTATTTTTAAAAGTCAGCTATATTATAAGCAGGAAGAGAAATTACAGCTAGAAAAAAGGATTTAAAAGCAATTACTTTCGACACTTGAAATACAGGTCCCCAGCCTCAGGTCTTAATCTCTAATTTGGTTTAAAGAACAAAATGCTTTCCAACACAATGCACATACTTCAGTGTCTAATTATGTAAGAAGAACAAATCTTCAGTACCTGGGGTTCAGGCTGATGATTACAAAACCTATTACTCCAAGCCTAATGCTAGATCAATACTCAGGTAATAAAACATCCACTTATCATTATTTTAGACTTTATTGTTAAATAAGTGAGTGACTGTAGCTAATATTTTTAGAGCTGTAAAGATGTAGTTCATATTCAGATGCTAAGACATAGAAGAACAGATTTTTCTCATTAGAGCTAGCATATATATTAGGTCTGGTTGCCATTCTCTATTAATTATTATTGCTATTTGAAAGACTTATTTTTTTATTTTTAATACTGTCAAAATCACTATACTTCCAGACATTCAAAGCAGAAGGGGTGTGTGTGTGTGTGTGTGTGTGTGTGTGTGTGTGTGTGTGGTAGAATTACATAGAGCTTTTATTAACAAGGGGACTTTTAAAAACTATTATTATAAGAACTTCCTAAACATTTGGCATCTCTGTTCAAATCATTCACACATAAATTTATTCTATACTGAGGTCATCTAATATGTCAGGAATAAAAAGATGAATAAGATCATTTCCCTGCTCTCAAAGACCTCATTGTTGAATAGGAAAAAACAGTAAGTAATCAACTGCCATTCAATATGATGATTACTCTGATCAAGACATTTATTTGCATGATATTTCAGTGCATCAGACAAGGTGGCCCAGAGGAAGGACTGACAGCAGGAAAACCTTAAGTGTTTTCAATTGCTGGTATTTTATATTAGAAGTAATTCCCTAGGGAAGATAAAATAAGACCACATCCAAAATATCATTAAAGGCTCTTAAAATATAAGCCCTCCAAAAAATAAAAACTAAGACTGACTTTAGAGAAACTGCACAAAGAAGAACCTGCAAGACCACAGAAAACCCTATCAGTAAGATTGTGATTTGAAGGAGCCTGCACCCTTCATTTAGTGCCACTTAAACCCCTTGCACACATGGCCATCCCGTGCCGTCTGTCCTTTAAGCTGGCATTCCCATTTAAGCCTGGGGCTATCCTTTCCTGAAAAGCAGTAGACTAGTGCCAGATGGTGACATGTGACAAAGCATCAGCGGGATGTAATGGGGCACACGCTTCCAGGAACTTAGACCAGATTTCAATTACTGGCCTTGTCACTTAAGAGTGAGACACGCTGCTGAATGCATCTTGGGCAGGGTCTTTGTCTTGTAAGTTATGTTAAATTACCCAAGGAAGTTGCTCCCTATATTCTCCTCTTAGTAAATCAATGTGAAATAAGCTCTAGAAAGAATAGATCTTAGATTTGAGCAGAAGAAGCGATTTTTGTTTAGTTGACAAGGAGAAAGTGAACAGCAAAAGTGTTTTTAAAAGAGTAAGAATTAAGAGCAATAGGGGGGTTCTTCTTCAATCTACAGGTATCCCTGACAGGACTACCTTACCACTTGGGAATCAAAACCATTCTACCAGCAAAGGGGGGAAAGTAGGTTGAGACCCATGAGTGAAGCAGTTTGGAGCATGTTTCTTGGGCTCAGGCACCTAGCAGGAAGCTGGTGCTCTCATTTAGTGTCTTTGTGAATACTGTGCATTTTATGTAATCCACCTCTGCCTCAGTTTTCTCATCTGTAAATTGGGAATTCTAATAGATACTTAGACGTTATAAGGTACAAACAGAACAGCAATCTGTTCAATTCTTAACAGCAATCTGTTCAATTTAGCATATTACTTGACACCTAATTCCTTAACACAGGCTATGTATTTGTAAGTAATTATCCATGTTTTTAGGTTCTTTTATAGTAACTTCTTGATTTCCTTCAATTAAATTTGGTAAATATTTAGTGGATACCTAAATCATTCAAAGAATTGTCTGAATTATTTTCAAATACCTGACCTTAGGACTGGGATGAGTCATATATAAAATAACTGTAATCAAAAACAGACTAACAGTTTCTTCAATAAAGGTACATAGGAAGTACATGAAGTAGAGTCCTCAATTCTGAATGGAGAGTAGAGATTTCAGGGAGAAAAAAATATGAAAGAGTAAGAATTTTTATGAGAAAGTATGGCAGATGCTATAATTTTATTTTTTCTTTATGGCTGAATAAAACTCCATTGTGTATGTATACCACATTTTCTTGATCCATTCATCCATTGATGGATACCTAGGCAGGTTCCATAGTTTGGCAATTGTGAATGATGCTACTATAAACAGGAGTATGCATGTATCACTGTAGTAAGATGATTAAATTCTACAGGATAAATACCAGAAAGTGGTATAGCTGGGTCTTACTGTGGTTCCATGCCTATTCTTTTGAGGAGACTCCATACTGATTTCCATAGTCATCATACTGATTTACAGTGCCAGCAACAGTGTAAAAGTGTTCCTTTTAATTTGTATCTACATGTGTCTTTTTATGTATGAAAAATAATTTAGCTTTCTAGACCTAAATAACATCAGTATGTTTTTATAACCTGTTTTTGAGATCTGAATGTTCTACAATGAGGTCAAATATTATTTGATAAACCATAAATCTTTATATTATATTTTTAGTACTATTATTGCTAATATTTGAAGGAAACATTTATTTATTGGCTACAAGGCAAAAAAAAATATACTACAGAATGTCACTAAAGACTGTACTGCAAGAAATGGAAAATCACCTAATTTTAGTATGTTGACCACAGACAATCTTCTTCCTGGCCATGGTCCTTAATAAAATTGCTTTGATCTGCTAATATTTCTTCCAATTTGAATTTCAATGCCCTGTATTACTTTTTAATTTCTTTCATTTTTTAAAAATTTTAAGATATTATCAAGATTGGTTCCAGGACTCTCATTTTAAATTTATTATTAATATAAAAATATTCCTTTGAACAATTTGAATAATTAAATTCTTTGACTTCTTGTGACATTATTCATGTTGAAATGAAGCTAATTTAACTTTGAAATTTCTTGGGCAATTAATAGTGAGGACACTACTACTTAAATCATCCTGTACCAGTGACTTGAGCTTTCTACCTCCATTTGGCTTCAAAATGGTGTTTCACTCTCTTGTTGGAAACTCTGCTTAAATAACTAAGAGGTATCTCAATTGCAGTATTTCCAAAACAGAACTATAGATTCCTTCTTCCTGGCATTTTCGCAGGCTTTCCCATCCCAGGAAATGACACTGCTTGTCCAATTGCTTATATCCCCAATCCTTCAAATCAACCTTTATTGTTAACTCTTCTTCAATGATCACTTTATAAAGTCCTTTCATTTCTATGTCCAAAATTAAATCCAAGACCTGCAAATCTCCCTACAGCTCCCATTCTATAGTAAAAGCTATCTCATCTTTTGCCTGGATTTCTGGATCTGCCATGCATCCACTGGAATGTAGCTCCAATCACCCAGGGAGTCTTCCTAGCTTGGTTTATTGCTTTAGTCCTTACACTTGGAAAAGTGCTAGCACTTACAAGGTATTCAATAAATATTTATTGAGTTTTGAAGAGCCTTCTAAATTCACTCTGCTTCTACTTTTAGACCCCAGTAGTCTATGCTCAATTCAATAGTCAGAGTAATCTTCACAGAAGCGATTCAGGTCTTATGACATCTCTGCTTCAACCCTCTAAAATGTTTCCAATCTACCTTTGAATAAAATCCTAGTCCCTACCTTGGACTTCAGTTCTCTGCAAGGGCTAGTCTCAAGTCTACCTGTCTGACTTCACCTTAGATCACTGCTTCTGTTTGATTATGTTTTGTTTTTTTTTTTCCTTACCGGATTCACACATGGTTAGTTTTTTCTTGCACATTCAAGTCTTTGCTTCAATGGCAGCTACTAAGTCAAGTCTTCCTTGATCTAAAATAAGAATCCAGGCACTGAATGACCACATCCCTCTTCTTTAGAAAATGTATTTTTCCTGATGTTATTTTTTTTTAACTTCCTTCTTCAACTAGAATGGAGATATTCAGGAAAAAGAGAACTTTGTTTTTATCCTGACCATATTCCCAGGCTCTAAAACAAGGCGTCATACCAGTAGGCTCTCAACAGATGTGTGGAAAGGATAAATAAGCAAATGAGCCATCAGTGCCCAAGTTAACTGGCCCTCTGTGATTGTGAACCCATCAGCTGAAGAGGCACTTATATGACCCTGAATTCACCATGGCCATGTAAAAGGTAAAGAATGGAACTGATTTGTGTTCCTCCTGTTTGAGCACAAAGGGAACACTCCCAAATGAGAAGTAAAGCTTGCCCTGATTATCACCATGCTGAAACCAAGTAGGATGCCTGACCTAGAAAAAATGACATGGTAGATTCCATAAATATTTCACTAAAATGGATACACTTTGTAGATTTGTCTTCTAAAAATTGGCATCAGAAAAATCAATATTATATACCAAATGTGATTTTCAAAATACCTTTCTTTTATCTGTTCTATCCTCTGAAAGTTCTACTTTCTATTTTGAAAAATTGCTCTATTATTTTCACTCATATGTTTCTTAGCATATGATTGTTATAAGAATCAGTCTTTACATTTTGAAAACCACTTTTCTAATCTTCAAGTATTTTCTCTATTCTGTATGGCTACAGAAAAAAAAAAAACTTGATTCACATGTTTTTCTTAGCTACATCATGACAAAAGAATAAAATTCCTAATGCTTGTCTATATATGCCTTTAATAATCTCTGAATCTCCTGTTCAAAATCTTAAGTGCAATCAAAATAAGTCTAGGTAATCTTATTATGTGTATGTCAATTCTACATTTATGCCAAAATAGCACATACTGTTTGTTAAATTTCTTACACTCAAAAGAAATTTCTGTTGCTAAAAATTTCCAAAAAAATGAAATATACCTTTGAAGTAAGCATATTATAAATACACATTGTCAATTAACTTGTTGTGGTTGGGTAGTAAAAAACACAGTATTGAAGCACAATTAAATAAAATTATGCATTTTTCAAATACTGTAAATATTTTTTCCCAAATAACTCTTTCTTCAAAACAAATCGATGTAGGAGACAAAGAGTAAAAGATGCTTGTAAAAAAATCAGAGGAATAAATGCCAAAAGGGAAGAAAATGATTCTGTTTTGAAAACAAATGCAGGTTTTGATTTATGCTTCTTAGAACTATAGAAGATATTAATACATGTGCAGAAAATTATATATCTAGAAAAATTTGCAGCTTTAAGAAGATTAATGTCTAAAAGGACTAAAATGAATAAATATTAGTGTTAGAAATTATTTTCCTTCACATGCTATTTTTAGATGCATTCATATATATTTGGAAGTCTCTTTGATATGTATTATTATTGACAGTGCAGAAATAATCAAGATTAGACCCCTGCCTTAGGAGAGTTTAGTTTGGGAAGCAGAGCAAAGGTCAGACCTAATTAATAGTAGATAACTGTAATAAAAAGCAGTGTATAAAATTTTCCTGAAAAGAAGTGGGGAATTAGAGCTAAAAAAAATTTATTCCCAGAAAGGATTATCAAGAAAGACATTATGAGAAAGGTGATTAATAACAAGTATGTTTTCAATATTTATAACAAGGATAATAATGTTAACATTTAAACAGTTTTATACAGTAATTGGACCCTTATCCATGGGGGACACATCCTAAAAATTTCCAAGGATGCCTGAAACTGCTTATATATCACCACATTTTAGATATACTTCATTTTTTCTAGTACATACATACTTATAATAAGGTTTAATTTGTCATTTAGTTGCTAAGAAATTAACAATACTAATAATAAAACAAAGCAATTATAACAACATAGTGTAAAAAATTATTTAAAACTTATGCATTGCTTATTTCTTAAACAATTTTCACCTAAGATTTTCAAGCTACAGGTAACCAAACCACAGAAAATATTCCAAAATATTCCCACAGATAAATAGACTACTGCAAACTACTCTATTCCAGATGTGTTGAATTTTGTTTGCAATACCTCATTTCATCTTTTCAACTGTCCTGTGGTGATGGGTACTATCAATGTATCAATTTCATAGATGAGAAAACTGAAATGTAAGGAAAAGTTTCCAAGGTTATGCTGGTAATAAAAGGGAAAGAGCTGGTGATAGAACTTCATGCTGTGTTGAAAGTCATATGATTCCATTGGTTCTGCTACAGTTGTAAAATTCTAAGTGTTCTTTACCACTTATATACATATATACACACAAGCACACACATGCATACATGCTTGTGTATGAGCGTGCGCGCACACACACACACACACAAACACACACACACTAGAAAATAGCATTTTCATTCCTTGGCTATATCTTTGGCACAATTAAGCAGGTTCTAAAGTAGTTATCCACAAAGTGCAAAGGTAAATCTGTATCTACTAAGGAAAACTTATTTTCTTTTCTGATTTGTTATGTTGGTAAAATTCTGTTCTCCTTTCTTCAAAAGAAATCTAATTCACTTTACTGGGGGCATGTGCATTAGAAATGAAACGGTCAAATATCATTTGGGTGATCACGGAAAATCTCATATTTGATTCCCACTTGCAAAATACATGTAGAAAACCCAAAAAGGCATCCAAGGAAGAGGGAAAAAAGTGAATCATGGAATTTAGTATAAAAGTGAAATATTTAACATTCAGATTAATAGAAAAATGCTTGCTAATTTATAGAAACCATATATTTAAAGTAATGTCTGTTTATAGTAAGTGATATGTATTTTTATGTAATTTTTTATTTATATATGACAGCAGAATGCATTACAATTCTTATTACACATGTAGAGCCAATTTTTCATATCTCTGGTTGTATACATAGTATATTCTCACCAATTTGTGGCTTCATACCTGTCCTTTGGATAATAATGATCATCACATTTAACCATCATTAATTACCCCATGCCCCCTCCCTTCCCCTCCCAACCTTCTGCCCTATTCTCGATTCCTCCCATGCTCTAGCTCCCTATCCCACGGTGAATCAGCCTCCTTATATCAAAGAAAACATTCAGTATTTGTTTTGGGGGGATTGGGTAATTTCACTTAGCATTATCTTCTCTAACTCCATCCATTTACCTGCAAATCCCATGATTTTATTCTCTTTTAATGCTGAGTAATATTACATTGTGTATATATGCCACATTGTTTTAATCCATTCATCTATTGAAGGGCATCTAGGTTGGTTCCACAGCTTAGCTATTGTGAATTGTGCTGCTATAAACATTAATGTGTCTCTGTCCCTATAGTATTCTGTTTTTAAGTCCTTTGGGTATAGACCCGAGGAGTGGGACAGGTGGGTCAAATGGTGGTTCCATTTCCAATTTTCCAAGAAACCTCCATACTGCTTTCCACATTGGCTGCACCAATTTGCAGTCCCACCAGCAGTGTATAAGTGTACCTTTTCCCCCACATCCTCACCAATACTTATTGTTGTTTGTATGTATAATAGCTGCCATTCTGACTAAAGTGAGATGAAATCTTAGAGTGGTTTTTATTTGTATTTCTCTAATTGCTAGAGATGATGAAATTTTTTAATGTATTTGTTGACTGATTGTGCATGATCTTCTAAGAAGTGTCTGTTCAGGTCCTTGGCCCATTTATTGATTGGGTTATTTGTTTCTTTGGTGTTTAGCTTTTTGAGTTCTTTATATACCCTAGTGATTAGTGCTCTATCTGATGTGAGAGGGGTAAAGATTTGCTCCCAAGATGTAGTGTGTCTATTCACCTCACAGATTGTTTGTTTTGCAGAGAAGAAGCTTTTTAGTTTGAATCCATCCCATTTATTGATTCTTGATTTTAATTCTTGTGTTACAGGAGTCTTATTAAGGAAGTTGGGGCCTAATCCCACTTGAATGTGATATATATTTTTAACTAAAGTTTTCAAATAGAAAGTCTTAAGCTAAACAGTACCCCCATTATTGATGATAGTTGTGTTTCATTATCTTAACCCTCTTTTCCTATTTTTGTAAAGGAGATACAAAATAGTGGCCAAGACATAAGAATTTGGAACTAGAATTCATGGGTTCAAAATTCTCCTCTACCACTTACTACAGATGATTGCTAAACACCTGCCACAGCACCTATTTCTTTCACAGTAGAAAATTTTAAATTAACCAAGCTTACTACTAATGAATCAAATTAATGCAAATTATATCATATACAATAAGTGCCATATGGAATATTTGTTAAATTAAAACTAAAATATATTTATGGGGATTTATGTGAAAATTTCAATCACTAGTATGTACCATGAAGTGCTGATTTATTGGTTAATACCCAAAGCATCTATTCTTATATATTTCAGGAGAGGAGGAATGATTAGATATTTGTAGAGATCAAATGATCATGAAAAGGACAAAATAGACATGTTTTGGCATACTGTTCTCTGGAAATCACCCATCTAAAAAACAGAAAGACAATGCCAGATTAATCATCATACATTACTCATTTTTCCAACAAACCTAATGCTTGCCTCATTACTAAGAGACCTCTTAGGAATAAAAGGAATAATGCCAATCTTGTTAATTTATTTTTAAAAAACCAAATGCTGAATGTTTAATACTTTTTTTTATAAAACACCTTTGCTATATATATGGCTCAGTAAATATCCTCTCTTCCGCAAGTAGCAAAGCCTTAAATGAAACAATTCTTTCAATGCTATGAAAGTTTGAATTTTCAGGTTCTGAAAGGTCTGACATTAGGCAAAGCATTTACAATATTTTCTCTTTAGCTGAGAGCAGGCCTCTCACCATACTTATGCTCCTTGATGGCCAGTCCTATGTTGTGTTTATTATATTATAGCTAGCACCTGCAGAGTGCCTGGCACACTATAGGGGTTAAAGGAATAATTTAAAAATTCTACACAAACTCTAGAAAACACATTGTGTTTAGTTTGTACATAGATGAAGAGTGAATTAGGCTTTCAGTTAAACAATGGGTAATTTTTAGTGTGTTTGTCCCATGAAATAATTGAAAGATAATTTTACTAAAAATTATTCGTTGCTATCTGAAGTTTTTATTTCAGGGTGACCTGTACTATTATTTGCTAATTCTATTAAGTCTAACCTAATTATTGAAATAAATTAAAGCTTATATTTCATTCAATTAGTTGTTTATCAATAAATATTTATTGCTTCATTAAATTATTAAACAATGTATTAAATGCCTACCCTGTGCCAGGAAAAATTCTATGCACTGGGAACTCAATAACAAATAATACTGATAGATTCTTATTTTGTGTAGCACTTATTTTAGTGAGATATTAGGAAATCTAGGGGGAAAAGTAAGTTAAATATTAAATTAACAAGGAAGTTTCTATAAGGATAAGTGGCAGGGGGAAAATCAAATAAGATGATAGAGGATTGAATCAAAGACTGCTCTAGATTGAGAGGCATGACATCATTAAATGATGAAAAGAAGCCTACTATACAAAGTGTCAGGCAAAGAACATGAAAGAAAGCAGGAATCACAAGTGCAAAGGACCTGAGCATGAATGAATTGGACTGTCACAGGACAAAACTGAAGACTAGTTTGATCATAATGGGCAAGGAGTCGGGGAGTGATGAGATTGTAGTACAAGAAGAATAAGCAATGAAAGTAAGGGTAAAACAAGCAGAAACTTGCATTCCCTGGTATGGCATTTGGATTTTTATCCAATAGAATGGGAACCACTAGAGTGCTTAAGATAGGAAGTAATACAAGCTACATATTTTTAGAAGAACTTTTGGGATGCTGTGTGGAAAATGAATGGGTGGAATGGGAGACAAAGAATGGGCAAGGAACACCAATTAGAAGATGAGAGACAAGAAGCTCATAGCAGGCTGGTGGCAAACATGGATGAACTAGGGATATATTTTGAAAGTGGAAACTATAGAACTCATGAATCATTTAATTCTACACCAAACAGGTGTGATGAGAGAAGAGGAGAAACCCACCTCTTTCCTATCTCAAGATGTACTGCTTATCTGTATGTCTTGTATGTAAGACTAAATTGACCTTCTATGTCCTTCATTCTCAGTTGCCTATATTGGCATCCTCTGTGGTTAGCCTCTATTTCCTTGAGCTCACGGATGTCTTCAAACCTGTACACTCTGGATTCAGCTGCTATGACCGGAGTCTTAGCATGCCGTATATTGAACCAACCCAGGAGGCAATTCCATTCCTCATGTTGCTTAGCTTGGCTTTTGCTGGACCTGCAATTACGGTAAGAATCCCCCTCCCCCTCCTCCCCCCGCCCCAAACACACACACAACATAATTCTTTTTATCAGCCCCAGAAAACTAAAAAGTATCACATTGTGTAATAAATGAGTTTAAAACAAATAAAAGGTAAACTCTAAATCTCAGAACAGAAGATCGTGTCTTTGACATATTTTGTCAGCATCACATTGTTAATTAATAAACTACATGTAGTAAGCATGTAGTAAACATCTAGGACATGTATTTATCTCTAATGTTTACTAGCTGTTGAAATAGATTAAGATTTACATAAATCATTATGAAAATTTTTAATTGGATAATTCTCCTTGAATGGCTATTATTAACATTTCTGAGGCACTTCTAATTAATGTGCCTTTCATGTGTTTATTTGCTATCTGAAGTCTGGAGAATTGGAAAAAATAATTAGGTAACCAACACATTTTTTTTTCTCAAAAATGAATTTTTATATCATTTCCAGTTTCATTTTAACTATATTAGACTTTTTATTGATTATGAGCACTGAGGTTCAACAACTCTAACAAGGATACAACTGAGATTCCTAGAGAGCACATACAAAATAAGATACTTTAGATTCAGAATAGACATTTACATTTAAAAACATGTATCTACTGGAAATGAATTTAAAAAACATAGTTGTTTTTATGTATTAGCACGTATCACAAATAACACATTTTTTATAAATTTATTAATAAATAAAATTAGCCAAGCCTTTTCACCATTTCTTCTGCCCCTAGACTACTATCTAAAGAACCAGAAACATGTTTCAAGGATAATAATATCCATTCCTACTAGTAAAAACTCTCATTTTGCTTTGCTGATACTCGTGAATGTCAGAGAAAGTAATTATTAATTAAAAGCTGCATTTAAATAGAGTTTTCATAAGATATTTTAATAAATTGGCTTATTGGGTTTCTATACATCAGCAGTTTTAGAAAACTCTGCAAAAACATTATAAATTCCATATTTTAATATAGCTATGAATTTGTTTTTAAAATTTTTCCTACATTAAATAATCATAATGTGATATTATACTATAAACAAATTATATAAAATATTCTCAGAAGATAAAACTGAAACTTAATTTCCACTGAACTTTAGTATCATACTTAAAAGGACTCAAACACTTTGTAAATTAATGAGTTATTCAAACTACAGTGACTCCAGGGTGATTAGAACTATTCATGATGTCCTTGGAAGTAGCTGAGACTTTCAGAGAAACATTTTAGAGGGTGAAATGGCTCCAAATAATAGTATCTTTATGTCATTTTTCTAAAAACTTTATATATATATATATATATATATATATATATTTTTTTTTTTTTTTATATATATATATATATATATCTTAGTCATTTGGCCAGACAAGAAAGAATATTCTCTTTAAATCTATCACAACAAAAATCACTTCTCCTAATTGAGATATACTGCCCAGATTTATTACTATTGATATGTTAGAAATAAAATATATAAAATACTACACAAATATTCATGAATGTGCTAAAAAGACACTGTGTTGATATTTAATCATTTAAATAACTTACCTTTTACATATCTGGAAGTTGTTGCTCACCAGGGTATCTTATCAAGTCACTTGGAAAGCAAATTTAATTGTGATGCTCCCTGCCAGGACCATTTATTTCAACTAGCTTCATTTCCTGACATTGTTATATGTCCTGGGGACAACGACCTTGGCCTCATCACTGTGTCCTTGCCTCTGTTAACTCCCTCACTTCCTGTAACAAAATCTCAATACACAGTTTAGGGATGCTCTTTAAGGGAGTCGGGGTCAAAGCTTACTTTCTGGAGCCCTGAGAAATGAGACCGGAAATCTGCCAATGAGTGACCCAGGAGTGTCAGCACGGATTCCTTCCACAAGGCGTCTCTGTTGCACCTCTACAGGTGTTGGACACCCCTTAATGGGAAAGGAAGCAAACTAGGCAACTATTTGCATCTTGGGGCCCTGATTGGCCCCCATGTCACTTGAAAGCCATAAAGTAGTTTAGGATGTCAGTAATTGTTTTCTACCACACTGATTTCACAGGTTTTTAGTAAAGAACTGGGAGGTGAGACAAATTTTGATATCACTGATCTCAAACATTGTTTTTCATATCTTTCACTTCAAACATACACTACTTCTAAATTCAACTCCAATTTCATTTTGCCTCTGTTTTTGAGGACATTGCACAAAACACACATTTTCTCTACATCCATGCTGTGGTGTCTGTAATCAACTTGTTCTAGGATCATAATTCTTTCTCTAGCCTTCCCACATTACTCCCCCAATTTTTTCCCAACCCTGAAAATGAAAATAACAGATTCTATTCTCTGATTGTCAAGGATGCCATTTTCTTTTCATCTTTATGACTGCATCAGACTGTTCCAAAAATGCAGTTGAAGAGGAAGTAGGGAGGCAAGAGGAACCCTTCATTTGTAAATGACTTTTAAAGAAGACTGTGCAGAGAGGGGCTTTTTATGTTCGTTCATTCATTCAAATAGAAGAAAAAGCAAAACAAAAACACATCAGCAGTATTCTTTAAAAGGATCTTCATATGAACAGAGAAAAAGATCCACTGATTTTGATGCAGGCAATTAAGAATAAAACTTTTAGTGTTTGCTTCTTAGACTTTTTTTTACTTGTCTTTGTGATATTATACATGAAATTAAAATGCCTTGGTGTCTGTGAAATGCACATTCTTATTTCTCCAAAATTGCCCTTAAGTTACAAAATTTTATTCTTAACATTCAAGTTCATTTATTTTAGAGTGAAAAATAAGATACTCATTTTTGTTTAGGTCCTTTAGAGATTATTTCTAAGGGAAAAAAACACCAAATGTCTGTGTTTATTGCAAATATTTATGAAATATAATTTTATTACATATTGTTAAAGGATACATACGTCTAATTTTCTAGGCAAATTATATCATAATTTGATTATAGTTCCTAGAGGCTAATTTTGGATCCAGGAGACTATACAATCAACATGTAGGGTATTAAATGTGTTGGGGCTCCTAAAAGACACTCATTGGAAATCTAAACATTAAACACATTATGACAAGCATTACGATGGATGTTTTTGTTGATTTGCTTTATTTTTCAAAAACAGGAAAAAAAAAAGACTTTTGGATTGTGAATTTTCTCTATAGGGCTATTCTAAGGGTGGGAGTTTTATAATAATTAGCACAATGTTTCCTCTAACATTTTCCCTGGAGTAGAGTCACTACAAAACACCTTCTCAAAACCCATCCAAGATATTTCTCTCTCTCTCTCTCTCTCTCTCTCTCTCTCTCTCTCTCTCACACACACACACACACACACACACACATACACAGTTGTGTTGCTTCTTTTCAGGCTTGGGTACAGAGCAAAACAGACTATTGTGAAAAGATACTTGTCATAAACTGCTTTCTGTTTAAAACAACAATAGCAACAAATAACATTATTGTCAAACCTAAATCCTGACACCATGTCAGCATGCCAAACAGAAGGGGGAAGTAAACTGGCGCCTTTGGAAATGCATCAGGAAGCATGTCTCCTTACACTGAGAATTCTCTTTAAACCAGATTGAATCATTTTGAAAATTCATGCAATGGCATATAGATTGAGGTTAAGTGAATACAAGTATGAAAAGAAAATTGATGTGTTCTTTAATGAGAGGGACAATTGGGTAACGTCAAAATACTGACAGAAACCTCTCTCTGTATTTCATAATCAAGGCAAATATTGTTGACATGCCTTCTTGACATAGGAGTAAAAGCATATTAAAGCAACTAAAATAAAACTGTTGAAATCTCAAGGTCACTTGAGATAATGACTGTTGTGTCGTATAATAAGACACATTTCCCCAGTGGCACTGTACCAATAAATTCTTAGGTAATTTAGCATTCATGTGAATTATTACACATAATTGGAAAGAGAAAAGCAAAATTATTCACAGAATTGTTATTGAAGAAGTGAAGATGAAATCAATTTCTGTTAAACATACAACAGTGTCTTTCAAGTGGTTAATTTTCTTGCAATGATGAGTTTGAGATGGTCATGATACCATTCCCTGTGAGCAGCTGTATGACATCACATCTATCCACACAGTGTTGCACCTAGACATTTCCACGTCTGACTTGAGGTGCTGCTGCTACAGGATGGTGCTTGTCAAGAAGTACAAATAGCTAACTTAGTGCTTCATTATTTAAAATAAATCTCTCTTGGTTTTGTCTATACTGATTGGCCTTAAATGAGGTTTTCGTGTCATATGATTATCATATGTATGAAATTGGCAGAGTTCCTTTAAAAGAATTATTTTTTAAATTTTTATACAAATTAAATTCTTTATAATGATACATATGGCACATTAAATACAAAACTAAGTATAGCAATTTGAACATTTGAAAGAGAAGGTCAAAGGCTTACTGCCAACATAGTGCCATTTAAAAACCATGCACTATAATTTTAAATACTTCATAAAATAAATACTAAACTGGTAATGAAAACTGGGAAAGGTCCCCTGGAAAATCTAACTCCTGGCAATAGTTCTAGCTCGGACTTTGGTTTAAATCTTTACACTGACATGATCTCTTATATATGAGACATAGTTGTTATGTCATAAAACCCTACTTCCTTCAGCTTCCTATACTTATATAAATCTATCTAATTTCACAACAATTTTTAGGCTATTTGAAACTTTTTGCATAAATATAACTCATAAATTCAAATCTTGTTTTTATTGTGTAGAATAACTAACAACTCAAATGTACAGGGTAGTTAGCAAAACTGAGTCTCATGGTCAAGGTCACAAACACAAATCCTGCAGTGCCGGGCAATATACGAGGCAGTAAGGAAAAAGGTAACTAAGAAATGATTCTTCCTTATAAGTGTCCTAGCATAGTGAGAGACAATCAAATGAACAATTAAAGTGCTCTTGAATAAAGCTGTGCTAGAGAAAAGGACTAGGTGTTAAGGGAGCCACACAGAAAGAGATGTAATTCAGGGTACAATAAGAGGGTTCAAGGAAAACCTCCTGAAGGAAACAATGCTTAAGTAATATTGAGTTCCTTCACAGATCTCCCGCGTCCTAAAATCCTGCAGCAAAGTGCATCATTCCTTACCTTAGGACGGTCCTGATTCTGTGGTATGGTTCTCTCTCCATTTCAAACACATTGTCTAAATGTCTTCCACCTAGAAAATACTACCTGCTTAACTGGATTCTCTTATTATCTGCCTTCTCCAATAAAATAACCACTGGCCATTTGTGGCTATTTTAAGTCTAAATTAATTTAATTTTTAAAAATATATTATAATACAAGGAAATAAAATTAAGTACTCAGCTCATTTGCAATAACTACGTTTCAAATCCTCAACAGCTACATGTGAGTAGTGGCTACCATATCAGAGAGTGAAAAACAGAGTTTAATCCTGGCAGAAATTTTTATGGGGCAGCTGTGCTGTAGGTAGTACCTGTTCATACTCACATGTGTTTTCCATAGACTGGTCCTTCTACTAAATTCCAAGTTGGTTTGTTAACCTAATCTGCTAGGACAAAAAATCTGGTTCCAGGCTGTAGTTGTGGCTCAGCAATGGAGTATTTGTCTAGCATGTGTGAGGTGCTGGTTTCAATCCTCAGCACTACATAAAAAATAAACAAATAGATAATAAATAAAGGTGTTGTGTCCATCTACAACTAAATATATATATAAAATAATCTGGTTCCTAATTCTCATTTTACCTTCTCCCACTCATCTTCTTTTCCAATTTTAGGGATGAAATACCAAAGCTCTAAGAGTTAGGATAGAATCACTCACCCTGTGATTAACTGTGTAGGTGTCCCTAGGTATGGTTGGGAAAAGTGTTAAAGCCCAATTACTGCAGCCACATTGAAATGCTAGGATGCTCTCACACCCTTGAGCAGTGCACAGAAGGACAGAAGATTCAGGCAAATCTCAGTGCCCTGATTTTGTTTTCTTCTCATCACTTGTTCAGATACCCAGGAGAAATGGTTTATTTTTGCTAAAGCTTTTAAGAAAAATACATCTTTGCTTTGTTGAACTGATGGTGTGTTGAGATGGTATATAATTCTTTTATATTTGTTGTATAACAGGCATACCAACACTCCTTTCCTGAATGCCCTTTGTTTTTTTCAGATTATGGTAGGAGAAGGAATTCTCTACTGTTGCCTCTCCAAAAGAAGAAATGGAGTTGGACTGGAACCTAACATTAATGCTGGAGGCTGCAACTTCAACTCTTTTCTTAGAAGAGCAGTCAGATTTGTTGGTGGGTGTGAGGAGTCACAAAGAAAGGAAATGTTTTTACAAATAGAAATGTTATATTTAATTACAGATATTAAGTCTCTAAAGCTATAATTTAGATGTATAATTTAAGTACATGATGTGTTTTACATTATACAAGAAACTGTTAAAACACCAAAATTTAGGCTATCTGCAATCTATTATTTACAGTTATGGTCCTTGTTTGGAAAGCTAACTTGCCATGCATTTCAGTGTATTTTTTTCTTACCTCAAGTTGAAGCATGAATTTACTTTAAATGGTTCCACTGAATGTGTGTTCAGTTTTTCTTAATGGAGAAAAAACTTGAGCAAGCCAGTGCAATAACTCTTCAGAAGTTACTTTAGTCACATCTGTGATTTCATTTCTTGGAGTGTGTTCATCCAGAAGTTATTGCATGTGCAAATGGCAAAATGTCACAATAGTATACTGCTTCGTGGCTATTTTTCCTGTAATCTCTAACTCTTCTTTTTTTTTTTTTCTATGAGACCTGTCGGAAATCTATAGGCCTGATTAAGCAGCATCTGAATCAAATCAATTTCTAAATCTTCATCTCTTCTAAATTAGCATGGGACCATAGTAATATAGTTTGAGTCATTGTCCTTTTTTGTTTTCATAGTGAGTTAAGTAACCACCCACAATATACCACACCAACCTAAATGTTTTATAGTCACTCCAAGAAAGTCAGTAAAAGTTATTTTTATGTATGACATGTCAGTTCAAAGGAGTAGGTAGCTACATTTAATATCTAGTAGATGATTAAATGCAACCTTTTCTGTTGCAAGAGGAAATATCTGATCTAAATCATTTCCTAAAGTCTGCTCCTCTAAGCATCATATTGAAATGGTAAGAAAACAATAGGACCCTTAGCAGGATCCAAGGCAAGGAAATAAAACTCCAGGACACATAAGCTCATCTCAAAGAAAGTTTTCCCTAACATAACCAAGTGTGTGGAAAAAAGGGCATTTACCTTCTCTGAAATGCTGTCAACAACCTCAACATCTGTATACCTAAAGATTCTAGTTTTCCAAAAGCATAAGTACATTTCCCTTATTATTTAAACTCTTTGCAAAGTCCTTGCATACTTCTAGGAATAAGAAGGTAGAAATAAAATTTCTGTATCATGAATCCCAGGGTGCAGGCAGAGCAGGAATTGAAAGAGTGTTAGTTTGATGACATTAAATAGAGAAGAAAAATATAAAACAGGGTAATGTGCAAGCCAGGGCTCTTGGTCTAAAGGTGGCTAGTGAAGAATTACCGAGATGCCTTTCATAAGGATTTCTGAGTAACTCATGAATCAGAATCAGGCAATCAAGTAAGAATGAATTCAGGGAATCAAGACAATATGTAGGGAGCCAGTCAGTTCCAGGCCATGTGTACATAATCACAGAGCAAGACTCCTAAGGACAAGGACAAGCAAGCTACCACAAGCAGACATATTTTTTGACAAAAAAAGATAGAATTTTGGTGGAGATATAAAAACATCATCCCCAAATTCCAAACACTGAGGGAGGCTCCATAGCTGTGTTCCTACATTATGATTGTTGTTTCCATGACAGAACCTGCAACCCTCTTCTCTGTTTTAATTAGCATTCTAGCAT
This sequence comes from Marmota flaviventris, assembly GCF_047511675.1. Lineage (NCBI taxonomy): Eukaryota > Metazoa > Chordata > Mammalia > Rodentia > Sciuridae > Marmota > Marmota flaviventris. The sequence goes on from NC_092507.1 coordinate 84,918,548, forward strand.
GAATGTAGGGAATGAGAATGGATTTGATAGAGTTTGGTTTAACTGTTGGCTAGAGTGATGGACCACAAGAAGAAAGCCCTGGCAGCATAAAAAAAAATGCCTAGCAAGTTTAAATTTAGTTTTATTTTTGATTCATTCTTCCAATTTAATCCCTCTCAATTCACACAGTTGGTCACCTTAAGGTGTGCCAGGTGTTTCACAAGTGGCCTATGGTAGACAACGTTAAAGATTGGCCCTATTTAACAAAACTGACAAAAATGCCTTAAATTACTACTTTGGAAATACTCATTTTATTCTTAAGTATCTGTTAAGAAATTTAGGAATTTTCTATACTATCTTCTCAAAATTAACCTAGGGAAATTAATGATGACAAGCGATTTTGAGGTCTCCATGTTAAGGTGCAATAAACAGGATTGAAGCTGATACAGCATTGGCACTGACCATCAACTTGGTAACAGCTTTTTTTCATTTTGCTTGTAGGTGTTCATGTCTTTGGACTATGCTCTACAGCTCTCATTACAGATATCATACAACTGTCCACAGGATATCAGGCACCATACTTTCTGACTGTGTGCAAGCCAAACTATACTTCTCTGAATGTATCTTGCAAAGAAAATTCCTACATTGTGGAAGATATTTGCTCAGGATCTGACCTTACCGTTATCAACAGTGGCAGGTTAGAAACTGAGATCTAAGAACATTTCATGTCAACGTTTTCATTATTCAGTAACTGTTTGGGGTACTACCTTAAGCATGATATATCAGTCATAACAACTTTGATCCCCCCCCTCAATTTAACAATTTCTTTAGTGTTTGTAACAGAAATCCATTGGTGGCTCATTCCAAATCCCTCTTGTATTCTCTAGATTTTAGCATTATAGTCTCCTACTAGTCTTCATATCATAGTATTCCAGTCACACCTTAAGACTGGAATGACCTAAAAGCAAACTGCTACTCATTTGGTTTTAGGTTACCACAATTGGTTTACTTTAGGATATTTACTTTAGGATATTTAGCCAATATTTATATTGGATAAAGTGGAACACTAAAAGCCAATGTAGTAAATATCTATCTCATATCTTTTGTACAAAGAATCATGAATTTTCACTTTGGTTGAGTTTGGAAAGAGGTAACCTCTACAAGGTCATTTGTTTTCTTTGAATGAACACAGAAGATTGGAACAGCTTCTGGCCTTACATTTCAGAAAACAAAAGAACAGGAAAACTCAAGAACTACTAAAGCATTGATTTTTTTTTCAATCAATAAAGTAAAGATAAACTTTTATGACAGGAGAAAGTACCAAAGAAACTTACAAGAAATAAATTATAAAGGAATATGGGGCAATAAATGATTATGATACATTTGGATTGGTCATTCAGTGAGTTCTCAAAGATCTATCGAAGAGTGAAAAATACTTTGATAACTAATCTTGAAGAATCAGAACTCAATATTTCATGATATACATTCAAGTTCTCATGACCTTTCAATAATCAAGACCTGTCCTCAGTGATTTTAAGTTCTATTACATTATTTCATCTGTGTTAATAATAAATACCAAATAATTAGGAGAGCACTAATATATATGAATTTTATTTTTCTCAATTTTTAACCCATAGCAAAAAAAATCTGTCTTCTTTTTGGACCATCCTTTTCAGTTTTCTCTTCCACTATTCTGTCATCCAGCACACCAACCCTGATCCTTTAATTGCTTAACTAAATAAAAAAGCTCTGACATTCTTGAGACGATAATTATTTTAAAGTGGAATACACTGAGAAACATGTTGTTAAAATTGGATTTTTCTTAGGCTTTCCAGAGTATAGAAGATCTACTGCTGTGAGAAAATACTTTTGTCTTTTTACAATTTTTTGTAAATTAAATTGCATACTTAAAATCACAGAAAAGTTTTAAAGCTGTAAATCTTTAGATTTTTATGAACTTTTACTTTAACATAATTCTAATACTGAAGAACAATTATCCTTTTTTCCATTCCATTTCTATTTTTCCAACATCATTTCAATGGCGTAATCAAGAAGTTCCTTTGTCAAGCTGGTACTTATTAATACAGGAAAGCACATCCCTAGTATTCTTTAACACTAATGGTGATTAGCAGTGGCAGGTTTTTTGTTTTTTTTTAATTGCCAGGTTTTCCACAGAAAACTATACATAAGTTAAAGTTACCGTTGTTGTCTTGTGGCCTAAGTTGACCATTTTAACCACCCAGGGTTGAGATGATTGCTAACATTGTATCTAAGCTAAAAGACATAACTGGACTGTCTTCCTTTGGCAGAAAGTCGTTCCCTTCTCAACACGCGACCCTCGCTGCCTTTGCAGCCGTGTACGTTTCGGTAAGTAATTAGTTCTTTTTCATTAAATTGTGTCCTGTAGAAAATCAGAGGAACAATCATTGTCTCCAGGTGACTAATTAGTTCATAATCTTGAACAGTGCATCCCTTCAATGCAATGGCATCAAAAGCAGGAATCAAAAGCTACTATTAAAAAAATGGTACAGTAAAAAATTTTTTCTACAGTTATAATTATATTTATTTATCTTGTATCCTCTTAATGCAATATTATACTTTGTTGAGAGGGTATTGTGAAATACACGAATATTACAAGTACTAAAAGAATTATACACAAACACACACACACACAATTTTCAATATTTATGTAACAATGGTGAGATTTCTAGGTCAGTGTAAATTTGAAATGTTGTGCAATGAATAGTCATTGTAGCCCATGAAGTCTTTTATGAGGAAAATGGACTGTAATTATGTGACAACTAACATGGAGATTAAATTGTGATCTAATTCTACTGTCTCATTTTTTTTAGACTTCCATGTAATTAAATGAGAGATCTGTTATTTATTTGATGAATTTTGTCATGCATTTCCCCTCTTACCAGGTGGAGAATAGCCATAGCAGAGAGAAGAATTTTCTAATAAAATAGCTGTTCGAGCATGATTAACCCATTTCTTTCATTTTTAAGATGTACTTCAATTCCACATTAACGGATTCCTCTAAGCTCCTGAAACCCCTCTTGGTCTTCACATTTATCATCTGTGGAATCATCTGCGGGCTAACACGGATAACACAATATAAGAACCACCCTGTTGATGTCTATTGTGGTTTTTTAATTGGAGGAGGCATTGCACTGTATTTGGTAAATAATTTATTATTTTTTTTGATGAGCCACAGTTTGAAATGGAGAACTATACATACCATATTTTGCATAATAATAATTTGAACTATACATACCATATTTTGCATAATAATAATTTACTCAAAAATATTTTGTATTCATGAGACAAATCTCAGGCTGTGTCTCCATTCAAAGTTGAATTACACATCCCTCTTTCAGTATAATAATTTATTGAACTCTTTATTCTGAGCCAGAAGTTGTGGTTTAAAAATTGCTGTATTTTATCTTTACAAAAATGACATATACTATTATTAATATAACTTTACAGATGAGAAAAGTGAGTATTTGTGAAAGCAAAGGTTTGTGAAAGTGAAGGTTTAATTTGCCCAATAACACAGATGTAGGCACCTAAATGTAATTTTGTTCCAACTATCAGTAAATTCTCTAATATTGTGTTACTTTCAAACCTGATCTTCAAGATGAGTATTTGCATCATAAGGAAACTGAGATTATCCATTTTACTTGCTCATTCATTCATTCATTTTTCATATATTCAATATCCACTCTTTTCTAGCACTGTGCTGATTATTAAAACAGTGAAAATAAGAGGTTTTCTTTAGAAATTTACAATATAAAGATTACCATTAGCAATATGTTAAATGTTATAATAAGGTGTAAATGAAGCCCTTTGGGAATAGCAAACTGCCTAAGGAACATGAAGAAGCCTTTACAGAAATGATGTTTTTTTGTTTGTTTTTGTTTTTTAATATTTATTTTTTAGTTATAGGTGGACACAATATCTCTATTTTATTTTTATATGGTGCTGAGGATTGAACCCAGTGCCTCATGCATGGTAGGCAAGCACTCTACCTCTGAGCCACAACCCCAGCCCTGATGTGTTTATATTATTAAAAACATTAGAGTTTCTTAGAGTAAGGAAGGAAAGAGGGCAGTCAAGGAGAAGAAATTACATCTTCAAGGATATGGCCATGTGAAAGAGTGGAGGGTGAGGAAACAGGAGGAAGGAGAGATAAGGGGCAGATTTATAGCTTGGAAGAATGAACTAATGGTGACTTCATGAGCAGGGTGGGTAAATGATAGAGGAAACAGGTTGGTCAGGTAAAGGGGAGTTGATGAGTTCAATTTAATCAATAGGCAGCTGAATAGTTGCGTCTGAGGCTGAAAAGAACAATCAGTACTGAGATTTGTAAATGATGGATATTATTGGTAGAAGTATCAAAGTAGTTATTTGCAGCATATAAAATTGCCAAATCATAAGAATAAAAGGAGCCAGGGACTACCAATATGGAAGGAACATGCAGGAAAAAAAAAGGTAATAATGAAGGAAACTGAGAGGACCTGACAGAGAATAAAAGTTAGTTGTCTATAGCAGGAGTTCTAAATCATGTGGTCTTGTTACACTTGAGAATAGACAAGATGATTACAAAAAATAATAAAAGTACTGAAGTGTGCAATGATTTACTTTGCAATGTTGTAAACTAGCACAGTCAGGATTGTTACTTTACATCTCATTCGCACTCACATGTTTTCTTCAGTGGAGTAGAAAGGGATCACATTAAAATTAGTGTGCTAGAAATGGTGCATAAGCCATAGGAGTATTGACCAGCAATGCTACAGTAGGAATAAAGAGGCTGAGAACTGCCACTCTCTAGTTCATACATTGCCTTTGCACTGGTGTAAGTGTCCTGGAATTAGTATGGGATTTACAGATCAAAAAATTGGGGGTGAATTTCAACTTTCCTGAAACTTGCCCATTTGGGAAAGTTACATAGCCTCTTAAAAGCCTGTTTCTTCATTTATAAAATGAGGATAATAACTATCTGTGTCATAATATGAAAAGAATTTTAAAATGAGATCAGCATCCTTGGACAATATCCAGAGCTTACTGTCCGGTGGAGGAGTTGTCCAAACTTACAAATTTAAATACAATCAATAGAACATTGAGTTACTTCTTCTGGTGAGTTGTAATGGTAACAGTTTAGACTGATACTATTTAAGAGGATTTTAACCAGGAATTAAAATAGCTGTAGATGCAGAAGCTTGACTTTATTCCATTCCTGTTTGTACTCCATGATTGGAAATTTATCAGTTCTAAGTCCACGATGTTCTTCATTGTGAAACATTCTATATAATGTTAAATTCAAATAATTCCATTGTTTAGTCTTGAAAGGTTGACAGTGGTTACCTTCTGTTGAAATAAGCACCCAAGTATATATCTGCTGTTTAATCTTAAAAGCTTCCCCAAAATCTTAAAACTCAGTAGAGATTCAATCTACTATATGTAAAAAAAAGGTAATAACTTTGACTTTGAACTTTTAGCTTTTTCCAAATCTAAAACAAACAAAAAGATTGATAGACAAAATATGAAGACAAAATGAAGTAAAATTTGACTCAGACTGAGAGTAGTGGCATTAACTTAATTAAGATTCCCCCACTGAAGGTCAAGGGTAAATCTGGAAGGAACATGGGTCCACCATTTGGCAGTGGCTTCTGCCCTCTCTGCTGAGTGCACCCTGTACAAAGCTGAACAGGCAAGGCTGACCTCAATGTGAGTTGTGACAATATATTCTCTGACTTCGTTTCAAAACCGGAAATCACGTTTTATGAATGATCCATTGTTCTGTATTCTCTGCAACTCATCTGCTTTTCAAAAATAAGGTATGATTGAAAACTGAAGGCAAAATAAATCATTTAATTTTTTTAAGGTGTCACTCAACAGGGAAGTTCCCAAATCAATCCAGAAAAAAAAAAAAATGAATTGCTTTGAAAGATAGAACGAAATGTCCTTATTTCTTTCACGGTCTCCTTTTCCTCTCAGAATACACAGGGTAAATGTCAAAAACATCCAGGAGGATGGAAAAAAGAGATGGTGTCTGTGTTTCTGTACAATTAGTTCAGTTAATTAGGACAGAGCTTACTGTTTTCCCAAATAATTGTCCTGTTTATTTGTGGTTAAAAAAAAAAAAAAAAAAAAGCTTCCCCCTGGCACCTGACTTATTTATGCATGTCATGCACTCTGGGGGAAACAGCAGGTATGCGTCCTAGAGCATGATATTTATGGTTTTGCCTTGAACTAGGGCCTGTATGCTGTGGGGAATTTTCTGCCTAGTGAAGACAGTATGTTTCAGCACAGAGAAGCCCTCCGGTCTCTGACAGATCTCAATCAGGACCCCAGCCGGGTTCTAGCAGCTAAAAACGGCAGCAGCAGTGACGGGATTGCTCACACAGAGGGCATCCTCAACCGAAACCACCGAGACGCCAGCTCCCTAACAAACCTCAAAAGGGCAAACGCCGACGTGGAAATCATCACTCCGCGGAGCCCCATGGGGAAGGAGAACATGGTTACCTTCAGCAACACCCTGCCGAGAGCCAACACGCCCTCCGTGGAAGACCCTGTCAGAAGAAACGCGAGCATTCATGCCTCTATGGATTCTGCTCGATCCAAGCAGCTCCTCACCCAGTGGAAGAATAAGAATGAGAGTCGGAAGTTGTCTCTGCAAGTTATGGAGACTGAGCCCGGGCAGTCACCCCCCAGATCCATAGAAATGAGGTCAAGCTCAGAGCCATCCAGGGTGGGGGTGAATGGAGACCACCACGGTCCTGGCAATCAGTACCTCAAGATCCAGCCGAGCACTGTCCCCGGGTGTAACAACAGCATGCCTGGAGGCCCAAGAGTGTCCATCCAGTCCCGCCCTGGCTCCTCACAGCTGGTGCACATCCCGGAGGAGACCCAGGAAAACATAAGCACCTCCCCCAAGAGTAGCTCTGCTCGGGCCAAGTGGTTGAAGGCAGCTGAGAAGACCGTGGCCTGTAACAGAAGCAACAGTCAGCCTCGAATCATGCAAGTGATAGCCATGTCCAAGCAGCAGGGCGTCCTGCAGAGTAGCCCCAAGAACACCGAGGGCAGCACCGTCTCCTGCACCGGATCCATCCGCTACAAAACCTTGACAGACCACGAGCCCAGTGGGATCGTGAGAGTCGAGGCTCACCCGGAGAACAACAGGCCCATCATCCAGATCCCGTCCACCGAAGGCGAAGGCAGTGGCTCCTGGAAATGGAAGGCTCCTGAGAAGGGCAGCCTTCGCCAAACTTACGAGCTCAACGATCTCAACAGGGACTCAGAAAGCTGTGAGTCCCTGAAAGACAGTTTTGGTTCTGGAGATCGCAAGAGAAGCAACATTGATAACAATGAGCATCACCACCATGGGATCACCACCATCCGTGTCACCCCAGTGGAGGGCAGTGAAATTGGCTCAGAGACGTTGTCCATTTCTTCCTCCCGCGACTCCACCCTTCGGAGAAAGGGCAACATCATTTTAATCCCTGAGAGAAGCAACAGCCCGGAAAACACTAGAAATATCTTCTACAAAGGAACCTCCCCAACACGGGCTTATAAGGATTGAGTGATGACCATTCATTCAATCATTTGGTCGACTCCCAAAAGACTGAGTGTTGATTCTACCTGCTCCGGAGGATCGGAAAGCCTTCTCGCCAAATTAGATAGTTCACCATCCGCACGGAACTCTCTACATCTTGAGAACTACCACACTAAACTTGTAGATTTAACATCAGGGGGAGGGAAAAGCACAATGCAAAAACCTAACTAATGTGATAATGTGAAGAGTTTTCTTGAGACCTATCATCAGATTCAAAAGGTTTTGCAGAGGGCAGTATTAAAAGAAAGTGGTTTCCTTCTATGTATACTATTTTACTTCCTGAATGTGCCAACTTTGGGGATTTTTCTTTATAATTAGCTGTGGGAATCCAGAACACACAGGTTTTCTCGACAGCAGAGGCCATGCAGTATTATATATTCATTTTGCAGAATCTGCACCTACAGCTCAATATGGGTGGTGCTGATTATTATAGTACATGTACCATGTAAACTCTCAAACTCTATTTAGCTGTGAAATAGTGGTGTGCAATTCCTTGTCAAAGAAATGCTACTTTATTAAGAAGATGCTGGCTACTTTGTGTTAGAATAGGATAACCGCAGCTTCCCTGTAGTGGCTCTCACAGTCAGAAAATGGAAGGTTTATGTGCGCTTCTTCGAAATTATGCTTTCTTCAACATCAAAACTTGTGTAGGAATATTTTCAGTGAATGGGAGTAAGTAACTTGTGCTTTTTTGCATAGTTTTTCTGCTGCTTTTTATTTACGTACAGGTACTGCTAATGAAGAATCGGATTTTCAGTGAGTAAATCTGCATAATTTAAAAATACATATTGTTTCAGAAAATCTTTTGAAATTGTTGTGTTTATATTTTGCATTTTATGACTCTTAATTTATTAATTTTATTTTATGTTATATGATATGTTTTCCTGCTCTAAAAGTGAAAATAATTGACATTCCTTCAGCAGAGTAGACTGTTGTGAAGTTATAAACAAGAAATCTGAGCCAAAACTTGACATTGTGGGTTATCTTGCCAGAAATGTTGGTCAAATCTATCCTTATGTGTCTCCAACCAGCTGGCTTAGGTTGCCATCATAATAATCCAAAAATTTCATTTTGTCCTAGATATTAACCTTTTCCAATATCCTGATACCAGAAATCTACAGCCAGAGTGGTTGGATTTTACCCCCTTCCCTAAAATATTTTTTTTTTGGACACCAACAGGAAGAATCTGGGAAAAAAAAAAAAAAGCAAATTGATAAGTGAAAGTATTTTACTGTATAAATAAAGAGTGTATTTCTTCAAAATATCTGAAGGCACAGTTTTCGTGCTTAACATACCATCAACAAGATTTTGCTACCTATCTTGTTAAGCCTTGAGCCTAAATCAAAGGAAACCAATACTATCAGTAACAAGAAGATGAAAACAAAATATTTTGAAGTGTTTTCCAAGTTAAATATTTAAGGTATGAAGAAATATTGGTTCTTGGAATTTAGTATTAAACCTTTTTACACCATTTCTTAAGAATTCTAATGTACAATTGATGATTGCCAAGAGCATAAAAGGAAAAAAAAAAAAAACAGAGCTGGTTGATCTGATCTCAGCTCAGGTTTCAATGAGAACATGAGTTGTTCAGAGATGGATATTATCATATCATATCAGCTTCTACATGAAAAGGGCAGAGCTTTCTAGAAACACCAATCTCCTAAAGCATTAGGAATTTAGCTGAAACCAGCAGAATTGTAAACCCTGGCAATAAAATACAGACTCATCATGTCCCTTCTGGCAATTTCCTTCTCAGAGAGAGAAGTGGGAGTAAACCGCTGCCTTCCCCACTTCTTACCATCACCACCATCATGACATTCCTTCTGGCTGGTGCCAGCGTGCAGAGGGGAAGGTGGACTGGTTTTAGTACTCTGTAGAAGAAATAAGCTGCAGCATTTCAGGTGCAGATGATATTTCCTAATCTTTCCTATTTCTTAACAAAAGATTTTAAAGTACTTCTCTAGTCATTGAATTTTTTTTCTTTACATAATATTGATATATTCTTTTTCTACTCAAAGTGCCAAAGGCTACAGTTTTTAATGACTTAACAAATTGTACCACATTGTTAAGGAAATATAACGGTAGACACTAGAACTCAGACCTCTGCATGTATATTTGATAACACATCTTTTGTAAAAAAAAAAGATTACAAAAAAATTTGTTTACATTCCACTGGTACCTTAATTTAAAATAAATCAGACTAACAGGTGGTATCTCTTCGTAGTGTTCTATTTATCTTATTTGCTAATGGGAGCACTTCTTCCTTTGTTAGGCTGTGCTTTATTGATAAAATCAAGTATTGAATAAAGAGAGTTAATTATCTTTTTAAAGTAAATAAAATTATGAATATATATATAATATATATATATATATATAAAGTATTGTGTTTAATAAAATGTTATGCAATGTTTTCCAAACTGATAAAGTTTGTAAAGTGCTATAAATGTATTTTGTTAATTACAGATCAGAGCTATTGTGTGAGTATATTGTGCTAACATCATAGAAATAAAGATTAGATTTCTTCATCAAAATTGGAATGGTTTGGTTTTTACTTCAGACAAAGTATGAATGGATATTAAGTTAGCTGATAGAAAAACTGCTGAGGAAATAAGAATGAACCTGAATTGATTAACTCACATTTATTTAGAAGAAAGAATTGCACTAAGAAGAGTTTGTCAAACTACAACACATTTCCTTTTCTAGAAATTTTATTTTGTACTTAGCAAAGGAATTCTATTTTTTTTAGACATACACCTTTTCACTATCAATGCTATGATGCTATTGATGTTATAGCATACAAAAAGGAAAATATGAAAGAGTCAGGGTCAACACTCTGCATCAATTTTTGACTAAAAATAGTTGATGTGCATATTTCCCCTAACATTATTATCCATTGTGCCAGTTTTTCTTTAAAAATTGCTTCACTATTAGCTCTAGACTTTTCTCCCACCCATTAGCATCCATTATATGAGTTTTACTACTGATAACTTCAACATCTCATTAGCAGGTATTAGCACAAGTTTCTAGACCATGACCAGGATTTATGGTTTCATCAAATTATCATTAAATGGTATGTTGAATGCAACAGGAAGCTACCCTTGTCCAGAAATGCCACCAAATTTGTCCAACTGTTGAATAGCAATTGCATTTATGAAGACTAAGCAATTACATCACAGTTGCTGCCTACCCAACAGCCCTTATAAGCTGCTGTTTATTATAGGAAATGTCCTGATTTTAGAGAAGTTGTCATGTGAAAAAAACAATATGTGTCACAAAATGTTTGAAATACACTATTAAGCTTCCCTGGTTCTTAATATTTTCATCTCTAAAATAAGGACATTCAGCAATATTACCCTTTCTAAAGTATATCCAAAATTCCTTTCTACATTTCTATGAATTAGTATTACATATCTTATACTGTGATCACAACTACTGATGAGAAAATAAAAATAACTTACTTCCCTAAAATGACTAAGTAGTATTCTCTTCTTTGACCACAAGTTTAATAGAAGCAAACTGATTTGGCTTGCTAAGCCTAGTCAGCCATTTTACCACATACTATGTCAAAATAAGTGACTTGTAAACCCTCATCTCTCATTCTGGAACCTTCCTCATGAGGAATAAGGTAAGCATGATTCTGGGTTATGTACGTAAGAAGCCATCATTAGAGGCCATGTCATTTCTGTCTTATACAGGTTAAGTCTTTGAAGTCTTTGGGTCATTTCATATTACAACTCAAAGGGAATATAGAAATGGATGCATGATTTAGAGAATAATTTAAATTAGAAAAATATTATTGAAAGAAAGCAAAAGGAATAGAGATGGTTAAATCTAGAAGGAAACCATGGCCTGCATGATGGGGAATGGCCTGCTTATGACTAAATACTTCAGTTCCTCTGTTTGTTGAATGTGTTTTCTGCTTTTATTTTGTAGAAATCTTCAAAAATTCTGTAGTGTCAAATGTCACAGTTTGAAGATAACATAGATTTCAGTAATAGCATATGGATTATGCTAGTAAGATCGAATTATAGGAAATCTTCAGTGACCATGCTACCTGGATGCAAGAAAATATCTAGATGAAGCATTTAAAATAGAAATGATTTTTATTTCATTGCTTAGACAATTATTAGAGTCCCTATTGTGTGTATTTGTGCACCACAGCCCATGACAGAGTGGAGAAATAAGTGAAGCTTTGGTTCTGCAACCCACTCTATTTGAGAAAATTGCTGAGCATCCATTTAATTTCTTTTACACCTCCTACCTTCAGATTCTTAGTCACTATCTACAAGAAAACTCACTAAAATTCTGAAGTTACCTTTTAAAAGTAGCACAACTGACATTTAAGTGAATGCTTTTGAAGAACAAAATATATGAGAATTGTATTCACACAAAGTCTCTTTTTCTCTTACTTACCTCAGGATGCTTTGTAAGGCAGTACTGGATGAGATATTTTCTGTAGTTAGAAAGTTTCCTCCTCCCTCCACCTACTTTGGCTTATACATTTTATTCTATGACATCTTGAAAAGGTAGTGATCTTTAGAAAAATATAATTCACTCCACCTCCAGATCAATCTTTCCCATTCTGGAACTAGGTTAAATAATGACTAGAAAGTCTCACAGAAAGAGTCCTTTCAAAAATTATCTCAAAATGAGTTAAAGGACTTATATCCAAAGCATGAAATTATAAAACTTTAAGAGAAAAGAAGGAGAAAATCCCTGGCTTATAGAACTAGTCCTTTATTGGATATTGGTTTGCAAATATTTTTTTAAAGACTATAATTTATCATTTCATCCTCTCAACAGAGATCAACAGAGCCCCCTCCCAGGGTACATATGATTTATTGCCTATAATTGACAACAATTTATGTATTTAAGATGTATCCTGTGATGTTTTGATAAATACATATTGTAAAATGATTACCCATTAAGTAAATTAACATATCCATCATTTTACACAGTTACCATTTGTCTGTGTGTGGTGAGAAGATTTAAGATCTACTCTTTTAGCAAATTTCAAATATACAATATAATACTACTTATGCAATAGTACAAGTTGTAGTCATAATGCTGCACAGTAAATCTCCAAAAAATCATCATCCTGCATTACTGAAACCTTTTACCCTTTGACCATTTCTCCCCAATTCCCCCAATATCAATCAAGTCCCTAGCAACTACTATTCTATTTCCTCAAGAGGGTCATTCATTGAGCAAATGTTCTTAATTTTGATGAGGTCCAGTTTATGTTTTTTTCTTTATGAGCCATTCTGTTAAGGTCAAATCCAGAATATATAAAGAATTATCAAAATTCAATAGTAAAGAAAAACAATAGTACAATAAACAGAAAAAACAGAAAAAGTAAAATAAAAATGGATAAGAAGTTGTTCACATATTTCACCAAAGAGGATGTGCAGAGAGAAAAAAACCACATGAATACATGTTCGACATCATTAGCTATTTGGGAAATGCAATTTAAAACCATTACTACACACCTATCAGAGATATTACTATGTATCTACATACCTGTCAAAAATAGTGACAAACATCAAATTCTAGTATTAATGTAGAAAACCTAAATCATTCATACATTGCTGGTGGGAATGTAAAATGGTATAACCAACTCTGGAAAACTATCTGGAAATTTCTTTAAGAAACTAAACATGTACTTGCGCTACAGTTTGGGGCATTTGTTCTTATAAATGAAAACTTATGTTTACATAAAAAATGGTACATATATATTCAAAGCTTCTTTAGAAGTAACAGCCAAAGACTTGGAACAACCCAAAGGTTCTTCAATATGTAATTGGTTGAACAGACGGCTATACAATTACACCATGGAATATCAGTCAGCAATAAAAGGAATGATTCGCACAATAACTTGAATGAATTTCCAGGAACTATGCTGAATGAAAAGGCCAACATAAATCTTTTACATACTGTATGATTCCATCTGGTGACATTAGTAGTACAGATATAAGCAGCACACACTAGGGGAGGAATTTTCATTCTTTAACATGTGGCTTTTAAGTTTGCTTTAATTATCACAGTTTCCCAGAAGGGAAGTTGGAAGCAAAGAATGAGCACCTTTGTCTTTAAGATGACACAGAAGTGGCAGCCATCTTTTATAATCCACCCAACTAGCCCAAACTAAATCACTTTGATACAAGAGAATGTGAGGAATGTAGTCTTTAGCTGGGAGATTCTGGGACCAGCTAAAATTCTGTGCCTTCTCTAGCTAGATCAAAGAAGATAAAAATGGTTCCTGGGGGGCTTTCTAAAATCTCCTTTGTCCTTCAAGGCTAAATTTCAATCTTCTTTTATACAAAATCACTACTCCTTTCAAGTATAATCACTATACTTACCTATGTTTCACATATGAGAAAAGTAAAACACACAGAGAAGTGATTTACTCAGCCACACAACTTGTAGGTGTTCCCAGAGCACTGACAGCAAGGGACACTGTCTTTTGTTCACTTCTTAATCCCTCACAATTAATACATTACTCACCTCATTTTGGATGAATGAATCTTCTGATACCAGAGATAGCACATTTCTCAAAAAGGCTAACTAATCTCTTTCTTTTGAGAATATTTATAGATCTTTGTTGTGCATGTTCACTATATTCACTTAATCATATAATTTTTATTATTAATCAATTTGATTAATGAGGCATTTAATATGCAATGCTCACAAAACCGTAAGCTCTTTGTAAGTAGCTCCTACCACAACAGGTGCTCAATAAGTATAATAATTGAATGAATACAGGATGTCTCTTTTACTGTGAATGAAAAAAAAATCATTAAAATAAGTAAAGTATGGAATTTAACACATAAAGAGAAGTATGAAAGGATTTGGAAGAAAAATAAATGGCTGTTTATTTGATTGTTCTCTGAAGTCCCACAGTTCTTGAAAATTCATTCTAAGACTTTGAAAACAAATTTATGCTATTTATGTTTTTCTCCCTTTTCTTATTTGAAGCATCTTTAAAAAGTGTTGACACAGTATAAACTAAAGTTCTTGGAACACGCTGTCTCCTTACAATATTTATGACTTAGCAATAGTTGTTTGTTCAAATGTTCTCACCCCCACCATGATTTCTGTAGTGAAGGCAAGTGCAAATAAAGAGCACCTGCTTATTCTATCAGTAAAAACAATAAAAGCAACAGAAATCTAAGAAAACTCTTTATAGTCAGGCATTTGAGTCTGTTTTTTAAACTCAAACTCCTATAAGAGTCCAGGACCTATAGTGATTTCATGGTATTTGGCATAGCCATTGGCCTCTAATTCCCAACCAATCTGCTAATAGGATATAGTTTTTAGATTTTTTAGAGTGTTAAAAGAGTCTTTAAGTGGACTCAGTTTTCTTTTTTTATTAATAGGATTAATAATCTAGGGTAATTGTGAGAATAAAATGACTAGCTATCATTAAAACTTTTAAAAAGTGCATTGTGGCATTTTAGCATGAAGTATATAAGTTCATTCTTATATCCTTTATTTTTATTTTATTTATTGATCTCATTTATGTATTATTTTATTTTATTTCCTTATTCTTTAGCAGAACTGTTTGTTTTTTCAGTGTTTGGACCCTGTGGTTGTCCTTCACTGATGTGGTCTTATCCTTCCACTTGCTGGAATTCCACATTCTCAGAGTTTCAGTCACATTCCAGGTGAGGTAATCCTTCTTGGAATCATCTTTCTCATCTCTTTCTATAGAATCTCCACAGCTGACCCATCAACTCACTCTCTTCTATTTGTCTATTGGACATATGCAGAGACTTCTGTTGCCACGGGGGATCCAAGATATGGTGGGCAGCTTTTATGGACCTCTTTGTTTTTATTCATCAAGCATTACATGAAATATTATGAGTATGAATCGATGATAATTCACTATATGAGGAGTTCATAGACTGGTAGGGAAGAAAAAGACATAACAAAAGGGTCATTCAGTGTGATAGGTCTCTAGGTACAATTGGGACACAAAGAATCATTAGAATCATTTTAGTCATTAAAATTCAAAGAGAAAAATTTTACTCTGAAATGAGAAGATTTTTTAGTAAATGCATAATCAAGGCATATCATTATAATTATTGGAACATGGTTATCTCTGCAACTCTGATAGCTTGTCTTCGACAGACAATACATCATAAACAGATCCTTATTCCAATGACCACAATCAGCTAATCAGGGCAGAATCTCTAATGTTGTTGGATATACATAGAATTAAGGCAGGTACTAAGAAAAAAAAAAAAAAACAAGAGATTTCTAATTCTACTATTAGAAAATGGACCTGGACAGTGAAAAGCCAACTTAGTAAAATATGTCAGGATTGCCAAGGAATTAATCTTCAAAGATGAACTCCTGAATTCTATATAAATTCCATCAGGGTCCAAAGAAGTGAATTGTGAATGAACGGTGATAGCAATATCCTTAAATTCTCATCTAACCTGAAATTGAGAACAATAGACTTCAAGGGATTGGATCAAACAGAAATATCAGTCAGGATCTCAGTTGGTAATGGATTGAATCCTTAAAGGGTTTAATGGAGGAAATTTGGGATAAAGGGACTATTTATTTTTGCACAGAGGTGTGAGTGAATCAATAAAAGACAGTAAAGCAAAAAGGAACTAACAGCAACAAATCATGAATATCTCCAAGCATAAAGAGAAGGTGAATTTGAGTATTGCTGAATAATGGTTCTAGGCTACGGGTGGGGACAGCAATGAAGCATCTCTATAGAGCCTCATACCCTGGGAAGTTAGCATGCTTTTGTGTCCTCTGCCTGACTGCCCACAGGGTTATTCTCCCTTTTGAGAATAGCTATTATGTATTGAACTTTATGGCTCCAAAATTCAAATGTTGAAATCCTACCTGTCTGTACTTCAGAATATGGTCATATTTGGAAACAGAATTTTTATAGAGATAATAAAGTTACAGTGAGATATTTGAACTCAAATCTAGTATAACTGAAAGTCATATGCAAAGGAAAAATTCAGAAATAAAGGTTTATACAGAGGAAGACAATTTGAAAAAAAAAAATAGAGAAAAGACAGCCATATACATCTACAAACCAAGGAGAGAGTTCTGAAAGAAATCCTTACCTCACAGCCCTCAGAAGGAATCAACCGTGGCCACAATCTTGATTTTAAACTTATAGACCTCAAAACCATAAGACAATTTCTATCATTCAAGTCATCAAACTTGTGGATCCTATGGCAGACCAAGAAAACAAACACGAAAGCTAAGCCCTGAGCTCTCATAAAGCTCAGCACTGGATTCACCCCAGAAAGAGCCCCCTCTTCAGATCCTGGGTGGAAGAGGTCAACATGTGCAGCAGACGGCACTGCCACCAATGAGGATGGAACTCAGTTAATAAATGGAAATCACTCACCAGATCCATGACCTTGGGCAACCCTCACCCTTCATGAGAATTCCTCATTTATAAAGAGGATAATGATGATTATTTCCAATTATCTGTTGTGAGAATTAAGTAAGATATAAATATAAGATTATAAGTTTAGACCCCATTGACATTTTTATCAACCATTTCAAGGGTCACAGCCTTCTAATATTTTTAGGGACAAAAGGCAGGTCACCATCCCAGTCCCTCTCTTGAATTGTCCAACCCTAAGTTGCTTTTCAACATGTGGTAGTGATAGGTGTTCCTGCTATATTCCTGCAGCCTTCCCTGCTTGTCACCATGAAGGGCTCTTGCACATGGGGGCTTAAACACAGTGCTGTTTCCTTCACTATGTTTTAATGAGGTGGAAATATAGGGAAGGTAAATTCTCATTACTATTCTAATCTTTTGTTCTCCACACTACTATACACGAGTCTATCTCAATGAATCCAAATAACCAAAGGCAATTATAAACCCAAGAGATAAAAATATTAAGACTTCACACTCAAAGTTTATTTCCTGCAGTTGAAAAAGAAACCAGGAAGTTAAATTCTTCAAAAGGACCCATCATTGCTTACCTCAGTTTCTCATTTTGCTTCTGTTTCTTTAAGTCTCTTAAAAGTACCTTTTCTTCTTTTTAATTCCCTGTTGAACAAATGCATCTCCTACCACATGAACTGGTTTCACCCTATTCTCTCTACATTTACTTAAGCTTCTAAGTGTCAGAATAGCATCCTGGGAGGAGAGGGTCAGGGCAGAGTCTTTGAGGAGCCTTGGCTGTCCAAGTCCACCAAGAAATAAAATTTTGATGCTTTGAGATTCATCAGAATGAGCTGAAGACAAGTCCCCCAATTCTTCCACCTGGGTAACTAAGGAATATCCACCATCCCTCTCTCTGGCTTAAATGCTTCTCTGGTTGAAATCTTTGCTTCTTTCCTAAATACCACTATCTCAGTTTTCCTTCTCATCTCTGAGTTTTTACATTTCTTCTTCAGACTAGACTTTTATGTTTCTTAGTTTTCAAGGACAAGTGTTTATGAGCTTTCATCTTATTTGACATGATATTCCTAGGATTAGTTTTCCTTTGTCTTAAGTTTATCATTAGGTTTATGATGTTTCTTTCCTCCTAAATTTTTCTCCTGCACCCCAATCCTAAGAACCCAATTGGGGTTTCCTTGATTAAGCCTCAAGTTCTAATTTGAGCTGTTCTTTTAGGAATAGCTTTTTGTTCAGAGACTGTGTGAAAACATCTTCACTGCCATTTTATCTTAAACTAAAATGTCTAGATTGTTGTTTAAACACATAATTTACTAGATTATAATGAGCCTGGGTCTTTCAATTTTTGCTTATCAAAATGCTGTCACCTATCACATTTTTTATTTTTCTAATTTTTCAATGTATTTTAATTAATTCCTTAATCAAATTCTGAAATCCCAGCTAAAATTAAAATGTGTACTTAAATATGATATTACCATTATATTTAAATGGTGTAGATAGCAGTTAGAAATCCAGGAAATACACACACACACACACACACAAATATATATATATATATATATATATATATATATATATATATATATATATAGCCAGGTGTGGTGAATCCACCTGTAATCCCAGCCACTTGAGAGGCTGAGGTAGGAGGATTGCAAGTTCTAGGCCAGCCTCTGCAACTTAGCAAGACTCTGTCTCAAAATAAAAAAAAAAAAAAAATATAAAGGGCTGATCATGTGACTCAGTGGTTAAGCTCCCCTGGGTACAATCCCTGGTACCAAAAAACAAACAAAACAAAAATCCTGTATAATATAATAAAAACAAGAATTAACAGGTTTTTTTTTTGCATGAAAGTAAACTGCAATTTTGATTAAATAAACATTAAGTATAACAATTTAAAAATTCTAAATCAATAAATAATTTTTACATAAGAGAATTCAGGATAATAAATTGAACCATGGATTCAGTGAGGTAACTTCTCCCTAATTCTGATCTCTTCAGTTAAAAAAATATTTAGTTTTCTTTCTGAAAAATTTCATTGTCTGAAAAATTATTAAAAATTGAAAAAATAACCGATTTGATCAGAAATGGTTTCTCTTAAAGCTATCAATACATTTAGCATAAATTTCATAACGTCTTACAGTCTGAAAGTTATCATTTTTTCACCTAAGCTTATGTAATAATGTTACCTCAGCCCCTCTCCCAAATTTTCACCAAGACTATTTAATGGATTATGTTTATTTTCCCCTAAAATAACCACTTAGTAAAGGATTTCTAATATATGTCAAGCTAGGAGAAATGAAGTTTCCTTAGGTTTCTTTGGCATTTGATCTTATCCCCTCTTCCAACTCCTCACTGCTTTATAAATTAAGACAAATATTTCTGCATGCTCTCTTGACAAAATCTAGAACAGGAAATTTCTACAGTATTTTAGTCTAAATGACAAATCATTGGAAGAGTTATTCTCTTCTCCAAACACTCAGAACAGATCAGGCATGTCTAGTGGTGGCTAGCAGCCCCTTGCCATGGAAACAGGTCTCTGACTAGTTGCATCTGTGAATCTCTCAGTGCATAGTGGCAGTAACAAAATCCTGATTCTGCAACACATCTTAGCCTATTAACTGTGCAGCAGGTGTTCCACACATATTGATCACTTCTTGTTTCACCTCTTTCACTTGAAATAGGAAAGGAAAATGTCTAGTTAAATACGGTCACTTGGCCACACATGTAACTTCTCTTCCTTCCCAAACTCCAGTAAAGCAATATAGGAATGTAAAAAGATATATTTACCCACAAGATAAGTTAATGGTATTTTAAAATTATTTTGCAAGTAAGAGAGCATATACTAGAGTGGTAACAATATTATTGTAAAAGAAAAAGAAAGAAATCTTACAACCTGCATACCCACAGAGAATAGCAATGTTACTGGTTTAATATTAAGATAAAAATTGAATAATAAAGAATATTTCTCAGGAGCAAAGAACCTAGGGTTAAAAGTTGAAAAATCCCATCAAAAGTTCAACAAATTAGTGAAAATAAAAACACACACCAAGATATTGTATTGAAATTTAAAACAATAAAAATATTTTTAATGTTTTCTAAGAGAACAAGGAAGAAAAGAAGTCATCATATGGCATCAGTTTTTATCATCAATACTAGATGTAAAAAGATAATAGAGTAAAATTCATAGATTCATACTTAAGAAAAAAATATTTTTGACCTAGGAAAACATACCCACCAATCATAAACTTACTAATAAAAGGAAAACATTTCTCCATTCATCTGTTGTAGGGCACCTAGATTAGTTCCATAGTTTGGCTATTGTAAATTGAGCTGCTATAAACATTGATGTGGCTGCTTCACTACAGTATGCTGATTTTAAGTTCTTTGGGTATAAACTGAAGAGTGGGATAACTGGGTCAAATAGTGGTTCCATTCCAAGTTTTCTGAGGAATCTCCATATTCCTTTCCAAAGTGGTTGCACCAATTTGCAGTCCCATCAGCAATATATGAGTGTATCTTTCCCCACATCCTAACCAACATTTATTGTTACTCGTATTCTTGATAATTGCCATTCTGACTAGGGCAAAATATAGTTCTGATTTACATTTCTCTAGTTGCTGGAGATGTTGGACATTTTTTCATACATTTTTTGACCATTTGTATTTCTTCTTCTGTGAAGTGCCTATTCAGTTCCTTTGCTCATTTATTGATTGTATTATTTTTTTTTCCTTTTTGGTGATAAGTTTTTGAGTTCTTTGTATATCCTGGAGATTAATGCTCTATCTGAGGTGCAGATTATAAAGGTTTTCTCCCATTCCATAGGTTCTCTGTTCACATTCTTGATTGTTTCCTTTGCTGTGAAGAAGTTTTTGAGTTTGATGCTATCCCAATTATTGATTGTTGATTTTACTTCTTGTGCTTTAGGAGTCTTATTGAGGAAGTCAGTTCCTAAGCCATCATGGTAGAGTTGGGCCTATTTTTTCTTCTAGTAGGTACAGAGTCTCTAGTCTAATTCCTAGGTTCTTGATCTACTTTGAGTTAATTTTTGTGCATGGTGAGAGATTGAGGTTCAATTTCAATCCATACTACATATGGATTTCCAGTTTTCCCAGCACCACTTGTTGAAGAGGCTATCCTTTCTCCAGTGGATGTTTATGGCACCTTTGTAACTGTATTTATGTGGGTGTGACTCTGTGTCTTCTATTTTCTCCCATTTGTCTTCATGTCTGTTTTGGTGCCAATAACATTATGTTTTTGTTACTGTAGCTCTGTAGTATAATTTAAGGTCTTGTATTATGAGGCCTTCTGCATCACTTTTCTTGCTGAAGATTTCTTTGGCCTATTTTCCAAATTAATTTCTTGATATGACTGTTTTTCTATTTCTACAAAGAACATCATTGGAATTTTGATAGTAATTGCCTTAAATCTGTATGGAGCTTTTGATAGTATGTCTATTTTTACAATATTAATTCTACCTGTCCAAGAATATGGGAGATCTTTCCATCTTCTATGGTCTTCTTCAATTTCTTTCTTTAGGGGCTGGGTATATAGCTCAGTTGGTAGAGTGCCTGCCTCACATGCACAAGGCCCTGGGTTCAATCCTCCATTGCAAAAAAATAAAAAAAAATAAATAAATTCTTTCTGTAGTTTTCTATATACACAATGGAATATTTAAAAAAATTATTTGCTGAGGAACCTTTATTTACGTATATGCAGTGCTAAGAATCAAACCCAGAAGCTCATACATGCTAGACAAGCATGATATCTCTGAGCTACAACCTCAGCCACACAATGAAATATTGCTCATCCATAAAGAAGAATGAAATTACAGCATTTGCAGTAAATGGATGGAACTGGCAAAATAATGCTAAGTGAAATGAGTCAACCCCAAAACCCATAGGCAAAATGTTCTCTCATATAGTGGATGCTAACCCACAACAAGAGAGGAGAAGGTTAGAAGTTCACTGGAATAGACAAAGGGAAATGAAGGGAAAAGTGGGTTTGGGAATAAAAAAGACAGTAGAATGAATTGGACATACCTATCCTATCCTTATGTATGAATACACAACTAATGTAACTCCACATCATGTACAACCACAATAATGGGATCCTAATTGGAACAAGTTACACTTATTCTGTGAATGTATAATATTTCAAAATGCATTCTACTGTCATGTATATCTAGAAAGAGCAAATAAATTTTTAAAAAGTAAAAACTTTCAAAAATGCATGATCTTTGAAAACTTATTTCTTATATACTCTTTAATGTAACCACTTATTAATTCATTCATTTATAAATATATAATGAACTCTCTATTTTTATGACCATATGCACTTTTAATTATAATAGCTTTATAACATATTTTGAAATCAAGTAATGTGATGCCTCCAGTTCAGTACTTTTTGCTCACTATTGCTTTGGCTACCAGGATCTTGAAGTATAGAAAATGCTACAGATTTTTATGTTTTCTTTTTAATTCGGCAACATTACTATATTTTTTAAAATCAACTCTAACACTTTCCTGATGGAATCTTCAGAATTCTTTTTAATGTACAGACACATCAATCAAAGGTACATGACAGAACAACCAGAAATAAATCCTCATATACAGTCAACTGATTTTTGACAAAGTTGTCAAGAACATACATTGGGAAAGGACAATCTTTTCGACAAATGGTCCAGGAAAATGAATGTCCAAATGCAGAAGAATGAAATCAAATCCTTATCTCCCCCCAGGTATAATATCAACTCAAAATGGATTAAATATAAAACCTGAAACTCTAAAACTACTGGAAGAAAACATAGAGGAATTTCCTTGACATTGGTTTGAGCCCCAAAGCACATGCAACAAAAGCAAACATAGACAAATGGGATTATATCAAATTAAACACTTTTGCATGACAAAAGAATCCGAGTACAAAGATCATTTGTGGAATGGGAGAAAATATTTGCACACTACACATTTGATAAATGACTAAAACATAAAATATTCTAAAAGAAAGTGAAACAAGTTGATAGTAAGAAAAAAAAACTTACTAAAAAATGAGTATAGGACTTAAATGGACATTTCTCAAAAGGAGACAGAGAAATGGTCAACAGTTATGTGAAAAAAAAATGTTCAACATCATTAATCATTAGAGAAGTGTGAGTTAAGACCACAGTGAGATATCACCTCATATCTCTTAGAATAACTATCACAAAAAAAGTGAAAGATAAGTGTTGGAGAGGATAGGAGAAATGGGAGCCCTTGCACACTGTTGTTGGCAATTAAGTTTGTACAGCCATTATAGAAAATTGTTCAAAAAATGTAAAAATAGAACTACAATATGACCCAGCAATCCTAGTACTGAATATAGACATAAAATACATGAAATATACTTGGACATGTCAAAGATATCTACACTTCTATATACAGTGAAGCATTATTTTCAGCTATCAAGAAATCAACCTAAATATGCATCCGTGGGGTGAAGAGATAAATAAAATGAAATTTAATATATATATATATATATATATATATATGGATAGATAGATGAGAGATACATAGGTAGAATGAAATAATATTCAGCATTAAAAAGAAAAACAATCTGTATTTGGAACGATGTTAATAAACCTGGAGGGCATTTTGTGAAGTGAAACAATTCAAGCACAGAAAGATAAATTCTGCATGATCTCACTTATATGTGGACTCTTTAAAAGATAAACTCATTGAAGTATAGAATAGAATGATGATTATCTAGGTTGGAGGGGATCTAAGCGAAGGGGAGAAGAAGGTCAAGGTTACCAAATTTTACTTGAGTAATAAGTTTTAGTAACCACAGTGTGATTAACATTGTTAATAATAATGCATTTTACATACATTATATCTCAAAGTTGATAACAGAGTAGATTTTAAATTGTCTCTGTATCAAAAATGATAAAGAGGTAAAAGGATGGACATGCTAATTAGTTTGATTTAATCATTTTACAATGATTATATATAGCAAAACATTGCATGGTATTCCATAAATATAATTATTGTTATATTATTGAATTATTTAGTGGGTATCTACCTAAGTACACTTCTGTGTGCTGGACATAAAGCATGGGAAAAATGTTCTTGCTTCATGATGCTTAGCTAGAGGTACTAGAGGATCTGCTTCAACAAATGAAGGAGTAAACATGAAAGGAGACACAGGATTCAAAACCACAAGTCTAACAAAAACAGTGAAGAGAATCTCTGGAGTTTAGCTGCAAATAGGGCCAGAAAAAAAAAAAAAAGTCCAGATTGGAGCAGGAGGCTGGAGGGCGGTGGGAAATATTTCATTAGAAACAGAGTTGAACCGAGTGCATCTGAAATGTTTGAGCATCTGGAGGAACGATTGCTAGCAATTTGACAGATCTCGAAGCATTTGGGAGGCAACTGCCAATTGGAATGTTAAAAGAAAAACTAAACAAATCAAAAAACCATCTCTTCAAACTTTTAGACAAAAAGAGAGAGATGTACATTCTTAACTGCATAGTGAATGACATTTACATAATAAGGAATAATAGGAGCACCAACAGTTGATTTAACTTAAATTTGTACAACAGGAAAGTCACCATTACCAGAGGCTTTGATAAGAGTCTTAGGGAACCAGCAGAGAAGAATCGGACTGGAGTGAACTTGTGAACCAATAGGAGAAGAATTGGAGACACAAATGCAGGTGATACTTGCTGAGAGTTTCAGCAAATTTTCATCTCACCATCACTAATGATATTTCATTTATACAATTGATGCTTCAAAAAAGCACACTTAAAATGTAAATTTATATGGAAAATATTTTATATATATATATATATATATATAAAATATTTAGAATATATATATATATATATATATATATATATATATATATATATATATATTCTTTAAAAGTTATACTAGTTAAGAACTCTTTTACTCATACTCCTCTTCCCTGGCCAAACTTTGTATCTCAATTTTAAGGATTAAGATGAAGGGTTTATAACCACTCAGTGAAAAGAAAGATATTAATCTATGCTTACCTATTCATAGACATTATAAAATCATCTTTCCTAGTCCAGACCAAACATATTAGCCAAGTTTCTCCAGTCTGCTGAGTCTAATACCAAATAACATCTCTGAGAAAGAATGAGGTGCTCGACTGGTCACTTTTCTGAGATTAAACCAAATGAGGAAAGTAGAATTGTAGATGACAGGCATTCCACTTCAAATTGATGTTGAGTGCCCATAATAATACACGATCTTGGAGATTCCTGTGTTGTTCAATTAACCACTGCATCAGCATTTTTAAACACATTTTTTTCTTTAAATAACCATGAAAGTTAGTCCTTGTTTCAAGACTGCCTAGCAACCAGCAGCAATCTTGTTACTCCCTGAACTAATGAGAAAGTAACTGCACAACCTGATATGAAAAGCCTTTGTATGGTGTGTCCATGGCAGATGGAACATCATTCTGTTGAGATAACCCAAGGGCCATTCTGAGTGAGGTTCTCACAATTCCCCATACCCTCAGGATCTCTTATCCTCCTATTTGCCTCATAAACACACCCTTATCTAAGTTCTGGACAGTCTTTTGCTCAGATATTTGGGGAAATATTGTCCCTCTTGCTTTAAGTCACTAGAAGAACTGAAGCCATGCCCCCGAAATTCACGTAGCTGGCTAAGAGTCATATTTCCACAACCTCTATTACTTGGGAGTTAGGTTCTGTAGGTGTTGAACCCAGTTTTCTGGTCCTCACACTATATCTGCACCATAGCTGCCTCTTCCTACATCCTGCTTACTCAATTAGTCCAAATCCTGGGTACTAGTATGTGGATTATATTTGGATGGAATCTTCAGGAACATTATGCCCTTAGTCTTCTCAATTCTATACTTCAACATTATTCTTTATGGGCCACAGACCAGTCTAGTCTCTGCCTTCTATGGTTTGCATTTCGGTTTGTGTAATCCTTTCTGTCCCCTAAATCAAATCCTATATTGCATTAAGCCTACTGCACAGCTAAGGCATACATCCTAAATCTTCAAGAAAGAAATAAAGTTTTCTAAAATTAATTTTAACATATATCTGGTTTGCAATCATTCTGGAGTTCAGATTTGATCATCTGTTGCAACTTTAAAAATAGACAAAATGGCATTCCAAACCAATCAGATCTGGTGATCCTATAGATTTGTTTTTTTAAATATTGGAACCAGGGAGAAATAATGTAAAAGGGAAAACCTTGAGAATGAAATTGACCCAATTATGCTATTCACATATGAATTCTATTTACAATGAATCTATCTTTATGTATATCTATAAACCATCAATTAAAAAACAATAAATAAATAGAAGGAAGACCAGCAGAGAAGAGCAAGGGGGAACATATAGAGGGAGTAGGAAGGGAAAGTAGAACTAGTTGGGACTAAAATTGATAAAATAATATTCCATGCATGTTTGAATCCCAGTATTATGTGTAACTATAATGCACTAATAAAAACATTAAAGAAACAACTAAATGTTAAAAGGTTTCTTTCAATATAAAAGGAATTATTTTGGGGCTGGGGATGTGGCTCAAGCGGTAGCGCGCTCGCCTGGCATGCGTGCGGCCTGGGTTCGATCCTCAGCACCACATACAAACAAAGATGTTGTGTCCGCCGAAAAAAAAACTAAAAAATAAATATTAAAAAATTCTCTCTCTCTCTCTCTTTAAAAAAAAGGAATTATTTTAATCTATTTTCAGTGATCAATTTTATATGTAACTGGGATATTCTCTGTGATTATCACGTTATTCAGAATACATTAAATAAAACAAAAATATAAAAGAGAAAAATAAAGTTGAGAATCAAGCTTAAGACTCACTGCTTGTTTGTTGTTGTTGTTCTTTCAAGAGTAGTGATCCACAGAGACATTCACCATGTTTGCATTTTAATTCCATCACTTTCTACTTATAAGTGAATATAACTTCATTAATATAATTTTTCATTTATTCTTAATCCTGGTCAAAAAATGTGTTTAGGGCAGTTGTTAGGAATAAATTATGTACAAGAATCAGGAAATAACAGAGTTGCAAAGCTACAAAGGAAAAGACTGAGCAAACAAAATGGTTTGCCACAAATATATTATATCAAAAACAGACAAAAATACACAGTGTATCAGAGGACAGTATATTACAGCACAGCAGAAACACAGAAGCATCAAATAGTAGCACTGATTTCCCTGCCCCCAACTACCGAGAAGTGAAACCCTGGATTCAGTTAGTGTTTAGAGGTAGGAACCCAGGTCTAAGAGCTCAGCACACATTTTATCAAGTAGTAAGAAGACCATTTCCCCTCCACCTCCACTGGGAGCAAGCAGTACCAGAGTATTCATGGTCTAGTCACATTGAACTACTTGATATCAAACAGAACTGGTTAAATAAATGGTTCTGGATCAGAGGATGCTTAGACCTTTCAATTAAACATGTTCAATAAGGACATGCATTGATTATGGGGACCACAGCTGACTGCATCTCCCAATGGTAAGCTAATAATCCTTCACTATAATTATTTTAAACATCTCCAAAGCATATTTGTGATGCTTTTTTTTTATATAATAAAAGAAAAGTGTGGGCTTGATCTTTGAAGAAATTAATTTTTTTCTAATTGTATATTTAAGCTTAATTGAATTTGTAAAATTCATGACCTGGAATTTGTGAAAGCTGTTAAAAATATGTTTGCAGTTGTATTTTAAAATCAGTGCATAGTTCTATTTAGAAACACTCTAGTAATATGAATAAGGGCTGAGGATATAGTCAGAAGGTTTGGTTTCAAGTCCTAGATCTATCATTTACCTGTAGTGCAATCTAGGAAATTACCTCTTCAGTCTCTCTGAACTTCCATTACTACCTGCTAGTTTGGAAATTGATAGTCTTGAAATGCCCATGTGTCAAAGGCTTTGTCCCCAGCCTCTGCAACTATTGGAAAGTGGCTGAAACTTAAGGAGGTGGCACCTAATGGAAGGAAGTCAGGTCATTGAGGGACTCATCCTGATTCTCTGATTCTCTTTTTGCTTGCCAGTCACCAAAAGATGACCTTGCCTTCTTTTCCCTGTGTTTCCACCATGCTGCACTGTGCCATCATAGGCCCAAGGCAACGGGGACAAGAGACTAGGAACTGAAACCTCTGAAACCATGAGCCAAAATAAAACTTTCCTCTATTTAAGTTTATCCTTGCACATATTTTGTTACAGTAATTGAAAGCTGACTATACACTGCACTTGTAAAATAAAAAGTAATACCAGTTCTAAAAACAAAAATATAAGAAAGAAAACACATACATACAAAGATTTTGAGAATCAAATGAATGATAGATGACAATTTATTTTAAAACTGTAAAAAAATTTTAAAATTGGCATAAATATAAGTTACTCAATAAATTTAATGTTGCTTAAAACTCACATTTCAGCTGCTTTGTTGTAAATAGTTGAAGGTATAAATCTAATGGGCTATGACATATTCAAGTAAATGGTTTCAGTAAACAGTTCAAATATTTCTTTGTGTTTGGGAGACATTTTCAATACTCAAGTATGTGTCCCTGTAATTCAGCTGGCTGCCACCAAGAGATACTAGTGCTATGTGTGTTATATTAGACTATAACGTTTAGTTCTGATATCTCAGTCTAGTGATTGATAATAAATAAGCTACTTGATATTTATGAAGAAAAATAAATAAATCTGAAAAAATTTTAAAAGCATACATTTATATAACATAAAAAACAGCATTCAGAACAGAATTTTGAGAAACATAAAACCCAGTCTAAAACAGTTTTGTTTAAATTCATTTGCATAAATCAGCACTTAAGGGAGAACTGCATTCTGCCTTCTCTGTCCCCTCCTAAAAGCACTGATGTCACCCAGTGTGGAATTAAAATGGCTCCCTTTCTCAACTCTCTTCAAAACAGTGGGGCTCAGGGTGCATGACAGGGTCCAGTGTTGCTGTTTAAGAGCACCACAAGTGGTATTGTTCTTGCTGTTGTTAGGGCAAGGATGTGTATGGTGCTATGGCAAGACAGGAACAAGACCTTACATTCTTGATCCAGTGTAGAACTCCAGTACCTACTCAATGCACATCCATTCAACTTAAAGGCACCATCCAGATTTGGAGGAGGTGAGGTAATAACAACTACAGAGGCAGAGCATATTGAGTTTTAAGCATATCATCACAAAGTGTTACCCCCACTTAATATGAGAAAAATGATGAACTGAAAGATTGAGAGCTGAGCTCAATGTCATAAATCAGGATTTAACCCTAAATTTTTTAGATTCACAGTACGTCCCTTATCTGACTGTCTGTATATAACATACCCTTACTAGTTTTATTATTATTATTTTATTATTAATGTAAAAGTTAACTCTTTCTAAAAATAATAAAACTGATAATACTGTAATGAAAAAATTCAGCATCAAGTTCAAGTCCCAAAAGCTATACTGTAATTGGTACCCTGAAAATATTGTGACTTCAGAGTCATTCATAGGTACTTAGCCACTTCATTTCACAAATTAAAAAAAAAAATCAGGTTATGCACTAAACTAGGCTCTGAGAAAAAAAATATGAATAAGAAATGATAATTGCCCTCAAAGAATTTTTGTTCTTCCATCACTAATGAAAGAATCTTGTTAAATGTAAATGACCCTTTCAGCTATCTCTAAATTATTAATTTAGTGTATTTGATAAAAAGAAGATAGACTTCTACTTTCTGATTAGATTTTCAACCTTTCCTTTTCAACTGATCTTACATCTTCCACATCAAGGCAGCAAAATATTAAGGGGAAAACAAATGCTATACATCCCTGTACTCAAAGACCATAAAGTGTGGCCATCCAACTCACTTTCCAATTCAAATCCGATTAGTAAAGTAAACATACTTTCAGAGGACGTCCATTCTCTTCTTTTTTATTTTTCTATTTTCATTTTTTTTGTGATGCTAGGGATTGAACCCAGGGCCTTGTGCATGCAAGGCAAGCAGTCTACCAACTGAACTATATGTATCCCCAACTCCCGACTTCATTCTCTTCTACCTCTAATTAATCCTCTCTTCCACAGCAATTTCCTTTTCTGTGTTGATATTAAGTCAACTTATATTGAACAAATGTGTTGAATTTTTAGTACTAAAATTTTAGCGTATGTCTAAAACATATTAAACAGATGACAAAATTTTATTTTAAAATAGCCAAAACTTTTTCATTAATTTTTAAAAAACATGTACCTTCATGCAAGTACTATAAATAATTTCATGGAAAACAAAGATTGCTTCATAAAAAAACTACACTGTGGTTTAAATTTTAATAATTTTACATTAGAATTACTCAGTTCTAGGACAGGGCATATTATATATATAAAATATGACTCAGCATAATATTTTTGGTGCCCAGCATCATGTCTTGGAGTTGAAGAAACTATAAATCATTTATATGGATTTATTAAGTCCTCCTAACAACTTAGTAATTCTTAATACTTCAATTTGAAAAATCAGAGACAAAAACCCAAAGAAGTTAAACTACTTTGTCAAACTTGTTATTGACAGACCAGACTCCTAAATCCATGGTTTTGGGATCACAGCTGTGACCATGATGGTGTTCCACAGAATTTTGGCGTTTCCCCACTTCTTGATAAGTGTCAGGCTCTAAAATGCACATCCATTCAACTTAAAGGCACCATCCAGATTTGGAGGAGGTGAGGTAATAAATTAATTCACCAAAAGTGTATCAAGGGAATTTCACCTGAAAAATTCCTTATCAATAGCAAAATAAAAATAAAAATCACTGATTCCTTCGATTGCACAATTTTAACAGAGACCTTGTTCCAATATAAATTCAGTTTATTTTATTTTATTTTTTGTACTAGGGATTGAACCCAGTTGCCTTTTTTATATTTTATGTAGAGACAAGTTTTCGCTAAGATGCTTAGGGCATCACCAAGTTGCTGAGACTGGCTTTGAACTCAAAATCCTCCTGCCTCAGTCATCTAATCCACTAGGATTACAGGTGAGTTTATCTTTTAAGATAAAGGTAAATCAAGTCATTTTTTGTCAATTTTTTAAAAAATTACTTCAGTTTATTTTGAGTTTTCAGATGTAGTCTTGGGGGGTGGGGGGAAGTAATGCCTCTTCCAAAATCCATGCCCAGCCTGATCAAGAACCTGCTGTCTCTAAACTTGATTTTTTAATCCATTTTTAAATTTGTTGATAGACTCCAGGAGCATGACTGAACCTTTGATGTTCTCAGTAAGTCCTCATTATCTCTTAGTTCTGCTATTACTTCCCTGGTCCATTTCCACACATGCCCTGACAGATCTCAGAGCATCATCCCTGAGCTGCTTCATTACCGTGGGGGAGAGAATGCTTTCAGTGCTTGTGGCTAGGTGTTCAGAAATATAGAAATGCCTGCCATCATGTGTATGCATAACCTTTAAGAGAAAATATACATTTGTAAGTATGTGAGTTGAAGCTGCTAAGTAGTGGCTGTATGAATATTTCATGTTTCTTCCTGGCTGTTGCTTCTGTAGCCTGTTTCTAAAGTGATAGAGAAAGAGAGAGAATGCAAAAGAGGCCCTGTTTCCATAGGAACAAATGTAGCAATGGGGAAAAAAAAAAACTTGTTAGGCTAGAGTACTGCTTCCAGGTAAGCTGAACCGTCACTCCAGAATTATGAGCAGCACATTCAGTCCCTATGTAGTACTTACAAGTTTAATTATATATAAATATGGATTAACTGGCCTATAAAAATGAAAATATTTTAAATCATAAAATTAATTGTAATATTTACTTGGATTAGTAGAATTTGAATTTGAGGGAAAAAAGGCTAGCTTAAAATATAAATACTCTAAGAGAAAACTAAGACAATACAGAGTAGATACTTTTACTTAGTCATTAACTCTACAGTATTCCTAATTGTAAAACATACTAGTTATTTAGTTGATAGACTAAAGAACCAAAAAATAGTAAGATAAAATAATGAATAACTTAAAACTTCTAAATTTAAAAGACAAATTAGTATGAAATATTTCAATTTGTAAAAAGTTTGTAACTTAGAAATAACTTCTCATAAACAATAAATGAAAACTAGATTAATCTGTACTATATCTTAAAAACTCAAAGAAAAAATTCATGGTAGAAAAATTGATAATTTTCACGGAAACTCAAAAACTATTACTTACAGGATTTGAAGGGGAATTTAAGTACTAAAATTGAATCGATAACTTTTGGAAACCTCAGAATTATCTTTGAATTCTTTCTTCTATGTCTGCATGTCCACCTCTGTGTCCATTTACTTCTCATCTCTCCAAAGCCCTCCCTCCAGCACTCTTCTCCCCAGGGGACCTAAGTCTTCACACTGCAGGCTTACAATGCTCCAAAATGGATTCACTTTTTTGTTTGTTTGGTAACCAGACATAAAAACATAACAGAAAATGTACATAGTTATGGGATACCATATGATGTTTTGATATGTATGTACATACATTATAAGATTTAAATGAGGGTCAACACATCTATATCCTCAAACATTTGGCATTTCTTGGTGATAAAAACATTCAAAATCCTTTCTTCTAGCTTTTTGAAATAAGCAGTACATTATCTTGATATATAGTCACCCAACTGCGCAATAGCACACCAGAACTTCTTGCTCCTATCTAGCTGTAACTTAAAACCCATTGATCACCTTTCCTCACCTCTCCCTCCCACCTGCTCACCCAAGTCTCTGGTAAGCACTGTTACATTTCTCAACTTTTTGAGAATTTTTCAAACAAGACTTCAAAAGCACAGGAAGCAAAAATAGACAAATGGGGTCTCATCAAAGTCAAAAGCTGGCCAGCTTAAAAGAAACAACAACAGAGGGAAGAGAGCCTACACAATGGCAGAAAGTGTTTGCAAACTACACATCTTAAAAAAGGTTATATCCAGATTATATAAGAAACTTAAAAAACCCAATAGCAAAACAAAAACCCTGATTTAAGAACAGCAATAGACCTAAATACACTTTTCTCCAAAGAAGACATACCAGCAAATATATGAAAAAATACCTTCCTTTTGCACTTCCTTACCCATATTCCCAGTCCTAATGGGCAGGTTTCTCTGTTTGTTAGAAGGGTCTGATTAGTACATAATGAAAATGATTGATAGGAAAGTCAATGTGTTATACTTCTCAGGGTAGTTCACATTTAAAACAGATTTATGATGAAAAAAAAATAATTTGCTAATTCAAATCCTTTCGAAATGGGGAAAACAAGTTTTTATTAAATAAGTAAACAAATCAATGCTCGAAAAAAGAATGAATCTATGATGTTAGAATTTTAGCAGCAACACAACTGTAGACCCCAATAGTCTTCTAATTTGCATAATTTGGGCAATTAACTCCTCCACATGCAATCATCAGTGCTGAAACCAAATGTTGGAAACAGAAACCACCTGATTATTTTCACCAGCTCTGCCACATGGCTGAATTTGCAGCACTTGGTACCTTTAAAACGGAGATAAACATGGGACTTAAAATAAGAAGCTGTTTAAGAATCAGCATGAACCACCAGATATCTGTTCTTATTGTCCTTTCTCAACTCTGCAGAAGACTGAAAGTTTGTCCTGAGATGGTAAGACAGTGGCTTGTTTGAAAGGATCAGAGTTCTTTCTCTGGGAATTACTCACCACAGCTGTGGACAAGAATCCATACAAAATCTGAAAGTTAAGTGAAACTTCATCAGACATAGAGTGCATTTTGAAAACCCAATGTCTTTCTTCATTGGGGTCCTGGAATGATGTTAAATAGGCTTAGTAATCTCAAGATCAAAAATGAAAAAAACTCGTTTCAGGGAATTTGAGTAGCATAAGAGAAAAGAACTAAAGACAGTGATATCAGTTCACCCAGTTTACTCAGACCAGATATCAATGCATTAAGAAGAAATCAGGGCTGGGGATGTGGCTCAAGCGGTAGCGCGCTCGCCTGGCATGCGTGTGGCCCGGGTTCGATCCTCAGCACCACATACAAACAAAGATGTTGTGTCCACCGAAAACTGAAAAAATAAATATTAAAAAAAAAAAAAATTCTCTCTCTGTCTGTCTCTCACTCTCTCTCTTTAAAAAAAAAAAAAAAGAAAGAAAGAAATCATAGCCTTATGTGCATGCACCTATTAATGGAATCTCAAAATATACAAAATAAAAATTTACAAAGCCACATTCACAGGTGGAGATTTTAACACCTTTCTCTTGGAAATATTGATAAGTAGAGAAACTGTCATTAAGAACACAGAAGTTTTAAAACACTATCACAACTTGACCTAACTACGTTTATATATTACATGTTGAGGTCCTAGGCCCCCTCCTCATGAAAAACACCACCCGCTTAAGATTAAGGAAGTTAAATTTAAAGGGAAAGTCAAACAGGCAAACTAGCTCTCAGTTTTATGGCGTTAACAAACATTCCAGAAAAGCAGGAATTAAACTTAGACCATTCTTCAAGGCTAAAAAATTAAGATAAAACACCAGGATATGGAAAGTTGAGATGTCATCTCAGCCTTCTGAGACTATGTATGTAGTTAGCATAAACACCAAGAAGCCAGAACCAGACAAGATAAGTCACTAAAACTAAACCTACGGAGACAGGATAATCATCTACCATGTTCTGAAAACATTAGTCACTTTTGTAGATAATAAGGTGAAAATTCAAGTGGTAAAGATAGCCTGGTGTAATGCTTGTCGTACATTGGCATAAATAATCATCAACGGGTATTTTTTTAAATGTCAAAATGTTAAAATGTAGACGGGATTACAGTTCTCCTTTATGAAACAATTACTATTTTTAGTATGCCCTTCACAATGAAGAGATCCATATAACTAATAAACTCATGAAGAGGTCCTCAATTTTCTTACAAATTAGGAAGTTGCTCTTTAGAAATAACGGTGAGATTCCCTACCCACCTACCAGAAAATGTCAAATGTTACAAGGATATGGGACAACTAGAACTCTCAAATTGTTGGTGGGAGTTTAAGTTGATATACAACCACTTCAAAGAATTGCTTGGAGTATCTGTTAGAATTGAATGTGTGCATACCCTAGGACTCAGCAACTCAAATGCTTAGTATATTCCCAATATTTATATATAGATAAAAAAATGTGTACAAAAATATTCAGAGCAGCATCATGTTTAAGAGCCAAAATGAAAACTACAATGTCTGCAACAGAATAGGTAAATAAGTCATTACCTTCACAAAATTAGATATGCCAAAACTTGGACAGGTGAATAGTGACTAGAAAGGGAACCAAGGGTTAGTGTAGCTTGTAGAAGATTGACAGTATTCTACTACTTGACTGTGTGCTATTTAAAGAGAAGGAGCACTTGATGAAGATTCATTGAGCTGTACCTATAGGATTTGTCATACTTCATTTGCATGTTATTTTTCAAATAAAATTCCAAATAAAAACAGAAGAAATATTTCCTTTTATTTCTAATTTGACTCATCAAAATTACCATTAAAGTACATTTTTATCATCAGGATTTCTTATGCCTAATATTGCCCACCACTGTTTTTTTTTTTCTCATTGCATTGCGTTAAAGTGACTTGTTCTGTTCTCTTAGTTTTCATACTCACTGTATTTTATCAAATGAAGGGAGACCTTTGACATTCCCCAAATCAGGCAATGAGATCAATATTTCATTAAGAGAATTGTTTCCTGGTTAGTAATTTACTATGTAATCCCCCTGCAGTCAAGTTAACTCTTTTTTGAATCAGGTTCTATCATTTACAGCTCCCTGAGGGAATAGCTATTTCCTTTCAGAAATGGAATGCTTTGCTCTCTGCACCCAAACAAATCTATGTTGAGTCATAATCCTCCTATTCTCTACCAATGGAGATACTTGATATAATTTAATATATATTTCCTGCACCCTACTAATTTTTCTTTCCCTTTAGTAGACATATGGTAATGCAATCACTCACTTTTGCATGCCAATTTTTAAGAAGCTTTTAATTAAACAAGAGAATATTCATAGAAATATGAAATACTTTGTGTGCCCTACTTATTTGGGAAAAAAATCCAGTTATTCTTATTGATTTATATTACATTAAATGACATAATGTCTTGGAATTTAGGATGAAACCAATTTATAATTTACTAAATAAAGGATCCTTACTGACATTTCTTCATATGAATCCATTTTATATTCATGGATACCCATAGGTAAGGAAAATCCATTCAGGAACTCATTTATCAATAGAACATCTGTGCTTGCTCTCTCTCTCTCTCTCTCTCTCTCTCTCTCTTTTACAAAAATTAAAACATATTTCTAAGAGGGAAAATGAAACCCCATTCCCACCAGAATTAACTGCAATTCTTATTACAATCTTTTATTTATTTATTTATTTGTTCATTTATTTATATTAATTAATTTATTTATTTATTTTGATACCTAGGATTAAACTCAGAGGCCCTTAACCACTCATCCACATTCCTATTCCTTTCTATTTTTTTTTTTTAATTTTTATACAGGATCTCACTAAGTTGTTTAGGGAGACGCTGAGTTGCTAAGGCTGGCCTTGTACTTGCAGTTCTTCTGCCTCAACTTCCTGAGTACAATCTTATTAAGGAGTTACACTCAGGAGTTCAGGAATGATTGCATTAGCACACCAAATATCTATGTCATTAATCATCCCTTGATTATGTCCCAAAAACTTAACACCAAAAAAACAAACAACCCAATTAATAAGTGGGCTAAGGAACTGAGCAGACACTTCTCAGAAGAAGATATACAAGTGATAACAAACATATAAAAAAAGTTCAACATCTTTAGTAATTAGAGAAATGCAAGTTCAAAAAAAGTCCAATTACTAAACTAAGATTTCATCTCCCTCCAGTCAGAATGGTAATTATCAAGAATACAAGCAAAAATAAGTGTTAGTGAGGATGTGGGGAAAAAAGGTACACTCACACATTGCTGGTGGGACTGCAAATTGGTTCAACCATTTTAGAAAGTAGTATGGAGATTCCTCAGAAAACTTGGAATGGAACCACCATTTGACCCAGCTATCCCATTCCTTGGTCGATACCCAAAGAATTTAAAATCAGCATACTACAGTGACACAGACACATCAATGTTTACAGCAGGTCAATTCACAACAGCTAAACTATGGAAACAACCCAGACATTCATCAATAGATAGATGGATAAGGAAACTGTGGTCTATATATACAGTGTAATATTACTAGCATGAAAAGAGAATAAAATTATGGCATTTGCAGGTATATGGATAGAGTTGAAGAATATTATGCTGAACAAAGTAAGCCAATCCTATAAAACCAAAGGCTGAATGTTTTCTCCGGTTAGTGGACAGTGATCCATAATGGGGGTGGGGGACATAGGAAGAATGGAGGAACTTTAGATTGGGCAAAGGGGAAGGTGGGGAGGGGAGGAGGCATGGAACAGGAAAGATGGTGAAGTGAGATGGACGTCATGATCATAGATTCATATATGATTGTACGAATGGTGCAACTCTACCTTGTGTATAACCAGAGAATTGAAATGTTGTACTCTATTTGTGTACAATGAATTGAAATGCATTCGACTGTCATGTGTAACTAAGTAGAACAAATAAAACAAGAGGGATTATGTCACTTTGATGGTCTCCTTTTTTATTTTACACAGTAGGCTCAATGTAAGTTGGTGTAGTGGTATTTGTAGAAGGAATGAGTTTAGGTCAAGGTATCTGCCAAATAAAAATAATTTGGACACTGCATTTGAAGTAGATCTAATACTGGGAAATTAGAAAGGAATAATAGTTGTTTATATTAATACACAGGCCTCTAAAAGTATACTGAAATTTTATCTTTACCCAGTTTTCTTAAGGTGATTTCATGGCAGCATCTTGAAATGAAAACTGTCTAACTTCATTCCAGTAGCCCAGATTTACACTACTGAATAAAACACAATTGTAAGCTGTTTTTTTCTATTGTTCCTATTAAAAAAAACCTATTTTGAATTTTTTTCTAATAATTATGAGGGATTTTGTATTTTATTGCATTCTATTTATAATACATCTTTACTTACACATCCATGTTTTCTGAATTTATTGCTGTTTTAGTTTCTATGGTAACTCTGCCAGTTGCCTACCTATAAATAGATATTTTATAATAGCAGGCTTATGAAAGTTCAATTTTTAAGCACCCTTCTTCAGTAAGGAGGAGACTTACTAGAAAAATAACATATGAATCAAGGTTTAAGGAAACAGAATCTTAACCTGTTAAGATATAAAAATAGAAGACTAAAATTGAAAATCCATGCAGGTTTTATGCTGCAAGCATGTGGTGAAAAGAAAGGAATAGTAAAGCATCTAAAAACAAAGACACAGAGTTAATATTTATTTCAAATTTATCCCTCATTGAAGAATTTATGATCTTATTAAATAACACTTACTAATCACATACAAACTACAGACTGCATTTTCTTCATTGGCAACTAGTAGGACTCTTCAACCTGGCTTATAGAAAGTCTTAATATATGAGTATTATTCTTGGCCTATATTCAGAACATGCATTTTCTCCTAATTGTTCTTTTAACATTTTTTTATTGTAATTTCATTTGCTGCACAGGTATTTTAATTTAAGAAGTAAAATATATTAGTCTTTGTGGCTTCTAAGTGTGACTTATTTACTTGCTTGTTATTATAAGATTTTAAAAACATTCCTCTGTAATTCTTTATATTTTTAAATCTTAAAAGCATATTGATTATTATCTATTTGGAATTGATTTTTGTTTTTATTGTGAGGTATTTTTTATAGAAAGTCAATAGGCTTATCAGCTTTTATCCTTTCCGCACTAATTTTAAGGAACATATTTATCATACATTAAATTTCAATTGTACATGGATTTATCTTGGACCCTTTATTATGGTCTATTTATTTATTTTTCCATTTCCATTCTGATAACAGTTAAGTAGGTTGTTTTAATATGTAATAGTATATTCCAAATGTGTTAACATTATGTTTATTTACTCTTTTATATGAAATTAGAACCAAATATTCCATACACTTCCTATTACTGTTTGCATTTAGTCTATTATTTAATTCAAATTTTCTATCTATATGATTGTCTTCCCAAGGAACATGAATGTCTCTTCAGTTTTCTATTCATTAATAATGCTGTAATGTTTTATTCCTTGCTCTGAAAAGAAATCTAGAATAATAGTGTAGTTTTTTGTGCTATTGTGCTTGGGAGATTTTAAATTATTTATTGCTACTTATTATTTATTTCTATCTATCCTTGCATGTTCATTTTGCAACTTGTTATATAATTACATTATCTTGCTAGTTGCATTGTTTTTTCAGCTTCTTTACATATTTAAAGACATGCTCAGATGTTTTCATTTGCTGTCCATATATTTAATAAACCTTCATTATCATTCAACAAGTATTTTGCACATTTTAGAAAACAATATGTACCAAAATCTTGGAGAGAAAATGTAACACATATACACTGGTGTATATGAGTCTGTATACTTCTCCAATTAATGCATGAATAGGCAGAAAGTATTAACCATCATTCTACAGAATAAGTAACATATTATCACTTTTTAAATGCAAATGAATATCTCCAAATTTTTCCTCATTTGTTATGCATTATAAATTCTCACATGATATAATCCCTGGTTTTTGAGCTCCTTAAAGTCCTTAAAGATAAGATGGTAAATCTTTATTCATCTTTAGGTTCCTAGGCCCATGCAAGGCATTATCTCATGGTTGTTGGTAAGTTGATCCACATCTTTTCTACCCTATTGCATTCTGTCAGCAAAGGAAGACCACAGTTTGATTGAAATCTATGAAATTTTACTCTGCTTTGAAATAATTGTATTTTTATACCACATTTAGTCTTATTAAATGTTTTTCACATGCAACTATACTTTTAATTGAATATGAATTTTTTTTCATTTTAATAGAAATCAGAATTACCTGTGGGTGTCTCACAAAAGAGAACAGAAAGATAAAAAAATACCTCTGCTGAAAAAAATGTCTATTTTTCTAGGAAAAAAAATATTTGAAACAAAGCACTACTGTCATCTGGTCTCTTATTTTGAAATTGATTAAAGCCATCATTAGTATTATAATTTTTAGTACAAATTCAAGACAAAGTTAATAAAGCATATTGTTTGTGACCTGTCAGCATAGGAAATGTAAGTTATATATCCCTCATGGTATGTCAGCATAGACAAGTATGAATTATTCCTAATAGATCATTTACATTAATCACTTTTTGAGATTTATTCTGAATAACTATGATAGCATAAAAATATGCAAGAGAGAAACTTGATTTTATTGAACTCAATGTTGAGTGGAATACAATGTTCCATCAATGGATGAATTTTTGCATGTATTTCAGGGCAGATTATGAAATGAAATGTATGTCAGACATTTAATGCCTGTTAGACATTTAAGTTGCTTTGTATTTAAAAGCATGAGTTGACCTTATCAGATGTCTAATAACTGAAGTAATTGTATCTTGTACTAATCAAAATGTCTTCCATTACAGCAAAA
Organism: Marmota flaviventris; assembly: GCF_047511675.1. NCBI lineage: Eukaryota > Metazoa > Chordata > Mammalia > Rodentia > Sciuridae > Marmota > Marmota flaviventris. The sequence continues at coordinate 84,959,068 of NC_092507.1, forward strand.
ATGAGATTCAATTACACTACATTATGAAGCTATTATTTCTGATGTTCAGAAACTTGTGGTTAAGTACATATTTCTGTTGCTAAAGAAACTCAATCATTTCTTCCAACAGCTATTTTTATTATGCCTTGAATAAACAATGCTTCTTAAGATACTTAATTGTTATAAGTATTGAAAAGAAAAATAACATAAAAAAATCAAATATCAACAATGTGCCCCATTTCTTGACCTATTCAAACAAGGGGTATATACCTAGAGAAGAACTTTTTCCACCTACATTTGTGTATAGGGTGTTTCATTTGAATAGATTATCAGGGAAAAATGGCATAAAGGATGAATTGTAAGACTCGGAAGAAAGAAAAACCTTAGTAAAGAAATGGTCAGCTCTAGAAACCAAAAGCCATAAAATGTCACTATTGTAAATGAGATTTCCCCTGTGGCCTAGTTATGTAAATGTTATCTCTACTACCATATTTGCAAAGTATAAGCTGTAGATCAAAATTCTCCCATTTGCTTTCTCTCCAGTTCATTTCTGATGGCTGTGCTTTGTCACTGGTCTTTGCCTACAAGAATAACCTTTCTGTAAATCTAAATGGCTTGTAATTTTTTAGACCCAGCAATACTCTCATTTGCATAGGGCCCAATCTTCTATCTTAGTTTTAAAATGTGGAAATATGAAATTCTCAGTGAAAATCATAGTACTCTTTCTGAGACAAAAGAATATTATAGGAACTTTCTTTAAAAATCCATGTCTGTGAGGTCTTATCTAACATTGAACTGTTCTCTTCCAGTACACTTAGAAACCTTGAAAGCATTCAATAACATTCTTGAATAGTTTGTATATGCCTGCATCTCGTCTAAGACAATTCTTTAATTTGGAGATTTGTATTCTGTTCTAGACTCAGTTCTCTGGATGCTGCTCTGGCATTGTGCCCATACAGGATGGTTTTCTGGGTACTGATCATCAGAATCCATTCTCCAACACAGTAGACTCTGAGCTTTCAGATGTGCAAGTAAGAAGTATATAAGAAAGACTCTGAGGCCAGCCCCTTCCCCTTGCTCTGACATATAATCTGCATTCCTGCTTCCTCCTGCTGTGCATTAGTTATTCCTACAACACTCAGAATGCCTAATTCATTCATCCTCTTGTTATGGTCCTCTGACTGTATCCTTCTCTCAAGGTTTTCCCATCCTTCTCCAGAAGTCTTCCAACTCTGCTTGATAAACTTGCATTATGTTTTTACCAAGTGGGCTCAAACTATCTTTGTTGAGCAATCTTTCAGATTTCAATTTTCCCCCAGAAATATAACATTGGTTAAGCAGACTAAATTTTTACTCTTGCAAAATTCTATTTTAGACTTTTATACATGGCTTATACATCTCTAGTTTTTAAGATGTACTGTCAGACCTTTGCATTACATATATTTTCTATTCCCAACTACCAGATTCTTTTCCTGATCTTTCTATTCACTTTAAATTGACAAGAAATTTTTGAGTGACAGCTATGCACACAGAATATGTTTATTACAGAGAAATGTTAAGACATGGCCCCTGCCATAGGAAGCCAGTTTTTCAAAACCCATGTTCCTTTCAGAGCAATATAATGTCCAATTTGTGTATATTTTTGAAGGATCTGTGTACAGAAAAGTGGATAGAGTGATGTTACCTAATCATTTCTATTAATTTTTCAAATATTGCTAGCGTACTTATTATATAGTATGGAGAAAAAAATTAGAAATTGGTGAATCATTCATATATCTAGATGGGTTTTTGGTAAATGATTTTCAGATTGTATGAAAAAAATTAAATGTATACATTGCCTATAAGCATCTAAAATTTGTCTGATTTTACTTAATTTGGAGCTACTGTTAAATCAGCATCTACATACCATTTAAACTTCTGGGAACACTAAGATGAATTATCTATAAAAGAAAACCAGAAACTACCTGCATCAGAGAACTCTAGTAATAATAATTTGTAAATACAATAGAAGATTTTGGACAACTTTATACCATTTGCCTAAAAATAGAACAAATTAAAATGCAAAGAAAATGTGGATCACCTGCTGAGTAAGAGGTTCACGAACAAGGGAATAAAATAAAGCAAATCAGTTTCCAAACCTCAAGCTTCTGTGCAGCTTCTGTTGAATATGGGTGCTAAAAGCACTTGAAACAAAGAATTTGTCCTTGCATATCTAAAGCACTTTTTACTTTGCATTTCTCATGACATCCTTCAAATAATCTTAAATAAGAAGTCCTGCATATTAATGTCCATTATATGAAGGAAATGTGAACTGGAAAATAGTTTGAGGGAGAATAGAGACAAACTTCTTTGACCTCACATTTTATCCAGAAGTTTCTTAGTAATGATATCAGGGTAGGCCTTTGGTAGGAGTCCACAAAGAAGCAAGAGATAAGCTAACGTATGCATGCACATACACGAATACACACACACACAGACACACACACACACATAAACATTTATGTTGTTTATGTATGTATGTGTGTGTGTGTATGCTTTGGACTAAGTGAAGTGCTAAATGGACCTTTATATATAACGAATGCCTGATGTTTGCTTAATGAATTTTGTATACATTTCCCTAGTTTAAAGTATGCTTTTATACACTGATCTATTTGTCCCTTTCTGCAGATGTTTAGAGAAAGACACACAGGCTACTTTCTAAGGAAGAGAAAATAGAAACAGAAAGACTAATATCTAGGCCAAAGACCTTCGAGTATTGAGTAGGAGATAGAATATGCAGCCAAATCCAGGAAACTGAACTTCAAAGCCACATTTTTTTTCTACTTTTTCAAGAAACTGGTAGGTAAACACAAAGTGTTCTTAGGTTTAAAGCCTCATGAACACAGAATTAATTGAATTGTTTCTCAAGTCAAATACTCATGAGATTAATTTTCTTAGTGTCACAATAATTTAATTCTTTGAGGGTGTATTTTGAATGCTTCCCTTCACATGGCTGTATTGTTGTTTTTGTTACTTAAGCAACAATTCCAATAGCAAAGCTAAAGGAGATCTTCAGAATTGACTAGTAATCACTTAACTAGTTAAAGATTGTCTTTCTTACTTTGGTTTCTCCTCATTATTTAGTGGTACATTTTCTTTCTGTGCTGTAAAATATGGTCTTATACTTTCTCTTGTAGATATTTTGGCAATTTTTTGTATCAAAAAATTGAGGAAGAGCAATGAGGGAACTAAATGAAAATGAGTCTCTGTCTGGTGTGTCATCTCCCTTAGTAGCTGCAACTACTCTAAGAGGCCCATGATCCTCTCTACCAGGATACACAGCAATTTATGGAAATATTAGTTTGACTCTCTGACACCTTCCTCCTTTTTTATGACAATGAGAAAACCTAGTTTTAAGACCTAGCTTTACATCAATTAGTTGTCTGGTCTTGAACAGGTGGTTTTACCTTTCAATAAGTTTTTTTCCCTTCCAAATATTGAACTGATAGAATATAATTAGAAAATATTCAATGACTCTTTTGTAGTACTAATAAATATTATTATCTTACTAGAATATAGGGCCCATAAAAGCAAAGGCTTCGATGATTTTGTTTATTGTTGTATCCTCAATACCTACAACATTTGCTGAAAGACTTTCAATAAATGAATAGCATTTAACTTCAGGTTTAAAGAAGACATACTAATACTTTAACAAGATAAAGTAGATGGATTTTTTTACTCAAAAGAAGTTCTCACCAAGAAGCAATGCAGTCCAAGGAAGAATTCTCCACTCTCCAAGTTCAAAAATTTAACTTAATCAACTTATTAGAATGTGACCAGACTAGAGGAACTAACACAAAACACGTTTCATAAATTCTTGATCTATAAACTAAAATTATAAAACTACAAATTCATAGTTTATAATATAGGATTTCCACTATTGTGTGGCTGGAATTAATTCTTTTAGTCTATTCAAGCTGTTATAACAAACTAGCCCATACTGGGTGGCTTATAAAGATCAGAAATCTATTTCTCACAGTGTGGATAATGGGAAATGGAAGATCAAGCTCTGACACATACAGTGCCTGGTAAGACCCAGTTTCATATTTCATCTATACACATCTTTTCACTGTGTCCTTCTTTAGTGGAAAGAAAAATGGGCTCCCTTGGACCTCTTTTATAAGGATACTTATCCCATTCTGCTCATCATCTGCCAAAGATCCTACCTCATAGTACCATACCTTAAAGATGGGATTTCAACTATGAATTTTGGGGAAATACTTTAGACCATAGTAATGATAAATAGATTCTAAGAATGAGTCTAAATCAATCCGGATACTCGTAGGATGTAATGCCCAACCCACATTAGGCAAATCTAGAGTTGGGAACATACGGGTTATTTTTCAAAGTCAAATAGTCTTTTAAAGAGCAACAGTTTGGAAGATGTTAACAAGAATCAAGTAGGAAATGTCAGTTTATATCCCTCCACCATAAAGGGGAGAAAAAAAAATAGATAGCTATTCACAAAGCAAAACAGCTCTGCGATGGCTAAGGGACCCATTAAGAACTTGTAGCAACAACACAGTTGTACAAAAATTAATACACAAAAATAAACACAAAAATAAAAGAAAGAAAGAAGAAAAAGAATATAAACAAAAAACATCACTGATGATATTAACATAACAGATATGCCAAGGGATGGTTGGGAATAAGAAAGACTTAGGCTATCAGTCACACAGCAGAAGTGACTACAGTTCCTAGAATCCTGGCCCACATTGGATTCTGGCACTTTTTGCCACTCAGATAACAATAGTCATCCGCACTAGGAAAACTAAGAGAAATAAATACTTCTGCATATGCCTACTCTCAGGAAGTACCTGCTGTTGTGTTGCTGCTGCACTACAAATGTTATGTCTCCCAACCCACCTTAAACCCTGGGCTGTGGCCACTCTAAGAGTCCAGTAATATGACCTCAGTAATATGATTGCACTGCATCTTCTCTTGCCCCAGACATTAAAGCCATCAACATAGCAACTAGTTTGCATACTAAACTCCAGAATCTATCTCTGGGTATGTGTCTGAGTTTTAGACACAGCTCAATCATAACTAAAGATATCCTGCACCCCAGAACCCAACTCTGATTATATACTGTATATGATCATTCCTCAGATACCGGAGCCACTGCCAAATCAAACTATTTCTCATCTAAGACTCCAGAGTCAAGGTCTATCTGCCCATACCCACTTTTTGGGCACAAACTCAGCTACCATTGAGAGACAAAACTTGCCTCAAATCCAGAGCCATTATAGCTCTCCACATGCCCATGCTGCTGTCCCTGGATCCCTTGTTGGTTTGTAATATCTGAACCTAGTATACTATTAGCAACTCAGCAGCAGAGGAAGCTTATACCCTGGATGGAGGTGCAATAATTGGAATCTAGAGCTGTCTTCTTTCATGTGTACACATACTTGGCCTTGGCTTTTTGACCAATTCATGGACATTACTGTTATCGTTGTTTACCAGTGACGCGTCCTTGCTACCTTAATGTTGAAGTTTAACACCAGAGAAGCACACCTAGGCAAGTTTAGAGTGGAAAGTAGAGGCTTTATTAAAGGACAGCAGAAAAGACTTCTCCCGAGGAAGAAGGGGACCCAAGAGGTGGAATCCGTGGATGGGCGATGTATTCCACTTTTTATAGCTAAGGTCTTCATCTAGTTTTCCCCCATTCCTCTCCTTTGTTCTATTGTCTTTCAGTGATGAAATGTAGGTGGGAAGGCCCCAAGGGTGGGGCATAGGTGGGCCAAAGGAGTAATCTGGGAAGGAAGGACTTTTGGATTAGCATCTCCACTTTTGCTGGGAGCTGTTTCATTAACATTTCTTTGGGATGAGCTCTGGGCCTTGGGGACATTAACATTCCAAGAGTTGTTCTGCTTTTCTCAGACTCCATTCTCAACGTGGCCTTCATTTTTTACTTTACTTGATATTAGACCCGATTTACCTAACTACACTAACTACCTATCTTTAAATCTGGCTTCATTACAAATCTAACACCAGTTCCATCACCACCATAAAATGGCATACAAGCCAGATCAAGTGCCAAAAATGATCCACTCAGTCACAATTTCCCCAGTTGGAGAAACAGACTTTGGGAGGAACTTAGCAGTTATCATCACCAATCACAATAGTTCTTGCCACCACTTTGAATTTCCATAGAATTGTCTGCTGATGATCTATGAAATATTCATCAACACTGAACTCTGTTGACAGAGCTGCATGGAGACTAAACAGTTCAAGAATCATTATACAACCCAGAAACCTCCCTCTTACTCCCTCAAAGTGAATGTCCTTCTCCCCTGAAAGCAAAACACACTTTAGAAGAGGACTGTTCCATAAAATATGCAAACATCAACATAAGGCAAGAAGAAACATGAAAAATCAAGGATAAATATAACTATCAAAGGCTATCTCTTTAACAGATGGCAAAGTAGTGAAGATCTACAAACTGACAAAGAATTCTAAACAATTATTTTAAGGAAGTTTGGTGAACTTTAAGCAAATACAGAGACATTATTCAACAAAATAAAGAAAATAATCAATGAACAAAACGAAAAATTTAACAGAGATTTAAATAATAAAAATGAACAATACATGAAATGAAAAATGCAATAAAGAATATCAACAACAGACTTGAACAAGTAGAAAGAAAGAATGTGAACTGAAAGATAGATTATTTGAAAATACAAAGTCAGAAAAGAAAAAGAATGAGAAAAAAAAAGAAAGCCTATGGCATTTGTGGAACAGCATTAAGGGAGTTATTTTTGAATTATAGGAGATCACAAGAAAAAGAGAAAGAGAAAGGAACATAAAACTTATTTAAAGAAATAGTAGCTAAAGACATTCAGAAGTTGGGAAAGATTTAAATATCAACATACAATATGATCAAGGAACTTCAGTAAGATTAAAACCAAATAAGACTATTTTAATCAACCTTAAATAACTAAGTCTTATTTTAATTAATCAAACCATCAAAAATCAAAAATGTGGAGAATCCTCAAAGCAGCAAGAGAAAAGAAGCAAATGGCATATAAAGGAACTCCAATATGATTATTAGCAGATTTCTCAGCAGAAACAATATAGGCCAAGAAAGAATGGGGTAATATTATCAAAGTGTTAAAGGAAAGAAACTTCTGACCAAGAATACATTACTTGGAAAAGTTATCTTTCAGAAATAAAGAAGAAATAAAATATTTTTCAGAAAAAGCAAAAGTGTAAGGAGTTCATCACCACTAAATTTGCTTTAAAAGAAATGTTAAAGGGAGTTCTTCAAACTGAAATAAAGGATGTTAATCAGTACCATGAAAACATTAAAGTATAAAACTGGTGGGTAAAAGTAAATACATAGTCAAATTCAGAACACTCTAATATAATAGTGGTTATACATAAATCACTGATAATTTTAGTATGATTAACAGACAAAGTTACTGAAAAATAATTATAGCCTCAATAATTTATTGAAACTGTTACACAATATAAAAAGATGTAAAGGTGACATCAAAACATAAAATGGGGGTGAAGTAAAATTGCATATTTTTATACAAAATTATCTGATTAAACTACCTTATTATAACTATGTGATGTTTTATATAAGAAACATTTGGTAAGCACAAAACAAAAATCTCTACTAGAGACACAAAGACAAAAAAACTAAAGAATCAAAGGATACCATTAGTGAAAATCACCAAATGACAGAGATAGCAAGAAAGGCAGAAAATAAAAAAAGACCTACAGAACAAACAGAAAACAATTAACAAAATAGTTGTAGAAGTACTTATTTACCAGTCATTACCTCAAATGTAAATGAATTAAATTCTCCAATAAAAAGAGAGTGGCTGAATTAATTTAAAAATAAAATCTAACTATCTGTATACATACAAGAGACACCTGAAAAACCAGCCTCTATCTCAGAGCAAAGCCTGTCCAAGGAAGGGACATGACCTTTGTCCTTGGAAAGACCCACAGAGTGCTCCTAGGCACATTCCCACCCTGCTAAGTTGTTTATCTACAAATAACAGGAGAGATCTGCTGCGCCAGGTGTCCCTGACTCAGTCAGGCTAGGTGGGGATCCTTAGCATCCCCCTAGCAGCCACCAATCAGCATAAGACAGGGAAATACCTGGGATGCCAGATGACCCACCCAGTAGTTTATGGTGGTTGATAACATGTTGGGAAACCAGGTAGTTCAGCACATACGCCCCTCTTGGCTTAACCAATCAGTTCAAATGAATACCCCTTTTGTACTGACCAATCATCCTTACCCAACTTGTTCCCTCCAGTGAATGTGCTAATCATGTTTTAGAGTTGTTATTTGATTTTCCCGTGGTGTGTGATGATTTGCTAAGAGATGCTATGATGTATGTGGGGGTCCCTGCCTTCTCCAAAGAATGTATAAAACTGCTGGAAACCCTGGGCTCAGGGCCTCTCAGCATCACCAGTTGCTGTGTGTGCGCTCGGAGAACTGAGGTAGCTCGCAATAAACACCTCTTTGCTGTTTACATCGATCTTGGTCTCTGGTGGTCTTTTGGGGGTCCCGAATTCGGGCATAACAACCCTTCAAAAAGGACACACACAGAATGAAAATGAAAGGATAAAAAAATCTTCCCTGCAAATGTAAACTAGAAAAGATCAGAGGCAGCTATACTTCAATAAAACATACCTTAAGACCAAAACTGTACAATAATACAAAGAAGTTCATCTTATAATGATATAAGGGTCAATGCATTAGGATGATGTAACAATTGTTAAGATATATGTATCCAATATCAGAGCATCTAAATATATACAGCAAATATTAATAGATGTAAAGGAAGAAATAGACTACAATAATTACAGGAAACTTCAACTTCCCACCCTCAGCAAATGACTGAAAGTCAGTAAGAAACACTGGACATAAGCTATATTTTAGGCGGACTGGATCTAACAGACATATACAGAATTTTTTATCCAATAGCAGCAGAATGCACATTTCAAATGTAGATGAAATGTTCTCCAGATTAGATCATTATTAAATCATAAAACAAATTTTTAAAAATTAAGATTGAAATCATATCTCATGTTATTTCAGATCACAATGGTATGAAACTAAAAACCAATAATAGAAGAAGTTTTGGAAAATTCAAAAATATAAGGAAATTAACAGTCATGCTCCTAAACAAACAATAGGTCAAAGAAATATTGAATGTAAAATTCAAAAATACCTTCAGACAAACAAAATAGACCATGCCAAAGTTTAGGAGATGCAGCAAAAGACATACTAAGACTGAAGTTTATAGTGGTAAATCAAAAAAGAAGATCCCAAATGAACAATGTTACATTACCCCTCAAGGAACTAGGGAAAAAAAGAACAAATGAATCCCAATGTTAGTATCAGGAAGAATATAATAACAATCAGAGAAAACATAAGTAAAATAAAGAATAGGAAAAAAATAGATGAATGAAACTAAGAATTGGTTAATTAAAAAGAAACAAAGTAGACAAACCTTTAACTAAACTAAGATGAAAAAGGGATAAGATTCAAATAATGTCAGAAATGGAAGAGGAGACATTATAACTGCACCAGAGAAATGCAAAGGATCAGAAGAGACTTTGACAAAAAAAAAAAAAAAAAAAAAAAAAAATTTACACCAACCAATTATACATCAACCAATTTTAAAAAATGCTTACATATTAGAAATTCAACCTACTAAGACTGAATTGTGAAGAAATAGAAAATCTAAACAGACTGAAATTAAAAATAATGGAAACAGGGAACAGACCTCAAGGGATCAGCAAGATTTCTTTATTAAGCAGCAGAATGGCATGTTTTCAGGGGAGAAAATGGCAACTGATTACAGGAGGGGTGTGATTTTTATAGTGTTTAAGTGAGATTGGGATCATAACAAGTGAGATTTGAATCATTTACTGAGTGTATTGGTTGGGCAGTTGGAAGGAACAGTTATGCAAATTCAAAGCCTATATCAGGGAAACAGTTGTAAAACCCATCGTTGCTGGGAAAGGGTGAAAGTCCAGAGCCCAGGGTCCATTGTTTGCCTCCTCCTGCCCCTCACACTGTCCTCCTCTCTCCCTGGGTGTGATTATTCCCCCTTTTCTTGGAGGTTGTTATTTTCCATATCCTTCACAGACCAATATTGAGAAAGGAGATTTACTCAGTAAGAAAAAGTCTCCCACAGCTTAGCTTTTGTGAATTGAGTAACTTATGATTTTTGCCAGTAAATCAATGGCTCTGGAAACTATTATGCTAAGTGAAATAAACCAATTTCCCACAAACAAAAGTCAAATGTTCTCTCTCATATGTTGATGCTAACACACAACAAGGGGTGAGAAGGGGAAGAATAGAAGTTCAGTGGATTAGAGAAATGGGAATGAAGGGAAGGACAGGGCGATAGGAATCAGAAGACAGAGGAATGAATCTGTTATAACTTTCCTGTGTGCATATATGAGTACACCACAGTGAACCTCCACATCATGCACAACCACAAACTGGGATCCTAATTAATAAGGCATACTGCATGTTTATATAAATATGCCAAAATATCTTATTCTAATTAGGATTCCAGTCTTGTGGTTGTGCGTGATGTGGAGATTCACTGTGGTGTATTCATACATGCACATAGGAAAGTTTTCTTTAAAGATACAGGGCAAATTAAAAGGAAGAATATCTGTTTCCTTCAACCATAAGGATTACTGGAGGCTCCAATCCACTAATTATTTTTGTAAACACTGCTATTTATAAATGGAGGAGTCAAGTGAGCATGATAGTTTCTCCTCTTAGGCAGGGATTAATAAAATGATTTTGCTTCAATCTCAATATTTCAAAGATGGGAGTCTGGAAAAGAGGAAAAACTAAGAAAGACAATTTATCTTGTCATCAAATACATTACTTTTTCAGTCTGCTGAAGGCAATTCAGAGTTTACAGAGAAAATTGAATAAATGTCAATTTAACTCCTACTCTATGCCAGGATCCTTTCTTGGAAACATGGTATTTAGTTTGCTAATATTAACACGCAGATTCACAGGCACTGTAAAGTGTCAGAAGAAAGTAGGAATTAAAACATTATGGTGCTGATGCAGGAAGAAAAAAATGGATCATTGAAACGAAATCGAGTTAAAAAATAAGACTACATATGGATAAATATGCCATAATTGATAACAGTAATAAAACAACTCAGCAAGAAGGGAATAGAGTAATCATTAAATTGAGAGAGAAAAATTACGTTGAATCTCTATTTTTTCCATAGAAAAAAATAAATAAAATTTAATAAATTCCATGTGGATTAAAGAGTAACTATAATATCAAACTACAAACATTATTTTAAAAATAAGGCAATATGCTTTTAACTTTGGGAAAGAAGAGACTTTTAAAAATACATAAAACATAGAAACTACAGAGAAAAAAATGTGTAAGTTTCTGACTGTACCAAAATTTAAAACTTTAAAAATTAGGGGAGAAGAGCTACAGATTCAGAGAATATATATTCCAGCTATATAACAGAAAAGAGATTAATATCAGGCATAGATGAACTACAGATAGGACAAATATATTTTTGATCTTCATATTGGAGATTTTTTCTAAAAATACATACAGATCTCATTCAAATAAACTTAAATCATAGAATAGTATAAAAACACTTTAGGTTTGATGCTATGCTTTGGTGGGTATGTGGGAAATTTGAAAATGTCATACACTACTGGCAGGAGTGACCAGTTTGGTCATGGTTCAAGGGAATCCCCCAATGGTTCATGTGTTAAAAGCCTGGTCCCCAGGGTGAACATTATTGGGAGGTAGTAGAAACTTTAAGATTGGGTCATTAGGGATGATGTCCTTGGAGAGAATTCATGGGACCTTGGATAGTTCTCAAGAGAGGGTTGTTATAAAGCAGCAAGACTGGTACCTTTGTACTCCTGAGCTTCCTGTCTCACCATGTGATCTCTGCTTCTGACACATGCTCCTACTGTGATGCCATCTGCCATGATGTGACACAGCCAGGGAAACCAGTGCTATGCTGTTTGGACTTTCAGCTTCCAAGAAGGTGAGCTGAATAAATTTATATTCTTAGTCATCCAGCCTCAGATTTTTACTGTAATGATAGGAAATTGAATAATACAAAGGTAAGAATTTGCCAGTACCCATAGAAGTTAAAATATGCCTACTCTATCACCTAGACTCTCCAAAAAAATCCCTAAAGAAATAACTGTGTAGAAGAAGACATATAAAACGTGCACCGTGACATCATTTTTAACACCAAAAAATTGAATACAACCTAAATCTCAATCAAAAGAGCAGATTTACAAAAGGTCATACAATGGACTGCTACTGAAGCTCTTGAAAAGAAGGAGACATATTAATATTTATACAAGTGGAAAGATCTCAAAGGTGTCCTAAAAGGTAAAAATGCAAATTCTAAAGCAATACTCACATTATCTTCCCAATTATTTTTAAAACTCCTTATGTGAAACAAAATAATATATTCATATATATCTGTATAAATGTATGTGTGAATATATATGTATATCTTATTTTTCAATCAATACAGAAAAATATAAAACTCAAAATTGTTATTTCTTAAGAAGTAGCTGGGAATAGAAATAAGACAAATGAGAGTTTTACTTTATATAAATTTTTGAATATTTATAAGTTAACATTTATTCAATATTTCCATAATAAAAATATACAATCTTAAAATGATCATAATGATTACAAGCACTAGAATTTAAAGAAGTGCATTAATAGGAAGCTGTCAGAGCGTGTAATACTGTTTAAAGGATATTTCAACAACTGACTTCTATTATTTTACATTTAATTTTTAGTTTAACAATATTTTTTACAATATAAACTTTTCTATAAAAGTCTATCTTGGATCACCACCTTTACCATCAACTTCAAGATATATAAGCATATTTATTACTCTTATTTTTCAAGACATTACTTATGTCTTTGTTTTGATGTCACATAAGATTTTTAGACAGTTCCTGAAACAGTATAATAAGCACAAAGTTAAATCTCTAGAACATAATCCCAAAATATCCCTATTAGATAGACAAGGGATATTTCATCTTGGTGCTGTTATTAGAGCTATTTTTAGTGTTACCAATGTAATTAAGTGAATGCATGACCTTTTAAAAAAAATTACATGTTGAACATTTTCCCATACTATTTAAGCAATGTTATAAATATGATTTAAGTGATTGCAGAGTTATAAACCATACAAATTTTATCTTAGTTTAAAAACTTCCTATTGTTGAATATTAGTTTCTAATTTTGAAATAATAAAATTAACAATGAACACACGTAAATGTACATTTGTGTTCATATCTGTGATTTTGTCTAATATGTTGGTCTGCATAAGTTAACTTTCTGTATTAATGGCTATGTGCATTTTTAGGGCCTTTGGAATACATTGCCAAATTACTCTCCAGAAGTGCTGTATCAATTTAGAATTTTATCACCTGCTATGGTGTGTCCAACTCAGTATGTTTTTTGAACAATTTTTAAAATTGTAAAATATCTCTCACACCAAAATTTATATGACATATATGTACATTTTTAGACATTGAACAAAAAACTAAACATGGATGCTTTCATAATATTTCCAGCACTATTCATTGTGTCTGGGACTTCGTGGTTACTCAGTAAATATTGTGTGATGGATGGATGGGTGAAGAGACTGATATTTGCAGGCTTCTTTAAATCAGTTAAGAGCTAACTATATCTAACTTTGGCTGTCCCTTCTAACTCTTTCCTTAAATCCTGCATTAGCAACATGAGGACACCTACTCCTAGTGAAATTTTCCCGTTTCACTAGAGGACACTATGGACCAGGCACAGAAATGCTTGATAAGCACGCGAGGCTTAAATAGGCTTCTCTGTCCCTCTGTACATTCTTTATTACAAAATTACATGTGCCCACCATGAAAAATGATGCCTGTATTTGATTTCCCTCAATCAATAAACTCAAGTAGCTTTTGTATGATGCTATTGTCACGTGCAAAGTAATCTCATATATGTTCCCTGGAAAACCCGTATATAAAACAGCGAACCACTTCTCCACTTACTTCCTACTATAACTTGTATCTTTAATGTCCCCCAAAGGCTCACGTGTTAAAGACTTGGTTCCCAGTTAATGACAATGTTGGGAGGTGGTAGAACTTTAAGAAGGGGGAGCCTAGTGAAAGGAAGTTAGGTCACTGGGAGTATGATCTTGAAGAAGTTTGGGGGACTCTAGTCCCTTCCTCTCTTATTGCTGCCTACCTGCGTGAGGTAAGTAACTTCCTCTGGAATATATATTTCTGCTATAGGGTTCTGCCTCAACACAGGCCCCAGAGCAATAAGCCAACTGATTGCACTGAAACTTCTGAAGCTATGAGCCAAAATAAGCCCCCTATCTCATTAAGTTTTGTTTCATTTATATTTTTTATAGTACTGGCAAACTGGCTAATATACTTTCCATCTATCTCCCTTGCTTTATCTTTTCCCCATAACACAAATCATGTTCTAGCATATTATATAATTTACTTATATATTTAATTTATTATCTATCTTTTCTATCTCTTCAACACCAATCAATCACATGCATATATTCTAAATATAAGCTCAGAGAGAGAAAGGAATTTGGTTTATTTTCTTCACAGGTAAATCTCCAGTGCCTAAAACAGGCCCTGGTAAACAATAGATACTTAGTAAAATTTTGATGAATACATAAATTAATGTAGCCTTTACAAAATTTTCACATTGCTTGAGTGGGTAAAATTTGAGGAAGAGAAACTTGACTTTTTGATTATTAAGAGAAAAACTCAAATTTTCTCTTCTGTTTATGTTACTACCTTGGCAATTAAATGGGCATCAAACCCATCATTATTGGATCCAAGTCCTACATAAACACTCATTCTTTCAAATATTCTTTTGGATTCTGTGAAAGATAGATCTCATGGATCTGGCTGTTTCATTTTACTTCACCTTTTGTGTGCATCACTTTGGGTTCATCAGACACGGAAGTGGAGGACAGAGATGGAGAAGGACATTGTGTGCAGTTAGTAGAGCCACCCATTTTCATTAAAGGGTTTTAAAAATCATGGGATCTTTACTTGTAAAGAGAACCTACACAAAATGATGTGTTATTAATACTACTGTCAAACATTCTATTTGCTTTTGTAGCATCTCTGTATAATCAGATCTATTTATTGATATTACTCCAGGATGAAATTTGTTCACATTCTCTGAATACAGGAAGCCTTTGTCAGAGAAAAATTTGCATTTTCTCTTAGCTTAAGCAGGCTCAAAGTCAGTATGAAAGAAATGAAGTGAGAAGGACACTGCTGTTTAACCTCTCCATCTTCTCTTGCCCTCAGTCTGCCCTCCCGTCCTCCCAACATAGCAGTCGCCCATCCCTGCCTCCTCTCACACAGACACAATTTGACTTCCATTATGTTTTATTCAGTGTTAGGAGTTGGGTGGGTTAGGAAACAGAGAAAGGAGACATTTTTTTTTCAAATGAAGATTTCTCCTGCCTATCATTTCTCTCTGTGTGGCAGGTGTCCCAGTGCTGGCCTTCCCAAGTTGCCAATGTGGGTTCTTTAGCAAAATCTGTTTCCATTGTATAGTTAGTTTATATGAGAGAGACTCAAAACTCCCCCAGCTCTCTCTCTCCCACCTCTTGCTTCTCAGATTCCTACTTCAGCAGAATTGCCAGATAGCTGAAGCCAGCTTCCTTGCACAGGGTCTAGCCCCATCACCACCACCCTTGTTGCACCAATGGTCAGTCCTTCCTGTTTTACCATTTCTAAGAAAAGAGGTTGTTTTTTGAATATCTCCATAGTATGCTAGAGTTGTTGGTTTTTTAAAGGTCACTTTCAATAAAGAGTTAATGCTTGCAAAAACATTAGTATGCTTCAACAAATATTTCAAGAGTACTCATAGTTTGGTCAGGTTTTTTTTCTACAAAGTTTGCAAATTGTAAAAAGAAGGTTGTTTTTTTTTTTTTTTCTCCACTGCATGAAACATTAAAATCTATCAAAAGAGAATTGCATAAGAACATTGCATAAGAAATTGCATAAGAGTTTGATGCTTGGTAGCAAAATATGTAGTATTTTGCTATAATAATTATAATGAAATCATTGAAGCCAAAGAGAAAGTAGGATAATACCTGGGAGACTCTCAGTAATTTAGCAATACCATTCAGTTCAGAGTGCTATTTCACTCAAAGAGATAAGGTGTCAGAATCATTTGAATGAAGATTTCATTGCAATAATATAGCAGTACATGCATGGAATTCATAATATAAAGACATCAGAGTAGTTTAAAATGTAAAATTTGTAGCAGAGTAGTAAAGTTAGTTATGTTTTTGCTAAGTAAAAGTTATTTCAAAGTGCTACCTTAGATCCTTATTTATGAATTATAATAGGATAACAATGGAAGAATAAACTAATGATAATGGCTATAAGAGATACTTATCAATGCTTATCATTATAGTCACAATAGCTTTCTGTCACCTGCCTGCCAGTATTTGATAGACAATAGATTATTTCTGTCCTATAATGGCCCAATGAAGTAAATCCTTTTCTCAGTCCCCCCCTCATAATGGAGAAAATGAACTGAGTGAAATACCTTGATGGAGGTTATTCAGCTAGTGAGCACTGATGCCTACAGTTGATTCTAGACCTTCTGTTGCCCTGTCCCCCAATATACCAATAAAGCAGATACTATATTCACCAAAACAAAAACTAAAACCCCTGCAACAATCTTCCTTGAAACAGCTATTTTTTTTTTACTATGATATGTTAGACAATAATCATAATCATATTAATAATAACTGACACTTGGGTTGTGCTTACTGGTGTGTCTGGCACTAATCATTATTGTTGTATGTAGTTTTAATTATTTTACCCATGAGGCACTGCAACATGGAAAGGTTAAGTCATTTAAGTCATTTGCTCAAGATCAATCTGTGAATATGTATGTCGCAAACCCAAGATTTAAATACTTGGTTCCAAGTAATACTGGTAGAAAAAGCCTTCATCTATATTCCTGTTATAGCTAAAACCAAGTTTCCTTACACCACGTCTCTCTTTCTGACCTTTGTAAAATGTAAGTGTGATAATATAAATACCTGGATAAACCTTTCCAATGGCTGTTCACAGTTCTTCACATAAATACATAGAAAGTCTAACACTGTCTGGATCCTGCCTAGCTTCCCACCTTGTTTCCCTCTGAGTTCCTACCTTCTACTACAGCCACATCGGCCATTTTCACATTTTTTCTTCATCAATGCTTCTTTCTCCCACAGGCCTTCAGCATGGGTTACTCTTTCAAACAGATTCCTCTCTTCACCTTCTTCACCTTCTTTCGATTCTCGGCTCTAATATCACCTTCTCAGGGGAGACCTTACCTGACTCTAATGCACATTACACATACACACATCACATCCCTGTCATTCCTTTTTATATGCAATGTAACTTCTTTGCAATCCTTGTCAGATTTGCAATTTTATAATTATCATGTAATTATTTGATTAATGTCATTGTCCTCAACTGGATTATAAATGGTAGGACATCAAAACTCTGACTTGTTCTTCTACTTGTCTTAGGTTAGATTCCTTTAGGCAAAGATTCATCCACAAGTATCTTATTAGTGAAATAATTACATTGCTCACCAATAAGAGAGGAAATAAAACAGGGAAGGGATCAAAGCCAATATAGGGTATATAGGGTATACTAATGAACAATTTGCCATTGTGGGAATTGGGATTTGATATTTAGAAATTTCTGGGAGACCCTATAAAATACCACTCTTGTTGGCCCACCAAAGAGGAAGGAAATTGTGGTATTTCTTCACCAGCTTCCAGGCATAGTTGAGTGAGGGATGCCCTCAGAAGTGTTATCCCAGGCCATTTCCAGTCAGCCCCACACGAAGCCAAAGTACTTTGGCAGAGAGCTGCCAGTGTCTGAATAAGAAGTCATTGATGTGCATAGGTAGAGATGGAGGGAGGCAGATACAAGTGGTCACCTGACAATGTCTACTACAGTCCACCCCTGGTAATCCAATTCATGATCCAAACTAAATTTACTCAGTCTTCACTCCTATCATAGATATTCAAAACTGGTAACCAGTCATGGTTTGGAGGAGGAGGAGGAGGATGAGGAGGAGGAGGAGGAGGAGGAGGAGGGAGGAAGAGGAAAGGATAAGAGGAGAAAAAGGAGGATGATGATCATAGGAAGGTTAGTACTAATATTAATCATCTCTCCTTCACCAATTATTTTAGTTCAGGTACAATTCATCCAGCACTTTGGTCTATGTTGCTGATTTTATGGGGTAATGGTGCTCTGTCTCAACATTAAAATGTCTAAATCTTTAAACAGGAAGTCCTTGTCAGGGCCTTAGTTGCAGGAGTAGTCCATTTACTGCTGTTACTGGGCATAAAAGCATGAAGAGGCTGAATAAGGCTCCATTATATAGCAGCATCCTTATCTTCTTCTGACAATTTGGCTCAATTATTACTTCCAGTAGAGTACCTAATTTCCTTGCCTAATGGTTTACTGGCATAAGGAGCCCTATCCTCAGGTATAAGCTAATGCTTTGGATTGAGTGGAACCTTTACTATGCCCAAGTTTGAAGCATCACCTCTAGTCCCCTGAGAACCAGGATACCTAATCACTCAGAGCATACAGGAGGCACAAGTTCTACAGGAAAGATGGGGAGAGGGACTACTCCTCTGTGACAGTCTTTCAGCAGCTCAGCAAAGTGTTTCCACTACTAGTCGAGAAGCGGCACCAGGACAATGACTCTGGTGATCATAGTAATAGAACATCATTGGCAGTAGTAGTAAGAAAATAACAGTTGCGTTCAGATGATTCTGGCAGATGCTAAGAAGAGAAAAATCCTGAAATAAATAGAGGTACTGGATGTACCCATGTTTTCATTTATTCTGAATTCATTTTTATATATCACTTTCTGTGTTGCATCTTTATAATTTCAGACTTCTGTAGAAGAGGTCTCAGGAATGATCTGGAATGCATCTTTTAACTATTTATTTAACACATGTTAATTGAGCTTCTACTGTGTTAATAGAAATGCTGGTCATTGACTGTGGCACTGAGGCAGATTAATATTATCAATAGCAGCAACAAAAATTTCTCAACAACTGTTTCTTAAGTGCTTTACCATGTATCATACTCTCTGTTCTGGATTTCACATATCTAATTTATATATATTTCAGACTTCAGTGACTGGCAAATACATAGCTGCATTCATGATGCTAAAACAATTCTAAACTTTTCTCAAGAGTTTCCAAATTTATCAATAGGAAATCTCAGTGGCCCTAGATAAGAGTCCAAATGTGGCATCTTATGGGATTCTGGATATAATCATTTGATACAGTTTGTCTCTGAGTTCACTTGACAAATGCCAACACTTTCAATCCCCATTTTTATGCCCCTCTTAGAGTCCCTAGGAGAGCAGGTGATCACTGCTTGTGACTCTGCATTTAACTCTCTTGTTTGACTTTGGGCATCATTGTCTGTGGCCAAATCTGCTGCTAGCTTCCTCTGGAGGATATAGGTTTCCCCCACACTCCCATGGTATTTGACTACTGGTGAAGCCCGTACACCTCTGAAATTGCAGACCTTACTTCTATGTCTCATAGAACCCCCTCTAAGTTCACCTGCTTCTGCAGAGGTATGTTCCCTCTACACAGACATCTTTTCAAAACATCTATTGTTCATATCATTCTGTCTACTTCTTTAAGGCATTATCTGGAATCAAAATGAAGCTTGCTCTGTGCACATGTAGGAAACACAGAAAATCTGAGGATCTGACCTAAACTATCAGATTTCTTGTTCATTCATGGGGGTCCTCTGCAAGGGTCCAGTTATCACTGTCTACTATCTAGACACCATACCTTCCCCAGTTGTAGCAATGGATAAGCATTAAGATTTTTGCTAGCAGTCTGAGGGGTTCTGGGTTATCTACAGACTATTCAAGTAGATTAACTACATAGAATTCTAGTAGATCTAAGATGAGATGATGAAGCAGTGTTACCTTAGCATGCAAAAGCCCCTGTGAGGCTCAGCTTTAGTCCCTGCCACATGCATATTTTTCCATTTAATCTTCATACGAACACTATGGAATATGGGATATCAGCTTTGATATTTATCTAAAACAACACTATTAGCAATGGTAAGAAGTGGATTTGCAGTTTGGAGATCTATGTGATATTGTTATTATCAAAATTACTAAGTAGCAAAGTATTCAAATCAAGAATTGACCAAGATTGAGTAAACTTGTATATGTAAACAGTATAGTTTCATATTCTTAATCATTAACCTAATGTTCTAAAGGCAAATGTAACTTTTTAGTATGCTTTTAGGCATTCCAAGCATACACCAACATACTCTTAAGCAAACCACCATTTATGGTAGTATCCAGAAAAGTTTTAATTTTCCCTTAGGCCAGAAGATGATTTATTCATGCTCAAGACTCTGTGTATATTTATAACATCTTTGCTAAAAGCTGCTTGGGGAAAAGCCCAGATAAAATAAATTCACATATCCAATACTGAGATGAGTTGAAACTTCAGTCTTTTAAGAATATGTTCAACAAAAGAACTATTTCTTTCATCACTACATGTTCAAATAGTATTTTAGGTACCACATGCCTAACTAACAAGATCCCTGAGTTTAAGACTATAATTTAAAACTTCTTATGTCAGTAAAAATCCTTGTAGTGGAATAAACACCTCTGATGTTCAGAGGCCCAATAACTCTCATGGTCAGATATTTTCCACATGAAAGGTGGAAGGTATGTGACTCCTTCAAAGATCCACATGCAAAATACAATGAAGCTGCTCTGACTTCACAAAAGTAAATAAAAATAGTTCTTTCTTTCTATACTTAGACTCTTTAACACATTTTTTGGGAAACAAACAAAAATGCTCTTTGAGAGCCAGTCTGTTTCTTCTTTACTTGAAAGAAAACTTCATGGCAGAATCAAAGTCAAATATAAATGCAACTCTCTGCATGCTTTTTAACATGAGCACTGATTTTAGGAGATCACTTTTTTTTTTTGACATGTGTAGAGTCTGAGCTCAAAGAAAAGAACCTGTGTTCACTACTTTTAATCAAATTATATAGTTCACACTCTTTTTGAGCTCTCCTCTTAAAATCTTATGCTTGTCAAGGACAAATTCAATATTAAGTTTCTTTTTATGTCAAAAAGTAAGTATTGTGTCCCCATTTTCTAGCACTTATATGTACCTCCAATTCATTGATCCTGCTCTGGTTCTCCTGTCCTGGTCCCTTCTCCACTGTGAACAAACAGCCTTTGGCCTTATGTTCACGAACTGATGATGACCCCTTTCTGGGCCCTGGGAGCAGTCCCTCACTTGTCATATACTTCCTACATTTTCATTTCTCTCATCATCTCTCAGCAACATGCTGCTGTCTCTTTTCAATAATTGATTGCACTCATGATTTCTACTACTGGATTAAAAATGAATTTCCTCAACCAAAGAATATTAAATTTTGAAAGAAGTTACATTCTCTAAATAAACCTAACTGGATGAGCTGCCATCCACCTTCCCCTGATATGCAAATGTGTCATCTTTTACTGTGAATCAAGGAAGGTGAAAGCCATTGAAACAAAGTAAGCCTTTGAAATATCGCCAGATTGGTGTCAGGTTCAGAAAGGTTTAGAGTTGGTATCCCAAATAAAATATCCTGATGCTATTTAATGGAAGCAACTGTTGGTCCTACAGGGAACACTGGCCTGGATTCTACTCCCTCTTCTAAACTAAATATGGCATAGTTAACCATGGGCTTCCTGGCATCAGGGAGAGCCAAAAATAGGAAGAAGAGTTCTAAATATAGATTTTCAATTTTCTGCTCCTTTAGTGACTGAATTTCTTCAGGATGCTGACCCCAAAGCCATAAAAACCTTGATACCTATTGTTTCACAATAAGAGTGTTTTGCTGTTTCTTAAGTATTGAAGTAGTTCGTGATCTTAAAATAGATTTAGAAAAAAGGCAGCAGCTTTCTATTATCTTTTCCCATTTGTTCCAACAAGGTCACAGGAACCTATGGAGAGTAACTTGTATTGGTGTTGTTACCATTTGGCTGGCCTTATGTTACATATAAAAGGTGACTATCAGATAAATAAAGTGCTTTTTCCAAATCTCTCTTTTTCATAGTAATTTTGAGATTGGCAAGCATAAACACACAGTTTGATCTTGCCAAAGGGATGGTTGGGCCAAAAGCCATTTATTCTTTTGGGGTTCCCTTATTCTTTCTAACTTCAAACAGTGTTCCAAGGATAACATGCAGCAAGATAGTGTTTTCCCCCAGAGACTTGGCATTAACTAGATTAGAATTCCAAGGCAAATTAAATGCTTCATGTCCTAGGAACTTAATCCAAATCTTGTTAATTAGCTAGTCTGTAGATTAATTATAAGAACTTTAGTGGGGATGGAGTTGGGGCTCCATAAAAATAAATAAAATAAATGTATTATTTCCTTCTACAAATATGTATGCATATATATGTGTTTATAGATACATGTGTATAACTTTATTGTTACCATGATAAAGAAAAAACAGTCTTTTTAGTTTGACATATTTCATCATATGTGTACTATAGAAAAATGACAAATTACTGGACCCAACCTAAATGCTAACTGCCTAAAATATCTAAATTTCTGAATAATGAATGCTATGGTTATGAATGATGTTATGCATTGGTAGGTTACATGCATTGTATGATTTGAGAAACAACACAGGCTCTCTCTAGTATTTACCTTCCCTGAACCTTACCTGAACATTCCAGTTGTATTTATGTTGTAACCTCCACATGTCTGACACTTAAAATCATAGCACAGATATGCTTTTTTCTGAAAAAAAATTGATTATTATGAAGGTTTGAGTTTCTTTAATAAATTCAGCATTCATTTCATGTCAGTGAGTTCCCTTATTGGACAATAGAGAGGGAGAATATCAATACCACAAGTTTCCCCTAAGTACCACATTTGAGGTTACTAAGCTATAGATCAGTAAGGAAGAATGATACAGGATACATAAATTCCCCAAAACTCAGGAAGGCAGGGTGGTAATGAGACTGGGCTACATTATGGGTGATAATGAGACTGGGCTACTAAAGTTAACATATATGTATAATTAAAACTTAAATTTCTTAAAACTGGTACTGGAATTAACTACATTTCTCTAAAGAACATTCTGTTTTGTTCATGCAAAAAATACTTGTTAAGTGCTAACTACATGTCAGAAAGCACTTTAAGCACTGAAGATTCAGCAGTAACATGCAATTTACACTTATAACTATCACTCTGGCTCCTGTGTGGAGAAAGATAACAGAGTGACAAAGTCCAAAGCAGAAAGGTAAGTTAGGAACTTATTCCAATATTCCAGGAGAGAAGGAATAATAACTTGAAGCATGACAGCAGTCATAGATGTAGTAAGACTCATAGTTTAAAAGTAGCACTAATAAGACTGACTGGTAGATTGGAAGGGATATAGAAGAAGTCTGGCAAATGCAGGAAGAGATACAACATTCTAGAGAAGGAAAGACAAAGTGGGTCTTTTGGAAATAATCAAGAGTTTTATTTTTGTAGTGTTAAGTGAGCAGTAGCAATCAGTTGCATATATAAGTCAGTAGTTAAAAGGAAAGATAGCTGGAAACATGGGAAAAGTAAACAGATGGTATTCAAATATGGGCGTCTAAATTATATCAATGAGGTAATGGATATAGAAAGAAAAAATTTCCAAATCATGGACACTCCAACACCGAGAATTCAGGAAGAAAAGGGGACATGGAAAAGGAAAAAAAAAATCACCAAGATTGATGAGAACCAGGAGATTGTAATGTCCTGTCAGCTAAGCAAAGAAAGGTTTCAAGATAGAGGGAATGATTACCCATAGAATTCAACAGAAAGAAGAGCAAGAAGTTAGACTCAACAACTCATTTGACTACATAGAGTCTTCAAGGACCATGATTTGGGTGAAGCTCTGCCTGTAAAAACCCAGACTGGGATGTAAGGTAGCAGAGCAAGAATGCAAACAAAAATTTCCAAGAGATTGTCCATAACAACAACAGAGATGTGGGCAGAAGCAGCAGAGGTATGCTTTGTTGGTATGCACTTAAGAGGTTGGGATTCTTCAGGGGTAGAGAACAAACACCCTGGGAATCATGATGAGGAACAAAAATAACTGTCCTGCCTCTTCCTAGAGCCAGTGTAAAAGAAACAGGTCATCAGGTGGATTGTAAAATGTGAACCTTCACATTTTTTCTGCTCTCCCAATATCCCCACAGGGGCCCCAGTGTGACAAGCTGAACTTTGACACACATTCCTTTTCTTACTCTCCCCTGACTGTACCCTAGTAGCATTAAAACACACTAGTGATATCCCCTCCTGCCTCTTGGTGTGTCACCCCAGCCTAACCAGTGGGCAGTGTCCACAGGTCCTCATCTGTCCTGGCTCCCCACCTGCTTATTTGAGCCCACTCCTCTAGTGTTCCTTTCATGTGACCTCCTATCCCTGTGGAATGATTGACTCTAGGATCTGATCTGTGAGTTTAATAAACTTTGCTTTCTTGAGCCTCGTCTATGCCCCTTCTTCTGGCTGTACCTACCTAATCATCAACCAAAAGAACACAGAGCAACAGACGAGAAGGCTTTTAGAGAAACGGTGTCTTTGGGGACCTGACAAGTTGTATTATAGCATAGAGTAGAAGGGACCATCTGGAGAAGAGGCAAAAGGTAATGGAGATTTTCCTATTGACAGACCATGTGTTCCAACAAGCATGTTTGCAAGGATTTGGCGAATTAGATTTGGGAAGTGCCAGGATTTGGCGAATTACTTACAGGATGAAACTGTAGGCCATGAAATGATAAACAAAGCTTATAGCAGTAAGACTGTAAGAAGTCAGAATTGCTTCTGTCGAGTGTGGCCCACAGGAGTGTAGAGCCTGGTGATGATTTCTGACACTTTGCTCTTAATCACTTCCAGGTGACCCTTTTTGTTTACTGTGTTATATTCTATAGTTTAAATAAATTTGGGTGAGGATGAGGAAGAAGAAATGTGACATGTGTTGTGATGTGGCTGGGGCCCAGATGACACTGAGTATTTAGAACATGCTTATTTCTAGTTCAGGAGAGGGAAAAAGTCTAAAGGGCACCAGTTCCTCATGAGCATGAATTTGTGGGATCCTAAGCAGCAGAGGATGAAGGATGCAGGAATTTGCTCCATCAATTGCCATAAAAGCAGAAAAAGAACATTTCACTTTTTACTCTCCTTTGCACACCTTCCCTGAGAACAGGGAGGATTGGTCAGGGGAGATTAAGGAAATAGGAAATAAGGAATCTACAAAAAATCAGAAAAATTAGGATACCCAAAGCCAAATTTTAGTATTTCCAATGATCTTAATGCAATTTTTACTGAAAAGAATTATGCACTTAACTATTTCCATGTTTATTTGTTCCTTAGAACTTTGTTTTTATAATAATATGAAAATGAAAGTGTGCTTAAACTTGAATCCTTAATGAATTTTTATAGTTATCTGCTATTTCCTTTGCCCTTCAAGTTATCTTCTTTCTTTCTTCCATTTCTCTAGTCAAATAGAGTGAGTAGAATCTTACAAAACTCCCATTACCTTTTCTTATGAGAGCCTTCTCAAAATTTCACATATGCTCCATTTCTCTGAGTTTTATTATATATAACTTGATGAAAATTTTCTTGTCCCTGCCCGAGGTGCTTAACTCTCTCCATTGTCACACTTGCTAAACACTGCTTAGCATCCTGATTACACTTTCCTGATGTTTCGGTATAACATAATGTAGCTATTTTTTCTCCCAGTCATTCATGCTTATTGAAAAGACCTGATAAATTCATACATATTTCTCTGGAAGCAAAGGTTAAGGTTGAATGCTAATGCATTGTCTTTTTGCTCAGCATGCCATTAGTTCCCAGTAGCATTCTAGAGCTACTGGGAAGCAGAGTCACAGATCATTCCTCCAGCTCATCTCTTGTCTTTGTTGCCAAATGGAATCCCAACCTGCATCCTTGAGATAAATGACAGTCTGTGGTTGTGCCAAATTATACTTAATATTTTTCATTGGGGTAAATATAAAAAATAGCCCATGTTTTTAAAATTATGAATATATCAGGGTAAGAAGGAAAATGAGTCTGGATGTCAGTTTCTCCCTTTCACCCTAATCTTAGGGAACTGATAGCAACAAACCCTATGAAGAGGAAACTGACCTTCAGCTCCAATGGTTTAAAGAAAGAGGCTCAAAGTCAGGCCATGGTTCAGCCAGAAAGATAAACATGACTCAACAGCCTTCTCACCTTATGCACCCTCAGAGAGGAAATTATAAACAAACAAATAAAAAAGAAAATAGAACACGTAGTACCAAAACAACTATTTGAAACATACCTCCAATGAAGATTTCTCATACTCGGCAACATAAGTAAAATATTTTATTCAGTATTCACTTGATAAGGCACAAAAAAATTGATTAAGTCCCAGCATATTGATTTTGACGGGAGAAGCTAAAGAGAAGAGCAATTAACAAAGAAAAAAGAAGCTTGAGAAAAATCTGAGCAGAAGTTGGGTTCTGATGGGTGAGAAGAGGATAAAGAGTGGGATGATAGCACACAAAGATCTCCCAGTAAGAAGTCTCCCCTCTCTGTCCCTGTCCCTAGGACTTATGTGTCCATATGCAGGACATATAAGTGTTACTTTGCAATATTTTCCCTTTTCTGACTTGAAGAGGGGTGAAGCATTTTCAGAGTAGATGGTGAAATGTTTGCTCTCGCCTCTCTCTGTGGAAGCTAAAGTTCAGGGCAGCATTCCACACAGGAAGCTTGATGAAAATGGATTTGCCAGAGAAAATAAATATGAGCCCCAAATTGGTACAGACAACTGTATAACAAATATGCACTTCCTAATAGAGCTGAAGGAAACTCAAAAAAGGTTACTCATATTAAAAATGAGTAAGAGACATGAATGGTGTGACTCTACCTAGTGTACAACCAGACATAAAAAATGTGCTCTATATGTGTACCATGAATTGAAAAGAATTCTGTCATGTATAACTAATTAGAATAAATAAATTTAAAAATTTAAAAAAACAAAGATGAGTAAGAGAAAGAAGAAATGCCAAAGCCTTAATTCCAAATGCTTCAGAACATACAAAAAGAAAAAGTAGAAATAAACTTATTATATAGAACATGGATATAGGGCTTCACATAAAAGCAATCATAACCAAAGAAATAAGAGAACATCTCCTAAAGTGCCTGATACAATAGATGAATATTTTCAAAACATGGATTCCATAAAAGAAGTCTTAAAAAAATGAGATGATAAACAAAAGTTAGGTGAGATTATAGAACTAAGACAGCCAAGTAGAGACCAAAATAATAACCATGGAGAAATAAATGCTTTACAAGTAGTAATAAACACACTAAAACAAACCTGATATTTAAGAGTGCAGGAAAAAAATATTTTACTTTTTGGTTGTGCCCAGAATCAAACCCAAGGGCCTAGTGTATGCTAAGCTATGCCCCAGCCCTGGCAGGGTGGGGGAGTGGGTAATAAAACATGTAGAACCTAGGAAGAAATTGCAAGCCAGCCCTGACAGAGCTGACAGAGAAAGAACACACTGCCTGCCCCACTGGGATTACATTGAGGGGATTGCCCACAGGAAAGAAGCATTCTGTTATCATAAGCATCCAGAAAGGACATGGGGAATGTAAAACATCAGAAAAACCACTCAGACAAAAACATAAGGATTAAAGTTTTAATTCACTAAGGGAATATTTAACAATTCAAAAGAAAGTAATTTCAAGTACATAAATTAAAAGTTGCATTATCTTTTTTATATGACAGAGGAATGCATTACAATTCTTATTACACATACAGAGCATAATTTTTCATATCTCTGATTGTATACAAAGTATATTCACACAAATTCGTGTCTTCATACCTGTACTTTGGATAATAATGATTATCACATTCCATCACCATTAATAACCCATGTCCCTCTTCCTTCCCCTCCAACCCCTTTTCCCTATATAGAGTTCATCTATTCCTCCCATGCTCTGGCTCTCTATGCTTTCTAACCCTATCCACTATGAATCAGCCTCCTTATTTGGAGGCATTTGTTTTTTGGGGAATGGCTAACTTCACTTAGCATTATCTTCTATAGCCCCATCCATTTACCTGCAAATGCCATGATTTTATTCTCTTTTATTGTTGAGTAATATTCCATTGTATGTATACGCCACATTTTTTTTTATCCATTCATCTATTGAAGGCCATCTAGGTTGGCTCCACAGTTTAGCTATTTTGAATTGTGCTGCTATAAACACTGATGTGGCTGAGTCTCTGTAGTATGCTGTTTTTAAGTCCTTTGGATATAAACCGAGGAGAGGGATAGCTGGGTCAAAGGGTGGTTCCATTCCCAATTTTCCAAGGAATCTCCATACTCTTTCCATATTGGCTGCACCAATTTGCAGCCCCACCAGCAGTGTATGAGTGTACCTTTTTCCCCACATTCTCGCCAACACTTATTGTTGTTTGTATGCATAATAGCTGCCATTCTGACTGGAGTGAGATGAAATTTTAGAGTGGTTTAGATTTGCATTTCTCTAATTGCTAATGATGATGAACATTTTTTCATGTATTTGTTGATTGATTGTACATCATCTTTTGAGAAGTGTCCCTTCAGGTCTTTGGCCTATTTATTGCCTGGGTTATTTGTTTTTATTGGTGTTTAGCTTTTTGAGTTCTTTATATACCCTAGAGATCAGTGCTCTCTCTGATGTGTGAGGGGTAAAGATTTGCTCCCAAGATGTAGGCTCTATATTCAGCTCACAGATTATTTCTTTTGCTGAGAAGAAACTTCTTAGTTTGAGTCCATCCCATTTATTGATTCTTGATTTTAATTCTTGTGCTACAGGAGTCTTATTAAGGAAGTTGGGGCCTAGTCCCACATGATGTAATTTTGTATAACAATGTTTAGGGCCTACTTTTTCTTCTAATAGATGCAGGGTCTCTGGTTTTATTCCTAGGTCCTGGATCCATTTTGAATTGAGTTTTGTAAAAAAAAAAAAAAAAAAAAAAAAAATTGCACTACCTTTAAGGAAATTTGAAAAATCTGTTATTGTAATGAAAATTTCCCACATGCATCTTTCATTTGTCAACCGGTTAAACAGATTACAAGTCAGTAAAGAATATTTCAACAGCACAAATTAACATGTGATCTAAGAAACAATACATAGAGCCCGGAAACCAAGAATTAGAAAATACACATTTTTCTCAAACACAAATGAAAATTTGCCCAAAAATATCCTAAGTCTTAGTATACTAGCAATCTTATTTCCTGACCACAGTGCAATTAGCTAATTAATTTCAAAGAGGTAGATGAAAATCCCCACATAATTATGAATTTTTTTGAAAGCCACTTTTAAATTCACTTCTAAATACCTCATGGGTCAAAGAAGAAATGTCTGTAGAGATTTAAAAATACTTTGAGATAAACAACAATCAATATATTAGATATTCATAACTTATATGTTAAAATAAGTGGCATTAAAGAGATTTTATATTTTAAAGTGCTTATATTAGAAAAAAATGAAAACCAAAAATTCACAAATAGTAATCTAAGAATGAGTAGCAATGAAGGAGCTTACAAGTAATAATTATAGACTTATGACAAATAGTATCTAAAACCACATAAAAGTTGGGTAAATTAGGCATATAGGAAGATAACCTTATTTTATTCTCAGAAACAGTTATTTCTTTGCAGGTAATATAATATATTCTATAACTTACAAAATACCAACATATGGTTTTACCACCCTAAATTTTAATCTGAGCAACAGGTACTTGAATTATATTTTGAGCAAATTGTCTCTCTTGTAGTTTGTTGTTGATGTTCTTGTTCTTGTTTTAAAGTTTAGATGTGGGGAGAGGGTTTCAATGATACTGGGTAGCCAAAAGGGTGGTTGGTTGACTCATTCAATACCCATTCTAACTCACTTCTGTTTACCTGACTTTCTACAGACTAGTATGCTAGAGATTATATTTTTAGCATCCCCTTGCATTTTGGGTGCAAGTAAGTGTCTTATATTCTGAAACTGTTACACATTTGGATCAGTATTAGAAGAATACAGCAACATATGGAGGAGGAAGTGGCTGGCTCTTCATTAGCAAGCGTGATGGCTACTTTAATGGGTCAATTTGGCTAGGCTATGATGCCTGGGTGTTTGGTCACATACCAGTCTAGATGGTGCTGTGAATATATTTTTTAAATGAAACTATTATTTAGAATCTGTAGATTTTGAGTAAAGCAGATTACTCTTCATAATGTGTGTGGACCTCATTCAATCAGTTGAAGGCCCTGATAGTAAAGACAGAAATTTCTTGAAGAAACTCTATATTGAGACTGTGGCATAGAGACCTACCTGCTGACCTGCCCTACAGACTTCAGACTTTTCAGCTCCCACAGTCCCACCTCACATAAGCTGATTCCTTAAAATAAAGGCCTTGATAGATAGATGATAGATAATAGGTGACAGATAAAAGATAGATAGATAGATAGATAGATAGACAAGCAAACACATAGGAAGAGAGGCTTGGAGAAATATAGAAATATACAAAGAGGAGATTTACATACATGTGATGATTTGGTTTCTCTGGAGAACCCTAACACAGCAGATGTGACAGAGTTTTTTGTGGCCGGTGCAAAGAATCAGAGATGCCAAGCCGGTAAAGTTAAGTGTGGTGTTTCTGCTAGAACATTCCAAGGTGCTCATGAGCAGGCTTTTATTCCTGGCTTCATAGTCCCTGGACATGTGTTCTGGAAGAGTACTATGGAAATTAAATAAGACTCACATTTGTCAATAAATCACATTTCTCATCTCCTTAAACTAGGCAGAGTGAATTATGTGGTTTATAACACTCACCTATATGTTTCCTCTGGATAGCAATGTCTGATTCAGAGTGGTCTTTTTAAAATGTAACTCTGTTGATATCACTACTCAACTTGAAATATTTTAAGGACTTTAAGTGGGATAGAATTCCATCAAACAAAAAGGATAAAAAATAACTTTCCAAAACTTATAATACACTCCTCTCAATTTCAATTTTCTAATTTGTCTCTTATTGCTCTTTATGTCTCTTCCAGTTCACCAGATACATTTTCACATTTTTCCTCTTTCTAAAATGCACTTGCACCTCTCCACACCTACCTATCTCATGATCATCTATAACTTGCTCTAAAACAATTCCTTGAAACTCCAATTGTTTTAAACAGCCTCTTCTATGTTCACTCCTTTTACATGTGCCCAGAGTACTATCTTCCATGTCTTTATTACTATGGAACATATCTTATTATTGCAATTACTAGTTTTTATGCTGTTATGGTTTTGATATGAGGTATCCTCAAAAAGCTCATGTGTGAGAAAATGCAAGCAAGTTTAGAGGTGAAGTGGTTGGGTCATGAGACTTGCACCTAATCAGTAATAGGGATTAACTGGGTGGTAACTGTAGGCACATAGGGTGTGGCTGGAGGAGGTGGGTCATTGTGAGTGTACCTTTGAGATATATATTTTGTCCTTGTCCAGTGGAGCCTCTCTCTGTGCTTTCTGGGTATCATGTTTCAGCTCCTTTCCTCTGCCAAACTCTTCCACCATGATGTCCTGTCTTTTCTTGTACACCAAGGAATGGAGCCGGTCATCTTTGGACTGAGATCTCTGAAACCATGAGTTCTCAAATAAACTTCCCCTTCTTTAAAATTGTTCTCATCAAGTCTTTTGTTCAAAGCAGCAAAAAAGCTAACTAAAACACATACCTATCAATTCCTCTTGTTACATACATTAGAATGAGTTTGTGAAAGAGAATTTTGATGGTTCGTGTGTGTGTGTGTGTGTGTGTGTGTGTGTGTGTGTTTTAAACAAATTCTTATTTGGTGCATGATAGTTCCCTAATGCTTTGTTGAATTCTGAGAGATAGACTGATTTAATTTATGCAGCAGCACTCATTTCACACATCATCATTTTTCTTAGTCTGGGCAATTTTATTGTCTCCATGGCAACAAAGTACTTAGTAATCACAGAGGTTACACAGGTTATTGCTCACCTCTAGCAGTACTCATTGGCAAAAAGAATTATACTTAGAAATTTCTTCAGTGAGAACACAGAGGTAAATAGCAAACTAAATCCATATTGCTTATGTCAATCAAATGCACAGAAATATGTAAAAGAATGGTATGACCTAAAAAAAATCATGCACTGGACCCCCTTGGTTTTCCTCTGTTGACTTCTGACTAATGGCCAACAACAAAGTCTTCTAAATCAAGTAAACTTGAACTCAAAATATGGCCAAAGAGATCACTGGAAAGTTACTTAACCTCTACAAAGTTCATTCTTCATGTAGAAAACATAGCTTATAAATAGCAACCTCAAAAATGTTAAGAGAGAATTATGTATATAAAATAACTATCACAGTATCTGGCACCTAATAGGCCCTAAATAACTGTTGGCTACACAAATTATTATTATTGCAGCATGTTAATCAAGGATGAATTTGTAGATCTTAATGCTCATGAAGAGAGATTTTTACAGTCCATTGAAGAATCTTTAAAGTGCATACATGTAGATATGGAAATTGCAGCCATTATTAATTATGTGTAGAAGTAAAATTATGGGTATAATTACCTTTTATTAATTATCTTTATAATTTGCCGATTTCATATTTATCATCTATCCTCAGAGGACAGAGATGAACTATTTTATTAATTATTCTTGATTGGCAGGTTAATGCTTTTATGCTCCCCCTTTACTAACAAATTCATCTATAATATTTTGAAGTCATTGGCTAAAAAGTAGACATTAAGATAACAGTGGCTATCCCTAAAGGAAAATGAACACAAGTAGGTCAAAGCTTACCAGGCTTTCATCAACAAAGTGGCTTTGACATACAGTATTTCAGAAGCAATGAGCCAGTCAATCTTTCTGCCAAGGTGGTACAGGAAGTCTCCCCTAAAGGTAAGTGTAATCAAATGAATGATAATATCTTTTACCTGCATGATTTGTTAATAAAAGTGAGGACCTTAAGATTATCTCAGTCTCCTCACTATCTCACAGCACCCTTGTATAGTCATTAGCCGTATTTGTAATTTAAAGTATGTGATAAGTTGATTACTGTTTTTGCAGTGTCCACCTTATCTTTTCCTTTTAAACTAGGTAATGCTAAAAGAGCACACTGAAAGCACTACTTGAAACACGAATACATCCTTCTCTCAAAGAAGTAGAAGTCAAGTGACCGCTACAAGACAGACTAATTATATTAACTTTTTCCTTTCTGCCCATTTTGAAGGTATTAATCTGGTATCCCAAGGTGATTGATTGACATATTGTGTGTCTTCCTTCCATCCTTTTTATCAAGCTCCCTTTGAGATACAGTTCAACTTTAAAGTATATTTTTCCATTTGGATGAAACACACAAAAGAGATGAGAATCTAGTTGGCATGTCTCCCTAAACATGAAGACTACCTTGAAAGAAGGTGCAGAAGGCAAAGGCAATAATAAAGCCCTTTCATTAAATTTACAGTAAATAGAATTACAATTATGTATGTTAAATTTAGTAATTCACACAATAATCCTATAAGATACATATTATAAAATCCACATTACAGACAATATAACTAATGCCCAGGAAAAGTGAAATTATGTGTCCAAATTTTGCATGTAATAAATAGCACATCTAGGATACAAAGCCTAATAGGGCTGATTGTGAATCTCAAGTCCTACATGTAAAACTGGCTCCCTTTAATGAATCTATGGTGCCCAGTCATTGATATTTTTGAGAAATATCTTTAGTTCTGGAAAATTAAATGTACAATAATTTGAGATAGACAAAAACATATTTCCAGATTTACCTGTCTTTATCTAATCCAAATGTGTAACATCTACTCAGTTGTTCTAAGAATGAAAGTCCATTGACACTCCCATATGTGATCAATAGCAATATTTAAATTAGATAAGATTTTATGCAATTATGTTAAAAACCTGCATGTCTCTCTTTTAATGTTAATCATTGCTCAATCAAAAAATTATCTCCCACGCCAATACACGCTAATATGCTCATTAACAAACCATAAAGATTGACAATAAAGTACATGCACAGTATTGTGCTAAATTCTGGAGATACTCTGGTGAACAAAACAAGACATGGTCCATACCTTTAAAGAGTTTATAGCCCAGTAAAGAAGACTGATTACTAGTTCAATCTAAAACTGCAATTATGATTAATGCCATAAAGGAGAGTTGCATGGTGCTATGAGAGTAGGTAAGAGGTCATTATGATAGGTGACCAAGCTGAAACTTGAAGGAAGTTATACTAGTTCATTGGGTGACAAGAAAACAAAAGAGTTTTCCAGACAGAAGAACAGTGGCAATGGTCCAATCATAGGAAAGCATGATCTTGGGCAATGTGTAGAACTGAAAGGAGGAAATGATACTGAAGATATGAGAATGGGCTCAGGAAAATTTGAAGAGGATGATGAGCCAGATCACTCAGGACCTTATAAATTTGATCATTTTTTTCAACCTCAAAATAATTGAAAATCACTGGAGAGTTTCAAGGAGAAAGACATAATCTAGTTTGCATTTCAGAAAGACAACCCTGGCTGCTGTGTGCACTAAGAACTGGAGAGGGTCCAAATATAAAGCAGGCAACTTCAAGAAGCCCATTTTGGTGGTCTCCTCTAGACAAGGTCATGGAGACTAGAACTAAGGTGGTGGTGGCAATAAAGGTGGAATTTCCTTTTTATTTTCACAGTTGAAAATGTATTTGTAATTTAATATATTCAGGAATTATTGCTCATGCAAACAAAGATTGTAATCAATCACAAGTGCTCCTTTGTATCTACAGCAATATTACAGAGAAAAGAAATATATCTGTATTCTGAGAAATTTGCTGTCAGAAAAGCTACACAGAAGTCTCTCTCTTTTTTAATTTCCTGCTATACTCTGAAAGGAGACATGAAGTAAAAGAGATGCTTTTTTCCTTTGCTGTGTCCTGAGACTAGATGGTAATCTGCAACAATGCTACCTGAATCAATATGTGAAAATGATATCATTCATTAGTTTTGTTCCTTTTTAAACTTTATTTTTTATTAGTGCATTATAGTTTTATATAATTGCAGAGTTGATTTCGACATATTTATCAAGGTATATAACATAATTTACTCCATTGCAATCCCCAGTACTACCCTCTTTCCTTCTCTCTCCTCCTTCCCCCTAAATCCCTTCCTCTACTCTATTGGTCTTTCTTCCATTCATTTATTTTTAATTGGCTCATTGTAGAATTCTTTATGATACATTCATATATGCATATAGCATAATTTAGCAAATTTCATTATGCAGTTCCTTCCCTTTCCCATCCCTCCTCCCTCCCCCTCAACCCTCTTCTTCAGCTCCACTATTCTCCCTTTTATTTTCATGAGATCAAAGGGGCAAATAGTTAAAAGATATTCAGCAGGTCTTTTGGAGGTGCTTGATTAGATGTGACAATAAGAAAGCAAGAAGCATGTAGGTTAATGGAGAAACTTCTAGCCTAAGACCTGAGTAGACGATGTTCTTGCTAAGACAGAGGAACTGCAAAAGGATCATTTGGGGAGTAAATTATTAGTTTTATATGTTGAGGCTGATACATAAAAGAAAGGTCAATTGGTCATTGTAATTTAATGTATTCAGGAATTATTGGACTTGAGGGTGTTCATCTAAGGAAAGGCATAAGCAAGCAATGATTTCTTGAGAAAACCAAAAAAAAAAAAACTTTAAAAAATCAATATTTAACATGTTTTGTGGAAACAGGGCATTCATATCAAGAAACACTCATTCATGTATCTGATATAGAATAAATTCTATTGTTTTCAGGTTGCTTCAACAGATGGCCCCTTTAGAGTAGATTTTGTTCAGGCCCCATGTTTCTTTCTGTTCAGTCACATATAGAGAGATATAGATATGTAGAACCTATCATATTGTAATAAAGTAATACATTTGTTATAATTAAAGTTAACTTTTTAACATTTAGTTGGAAATTCTCTCTCTCCCTCTTATGTTACTGCATTTTTTGATTATCCAAGGTAATATATTCTAAGATCCCCAGTAGATGCCTGATCCCTAAATACAGTATGTTTTTTCCTATACATTCATACCTATGATTAAATGTAACTTAAAAATTAAGTCCAATAAGAGATTAACTACAATAGCTAATAATAAAATAGAACAAGTATAAAACTATACTATAAAAAAGCTGTGAAAATGCGGTCTCAAAATGTCTTCAGTATTCTATATTGACTTGTCTTATTATGATGATGTAAGATGATACAATGCCTATGTGATATAGATGTTATGACATAGCTTTAGGGTACTATGTAAGGGTTACTTGAACACAAGTACAAAGATGCTATGCCAGTTGATCTGATAACCAAGAGGGCTACTAAATAACTAATGGGTGAATAGCATATACAGGATGGATACACAGGACAAAAGTATGATTCACATTCCATGGAATATGGAGCAGGATAGCATAAGATTTCACCATGTTTCTCAAAACAGTGCACAATTTAAAATTTATGAATTGTCGATGCTGGAATTTTCCATGTGATATTTTTGTACCACAGTTAACCATAGGTAACTGAAACTGCAGAAAGTGAAACCACAGATAGGTGGAAGGTACTGTAAAATATTAGATTCTCTCCTGCCAATTTCTCTACTTCTGAAACAGAATGAAATTTTGGTATTTAAAAAAAATTTTGTTTTAATTTTATTTTAGAGACTCCTCCATAGTAAAGGAAAGGAAATTCAGAGACTTCTATAAAATAACATTGAATGATTCTAGTTTATCTGAGATTTTCACTATTTCCTGAGAGCCTCAGAAGAAAGGTAGTTTCTGTCATTTGGTAATCTAGAAAAAAAATAGATTTTTTGAAAAAAAAATCCCAAGTGTTATATAATTAAATGTTCTTTCTATAAAGCTCTAGGGTAAATGACTATTATACAAAACAATATTTTCTTGTTAGTTATTCTTTTCTTACTCTTATGCTATATTAATTTCCTTTGTTGCCATACAGCATCCTTTACTTGAAGGGCGATTCGATGTCCCCTGAGATATCCCATGAACTGTCCATAGACAGGGAAAGGCTGTGTCAGAAACTACTGTGTGTCCTTTTATTTACTTTTGGTACCAGGGAGTGAGCCCAATGATACTTAACCACTGAGTCCCATTCTCAACTCTTTTTTATATTTATTTACAGACAGGTTGCTGAGGCTGGCTTGGAATTCACAATCCTCCTGCCTCAGCCTTCCAGGCTACTGGGATTATAGGCATGCACTACCATGTCTGGCCTATGTGTCATTTTTAAAGAACCCTCAGTCACTTTCTCTAGTCCTTATTGACTGCCGTAGATGACAATTAAACATGGCCCCTGTCTCGTTCCTCCATCTTCACTTTCCACTGAGGTTTCATGATTCTCATTCAAAACTATTTGTTATTCAATACTTCATTCAATATTTAATTAATTCACTTAATATTTTCAACTACTGTTTTCTTTGTATATGTGATGGGACAATCTTCCATGAGATTCTATACTAAAATAATGAGATATAGCCTCTAAACGGAAACAGCAACTAGCAAGAGAAACATGACAGAACAGCAAATATCATGCACACATACTATGTGACAGATGCTTTCAAAATGTAATTGTGAGGCCATTAGGCTGAGAAAACCTATGCCTTGGGTTCCTATAGGCAAACTGAAGCCCAGTGTAACAGTGAAACATACCTCAGGTTTAATCAATCAGAAACCACCAGCTAATCCCTTACTGAAGACTTTCCATTTTAATCAGTCAGGTACATTTTCCTTGTCTTGCTTCTGTGAGCCTATTATCAGTTTCCCCTCTTGCCCCTCTCTCCGCCCCCCACTGGGACACTTGTGATGTTGTGCTGCCCAATTCATAAGTTACTATCTGCTCAAATGAATTAATTAAAATTTTAATGTGCCCAAGTAAACAAATTTAATCTTTGAACAAAGATATGTGCAGGGTTGGGTTAGACCAGAAAGTGTTCAACTTCACCTTGGGAGCAAAGCAAGGTCTGAGTATTAAAGAATGAGTTTTGTTTGCACAAATTTTAATCAGGGGGATAATATAATCAGATCTGCATAAAAAAATCAGTCTATCAGTGTGGAAGAGGACTAGAGGGAGCACCACAATGGGAAGGGAAAAAACCTTTGAAATCACAACCAGCATGATGAGAAAGGAAATAGGAATTTTAGCTGGAACCATCTTAACAGAATAGGCTGTTTAATATGTAAATCTAGTCAACTGAAGAAGCAGGATCCAGTATCTTAATGTCTTGGCAGAGACTGGCATTCATCTCTC
This sequence comes from Marmota flaviventris, assembly GCF_047511675.1. Classification (NCBI taxonomy): domain Eukaryota; kingdom Metazoa; phylum Chordata; class Mammalia; order Rodentia; family Sciuridae; genus Marmota; species Marmota flaviventris. The sequence goes on from NC_092507.1 coordinate 84,997,530, forward strand.
CATATAAAGTACTACATTTTCGGGGCTTATGGGAGGCAGCACAGAAGAAAAGAGAAAAACAGGCAAAGTCAAGTGACAACGCATTTGTACCTCATGTCTTTTCAACTGCAAGGCCATCTCCCAGATGAATGAGCTTATTTGACCTGGCAAACACTCACCCAAGCAGGCAACACAGGGAGCTTATCAGACCCACACTCAGGGGAAGCTGCCTGTACAATCTAAAACACCTGTGGAATCACAACCACAGTGAATACCAAATCAGTCCTTTGTAAAGGAGGAAGTAGTTATTTGGGAATAAATACCTTCATGTGAATTCTTATGCTGTAGAAAATGAGTTCTTTTTTTTTTTTTCTTTCAACTCAAGAAACATTGCCATATCCTGACAGCTGTGGGCTACAATAGGGAAATAGCAAGGCTTTCAAAGCAGCAGATCTCTACCTTCCCATTACAGTAACAATCCCATCAGAATGCTGAATGGGGTGATTCACTCCGTAGAGTTTTCATATGCATATCTCATTTCTCTGCATTTATTTCAACCTATAAATGTGATGAACTCTGGTGGAGTTGTGGTGCTGGTGGTCTATGTATAGGTCTATTGAAATACAGGAATCATGTAGGTATTTCAGAAAAGCAGTCTGGTATAATGGAAAAAATACCATTTGGGGAGCTGACTGAAACTTAAGTTAAATCTAGATGGTGCATTTCATGTTACTATGAACTGGAGAAATTTCTGTAGCCTCTATGTCCTCATTTGTAAGTTGAGGAGTAGAGATTAGAGCTAAATGAAACAATAGATATAAGGGCACACAATGGGAATTTGCTATATGCTGAGTTCCTTCCTGCCAAAGATTTTAAATGATGGAAACTTCCATTTACTTTCATGTTCATAATTGCAATTTTCAGATTTCATGATGTCTTTTTAGCTTTTTATATTTTATATTTACATAGCAAAATGTTTGAATGGACTGATATGGTAGCTACTTTCACACACTCTCATATTGTACCCTTTGACACAAATCTACCCACATACCTACCCACATGAAATTTTAGGTTATTTTTAATTTTTCCTATTAAAAATTCTAAGTGAATCTCCTTAAATCTATGTAACAGCTTTTTTAACTATATGTGTATCTCATTTTCATTGTGATTTTCATAATGACTGCTATGGTTCAGAAGTGCCCCCTAAATGTCCTCAAGTTAAAGGCTTGGTCACCAGTGTATGGTGCTATTGGGACATGGTGAAACCTTTATGTGATGGGGCCTAGTGTAAGGAAGTTAGTTCATTGGAGTAGCACCTTTGAAGAGAATAGTGGGACCCAGCCACTTTCTCTCCTTGCTTCACAGCCACCATGAGGTGAATATGCCTCCTCAACTTGCATTCCCACCAAGATGTACTGTGCTGCCACAGGCCCAAAGCAACAATCCAAGTGACCATGGTTCAAAACCTCTGAACCCACGAACCAAAATAACCTCTCTTCCTTTTAAGTTGATCTCTCAAGTATTTGAGACAATGACAGAAAGCTGACTAGCACAATGACTCTAGTTTTTAATAAACTGCTGTTAATCATAAGAACTTGGGCCTTGGAACTAGCATGAGAGGTAAGATTTAAGAAGTGATAAGAACATGACTTAAAGTTCTTAACCCTTTACTTATCATTTTAAAGCACTGGCAATTGTGAATAATATAATTAACTTTGACTTGATGAATTGTTCAAACATCTGAATTTAACCTGCTCTTTATCATAGCAATGATAAAATTATTTTGGATAATGATTGCCCACTAGAAGTTCATTGATTTTCATCATCTAAACTGGACATGGCTTACTCAGAATTTTTACCTAATTTTTTATTGATTAATTTTAATTGTTATATTATAAGCATAAATTATTCATGGGTTTGAAATATCTGCATCATTGTAATTCTTACAGGAAAAAAGAACCTTGTAATTATGATTCTGAAACTGTCTAGGTTCTCACCTCCTTCCATCCAATCAGTTGTTTACACATTGTGATTATTAATAATGCAAGGTTCCTGGGAAGACAGCAATTGTGTTATAACAGAACTGACTTTATTCTTAGACATGAATTTGCTGAATTGAGGCTATGCCCATTTTCACGCTTTCAGTGCATAATAATGACTCTGATCTCCAATGCTATTCTTAGAACCCAGAAATACCTATTTTAGGCAACTCAGTACAATATATCATCTTAAATCAGCAAAACAAAATATGGCAGAGAAGAAGTACAAAAGTGGGAAATGAGCCACATTCAATTGTGGAAGGGGAAATATGTTCTGAGAAAAGATTAAATTGTGGGAAAATGGCAAGTCTGAATATTTTTAAAATATCAAATAACTGCTAATTGTTATTTCTGTGATAGTGTTTCAGTCAACATTAAACTATCTCAAAATTATATTCAAAGAAATGTTCAGAGAAGTTATTTTCAAGAAAATCTGAAATATACTATAAAGAAAGGACAAGGGCCAGTCGGGGACAGGAGGAATTTAGTCAATGAGTATAAAACTGCAATTAGGAGAAATAAATTCTGGTATTCTGTCACACAGTAGGGTGAGCAGAGTTTAAACTAAAGTACTGCAATTTCAATACAGCTAGAAGAGAGAATTTTCAATGTTCATCATCACAAAGAAATGATAAATGTTTAAAGTGATGAATATGATACTTATCTGATTTGATCATTCAACATAAATATGAACATGAATATGCACAACTTTATGTTATTTTTTTTTCAAATTTACTATCAAAACAATGTTTTAGTCAGATTTTTCACTGCTGTGACTAAAAGATCTGACCAGGACAATTTTAGTGGAGGAAAAGTTTATTTCACAGTTTCAGAGGTTTTAGTCCCTAGAAGGCTTGCTCTATTCCTCGGGGGTCAAGGTGAAGCTGAACATCATGGTGGAAGAGTGTGGCAGAGAGAAGTGGCTCACATGATGATCAGAAAGCACACACAGAGAAAGATCCATTTGCCACATACGAACATATATCCCAAAGCCACACTCCCAGTTCCCACCTTCTCCAGCCACACCCTACCACTTCAGTTACCATTCAATTAATCCCAGTTGGTTCTAACTCAATCATTGCTCCTCTGAACCTTCTTGCATTGTCTCATACGTGAGTTTTAGGGGACATCACATCTAAACAATAACACTGCTATTTCAGATATTTGATAAAGTCCATTTTTAGTGTTATATTAATTATGTATAACTTAGGAAGTGAACACTTAATGTGCATGAAACTACTCATATGATAACACATACATTGCAAGCATTATGGTCTAGAGGAAGCAAGAAAGAAAATAAGATCATTTCAGAAGAGATTTACATAAACTTCTTGGGTAGGATTTGTATAGGTAGATAGGATCTAAGGAATGGATTCCAGACAGGCAAGAGAGAAACAGCAAAGATTCTGAAATGGTGGCAATGTGTGCATAAGGGAGAGATAGGAATTTGCATTAAATAGAGCACAAGGTCCACTCCACAGCAATGCAGTTGGAGAGAGAGATTTGGTCCAGAATATCTGTGAGTATAGGGGTGGGAGGAACATATACCCAAAGCTACGTGTTTCAAGATACAGGTTAGGCATTTCATTGTAATAAGAACAATGTTAACTTTGAACTGAACATGAAATAGTTCTTGTTTTCGCAATTACATTTTCTGCTAACAAAACACAGCTTTAGGGAAGACTGCCTCTCCAAAATGCCTAATTCCACAATAAGTGCAAATTGGGTGATTATGCTTTTGTGATGCTTTTTCCCCAATTACTACCAAACTCTTCAAAATAGGAAATAAGGCTGCAGGAAGTTATAGAAGTCACCCTGGTTCTATCTTCTCCTCTGAGAGAGATTTAAAAGGTCAGCTTCAGTCAGACTGCCTGCCAGAGCAAGCCTGGTATGAGATAACCTCTCCAAGGCAACAAAGATTTTAAATAAGTTTTAGCCCAGTCCTTCGCTTCTGTGCATCTGAGGAACATAAATAAATACAAATAAAATTCTTTCCACACAAAAATAGAGAAGGCATTGCTTTTAAAAAAAGTAGAATCAAAAGTAAATTTTTCAAGATAATTGACTAAATAATTGGTGCTAATATGGACAAGATAATATTCATATAAATCAACAGAATCAGAAAGAAGTATGTTTATAACATTTACAAAGCACATGAAACTGGCAAATGAGACTAATGCATTGAGTGTTAGAATGAAGCTTCAGCAAAATATTAAACTTGAACAAAGGGATATGTGTAATATTTAATGGAGATCAACATCAAGGGCCATATGCAATTCCTAAAATATTGTCTGCATAAATACCTAATATGCTTCAAAATAAAATCAAATTCTAAAAGCATTTAATTGACTGAAATTATAACCTATACTAGTAATATTTAAGCTAGTGGTACTTTCTTAATTTTTAAATTATATACCAAGTGCTTTATTTGGTATTAGTAACAAGTCTATGAAATATGTATCCACAGCAAATATTTCTGAGCACTTAATTATGTGGCCAGAGTTATGGGTACATGTGAGAAACATGCTCACCAGTCCAAACCCCAAAAAATAGTCTAAGAGACACAAGTACACCAAAAAGCAAGGTTTTACTTTAATGACTGTCTTACAAAATTAGATGCCTCCAGGTCAGGGACCCCAAGTTATTGGGTAAAACTAGCATTTTGTGCCTAAGATCCCTTACCCAGTTCCTCATTGGCTGAGTACTATGGGGTGTATAGTCTTCCCAAATGTCATCTAGGTTTTACTGTTTCCTATTGGGTTATTTAAAGAATAACCTCCCTTGTTCTCTTATGTGTATGTATGATGGGGGAGGGGGCTCCCCATGGCTGTGAATTTTTACCCTCCAGTGTTAACTGCAACTTTTCCTTCTGTTCTCCCCTCCAGCTGCCTTTCTTATATCCCCAGTCATTTTACATTTAAGGCTAAAAAATATATTCTGAAAATGGACCATCATACTTCCTATTTCTCACAAATCCTCCCTTTTTCTTTTTATACCTTTTGGTCCTATTTTCATTCTTGTCTATACCCTTTGATATTGCCACCCATCATAGCTATATTCACTTTTTGAGGTGGAAACTGCCCAAGGAAGTATCTTCTCCTATTTTTAGCAGTTTGGATAGCTGTTCCAGTGCCAGTCAGCAGCCCTTGGTAATATCCTTTCCAGTTTGATTGAAGGTTGTCTTTTTTCCAGGTCTTAATCAAAACCAAGTTGCCAGAAGTGATAAATTGTGAACTCCAGAGGAGTCACCTGAGCAAGGAGTCCCTTTAACCTGAGGGATGATAAAGTAGAGGATGTGGCCAGTATATATTCTCTTAGAAATTGGTCTTTAGTTTTCATAGTAGGGAATTCTGTAGGTTTTTTACCAAGGGAGCCCATATAACAGCTCATAAATTTGTGAGACATATCTTGGCTCCATTAGTCTTCCTCTACCAGTCATGACACCTGCAGAGAGAGGGTGGATCAGGGTCTTGCTGAACACATGTGGCTTCCTTTGGAAGCATCAGGGACATTTCCCTCTTCAATGATCCTTCTCTTTACAGAATGTGCATTTGTTGGCTTTCTGTTGTCTAGGGTCCTCTCAGTGCCCTTGATCAGAAAATCAGGTGACTCACTGGAGTTGCAGGGTCCCTAGACATTCCCTGCAGTCTAATTGGTCTTAGAGGGCAAAAGACAAATTATTGACTGCTTTTTCATGGGCCCTTTTACTTTCTTGATTTTGGTCTCTACAAGTTGATTTTAAACATTCAGCAGGCCAGTTTTACCAGTCTTGAAGTAGGAGTACTGAGTTTTAACCTTAATGTTCCTAACTGTATAGTTAGTTACTGGGGCCAGTATCACTACTGGAAATCAGCTTTATACTCTGTCCTGTAGGTGATAGCTTATTATCTCAAGTTGTTCTGTTAGAGGCAAGTACTTCTACAAAATACTAACAAGCAATAGTTATAAAGTCTTATAAGAAAAATACAAAATGAACATAACAGGAACAAAAACATATTCAGTTTGTATAATAGCTATGAATCAAGAAACATAATTTCTATAATAACTCTAATATATCTTTGGTATCTATTTTGTTTACACAAAGACTCAGAATTTTTCAACTCAATCATATATGAGGTCCTTTATAAATATTACTTTCTTTTAAAACTCTTCCACAACCTTAAATACTTTTTATAATTTACCCAAACTTTTACTTAGTTTTGTATTATATCCCTTGTTTATTTTTGAGATTGCATTTGAGATTGCAATAATCTTTACAACAAAAATCTATCTTTTTTGAACATAACTTTAAGAGAACTTAATTCTAGCATACTTTTGTGCCATCCTAACATTGAGTATGGTAAGAAGCAGAGTCTTATCTCAGGTGAGGTGGGGTTCTTGAAAAACAACATTATATCTAAAACATGAAACAAAGAAGACCCAAGAGATCTTCTAACTTTCTCTTTTTCTTTCATGTTTTTTAAAGTGGCAAAATGCTTCCATGTTCCACATTGTCAACCTTTAAATACATCAGGCTCTCCTTATTTAAATTTCCATCCCACTATAAAACATAACACAAAATTCTATATATAACTTATTGATAGCAGGTTACCTTTATCCAGTTACAAAACACTAATCGACATAAATCTGAAGGAGACTATTGATACAAACTCTGTTGTTTGGAGAACAAGTGCTCTCCTAAGCTAGCCTTAAATCTCTTATATGTTTAGGAAACAATGTTAATGATCATAAATACACTTAATCAAAGCAAAAGATATAAGCTCTGTTTTTACATGTCATCATGGCCCTTTTATGTCAAATAGAATGTACAAAATAGAGCACTTATTGGTTACCTTGAATGTAAACCTACATTAACTTTCATTTTAAGAACTTTTGCATAATACTTAGACAAGACTCAGACAAACATTTAATTTCAGATGTACACATATCTTACATATATTTAGAGTATTATTTAACCAGTTATGATGTAATCATTTAAAGGACTTTAAAACAGGTACAAACCCTAATTTCTTTAAGACATAGTTTCCCTTAGTAATAAAACCTGATACAAGAAATTGTCTTGATAGGATAAAAACAGATGAATGTTTTAGACTTTGTTTCATATCACTACATTAAAATTTGACCTTAGAAAATTTCTTAAATAATTTTACTGATTATACTAATTATAGCCAACTTAATCATATACACAAACTTTTTTGAGATTTACCTTCCACAGACCTTCTTCAACATACTTAGATATTTCACAACTTGTTTAGATCCTTAGTTTCTCTCTTTAGCACAAAAATATTACTTTATTATATAAAATAATTTCTCATCCAGAAACATTATGTTTTCCTTCCAATTTTCTGTACTACAATGTATCCATACTTACAACTTTTTCTTATATCTCTCTTTTTTTAGTTTCTGACCCTTTACATTATGAAACAATACTTATGAAATTTCTGAATTTAGACAAATTATTCATTTTTAGTAAGATGAAATACTTTATATTTCTTGCAATACTTTAATCAATAACTAGCTGAAACTTTTTGTATTCCTTGTCTACAGAATTACACCTATTAGAATTTTAACTCTTAGTCGCCTTGCTCTTAAATTAGGCCCAGAAGCAAAACAAACTTAAAACTGTTTTTCCATTTACCAATTTATAAAAATACTTTTAATAGACCCAATATATGTAACCTTTTGTAATTTAAGAAGCCAAGAGATCTTAAATTTAAATGTAGCCGTTGGGGCTGGGGAAGTGGCTCAAGCGGTAGCGTGCTCGCCTGGCATGCGTGTGGCCCAGGTTCGATCCTCAGCACCACATACAAACAAAGATGTTGTGTGTGCCGAGAACTAAAAAATAAATATTAAAATTCTCTCTCTCTCTCTCTCCCCCTCCCTCTCTCTCTCTCTGTCTTTAAAAAAATAAAATAAATGTAGCCGTTGGTGTTTTGGTATTTTAACTTTGCAAATTAATCAGACATCTCCTCTAACAAACACCTTCCTAAATATCCCATTTAGGTTAAAGCTATTTCACCCATTTTTAACTTAGGTTGCCCATGAAAACCAAGATATCAGACAAGTCTAGTTAACTACTTTAAGTCAATTATTCCTACCAAAGAAAAATCCTTAAAAGTAATGGATATTATTACACTTCAATCATTTTATAGAAATTAATGTTTTCTTAATTGACTGGTCAATTAAGAAAAACATGTGAGTTAGTAATTTCAAAGACATCTTTACTCTTAAAATATAAACTGACCCTTTAGAAATTAAAAGAGAGCCTGTTGCAGAATTAACAGTACGACTCGGACACGGAAAGGGCCTCTGCAGTTGAAAATCATTAGGGATAATATTTGTCACCCTTGATTTCAGTTGAAATCAAGGGGTCAGGTGCCACTGTTCCTCCACGGGGACAGATTTACTCACTCCACCGCCACTGTTCATTTTATCTGCTTAGGACTCTTCAAAAGAGAAGATGTCTTTCCTTTTCTATTGTATTTGACAGTTAACCCTTAAATAACTGGCTTCTAAATAAAAACAGCAGAAAGAAAATAAGAGAAATAGAAACTCCAGTTAGACAAAACAAGACTAATCAGAACCAAACATTAAAGAATGTGGGAGTCCATGAGTCCTCAGGAAAAAAGTTCTTAAGAAGACTTGCACATATGGATCTTTCCATTTTCCTTCCCTGTCTCTAGGCCTCAAATTTTTATTTCCCATTTTTGATAAATTTCTACAACTGAGATTTCCCCCATGTGTACTCAACTCCCCTTATTAGAGATTTCTTGTATACCCCAGGCCCCAATATCCTCAATCCCCTTTACTGGGTATTTCTTGCATGCCCCAAGCTTCCTGTGTGCTCAACACCCCCTTATTGGTGCTTTTTTGCATACCCCAACCCCCTTACTGGAAATTTCTTGCACCCCCCCCAGCACCCCCCACCCCATGTGCTCCATCCCCCTTACTGGAGATTTTTTTATGCACATCCCAAGTCCCCTGTGTGTTCAATCCCTCTTATTAGAGGCTTCTTGCACACTTAGCTCTCACTTTGACTGTCTCTAGCTGTTTCCCTTGTAGGAGAATAGAGCAATAGATCAGGACTCTGAACTCACATTGTGTTCAGGACACATCTCAGTCATACACATTCATCCTCCAAACATTCTCAACCACCTAGACAGTTCTCCTAGTCCATTCTTCCACCCTGGCTCACGAAATAAGCTCATTTGGTTGCTATTGCCTGGTTTTTTGTTTTATTTCATTTTGGATTTTTGTTTGGTTGGGTTTTTTTTTGGGGGGGGGTCTTTCTCTTTTTATTCCCCACTAAATGTAATTTTTGCTGTCTTACAAAAAAGATTCAGTCCCTTCTATGGCCTCTGCAGTGGAAGGGTTGTATAGACAGAGAAGTCTGCCCAAAGTGGGGTGGGATACCTCTCCCCTCTCCACTAGCATTTCACTCCATGCTGCCACAGATATCCCAGATGAGCACCCAATTTATGAGAAACACACTCACCTGTCCAAACCCAAAGAATGGACTAAGAGACACAGGTAAGGCAAAAAAGCAAGGTTTTACTTTAATGATTGTCTTGCAAGATCAGGTGTCTCAAGGTCAGGGACCAGCAGATTGGGTATGAGCAGCAGTTTGTCCTCTAGAGAGCAAGTTGCCTCCCCTGGTCCCTCATTGGCTGAGTACTATAGGGTGAACTGTCTTCCTTAATACCACCTAGATTTTACTGTCACCTATTAGGTTATTTAAAGATATATACCTTTAGCTGTCCCCATATCCCTCTGTTCTCTTGTGGCAGGAAAGTCTCCTTGGATTGAGTGCCTCTTGGCACTTACACAATTTATCTTTGTGGATCAGGAGAGGGCCTTCCTTTTCACCTCCTGTTTGCCAAGGGGTGTACTATAACCTCTCATTCTGTTCTTCATTCCAAATGCCTTTCTTATATCTGAAGTCATTCTGCATTTAAAGCTAAATAGTTTATTCTGAAAACGGACCACCCACAATACTTTCTATTTCTCACAGTGCATTATCTCATTCAACACTCAGACTAAATTTCTACATAAGTGCTACTATTATCTAGACTTTGCATGAGAAGAAGCAGATTTTGAGAGAGCATTTGTTAAAGGAGCTTATGTAACACATTTCAGTTCCCAGAGCTGACTACATTGCACACAGCAGAAAAGATGACAGAACATGGTGTGAATGCATATTTTAGCTTAAAGAAAGAACTTTCCTACACAACAAGGGAACAAAAAATAGGAATAAAATGAATAACCAATCACAGGATTTTGAATTAGAAAACCTCCACAATCAATTCTAACCCCCATATCTATTCTTGTATTACTTTAAAATTAATACATTGGCTTGAAATTATTTTAAATATTTTCCTCAAAATTTAATTAAATGTGAGATTAGGAAAAATGTTAACTAAATTGAAAAAAGTAAAGAAGTTTCAAATGAACAAATAGAAGACTTGTAACTTACACACCTTTTATACATTTTTTTTTCTCTAGGGATTATAAATACCTCAGAAACGATTGTTTCAGTGAATAAAAGTATATGTAATTAGTTTGTTGTTATTTACTTATTGATACCTTTTCCTTTTTTTTCAAAACAGAAAAGAAAATTTAAAACACTTAATGCAATTTATAATAAAAGATGTGATGAAATCAAGGAAAGGAGAAAAGTTGAATGGAAAGCAAACAATGAATACAGGAAAAAATAAAACAGCCAACAAGATACATACTAGGAGATCCTGTATATTTGCTACACATGAGAAAGAAAGGTACCTTTGAGTTTTCTAACACCCTACAAAGAAACAGACTAACAGATTTTTTTTTATCTTCATACCATAAAGAAAAGCACTCCTATGCTTGGCAGTTGGCCTAGGCCTATAATCCCAGGGGCTTAGGAGGCTGAGACAGGAGGATCCTCAGTTCAAAGCCAGTCTCAGCAAAAGCAAGGTGCTAAGGAATTCAATGAGACCCTGTCTCTAAATACAAAATAAGGTTGGGTATGTGGCTCAGTGGCCAAGTGCCCCTGAGTTTAATCCCCAGTATCTGCCCCCTGCAAAAAAAAAAAAAAAAGAAAAAAGAAAAGAAAAGAAAAGCACTCCTTTGGGATAAAATAATATCTGTTACCAACATGAGAAAAATAAATCTCATATGTAATGCTTTATTTATTTTTTTTAATATTTATTTATTTATTTATTTTTAGTACTCAGCAGACACAACATCTTTGTTGGTATGTGGTGCTGAGGATCGAACCCGGGCCACACGCGTGCCAGGCGAGCGCGCTACCGCTTGAGCCACATCCCCAGCCCCAACCACATCCCCAGCCCCTGTAATGCTTTATGTAAGTAATATTCTCTGCAACAGTGCTCACTGTCAGCAGGATGGAAGTTTTATCAATATTTGGAGATAGTTTCATGCCAATGTGAAATTTAGCATAAAAAAACATGTTCATTGACCCAGATTTTAATGACCTTTTTATTATCATTTTAGTACATATTAATTGTATACATTAATGGGATTTACTATAATATTTGTATATATGCATATATTGTGCATTATAATATCCATCCACTATTCTCTCCTTGAAAACTCTCTCCCTCCAGTACCTTCCTAAGTCCTAGAATGCCCTCTTCTACTTACTTCCACTTCCAAATCATTTGTTTTTGTTTTTGCTTTTTTTGTTTATTTTTTAAGTTTCTACATATAAGAAAGAACATTTAATACATTGAATAATTGTCTTTCTGAGTCTGGCTTATTTGCTTAACATGATGTCCTCCAGTTCTGTCCATTTTTCTGCAAATTACAGGATTGCATTCTTCTTTATGGCTGAATAATACTCTGTTGTGTGTATGTATGTACTATATTTTCTTTATTCATTCATCTGTTGATAGGCCAATTTCACATCTTAGCTGTTGTGAATGGTGCTACAATAAATATGGGCATCAAAGTATCTCTTTTGTATGCTGACTTCATTTCATCCAGGGTGGGATAGCTGGATCATATTTTAGTTCTATTTTTAGTTCTTTGAGGAATTACCATACTGTTTCCCATAGGGACTGTACTAATTTACATTCCCACAAACAACGTATAAGGCCTCATTTTTCTCTACATCCTTAACAGCATTTGTTTGTAGTTTGTTTTGTTTTGGTTTGGTTTGGATTTTGATAATAGTGATTCTAACTGGTTGGATGGTTTTGATTTGATTGCCATATTAGCTAATGATAGTTTGTTTCTTTTTTTCAGACTTGTGTATTCCAATCATTTGACCATTTTTTAAATTGTCTTACTTTTGTGTATTTTTTTTAGTTCTGTATATATTTTGTACTGATATCTTTGAGTATTTTCTCTCTGTGTTCCTCTGGCAGTTTCAGAGTTTCAGATCTTACATTAAAGACTTTGACCCATCATGAGTTGATTTTTTTTTACAAGGTAAGATATAGAGTTAAGCTTCAATATTCTGCATGAGGACATCCAGGCTTCCCAGCACCATTTGTGAATGAGGCTATCCTTTCTCCAATGTATATCTTGGCAACTTTGTCAAGAATAACTTGTCTGTAGATGTATGGGTTTATTTATGCATTCTCTATTCTGCTCCATTGGCCTATATGTCCTTTTTTATGCCCATACCATATTTTCTATTATGGCTCCATATTTTTTATCTTGAAATTAGCTATTACAGAAATGACCAATTTCAGGGCAGAGGCTAGGAAAGGACAAGATGAATTGTGGGCATCTTTTTATGACAAAAAGTTTGGAAGTGTTCAAAAATGGTGAGAATGCATAAAAAGAACACAAAGGCCAGCCTACAGTGGTTCTCATTGGCAATATATGAGCCAATGTGGGCTTCATATTCAGTTAGAATTGTAGTGTTTCCAACAAGATTAATCTTTTCACATATATTGTCATAATTTGAGGTGTATATCATAGGTTAAATAGGTTAAATCTCACTTAATTTTGGATTTCAAAGTCTGTCATGGGCAAAGACATAGATCTTTTTTCATATTATAATATTACCTGGCATGTATTCCCAGGGGGGCTTTATCTTTATGCAATGCCTATCTTTCCCCACACTGGAAAAACTCTCCTCATGTTAAATAGATTTATAATTCCAAATAATTGCCCCATTTGAACAGTCTAGAGTGATATTTAATTTTATATGACAACTTGACTAGGCTATTGGGTTCCCAGTCATTTGTCCAAATATTATTCTATGTGTGTCTGTGAGGGTATTTCTGGATGACATTCACATTTCAATCAGTAGATGAGGTAAGGTAGATAGACCTTTCTGATATTAGTGGGCCTCATCCATTAGGCTGAAGACCTGAATAGAACAAAAATATTAACCTCCGTAAGAGCAAGAAGGACTCCTTCTTGCCTTGGAATACAAAGTGAAGCATCAGCTTGTCCTGGCCTTGAGCTGCTGCCATTCAGATTGGTACTGCACCTTCCACTCTCCTGAGTCTACAGCTTGCTGATTATAGACCTTGGGAGTTGTCAGGTCCATAATCATGTGAGACAATTCCTTTGGTTTATATGTATATTTTTAGCCACCCAAATGGGTTGTAGCCTCCATCTATAAGTTCCTATTTACTAGGGAGATCATAAGTCTCCCACAAATTTATTCCTTGGCTTCTGTTGCTCAGATTGTAGCCATTTTCCTTGAGCTCCTTTTGCTTCCATCCGGTGGAGCACATATAATCATCCTTCTAGGGTCAGCTTGCATTCTGCTTCTTATCTTTGCCCCCTGGCATGAGATCAATCTATTGAGCTTGTTTCATCCATTTTTCTGAAATTTTGTCATCTTTCCAGGTTTTGTCATCTTTTTTCTTCCTTCTAAAATAACATACCTTCAGAGCACTCAAAATGGCAGATAAATCTTTTTCCTCAGGATGTCTTTCCTCATTAAAATTAAATATAACTCATCCTAGAACATGGACCTATACCAATTTTCCCAATTCTCCTTTAAAATATTCCTGGCCAATATTGATTTTTCTTCACCAAATCTCTCTCTCTCTCTCTCTCTCTCTCTCTCTCTCTCTCTCTCTCTATATATATATATATATATATATATATATATATATATATATAATAACAATTATATATGTGTATATATATATATAATAACAATTATATATGTATATATATATAATTGTTATTGAGGACTTAGCATTGGAGTATAATTTAAATATATATGTGGATCCAAAGCATTGAGATTCCCACAATAATATCATATGATTAATAGTCATCCCCAAATATATCTCATTATGTCCCACATATACTCACACACAGGAGTCCACTCTCACCCATAATATAACACTATTTTCGGAGTTTATTTGTTTGTTTGTTGTTTGTTGGTTGGTTGGTTGGTGTTCTTTAGCTTCTTAAATCTTCTAGGACTCATCCTGAACTTTCAACTTCAAATAAAGGAGTATGTTTTGACAAGAAAAATAGACTAATCCAATGAGATTCAGGGACAGGTTCATGAACTTGACACCTATGCAACTTGGCTGACTTGAAGACCTTAACTATTTTTGAACAAAGATCCCCTGATTTTTATTTGCACTAGACTCCAAAAATTATGTAGACTTTCCTCTATGCATGTGCAGCTAAGAGATATCATTCTTTTTTTCTCAGCATCTCACAAAGTAGCAAGACAATGTTACCTTTTCTTTTATCATCATCTATTTATTAACTCCCTTTCTATCAGAAATTACTTATTTTTCCTTTTATTTTTCATTAATATTAGCCCAGACCTTCTGCCATGGATCATCAGATTCAACAAGAGAAATGATCTATAACACAGGCAACAATATACATTTCTAGTCAATGCTTCATCCATTTCTACCCATATGAAACAGGGTTGGAAAAGTATATGCTTATACAGCAAGTAAGAAAAGGCAAAACCCATTAAGCCCGACTTAAATAAGTGAAAAGCAAACCCCCATCATTCCCTACATATTTAAACAGCTATATTTCACAGTACTATCATAGTGTCAAGACAAGTTATTGATCCTTCCTTCAGAACATGTAAATGTAATACAGGTACCAGCACTATATAAGCAGAGAGAAAAATAAAAAAAGAATTAAGGTAAGGAAAAATTTCAGGCTGCAGGATAAACTGATTATAAAATAAGACATGGTAGCTGAATATAATAAACTTATTACATATAAGCTACTCAAACTTTATAAACATTATGACTTTTGTTTACAATAATTGATCTGTCTCCTTCATCAGAAAAATGTCCTTGGCTTCTAAAAGCCTTGCAAATCAAGATAATTCAAAATTAGTGGCACATCAATTTTACACACACACACACACACATTTGGCTATTTCCACCTTAAACAATTTAACAATCCTACAATGTTGATAAGCTAAATATTATTAATCACAGTTTATGATATATTTTCAATACATAAGCATTATATAATCTAATGAATTCATTATATAATGTAATGAATTATATGGTAATAACCTTACTTTTAACTTTCTTTTTCTCTGTGTCAATACATTATTAGTTGATTGAATATCATTACCTCTGAAGAAAGCCATATTGTAGAACAAACACACACAGACACATACACATACACACACACATACACACAGCTACTTCTAAATGTTAAACTTCACTACAGAGAAGATTCCAAGAATAGTTAAATGTTTTTTAAAATATCAATGCAAATGAGCACCACTTTACTACTAAGGAAAAGTGTTAACTTACAATCATTTATGCAACATATTTTTCTCTGATTCAATTCTGGGCTAGGTATCAGGATACCAGAATTTATAAATCATAGTCCCTGACTACTAGGAGATTACAGGTTTCTACATAAATAAAATGTGTAAAATAAACCAGCAGGTACAATTTACAGGTCTCTTATCTCCTCCTAAAAAAAAAATAAAAGGAACTGACTTTTGCCCTCAGAAATCAGCACACAGAGACTTAGAAATTCTGCTAAAAAAATAGACTGGCCTCCAGACCAGTAAAATTTGGTATATAACATTAAACTCAGAAATAAAATGCCAATTAGATAGTAGGTAATACAGTCATTTTAAAACATGGATTAAAAAGTCTTACATAGAGAAAAATAGGCAAAGGTTTTTAGTGCTTGTCCAAACATTATCCAGGGCATGAGTTTTATCAGCCTCACAAGGATTATGTGCCCCACCTAAAGGTATATCTCTATTGCTGAGATTATTGTTACTAAGCCTGATGCCATAAAATATTGAAATTATATAGTGTATGTGAATCTGCTTGTTCTGATTCTATGTTCATCATACGTCTCTCTGATAATTTGGCTTTCACTATAACTTATCTGCAGGGAGCAAAGGTACTTATCAGACAAATGTAAATGTCAAGTTGGCTTCACAGATGTTTCTCACTTTAAAATGACAGAATGGGCTCTGTGAGCTTCCTTAGTGTGAATTCCAATCTTTATGTCCAATCATTCCTATTAACAGAAGCATGGCTGATACTAGATTCTGAGCACATTGGGCTAAAAAATCTGATTCTTGGCTGTGGTGAAGTTACCTAACAAATAAATAAATACCACCCTATAGCAATCTGTCCATGTGATCAATTGGACTTCTATGTAAGAAAATCTCTTCATTGTCATTGCATGTGTTCTTAAATCTTCTGAAGCAATGGAGGTCATATCATAAATATGCAGGCAGCATGCCTAACTCTACCTAGAGCACATCATAAAGGAAGAGAAAATAGGAGCTCACCCTTCAGCTGAGGCTTGACTTTGCCAGTTGGATAAGGAAGAAAAGAGTATTCAAGAAAGAAGAAATTTCTATTGCAAAGAGCTAATGTGAGAAAATATGGGAAGAGCAGAATTTGGAATGTCTAAAATATAGAATATGCTTTGGGGGAGGGATAACAGATGACATTAGAAATGTGGAACATGACAAAATTATAAGAGATTTTAGATGCTTTTCCAATCAATTATGAAACACCAGTCTATCATATACCTATCACAAGCTAGGCCCTGTGATAAACCTTTGGGGTATTGAATGGAAGCTTTGGCTTTATAGCGTGGTTAATGAAGACCCCCCCCCCAAAAAAAATGTAATCAGAATGCTGGTAACATTTTTTAGAAATATATTAATGAAAATAATAGTTCACAGAAGAGATTTTATAACAGGCCTGAGACTTTTATAAGATCACCTTATACAGTTCACTTTTGGCTTGTGTCTAGGAAATGGATTTGAGGAAGGTTCCCATAATTCCCCAATTCACTAAAATGGCTCTGGACTAAATTGTTGATATAAACACTATGGTTACACTGAATACCTGTTTCCCTTCTGAGAAACTGGAATTTTGGTATGTGTTAGGCAGAGAATGTCTGTCTGCATGATCAGCCACCAATGAAAATTTCTGCCTGGTAAACTGCATTTTATGTATGGAGTCATAGCTTAATGCTGAAAAGGTGAAGTGTGTCCTGTGCATCTCCACAGGGAAAGAATTCTTAGAAGCTTGTACCTGGCTTTCTCTGGACTCTACACCATGGAGCTTTTCTCTTTTTGCACATTTACACTTCGGCTATAACAAAGTTTAGCTGTGAGTGCGACTCTATGCTGAGTTCTGAAGTCTTTCTAGCAAATCACTGAATTCAGGGGTGGTTTGGAGGACTCTACACAGACAGATGGGACAAGATTAAGCCTCAATATGAGTAAACATCAGAGCAGGGGAGAAGTCAATGATCAGAAAGACATTAAATAGTAATGTTAAAAAATTTTAATGGATTACTGGTTGAAGATTATTATTTAGCAATATTTATTTTTAAATCTTATAAGAAGAAGATCTGGGAAAAAAGGATTTCCATTTCAGACCTAGTATATTTATGTTAGTTGTGAGATATCCAGAGAAAGCAATTTAGTAGATAAGAAACATAGGCTTGGAACCCAGGACAAAGACTCTGAAGATATATAGTAGGAGTCATTGGCATATAGAAGATCACCTATTAGATCACCCAAGCAGTATTTATAAAGTGAGGAAAAGGGATAAAAAGGTTAACCATCTAGGATATCAACATTAAAGAGGCAAAAAGAAACAGGACACAGGCTAAATAAATGAGTGGATGAATAAAGACAAATGGAAGAAGACAGCCTACCCAAAAAAATAGAATTGTGACAAATCCCAAGGAAGAGTAAGTATCCAATGCCATAAAAAGTCAATTATGAAGCTATCTAAGCATTGCCCATTGCCTTTGCCATATTAAGGTCTCTAAAGACCTTCATGAGAACAGCCTTATAACGGAGTCTTTGCTGGGCTATAGCAGAGAGTAAAACTGAACTAATAAATAAGAAATAAAGAAACAGAGACACCCAAAATAATTAAGATGGTGCCTGTACCACAGAAGAAAAGATTCTCTGTCATTACTTACATAGATATGAGAGTTGCGGACATATTTTAAGAAAATAAAGTTAAAATTAACAGAGAAAGGTGGAAGATACAAAAGAGTCAGTAGACTGCCCATTATAAAGCTATACTGTTATAAATTATATTAGCTCTTAATTGATCAATAGAAGACAATTGAATGGAGTATAATGGGGGTTCTGTGTGTGGTTGGTATATGTTGATGAACTAGGTGTCCCAACAGGATACACGTATATGAGTCTAACAAGTTATACAGATGTGATCCCTGTCCTACGAGTCAGCCTATTCCAAGCTTATGCAGAGTCAGGTCTATTAATTAAATTCATTTATTTCCCTATTTGTTTCCACCCTCCTCAGATCTCATTGGTTTTACTATTTCCACTGTGTTCTTCCACAGCCAGTCTTCCCTATTAATAGATTAGCAGAAAAGAAACCCAGGCTTTCAATAAATGCATGCAGAAATCCCCACAGAAAAAATTTGCATGAAATGAGAGTCTTTCTTTTCTGTCCTCTAATCTGATATTCTACCCTAAATTTTTAGGTGCTGAGTTTTATGATCCAATAACTATTTTAGTTGCGTTGTAGGAGATAGTGTTGTTAATTGTAGTTTCTAAATACTTGATAATATTTTCATTGATCCACATCATAAAACTATGAGTACTAGGATCATATATATACAATTTTCCAGAACAGGATATATTTCATATTTTTATACTTTTCTAAAAATTAAAGTTAAATAAATAGGTGCTGGGGTTATGGCTCAGAGGTAGAGCACTTGCCTAACATAAGTGAGGCACTGGGTTCAATCCTCAGTACCCCATAAAAATGAAATAAAGATACTGTGTCCATCTATAACTAAAAAATAATTTATTTATTTAAAAAGTTAAATAAATATCTAATTAAATATAATTGTATTATTTCTATTTTATAAGATCATTCATATCAATAAACACACAAACAAAAAAAAATGTAAAATTGGGCAGAGAATGAAGTCATAGTATCTATTAAAATACTGATCAACCTCCATTTATGTCATAATATGGAATGAGAAAAAGGTAGAGGTCAAGAAGTCAAATTGAAATTCTAATAGTCTCAAGCTAAATAGAAAAAAAGATTTAAAAAATAAACCCCTGTCTAGCTGCCAGTGCTGGCATGAGCTCTAGCAAACTGCTAACCTTATAGGAAGAAAAATGGCACAGCATCCATTTTTCAAGAAGCACATAATCTATTTGTGCCCATAGCAGCAAATTGATAATAATTAATATTCATTATTTTCTGTGTGTCAGGCACTGTAATAACCACTTTGCCAGACGTGTTTCAAATCTAAATCAACCATAAATGGAGATACAGTCAACCAACATCCCAGCTCTACAGATTAGATTTCTGAAGCTTAGAAAGATTAAATAAATAATCCAAAGTGCCTCAATTAGTGAGCAAAGAAGTTGAGATTTGAACTCAACAGTGTGGCTCTTTGTTGATGTAGCAAACCTCATGACTGCAAGGTGGTTAGGTTGGGTTGAGGTTTGCCCAGCCAGACAAGGATAAACCACATTGATAGGCCTTGGCATGCAAGTAAAATTACTTCTGGTGGTAAATTTAAGTACAGTGGGGAAATTTATTATGTGTTTATAATGCCTTATGTATACAAGTCACAACCATATGTCATTTCACAACACAGATGTTTTAGTTAGCTTTTTCACTGCTGTGACCCAAAGACCTCACAGGAACAATGTTAGAAAAGGAAAACTTTATTGGGTGTTCACTGTTTCACAGGTCCCAGGCCACAGATAGCCACTTCCATTGCTGTGGGCCTGAGGTGAGACAGAACATTAAGGCAGAAGAGTGTGATGGAGGTGGTCAGGAGATAGCACCAGGAAGCAGAGAGAGAATACTCCATTCAATAAGGACAAAATATAAACTCCAAAGGCATGTTCCCATTGACCCACCTCCCCTAACCAAAACCTAGTGTTATCACCTACAGTTTTCACCTAGTTAACCCAGTGAAGTGGCTCAAGACACTGATTAGGTTAAGGCTCCTCTAACCCAATCATTTCACCTCTAAAATTTCTTGTATTATCTCACACTTGAGTTTTGGGAGGACACCTCATATAAAACTTAACAACATATTATCACCTCATTACAATCCTGTAAGATAGGGCATGTCTTATAAATTCCATTCCACAGGGGAAAAGCTACTTATTTGAAGTTATATTTGTTAAAAACTGGCAGAACTCAGGTCTTTTGTTCCCAAGTCACTATAACACGCTACTTAAATAGACACACATATATTAAAGTACATATCCTATAATTAAGATAAGACAAACCAAACATTCTCAATATCTGTATGAATTCAGAGTTGAAAGAAAACATACTGATAACCCAAAGGGAAGTTTGAAGGCTTATAAATAATTTTACAGCTGCCCTGGAGAAATGCAATATGTACTAATTCTCTGTCCATAATTATTTCCATTTTTCCTACAATTGCTTAAAAGGAATTCTGCACTACCCTGAAAAGTGCTGACTTCCACCCCACAAATGAAAAGAAAATTCTAAAGGGTGCTGCTTTGTACAGAAGTCAAAGGGGAAAGGACAGGCTGGAACACAGAGGTGCCAGGACTGAGCACGGTTGGAGTCAGAGGCAAGGCAGCCTCATTATTTCTGATAGCACTTTCCAGGGTAATGGATGATTACATAGGGTCTCCACAGAGAAAAAGCCAACTTAAACAGGGTGGTATGTTCCTCACCTATGATGTTTTAATTAAGTCTAAATTTAAAATATGCCTGTGCAATTGATATCTAGCTTTTCCCCCTCAGCATTTCATTTCCAACCCAATATATGTAAAAACAAAATAGATTTTGCCCATGTGCTTTTCTCATGTTACATTTTGGGAATGAAATTTTTCAGAAAGGATGAGGAAAGAAAACCTTTGAAGAAAATCAACCAAAAGAAGTTTTTCCTGAGCTATAAAGAAAAAGATACACCTTTTAACATTAAAAGAAATGTATGAATGAAAAAGAAATTAATTAGGCTGTCTCTCCTTTGTGAAAATGTTTATCCTTTGTATAAAGTTGTTGATTTTATTTTTGTTTTTATAACCAAGACTTCTTGAAAATTGAGAAAGCAGATATGAGAAAACCACAACTTTACATTTATTTTATATTTATTTTGTATCTTATTGATTGATTGATTGATTGCAGTTCTGGGGATTAAACCTAGGGTCTCACACTCCAGACAAGTATTCTATCACAAAGCCTGTTCCAATTCCACATTTAAATGAAACATAGATGCCACTAAGGCAGTGACAGAAGGCTGTTTTTAGTGTGAATGACATCAGCAACCTTCATCATGTGTATCCCTGAAGCACCCACTGACTATCCATCCATGCCCTGTGAATTCCTGGGGAGGAAACTCTTCTGTACTTTACAAGAGGATTGGCTGCCCCTTCAAATTCAGCTTACACCCACCGGTTCAAGTTAATCTTGCATGGGGTAAATTAAATTGAATTAGATGAAGTTTAAAAAGTGTGACAAAAGGAAATTGAGGGGCAGAAACAGATGTACACATTTTATTGGTTAGTAAAGCTGGGCTTATCACATGGACTTCTGCCTAAGCATCCAAAAATAAAGAGCTCACCGCTGATAGTCCAGGCAGAGATTTTTTTTTTTTTTTTGTAGATGGACACAATACCTTTATTTTATTTATTTATTTTATGTGATACCAAGGATCAAACCCAATGCCTCACATGTAGTAGGCAAGTGCTCTCCCACTGAGCTCCAGCTCCAGCCAGGGCAAGCATTCTTATACACAGTGGCATCCTGAAACAGTGGAGTGTTACTGGATGCATTTAGCTCTGAATAATAGACACTGTGATTCAAACTCCCCAAATCCCAGTTAGCTTAGATTTGGGGGGTATTTTATATTATATATATATATTTTATATTATATTATATTATATATATATAATTATTATATATAATTATATAATTATTATATATATATATATAATTATAATTATTTTATATTATATTATATATATATATATATCATGAGTAACAAACTTAGGGCTAATCTGGCAGCTATACATTACCACTTGGGTCCCAGGCTCAATCTAGAAATTCCATCCCAGTATCTTCATGTTTGCTCTTATTTCTTGGGTTTGCATCATTGTCATAACTTGACTACTTCACAACCAGAATTACATTCATGCTCTGGAAAATGCAAAGGATGAAAACTAAATGGCAAAAGGCATATGTAAGCTAAGTCTCTCCCTCTTTTAAAACCATTCTTGGAAACCTTACCAAGTAAATTTTAATTTCACCTCATTGCCAGCCCTGACTGCAATGTCTGCTGGGAAGTGTGCTCTTTCTATTTAGATAAAGTGTGATAACCTAAACAAAATAGGTAATGATAAAACAAAGGCAGAGCATGAATAAATAAGAATGGCAGGGCCACTGCTCAATGACAGCCTCAAAGATAGATATATACCTCAGACATTTGTACTATTAACTGTCTGAATTTTAAATGTCCCCAAAGGCTCTTATAATAAAAGATTGGTCGCCATCCAGTTACATATGAATTTCCTGTTTTTCCAGCACCATTTTTTTGAAGAGGCTATCTTTTCTCCAGTGTATATTTAAGGCACCTTTGTGGTCTTAAGAGTGGGGCCCTGACCCTAGGATTTGTTTCCTTATAGGAAAATACATCAAAGCACTTATTCTCACCTTTCCTTTTCCTTTCCTTTCTCCTTCTCTCTCCTTTTCCCTCCCCCTCCCCAATCTCTCCATGTAAGGAGGAAGTATCAAGAAGGCAGCTAATGTTAAAAAAAAAAAAAAAAAGAAAGTCTTCACAAGAAAAAAAAAATGGACTGAACTTTAATTTTGTATTCCCAACTTCTAGAACTTTGAGAAAGAAGTCTCTGTCATTTAAGCCACCCAGCCTATGGTATTTTGTTATTGCTGCTCAAGTTCACTAGCATAAATACCATGTAAATTAGAGGTAAATAAACACTGAAAGTAACATCCCAAACACCCAGTTAACTTGCAAGTTCTTGATGCAATGTCATAAAATTTCATATGTATTATAAATCTGCATAAGTCTGCTTTAAAAAAATTCTAGTATAAAATGAAATGTTAGAAGAAAAGAACTAACTTAGGTACATTATTTAACACTTCTATATAACAAGCAACACCCCAAAACTCAGTGGCTTAAAATAATAAGTACTTAGGAGGTCTTCTGGGCTGCTTGCATTCTTGCTAGGCTCACTCATGCCTCTGAGTCAACCATTGGTCAAGTTAGCAGCTCTGTGGTCTTCCTGAACTGTCTCACATATTTGATGGTTATCTGGCTGCAGGTTGTCTTCAGCTGGGATACTGGGACTCTTCTCCACATGAGCTCTTATCCTCTACAGATTAGCCCAGGCTTATCCACGTATTAGTAGAATGGCAACAGTCAAAAGAAAAGACAGAAGTGATGCATAGCCTCCTGAGTCTAAGCTCAGAAGTGACACACTGTCACTTCTACTGCTTTCTACTGACCAAAGCACATCACAATACTAACCTAGATTTAAGGAGTAATGAAATGACTTACCTCTTGATGGAAGAATCTACAATGTCACTCTGCAAAGGCCATGGAAATTGGAAAGCCATTAATTATGGGCATCAATGCCATTGATTTACATTAGAAAACCTGAAAAAGCAATTTACAAAGACAATATATGAATTGAAATGAAGGTAGGAGGGGGACCCCCAGGTGGGGATAAATCAGGACTGACATTTCTTAAGCGTAATTATATAATTTACGTAATCATTATACATACAGAAGAGTGGGAGTGGAGAGATTATTCTAATTTCTTTAATGAAAGAAAATTCACCTCTTTAAAGAAAATTTAAAAGAATTTAAAATGAGAAGGATCTTAATTACATAATCTTAACATGAAGATATTCATTGTCTGAAGTAAATCGATTCATCTTGTGCTGATATCTGTTTCATTTTTCCCTTCCTGCTGTATGAACATAGATATTTCCTTGTAATAATTCCTTTGTCAAACACTGCAACTGCTCAGCCAGTCTGCTGATTCTCTGAGTAGGAGGTTGTCAAATTGTACACGAGAGTCAGGGAAAATGCAACCCTTTTTCTACATTGTGACACTCAAGAGTCAGACCCAAAGCTTTTAGTAATACAGTGATAATGTGTGCATTTTGGGCTTAAGTGTGCAGAAACAGAACTTTTATGATTACAGCATGTTCAAAGCTAAAGGAGACAAGTCAAAGAAAAGTAAGCAGCCTTTGGGTTTTTTTTGAAACCTTCACCAAGGTCGCATTTTTTTTTTCTGGGTTTGACAATGGTTAAATAAAATGAAAAGTTACAGTAATGTTCTTGGTAAGGAGTATGTTCTAGTCCTTTAATCTGGAAAAAAAGAAATATGTCACTGAACAAAGCACAATTTCCATGAAAAACAAAATTTTGATTAGTGTGTACTTCATGTATTTATGCACATTTGGGTACACCAAGAGCTCCTTTATTTTCTGTAACCCATTTAATTTCCACTTTGTGCCCTGACCTTTCCAAGGGAGTAAAATCATCATCTCAGGTAGTTTAGTGGCCCCTCCTTTTTCCTTATGAATTGCACATAAGCTTCAGCAAACTAGCACAGTGCCAGGGTGTTGGGGGACTTAGAGGAGGCATTTGGTCTTCTTGTCAGCTATGGACCCTGGAATCCACAGAGAGCCCCAGCATCCCAGCTGGGCCTTAGTCACCGGCCTTGCACATTGCACTAACTTTGCTTGATTCTTGCCATCGGGTCCAGCCAAAGTCTCTGTTACTTCTGTCTTCCTGTTAGGTGCAAAGAAATTAAGCTTTTCTTGCCACAGAGTGTGGAAATTCTACCTAGTCTGTTCTGAGATCCTGTGTTGCCTGGATAGGTCACTCAGCCAGCTCAGTTTTCAGGACCCCATAGTCATCAGGGTTTGTGTTTGGTTTGCTTTTTCTACCTCTCTGGGGCTTAGTTATAGAAACAAGGGGAAGGGCCTTTCACCTTGGACCATTGACTTTTAAGTTCTTAGCACTTCCTTTCTGACTTTTTTCTGTCTTATACCCAAGGAATCGCTGCAAGGGGGTATTCTTATAGGGCACTGGCCTGCTGGGAATCTGAGGCAGCCTTGGCAGGCAGTCCTTTTTCAACCTGATTCATGTGATCACACCAGAAAGATTTCATACATGCTGCTCAGTAGCAAGCATGAATTTATTAGAAGGGACAGGAAAAGGGGACAGTCTCAATAGAGACCATGGGTCAACCATGAATGGATGAATAGGAAAAGAAAGGAAACTGAAAACCACAGGGAGGCTTATCTGATAGGCAAACACCTGAAAGTTGGGGCTTGGTATGTCAAAACCTCCCTCAGATGTAATTACATCCCCTTGAGTCTAAGCCCCTTAAGGAAAACCAGTGTTTCAAGATTGCATCACACCCTAATAGGTGGTCTGGACCCTCCCTTATCACTAAAACTATGTCACAACCCCCAGTCATCCTCCCACCAAAACATTAAGACCCTTACAAATGGAGTTTGCTGAGAGCTATCCAAACGGTAATAAACTGTCGAAGTGGACAGGAAATGGAGGCAAAAACAGGCGGTTTCAATTTCATTAAAAACTCCAACTCCATGAGCACCATACTATCCTCTCTTCCTAGTCTGTGCAGTTCCTATGCTGTCAGTCTGTCCCGAGTAGCACTGTAATAATTACTCAGAGGCGTATTGTCTTTAAATGTAAGCATACGGTACATTACAGCAATCATCAAACACAAACAATTAATGCAAAACGTTTTGGGTGTGCTGAAGCACCCCAACTAGCATTCATTTCACACTAATTAAACATAGCAAGCAATGGCACACAATCCTAGGGCAACCATGAGTCCCAGAGTTCCTCTGATGCCACAAGACTTCTCTTAGCCAAAGAGCGATCGTTGTCTTCAGCCCGCTAGAAGGTAGGAAATGGTGGAGTTAGTCCAGGCTCAGGCAGCAAGGTGGCCAGTCTCACCGATATCCTTGGAGCCAAGCTCTCTGATGTGGCAGAACAAGAGGTTTATAATACAGTTCCACGTTGGTGCTTATTGTGAACATGCTCCAGCATTGTTCTGTCATTTCTAGATGGTGGTCCTTATCAATAGTGTTCAGACATGACTAAGCATGCCTGTGGCTGTTGTTCCTTACAGCCAGCAACTTAGGAAGTCCAAGCATGTCTTAGCATGACTATAGCAGATGATCCTTACACAGTCAAAGGCCAAGAGGCAGATCTGGGCAGAATTTTCTGGAAGCCCCCAATAAAACTGGACAGCAGGCAGGGCACACAGTCCTCTCCAGACTCATTCTGCCCCTTGAGGGTGTCCCATTTTCCCCTTTCCTAACCCTTCTAATAAACTCATGCCTGTTACTCTATGCAAAGTATCTGAAATCTCTCCGGCACAATCACAGGAAGCCATAAAGAGAGAACCTGCCATGGCTGCCTCAGCTTTCCCAGGGCCTGTGCCCTGTAACAGTATGTGTGTTAGCAAAAATAACCAACACAGTTTCAGCACCACTACGAAAACACAGATAATCAGGATGGAAACAGATCTTTAGGATCAGCAAGCTTTCCTTTATTCCACAGTGGGGTCAATCAGTCAGGCACTGCAGTGGGGGGCTCATTCTCTGAGTAGAAAAATGGCCACCAATTACAGAGGGGCTCTGAGTTTTACAGTTTACAATGAGGGTGGTTTAATTATTGAAGACTGAAGCAGGACGTGTTGGTTTGTTCAGTTAGGAAAGAAGTTGTAAAAAGCCCAGAACTCATTGTCACTGGGAAAATCTCACAACTAGGTGTTCACTCCTCATCTTATTTCTCCAGGATTCATTGTTTCCCAGAGCTTCACTATTTGCTTTTCTCCTTCCCAAATTCATCAGTAACTGGAAAGGGTAAAAGTCCATGGCTCAGCATTTCAATATCCACCACCTCCTCTCTTCAGAACCCACTGTGGTTGGGAAGGGATGAATGTTTGCTTTTGGAGGAGATGCTGGAGATGAATCCCAGGAACGGATGAAACTTTGCTTTTTACTTCAGGGCCCGTTGTTACTGGAAAGAATTTATTGGGAGAGGATTGATTGCTTTCCTCTTCCCTCTTCCTCTGGGTCAGACAGTTTTTGGGGGACTGTCATTTTCCATAACCTTCAATGTGGGTAGGGGAATTCTTCTGATATTTTCTGCTCCATCTTTAATTGACATTATGATCAACTGTTGTTTTCTTTAAGTAAGAGAAGTGGTTAGTTCAGGACTTGGTAAAAAAAAAAATGCTGACTTCTTTAAAAGGATGGACTTTCTATGGTTTAATTCTATTATAAATATGCTTAATAGTATTTCACTGTCCGTTATTTAATAAAAATTATTTATAAACAGATTTAAAACGTAGCCCTCAAAAAAGCAAAAGTCAGAAAAAGACTTTTTCTTTTTTTCTATTTTTTCTGTCAATATTTTCCCCATGAAACTGCCTGGTGCTTGAAAGGAGGGAAGGTCAAAGAAGGAAAGGAATCACAAGGGGGAAAGTGATATCTAGTAATTTAATAAGAGGACTCTTTCACACTAATAATAATAATCATGTTTATTTTATGCATAATTATTTTCCTCCTGGAAAATAATTTTATTATTTTCTTTGACAGCATATTCAGAATTATATTATGCCAGATTCATCTCAAAAAAAGTCAAAGTTGATTCAACGTCACAAAATACTGGGTAGTCAATTCTAAAGCAAGATGGTGAGGTGGCAGTTGATAATTTCAGGTGTAGTGGAAATAAAGGAGCTGACTTCTTTGAAGTGAGATATGGGCCTCTTGTAGTTCAAATCTGTTTAATGCTATTTTACTGTCTATTTAATAAAAATTAGAAATATCATTTTATTTATGAACACACTTGTAAACATAGTCTATTTCTTAGCTAACCATGTAGTCAGTTGAATTCATCTGAGGTGAACAGAGACTTGTTATTTCTGCAACACTACACTAAGATCAGAAAACTAGTACTACAAACAAGAGCAAACTGGAAGCCTTTCCACAGAGTTATGAGAGTGCATTTATGGGTTTGTGTTGACATATGGTTTGATGCATGTTAATCTTTATTTCAAGACCACGTAAGAATTTTTTATTACTCTGGTTTAATGTAATTTAGCATTTATCAAAATAATCCCAAGTTTCCTGGGAATTTATGTCATATTTGGGGGTCCAATAAGTCTATAGGATTGAGAAAAGTCAAGTATTCTCTATGTCTTTCCCTCTTTGTTAACTTCATAATTAAACATTCCTTATTCTATCTTCTTATGGGGTCCTCTGCACAATGCCATTTTAAGGACAAGGGAGCTTATTTGAAAAATCAAAAGAGGCAGATGTGAGGAAATAGGAAGAGTGACACAGGAAGGGAAGAAGGCAATAAAGTGTGCTTTCCTTGGCTGGTTATCACTAGGACAACTGGTACTCAAATACCACTGTGGAACACCTGAGAAATGATGTGGCACATGCCTCAGATTTATCTCATGGAAAAATGAGAAGATAGGATCCAACATGGCAGCGGGAACAGAGAGATCAAGTCTCTGACCTCTTCAGCTGCGCGGGCATAAGGAGTCGTAAACCATCTAAATGCTGTTTGCTCAGGATCACTAGGCAATGATGAGCTGACGTGGATCTGGGGAAAACAGTGTGGGCCTCTCAGAACACACACTGAGCCCAGATCGGCTGAATTCAAGCTCCCGTTCGCCTGCTTCTCGCAGACAAACTGCTGTGACTCAGCACTAAACGATCCCGCTGAAACAACTGGTTGGCCCTTCTGAATCTACGGAGGTTCATGCCGACTGAGCCTTCATAGGCAGTGGCCACAGGATTGAAACAGGGCTTGGGAGAGCCAGTCAGGACCCACCCGTTGCATTGGTCACCCGGCAAAGGGAACGAACTGTCGCCATTTGCATGGGATACCACCATGGCAGAGAACTGACGTCACCAGAATGCGGCAGAGGAGATAACTGCATTGAAACCAGCGGTGACAGGTGTATAACCCCCTAGCCTTCCCTCTCCACACAGCGGGGAAACATTAAGGGCCCCTCCCAGCTCTCCCATAAGGGCCCCTCCCAGCTCTCCTGTGAGCTCGAGAACCCTCAGCGAATTTTGCTTGCCCTCCGGTAGCCACACCCCCAGTAGCTGGTGCAAGAGACCTCAGTTGTCAGCACTGGTGGGAGCGGTAGCCTGGAGTTCCGCACCGCGGGTCCCGCGCCACTCCTGATAACCAAAACCATCAGTGGGAAGTGCCTCAGTAAAGACAGAGGGCGGGGGGAAAGCTAATCATGGAGAAACAAACAAAATTTAAAAAATAAATAAATAAATAATCAAACATGGCTGTAAGTACAAACCATCTATCAATAGTAACTCTAAATGTTAATGGCCTAAACTCTCCAATAAAGCGACATAGGCTGGTAACATGGATTAAAAAAACAAATCCAACAATATGCTGCCTCCAGGAGACACATCTGATTGGAAAAGACATACACAGGCTGAAGGTGAAAGGTTGGGAAAAAATATACCACGCACACGGTCCTTGTAAGCAAGCAGGGGTGGCCATCCTCATATCGAATAAAATCGACTTCAAGACTAAGTTAATCAAAAGGGATAAGGAAGGACATTATATACTGTTAAAAGGAACCATTCACCAACAAGACATAACAATTATCAATATTTATTCACCAAATAATGGTGCTACGACGTTCATAAAACAAATTCTCCTCAAGTTCCAGAATCAAATAGACCACAACACAATAATTATGGGTGACTTCAACACACCTCTCTCACCATTGGACAGATCCTCCAAACAAAAGTTGAATAAAGAAACTATAGAACTCAATATAACAATCAAAAACCTAGACTTAACTGACATATATAGAATATATCAACCATCATCAAGTGGATATACCTTTTTCTCAGCAGCACATGGATCCTTCTCAAAAATAGACCATATATTATGCCATAGGGCAACCCTCAGTAAATATAAAGGGGTGGAGATAATACCATGCATTTTATCTGATCATAATGGAATGAAACTGGAAACCAATGATAAAAGAAGGAAGGAAAAATCCTACATCACATGGAAAATGAACAATATGTTACTGAATGATCAATGGGTTACAGAAGACATAAAGGAGGAAATCAAAAAATTCTTAGAGATAAATGAAAATACAGACACAACATATCGGAATCTATGGGACACAATGAAAGCAGTTTTAAGAGGGAAATTCATCGCCTGGAGGTCATTCCTCAAAAAAAGAAAAAACCAACAAATAAATGAGCTCACACTTCATCTCAAAGCCCTAGAAAAGGAAGAGCAAAACAACAGCAAATGTAGCAGAAGGCAAGAAATAATTAAAATCAGAGCGGAAATCAACGAAATGGAAACAAAAGAAACTATTGAAAAAATTGACAAAAGTAAAAGTTGGTTCTTTGAAAAATTAAATAAGATCGACAGACCCTTAGCCATGCTAAGAAGAGAGAGAACTCAAATTACTAACATACGGGATGAAAAAGGCAACATCACAACAGATACTACAGAAATACAAAAGATAATTAGGAATTATTTTGAAAACCTATATTCCAATAAAATAGAAGATAGTGAAGACATCGATAAATTTCTTAAGTCATATGATTTGGCCAATCTGAGTCAGGAGGATACACACAATTTGAACAGACCAATATCAATGGATGAAATAGAAGAAGCAATCAAAAGACTACCAACCAAGAAAAGCCCAGGACCGGATGGGTATACAGCAGAGTTTTACAAAACCTTTAAAGAAGAAATAATACCAATACTTTTCAAGTTATTTCAGGAAATAGAAAAAGAGGGAGCTCTTCCAAATTCATTCTATGAGGACAACATCACCCTGATTCCGAAACCAGACAAACACACCTCAAAGAAAGAAAACTACAGACCAATATCTCTAATGAACCTAGATGCAAAAATCCTCAATAAAATTCTGGCGAATCAGATACAAAAACACATCAAAAAAATTGTGCACCATGATCAAGTAGGATTCATCCCTGGGATGTAAGGATGGTTCAATATACAGAAATCAATAAATGTTATTCACCACATCAATAGACTTAAAGATAAGAACCATATGATCATCTCGATAGACGCAGAAAAAGCATTCGACAAAGTACAGCATCCCTTTATGTTCAAAACATTAGAAAAACTAGGGATAACAGGAACTTACCTCAACATTGTAAAAGCTATCTATGCTAAGCCTCAGGCTAGCATCATTCTGAATGGAGAAAAATTGAAGGCATTCCCTCTAAAATCTGGAACAAGACAGGGATGCTCTCTCTCACCACTTCTATTCAATATAGTTCTCGAAACACTGGCCAGAGCAATTAGACGAAAGAAATTAAAGGCATAAAAATAGGAAAAGAAGAACTTAAATTATCACTATTTGCGGTAGACATGATTCTATACCTAGAAGACCCAAAAGGGTCTACAAAAAAACTACTAGAACTAATAAATGAATTCAGCAAAGTAGCAGGATATAAAATCAACACGCATAAATCAAAGGCATTTCTGTATATCAGCGACAAAACTTCTGAAATGGAAATGAGGAAAAACACCCCATTCACAATATCCTCAAAAAAATAAAATACTTGGGAATCAGCCTAACAAAAGAGGTGAAAGATTTATACAATGAAAACTACAGAACCCTAAAGAGAGAAATAGAAGAAGATATTAGAAGATGGAAAAATATACCCTGTTCATGGATAGGCAGAACTAACATCATCAAAATGGCGATATTACCAAAAGTTCTCTATAGGTTTAATGCAATGCCAATCAAAATCCCAATGGCATTTCTTGTAGAAATAGATAAATCAATCATGAAATTCATATGGAAAAATAAAAGACCCAGAATAGCAAAAGCAACTCTAAGCAGGAAGTGTGAATTTGCGGTATAGCGATATCAAATTTCAAACTATATTACAGAGCAATAGTAACAAAAACAGCATGGTACTGGTACCAAAACAGGCGGGTGGACCAATGGTACAGAATAGAGGACACAGAGACTAATCCACAAAGTTACAACTATCTTATGTTTGATAAAGGGGCTAAAAGCATGCAATGGAGGAAGGATAGCATCTTCAACAAATGGTGCTGGGAAAACTGGAAATCCATATGCAACAAAATGAAACTGAATCCCCTCCTCTCGCCATGCACAAAAGTTAACTCAAAATGGATCAAGGAGCTTGATATTAAATCGGAGACTCTGCGTCTGATAGAAGAAAAAGTTGTCTCCGATCTACATATTGTGGGGTCAGGCTCCAAATTCCTTAATAGGACACCCATAGCACAAGAGTTAATAACAAGAATCAACAAATGGGAATTACTTAAACTAAAACGTTTTTTCTCAGCAAGAGAAACAATAAGAGAGGTAAATAGGGAGCCTACATCCTGGGAACAAATCTTTACTCCTCACACTTCAGTTAGAGCCCTAATATCCAGAGTATACAAAGAACTCAAAAAATTAAACAATAAGGTAACAAATAACCCAATCAACAAATGGGCCAAGGACCTGAACAGACACTTCTCAGAGGAGGACATACAATCAATCAACAAGTACATGAAAAAATGCTCACCATCTCTAGCAGTCAGAGAAATGCAAATCAAAACCACCCTAAGATACCATCTCACTCCAGTAAGATTGGCAGCCATTATGAAGTCAAACAACAACAAGTGCTGGCGAGGATGTGGGGAAAAGGGTACACTTGTACATTGCTGGTGGGACTGCAAATTGGTGCAGCCAATTTGGAAAGCAGTATGGAGATTCCTGGGAAAGCTGGGAATGGAACCACCATTTGACCCAGCTATTGCCCTTCTCGGACTATTCCCTGAAGACCTTAAAAGAGCGTACTACAGGGATACTGCCACATCAATGTTCATAGCAGCACAATTCACAATAGCTAGACTGTGGAACCAACCCAGATGCCCTTCAATAGATGAATGGATAAAAAAAATGTGGCATTTATACACAATGGAGTATTACACAGCACTAAAAAATGACAAAATCATGGAATTTGCAGGGAAATGGATGGTACTAGAGCAGATTATGCTAAGTGAAGCTAGCCAATCCCTAAAAAACAAATGCCAAATGTCTTCTTTGATATAATGAGAGCAACTAAGAACAGAGCAGGGAGAAAGAGCAGGAGGAAAAGATTAACATTAAACAGAGACATGAGGTGGGAGGGAAAGGTAGAGAAAAGGGAAATTGCATGGAAATGGAAGGAGACCCTCATTGTTATACAAAATTACATATAAGAGGTTATGAGGGGAATAAGAAAAAAAAAAAACAAGGAGAGAAATGAATTAAAGTAGATGGTGTAGAGAGAGAAGATGGGAAGGGAGGGGAGGGGGGATAGTAGAGGATAGGAAAGGTAGTAGAATACAACAGTTACTAATATGGCATTATGTAAAAATGTGGATGTGTGACCGATATGATTCTGCAATCTGTATTGGGGGTAAAAATGGGAGTTCATAACCCACTTGAATCTAATGTATGAAATATGATATGTCAAGAGTTTTGTAATGTTTTGAACAACCAATTTAAAAAAAAAAATGAGAAGATAGGGCATTTTTGCAACTACTCCCATCCTCTTTGCTCGACGTTTGCCCCTGAGGACACTAACTCCGCACTCACTTCTGCTGCTATTTACAGGTGCTGAGAGTCTACCATGGCTCTGGAAGCTCATAGAGAGGCCCAGAGTGTGTGATTGACAATGGGCATAGCACTGTCCACAGTGATATACTGAGTCTACCAAACTGAGTTTTGTCTTTGAACAAATTGTGATAATACTTGCCTTGTCTTTCTTTCAGGATCTAGAACTTCCTGGAGATTCTTCAGCTGTATTAATTCAATTCCTCCTTGCCGTACATTGTGTGAGAGGTAAGGATTCACTCCATATTACAGGTGAGAAATAGGAGGTACAAAAAGGAAAAGTACCTTTAAGCTTCTTCACTGGATTCTTCCCAATGTACCAAGCTGCTTCTATTGAAGTAACAGATGTGAAATTTAAAAAGACTTTGGAAATATAAAGACCTTTGCTTTGAGCCATAGTAATTCAAGCTATAAATTCTACCCTGTAACTTTTTCAGTGCTCAGAAAAGCAACAAAAGAATGCTTTCAATGGGAAGTTCTTGACTGTGACTGGTGGAAATCTAATTTACACAAAGGATTTTTTTTTTTACTCAGGTAATCAAAAGGTGAACAGGGATTCTTCTCCTGACTGCTTATACTTACTGTTTTCTTTCCTGTTTACCATGAACCAGATGCTTCCCCAGTAGGATAAATTGCCATCCCCATCCACCAGTGCCAGAATTCTCTGTTTCCAAAGAAAACCTGAAATATAGTTCCCTCAATCTAAATTGCAAAAATCCCAGGGAAGTGCCCTGCTTGGCCTAGCTCTAGTCAGACATACCTTCAAACAGACACCTGATGCCCGAGAACAGGATCTATTTAAACTCTGAGGCATTTAGTCTGTGGTAAGACTCAGAGTAGAGACTTTTCCAGGAAAATTTACAACATGAAATTTTTGAATAAACAAAGCAATTATTATCTATCTACTCCAGAGGGGAAAATAATGTGATGGCTTCAGAGTATCGAGAAAGTATTAATATTCACTAGACAGGAAAGATTAAATCTTTCTACTTTTGGGGATGGGTGAGGAGGGTACTGGGATTGAACTCAGAGGCACTTGACCACTGAACCACATCTCCAGCCCTATTTGTATTTTATTTAGAGAGAAAGTCTTACTGAGTTGCTTAGTGCTTTGCTTTTGTTGAAGCTGGCTTTGAACGTATGATGCTCCTATCTCAGCCTCCTAAGCAGCTGGGATTAGAGGTTTGTGCCACTGAGCCCAGCTACTTTTCTTTTTTCTTTTCTTTCTTTTCCTTAAATTTGACCAAGCTGACCAAAACACTCTGATGTTCTTACACTCGGCACAGTCTCAGTCTTAACTGGGGGAAGAATCCCCTACAGAACTGAGGTGTAAGAAACTATTTTTCTGTTAAGCGTTAGTCTCTTTTAAGGTCTGGCAAGGGCTATTGCTTTGTATGTTCCTCAGGTGAACTAAATGGAAATTACTCTCAAGAGAAGCCTACAGTGGAGAAAGAAAGCCTGTGGCTTTTGCAACACAAAATGGCTTTGGAAAGAACTGGAAAAAAATAGCAAGAGAACCAAGAACTGAGTGGATGAGCTGAATGACAAGTTTCACATAACAGAAGAGAAAATAGTGAACTAGAAATCAGGTGAGAAGAAGATATCGGGAAGAATCATGAGAAGACAAAGGGATGGAGAAGGTGGAGAACAGGGTTCATGGGAAGGCCAACAGAGGTAATGGGAGCCACAGGGCAGAAGGTGGGCAGAGGAAGAACCATCTCTAAAAAACAACAGTGCCTTCTCTTCTTCTTTTGCCTTCCTGTCTCCTCCTTCCTCCCTGTCCTTTCCCAGAGTGGATGAGATTACAGGGCAGACAGTGATGATAGGAAGCCACAGGGATGACTTTCAGACTATGTAGAGCAACTTCCTCAAAGAAACGCTTCATTTTATATATTAATCAAGAAAAAAAATTTAAGTGTGTGTGTGTGTGTGTGTACGGTTACTTATGAGACATTAGCACATAAGACATGAAACTAAAAGGACATTATATGCATATGAATCATACATAACTTAAAAAGCAAAAAAAAATGTGGTATAGAAAACTAATATTAGAAATAGTTCATGTTAAGTCAAGGAGTATTGTTGAAGATGGATCATGATTCACAAAGACAACAAGGTCAATCCAACAAAAAGATGAAAGTCCTGTGTGTGTAAACTCCTATTAACCCACATTAAAAATAAAAGTAGAGCCAAAATTCATAAAAATTAAAGGAGAAAATTAAAATCCAAAACCCTTTGGATTTAATCCAAATATTTTAGAAAATGATAGAATAAGCAAAATAAAAATCAGTAGAGGTAGAAAATATTTGAACAACACAATAGGTACAAGTGACCTAATTGGAGCATATTAAATAATTTATCCAATCACTGTACATAGTCTTTTCAAGCTAAGAATATTACTAAGAAAAGCTATATGCCAGGCCATTAAACAAAATACAACTGATTTATAAAAATACATGAAGTGCAGCTTGCATTTATGGATGAATAGCTTGTTTCATATTCTTTCTGCTCCCTTCAGTCAAAGTTGGCAGTGTTTCTGCCAATATAATTTTCTCTAAAACTTTGCTTTGTTTGGATTTCATGAAGGCATGAAAGACATTAGACAAAGGTATCATCTATAGATCTGCGATAACCCTTTTCTATTTTTGGCTTCTGCTGAGATGGCCGGAAGATACCACACTCAAACTTGAAAGGATCTGTCGGACACACCATTACTCTATTAGGTCTAAATGCCCTGATGTTTTGGTCCTCCAAGGATTTCCGTTAAAAGGGACAGCCACACCTTCAGTCTTTCTTCCAGGCCATGATTTTGACAGTCATTTCAGTATTTTAGCATCTTTGTTATCTGATGATTTTCCAAATCATCACATTCTAGTTCATTTTTGTTTAAAAATACTTCCCTCAATATATATCTCCCCTCTTTATTTTTTCTGTAGGCAATAAGAAGAAACCAAGCAGTTGGAAATCTCCTTTGACATATATCCAAGTTCACTGTTTCCAAATTCTGCAGGAGACAACACTGCTGAACTCTCTGCTATTATTTATAAGGGTCTCCTTTCTTCCAATTTCCAGGAACATGCTCCTCACTTCTTTCTGAACTTAAATCATGGGGAACTCACAATGCTATAGGTCAGAAATCTATCAGCTAAATTCACCAATTAGAGCCTCACAGGTCTGAATCAAGAGGTTAGCTAGGCTGGGCTCTTTTCTAAAGGCTCTGAGAAAGAATCTATTTTCCAAGCTCATTCAATTATTAACTAAATTTAGTTGAGTATAAGCTCTCAGCTCATAAAGACCACCCACATTCCTTACACTTGGTCACTACTGTCTTCAAAAAATAGCAGTCACCTTGAATTCCTCTCTTGCTTCAAATCTCTGACTTCTTCCTGTTAGAGAAAACTCTCTACAGATTGCCCTAAGTAATCTTCTTATTTCGAGATCACTGTCATTTCAATGTCCCTTCATGTTAGTGCTTGATAAAGTAGTCAGGGAATGGGAATCTTGAAGGTTAACTCTGTCTACCACATCTGTTGAAGGGCTCTGACTGGGGTGGACATGAAGCAACTTTCTACATCTTAATCCAGATAATAGTTACAGAGGTAAATTTACTTTGTGATATTTCACCAAACTATACATTTATAACATGCACACTTTATTACATGTAAGCTTTATTTCAATAAAAAGCATACAAAAATTACTCACAAAGAAAAACTCAATTCTTACTAATTTTTTTATAAATACTATATTTAGTATTCAATTCAATAATTCTATATGTTCAATAATTTCTATCTGCCCCATAGTTTGTATGTTTGCTTACTTTATTGCTACCATTCTATGTCCTATATAGCATAAAATGAATTTTTCTCACCAAACTCAAGCTTGAAAATTTTACCAATGAATACTTATATTCTATCTCCAATTTACCTTGACCTACACATTCTGAATGTTGAAGTAGCTGGAACAGAAGAAAACTTATCATGCCTTGGTTTTGGTGGTCTTGGACAAGGTGGTCATGGCCCAGGCATCTGTTGAGTCTCTGTTTTAACATGGAATGGGAGTCCTTCCACGTGGATCTCTAGCAGAATGCTGGCATCAATGTAGTCAAAATCAGAGGTCATTTTGAAACCAGTGTTTGCTAAGAGTTGCTTACCAGGAGCCTCAAAGTAGAGTTACACTATGTTATGCTTTCCTCTATTCTTAAAAGGATTCTGTACCCTAAATGCAATATTTCATGTCCAACAGTTTCCAGCAATGGGACATTTTCACTATTACGAGTCAGAACAACTCAACAAAGCTAATTTTGGGGTAATAAATTCCTAAAATGAACAAACCAACAACAAAAAAAGCTAGATAATAACTAAGCTGCAATAAATGCTTTGGGGTTGCTTGTTTAATAAAAACCTCACAAAGATCAAACCAAAGTATTTCCTGAAATACTTTCAACTGCTTAGTTTCATGACAACTTTTTTTCCCCTTCAAAAAGTCAAACCTCAGATTTCCAACAATTCACAAAAGCAATTTTGAAATCTTTTCTCATTAAACATGGGAACATTCTGCCCTTGAGCCCAGTAATGAGAAAATTCCCCTTTAATGTAATTGCTCCAAGTGAAATATCACATAACATTAACCTACTTGGACACTCCTGAGAAACTTTCAAGTGGCTCATTCCCTCTGAAGATAGTGTGCTTTCCAATGTTTTCAAAACTTATTGGGAAAAATAAATTAAAGTGGAGAGCCAGATCTTTAAGACAATCATAATACACTCTCATGCTGGCCTCAGCAGAATAATAACTGTTGATATTCATTGAGGAGCCAGGCACTGTTCTAAGAGCTTCATACATATTAATTCATTTAGTCCTCACAAACAACATTATTTTCCCTGTCTTACAATGAAGAAAGCTGCAGCACAGAGAAAATAAGTAGTTCTCCCAGTGTCATACAGCTAGGAGATGGTAAAGCCAGGATGCAAACCTCCAACTCTAAAATGCTATGCTAGGTTACCCATTAAAGTAGTTTCACTATAGTATCTCTGACTTCTGTGGGGTTAAAGAAGTGGACATGTTGAAGGAATCTCATAATGAGTGTTGTCAACAACATCAAGAAGAGCACCAAGATCTTAGTCTTTAAGAAGCAAAATTGCAGTGTCTTTTGCTTTTGGTTTTGAAATAGACCTTCAGTTAAGGGTTCATTGGGGAGACATTTGTTATATTTGTTATTGCTGCATAAAGTTGGTAAGATATATCTTACCAACTTTATGCAGCAATAGCATTCATCATCTTACATGTGTTATCTTACTTAATCCCTAAAATAACCCTGTGAGATTGCTATTATTGCCTCCATTTTACAGATGACAACAATGCTAGCCATAGCTGAGATAGGATTTTAACTTGAGCTTGTTTTATTCCAACACTGTGCTCTTTACCAGCTCTAATTTTCCACAAAAAGAAGTTTAAATTTATTTAATTTTTTATGAACATAAAAATTGTGTAGTGATTGTTATCTTGGTACTGTTTGAGACAAAAATCCTAGACAGCCAAGTTGCAGATAGTCCTGGGCTCTCTAAAATATGTCAGATACCAGAAAATTCTCAAAGACTTGAAGCTAAGACTGGGTGGTAGGGGGAGAGGATTCAAGGAGAGAGTAGAATGATGAGGCTGATAACATTTAGAGTCCTCAAAACTTGAGTAAAGTTGACTGGCCTTTCAATTTCCATGTTGCTAAGGAGTCTAGCAACTTTCTTCTTATGCTGAACCTGCATTTAGGTTTTCAAGTTACAGCTAAGGTTCTGTCTGGCCACACCTGGATGTTGTTTCTGAAAGGATGTGCTCAGTAATCAAAGCATTTTAGTATCTCATAATAGCACACTTGACTGACAGTCACCAGAAACCAGACTATCAGTTTGGAGATGGGTTGTTATAGCCCTTTATCTCTTTTTTTTTCCTTTAACCAATGATATTTTTATTTTTGCTAAAATATGGCAACAATAACAGACGATTTACCCATTTAATAACTTTTATGAACAGTCACTTTATTTCAAGGTGGCAAACTCAATAAAACATGTTAAACTTCATGACTTGTCATAGTAGATTCACAACTATTTATTTATAATTAATGCTAGGATGACTAATAAATGATTTTTCAGAACTGAATCATAAGAGACATTAGGGTAATAATAAAAAAGTAGGAAATAAAAATTAGGTCTCTACTTCAGCCAATTTAAAGAGGGGGGGGGGGAGAGAGAGAGATATCTTATTTCATTTAGTCAACTATCTATTCTAATTGTGTTTGAAATATCAAATTACTTCTACCATTCAAGGAAATTCTGTGCATTCAACTCCCAGTTATTAGGAAAAAAAAACAGGAATAAATTGGGTTAGAAACTCAAGAATTATCTTTACTTGGGGGTCAAATGGAACAAAAAATACAACAAAATACCACTAAGAATTTGTAGACTTTTGGTTTGTTGGTTTGTTGTTAGCCTGAGACATTAGAATCTGAGGTGAATTAGGACTCATGGGACAAAAGCAGTCTGCAGGCTAAATCTGAAGACTTATTTCAGAAATATTTTGTAAATGTTTAATATTGCATGACCAAGGTCAAATTCCACAAAAACATTCCGTTCAGATTTGCCTCATATTGTTTTATAAGTTATTTACTGTGGGTGGTTGATGATTGATTACTTTTATTAACTCACCAAGCTAAAATCTGATTTCTTTTATTATTTCAAATACTCTCTTCATAAAGAAGAGCATTTATGTATAAATTATTTTACTTCCCAGTTTCATTTCCTTTTCAGTTTTATGCAGTAATATTCTGAAAAGTATAAAACACAGAGATTTAAGAGGAAAATTATCCTTTTATTATCTAACATATATAGTCATTTACACAATATGGTTATATCATTCCTTCGAGATAAATAAAGAGACTAGGTTGAAATGTGGGTCTTATTATAATTAAAATGATGATAATTTTTGCTGGAGAAAGGGAAGTCGTTTGAAATATTGTTCTTACCTAAGCTGATAGTGGCATTTTGGACAAGAGTTTAATTTAAGAATTGTATTATAGAATCTCAAAACAAAGCCATCCATCCAAAAATGTATAATGTCAATTTGTTTTCCTTCATAATATTTATTTATAAGCACCTGTGGACTATAATAGTCTGGAAGTTTTGTTATTAGACATATGTCTAAAAAACTGTGCAGGTGGCTCACTGTTGAGTGGAAATTGTACTGCATTTTAGAGCTCTATAGTCTCAGGAATGCAGGAGATTTTCAACAGCAGATGTTCTTCTTGGCATCTACCATAATATTTAGCATATACAAAAGTGTTGAATATATTAGGATGACCAAATAATAGGCTTTATTGCCTTTGTGGTCTATTTAAAGCTTAGAGGAAGAGGGGAAAAATAAATGAATATGTTATTTACTTCAAGATTATAAAAACAACAGAGCAAATTAAATTTATTGTTCTTGAGGCTTAGAATTCTATTGCAGGCTTCCTCTCACAGTATTTCTGGAAATGACAACCATGAGTAAGTTTTCCCTGAAGTGATTCTTTGTGGACATTCCCAGCATGCTCAGGGAATACGCATAAAGAAACTTGGATGGTCATTTTTGCTTGTCTGTTAGTTCTTTTCTAAAGTGGAAGAAAGAAAAGTAAATGATTTCTGCCCACAAGGAAATGAGACTCAGCATTTGTAAGTCAATTTCAAAGAATATTTTTATATTTCTAACTCAATAAATTAATCAAACTTTCTTTGCTTTTAGTATTAAAAACAAAACAAAATTTCTGTTGTACAGATGTAAATAAAAGATGCTCTGTTAAAAATGAGAATATGTCTTTGTCTTAGAGACAGAAAATGAGAATACAATACAAGGACTTTTATAAATTTCAAATATTTTTGCAGTAGTTAGCTTCTGACTCTTATTAAATGTCATGTACTATTCTAGGCACAGGGCAAAGAATGTTGGAAGAATCAGAATCCACAGTCTTTGGTGTACTAGAATGATACCAGATTGATTCAGACTGACTTAGGCATCATTCAATTATCATTGACCCCTTTGTGGAGTGACTTAGCCAATGGCTTTTGTAAAAATCTATCAATAAAATGTCATTGATTGAGTAAGGAAGTTTATTACATATGTAAAAAAAATCCTTTGGTCTTTAAGTAGAAAAAAATCCCTTCAAAGGTCAAAATCCTGGTACAAATTGAATAATGAAATGTGGCATACTGTCTTGATCAAAACACTAATTGCCAACTTTGATGTACTTCCTGAGTATCCCTTAGGAATGCCTTGTGGAAGCATCAGAGAAAACAAATGTGAAGGAATCTGCTTTTTTCTCTCCTTGTCTTTCAATAAAAAAGAGAGAAAGAAAAGTAGATTGGATTCACTGTCAATGTCCTTGAGCAGATCAGTTCACATACACATAATCATGAAGATATCAAGAAAAGCTTTCTCATGATATGTTGAGGTTATAGTAATATTTTTTACTTTTATTCTAGCAAGCTTCAGTTTGGTAAAATTAATGTGCATATAGGAGATTTTATGATGGGTTCTAAGTTTCTAATTTTATATAGCCAATATTTTCTAAAATAAGGGCCACACATTGAGAACACAATGTGCTCATCTTTAACAGAGTTCTCATGGGTTCAAGTGGAATCCTTTGCTGATATCTCTAACAGACATTTTGAAAAAGGGATCTTTCACTGCCCAGATTCATAGACTATTCCCTATTCTAATAATGTCAAAGACCATGGTAGCTCCTTCTCATTTCTCCATTCTCTCCCAGCCAACCAATCTGTGCCAGCTTAGCAATGGCATCCCATTCCACAGCAATGGGCCCGTAAAGATTGGTAAGATATGCTGTTCAAACTTCTGCCTTAGCCACTCCCCCTCTAAAATGCTAAGTGCAAAGCAGAAACAAATAAGGTCACTGGGAAAGTTTATTCAGATTTATTTTGTCAACAATCCTGTCTGGGATAACTAACTCCTTTGTCAGTGATTGAGATAGAAGGAAAAAGTTGTTTTTGTTTTTTTTGTCAATTCCATACAAAGATACATTTATGTTTCATATCATGATCCTTCATATAATTATGAAATGATAAGTTTCTAGTTGCATGGCCCTAGACATGAAGTTTTATGAACTAAGTAGTAACTCAAAACACGTCTTGAAGGACTATGGCAAAAAGAAAATGAGACCATGCATAAAATGGATTTCTCACAGTACCTGGCAAACAGAGTGACCACACTGTACCTTCCAGGGGCACCATTCACATTGATTTCAGCACATGGAGACCCACAGAATTGGACAATGATGTGATATCTTGGAAATATTTATATTAAAAAGTAAACACATGCCAGGCATATCATGTAGACATTCTTTTCATTTTTCTCTGTGCATCAGAAAATAACAATACTCACGAAGCTTTATCTGCTAAAGCTGCTGATCTCTGATGACACATTCTACCTGGTGTGAAGGATCCACTCTGAGAAATGCCATTGTGAATTAAATCAAGGAATTCATTGTGCTGTTACAGCATGGTTCCTGTAGAACTGTGTTCTGGGCATCCACTCTGTCCATTTCTCTTCTGCTATCTGCAAATCCTCTAAAGACATGTCATGCCTCCAACAAGAGCCCTTTCATCTGACATTCATATACACCTTGCTGGTCCTTTCATCATGCTGAGAAGTTTATGATATATTTCAATGTGATCCCTAATTGCTTACTGATATTCTGATGTCCATCTCTTGTTTCCTTCACTGTTTCTTTGATAGGGACTACAGCCTCAAAAAAAAAATATATAAAATAGTCTGTTGTTGTTTTTTTTCCAGGAGATGTAGAAATATTACTTACATATGTTTTGCTAGTTTATAGA
The DNA here is from genome assembly GCF_047511675.1 of Marmota flaviventris. Lineage (NCBI taxonomy): Eukaryota > Metazoa > Chordata > Mammalia > Rodentia > Sciuridae > Marmota > Marmota flaviventris. Next base: position 85,041,559 of record NC_092507.1, read on the forward strand.
GGTAAAATCTATTCACTCTTACAACAAATGGAAGAAGGAAAAACCACAACAAAGTAAAAATAAGAACTCTTACAGAAAACACTCAACTCAAAATTACATGCTAGAGTGCTCACTACTAGAAATTACAGAAGGACCCTGCCACACTAATGCTCACAGAATAAAAAATTAACCAAGTCTTGACCTCTGGTTGGAATATGAATTAGTTAAGCACTTCGGAGAGAAATTTGACAATACCAAATAAAATTCAATTTAAATATACCCTACAGTGCAGTATTAATACATCCAGAAAAACTAGCAGGTAGAAAAATATATTAAAATGTATATTTCATCTTTGCTTCTATAAGTGAGAAATTAGAAAGAACTCAAATATTACCAAAAAGAATGATAAATGGAAATATATTTATTTAACAGAACACTACATAGCAGTTAAAATAAATTAGTAAGAAAAGGGTGGGGAAATCTCAAAAAGACTTATTGAGCAAAAAGCAGATTGCAGTAGCATTCACTTAATTATTTCAATGAATATTTTCTATGTTTCAGATACCTAAGATTATTTCAAGTCATGGAGAGTCTCCAGAGGAAAAGCTGACAAAACCCCATGATTTCTAAGAGTTTACACCTTTTGAGAAGCAAGAGATATGAAGCAAATAAATAAAAAATAAATAGGCAAAACATCAAGAGTGAAAAGTGAGAGAAGAATAATAAAACATGGTAAGATTATTGAAACTGAAGGAATTATTTTATATGGGATAGTCAGAGAGAGTTTCAGATAAAATCATGTTTGAGCAGAGAGCAGAAGGAAGCAAGGGAGCAGACAGAGTCCCTTCCAGGTGAAGAAAATAAGTACAGCTGACACTCTACACCCACAGATGCACATCTAGGGATTTAAACAACTGTGGATCAAAATAACAGGGAATATTGTGTCGGTACTAAATAGGCACAGACTTTTTCCCTTTTCATTATTCTATAAACAATGCAGTATAACAAATATTTACATAGCACTTACACTGTGTTGAGTATTATGAGTCATCTGGAGATGATTTAGTAGCGTACATGGGAAGATGTGTGTAGGTTATATGCAAATACTATACAGTTTATATAAGGGACTTGAGCATCCATGGATTTCGTAATCTTCAGGGATCCTGGTACCAGTCCCCTATAAATATCTTAGAAAATCATGTATGCCTCAATGTAAGACCTCGATATATTCAAAAACCAGTATGGCAAAGACAAGAATGATAGGAGATGAGTCTGAGAAGCCAGAGCACATAGTAAGGTCAAAGTGAAAATTTTTGAAAAGAAGAGTTACATGGGTGGTTTATTTTCAAAGAATCATCTTGGGTTCTTAGTTGAGACCCTACTGTAAAGGATCAAGAATGGAAGCTGGGAGACTAATAGGGGGTTTTAGGAATTGCTCAAAGAAGAGATGGTGATGATTTGGACTAGGTTGGGGGTCCATACAAGTAAAAATGTTAATTGGATTCTGTATTCTATATAGAGCCACTAAAATGTGCTAATAGACTGAATGTAAGTAAGGGAAGAAAGAAAGAAGTTATGGGTGGTTTCAAGGATCTTGTCCAATCAAATAGAAGAAGGAAATTTCTATTTATTGAGATGAGGAAGAGTGGAAAGTATAGATTTGAGGATATGATAGAACAAATAACCACCCCCAGAAGATATCTACATAACTACATATCCCTAGAACTTGTGAATGTTTTACCTTACATGGCAAAAGGGCCTTGCAGATGTGATTAAGTTACAGATCCTGAGATGAGGAGATGAGTGTGAGCTCTCTTTGAAGACTCAAGGTAATCACAAAGGTTGCTATTGGAGGAAGCCAGGAAGGTCACAGTCAGAGAGAGAGAGAGAGAGATGTGACTACCGAAGCAGAAGTCAGTGCTGGGATTTTTGACTCTGAGGATGGAAGGGAACCAAAAGTCAAGAATGCAGGTGGCCATCAAAAGGTGGAAGACACAAGGAACTGAATTTCTTCCTTTGAGTTTCCAGAGAAAATGCAGCTCTGATGACCCGGCAAATCTAAGCTGTGGTCCTCATTGGGAAAGCAGTGCCACTCTAGGCACAAGGTGTTTAGAATATGCAGGAAATTATAATGAAATAAGTAAACTTCTTATGGTTGTAGAATAATTAGACCACATATGAATACAACAAACATGACATAGTGAAGAATTCAGGGGACGAAAAGTTGAGTCAAGTTTTAGAAGAGTGTTTGAAGTGCAGGATCTTGATGATTTCTTCTAGTAGTATTAGGAACATTGGTAACAGAGAAAACAGTTACTCTTCCTCCTGCTTTTAAGTCACACATACTTAAATGGGAACATGTACACAGGAAATGGGAAAATGAAAATTAGAACCTTACTGAGATACTACTATAATACCAAGAGTCAGCAAACTTCTTAGAAATGTCAAGCCATAAATACTTAAAGCTTTAGAGCCAGATGCTCTCCACCACAGCACTCAGCCTTGCCATTATAAAGTAAACATAGCCATAGAAAAAGTACAAACAAAAGGGCATTCCTGTGTTTCAATAAAACTTTATCTGCAAAAACAAATTGTGGGAAGCTTGTGGGTGTAACTCAGGGTGGACCCCGTGCTTAGCATGAGCAAGACACTGGTTTTGATCTCCAGCATGAAACAAATTAAAAAAAAAAGATACAGATGGTGCTTAATTTGGCTTATGATGGTTGGCTGACTCCTACATTACAATCTCCAGAATGGCTAAGATGAAAAAAAAGACTTTATGTATCAGGTGTTGGAATTCTCCTGCACTGCTGCTGAGAATATAAAATAATACAGCCACTTTAGAAAACAGCTTGGCATTTTTTTTAAAAATTAAACATACACCTGCCACATGACTTAGACATTCCTGTTGTAGATATTTACTCAAGAGAAATAAAAGAACTCAGGCTCATACTTTATGTTCAATAGCCACAAACTGGAAACAAGTCAAATGTCCATCTATAGGCAAATGAATAAACAGATTTCAGTATATCCATATAACCAATCAAATCTCAGCAATCAAAACAACAGACTATTAATACACACACACTATGGATACATCTCAAAATAATTATGCAGCAAGAAAGATGGCAAGCCATAGAATTAACACAGTTTGAGTCCATTCACATACAATTCTAGAAACAAAAATTTAATCTATAGTGACAAAAAGAAGATCAATAGTTGCCTAAAGACAAGGGCAAAGAATCAGGGAGGGTAGGGAGAGAAGATTATGAAAGAGTACCAGGAAACATTTGAGAATGATGAAAATGTTCACTATCCTGACTGTTAGAACATTTTTCATGGGTGTATGCACATATCAGAATCTAGTAAATTATAAATTTTTAAATATGTACAAAAACAACTATGGGCTGAGAGGTAAAAGATAGAAATTATTTCCCTCAAAGGATATGCTGATCAAGCTTTCCTGTGCAGTCCACAGCTCACAGTACAAGCCCTCTGCTTAAGCATCTCCACAAAACTACACAGATATCAGCAATAAGGTTTAATTTGTGAAAGTCTTTAAATTCATAAGCAAAAGTGAATTATACAGGATGGTGTAACTAATTTCTTGTGTATAGCCTCATATAAGGCAAGGCGATTCCAACAAAGCTAATGAACAAAATTTATACTGTAACAAATTTTTCTATTTAAATGTCAGCTCAGCTACATTAGCAGGCTGGATTCTTTGAGAGCTTTAAATAGTAGCAACAGTGACTCATAATTTTGGAGTTAAAACCAACATTATAAGGACTCTAAGTGATCCAAGGGAGCTATCCTCATTAAGATGGTAATTCAGTCATGTAGACTTAAGTAAACTTCAAAAAGTGGATATATTGTTTTTATTAGAAGTGTGATGCTTTGGTGCAGTGATTTTAGGATTTTCCTGCATGAAGTTAGGGTGTTGTATTCGATGAATATAGCATTGAAAAGTAATCCTGTAGCTGTACATCAAAAACAACAGATACCGTCATTATCACATTTATTTTCCTGAAGCAAGAACTAGCCTGTGGCCCCTTTAGGACAGAAGTCATCCCACTCTTGCTCTAGTCCAATCCCCAGCAGAGTGTCTGACAATGCTCATAAATGAAAAGTGTGGTCTCTTCTGTAGTGGCCAATCACAATTACCACTCTAGACCCTTAAACCAGTATTTCAATCAGCTTCAAAAAATGATAAATTATGCTTACTAATAGCAAGCAGTAGGTGCATAATCTTTGAAAGCTAGGAACTTTGGAAAAGATTATAAGCACAAAGAACACAGTAATAAGAGTACTAAAGTGAAAACAACACTAATAGGAGGAAGAGAATCTTGGATACTCTATGTCAGACCCTGCACTGAGCACTTTATAGCTGTCATTTCTTTTATTCTTCACAACAATCATGTGAGATAGATTTTACTGATATCATCACTCTATAGACTCTACTAACCTGTTAGCTACATATTAGTGCAGAGAGTGAACCACATCGCTTTTGTACTCCACATCGTACTAACTGCAGTTTCTAACACAACAGATATTTTTTAATACATTATAGTGTTGAATAGGGAAGTTAAGTATCTGGCCCAGGGTTCTATGCCTTGTAAATTAGCAAAGTTTGGACTTAATTCAGATCATTCAAACTCCTAATTGCATTTGTTTATTGACCATTATCTTGTGTGCAAAAATTAGAAGGAAAAAAAACCTAAATTTTCGATGGTATGGAAATGGTTAAATGTGTTTGGCTCTAATAACTCTATGGAGTAATAAGCAACCATTAAAATATTAATTTCAAAAGCTAAATAGCTATATGTAAAATGCTCATATGTTAATAGAAAAAAGAAAACAAAATTGTATCTCTGCTTTGATTGTAATTATGTAAAAATGATGTATACATATTAATAAGAACCAAAAGGGAGTAAAATATTAGGCAATCTATTTTAGGGTAGTTGTGGGTATTTAATTTCCATTACAGTTACTTAATATAGTCTTCTAAAATTATTTTTTAAAAGAAAAACAGCAAAGGATATATTTATATTATGAAGAAACTACATTTTTAACTAGTGTGCTTGCATTGAAACACCACCTCAACTATCACATTTCAAAATTAATGATACATTAGTGGTTGAACAAGTTAAGATCCTATTAGATGATTAATTTGTTGTGTGGGAGAGGGATAAAGGGGTTGTAATATACCTAATGCAGAAAAGAGAGGTGCTAGGAAGCTTTCCCTGCCTTCTTCCGAGGTTATCCTAATAAATGCCTTCTGTTTGTTTGTACCAGATCTACAAAGTCTACAGAGTATTGTTATGTTGACACCCTTTTAGCACAAAGGAATTCCAGCAGCCAAGTTCCTCTTATGTCCTTATCTTCTCTAGCAGCTTCAACACCAAAATTCTTCTCATTCATAATCTTCAGGTGGACACAGAAACTTCCTTGCCCAATGCTCCAGGCATCTGGAAGTCCTACAACCATGTGTATCTCCATCCCTTTCCTTCTCCCAGGTGAGAGCCTGCCTTTCTACTCCAGCTACCACAGGCACAGGTGACTACAGCCTCAAAGGGACCCTACTCCCAACAGAGGCAAGATGAGTATGAGGTCACAGCTCCCCAGTTAGAGCACTGGAATGTCAGTTACACCACTAATCAGTTTGGAACCTGAACTGAACTTATTTACTTAATATTTCTAAACTCAGCATTCTTGATTGTAAACTGTGAGCCATAATGCTAGGCAATTCATTGAAATATAGAAAGGATTAATTGAGAAAGTGTAAATAAAGTGACTAGCCCATAAAAAGTGCTCATTAATGTTAAGTATTACCAAAATAATACTCAATAGTCAAGAATAATAAAACTCAAGAAACCAATTGTTGCTTGCTACAGATTTCCTGTAGAATGTTAAAGCTCATCACATAACTTCACCATATTATTATTTGCTTAATCTTTGTATCTTCTTATGTGTATTTTCAGGATATTTTATTGCTCTCTCACCTTTAAGTATTGTCTGTTCTTGAACTCCTTAACCAAGCTTTAGTAGGTATCCCAGAGTGATTTAATGAATGAATAAATTCAACATCTTTTGCTGAACATTTTTTTTTTTTTAATCAGGGATTGAACCTAAGGGTACTTAACCCCTGAGCTCCATCCCCAGCCCTTTTTATTTTGAGACAACATCTCACTAAGTTGCTGAGGCTAGTTTTGAACTTGTGATCCTCCTGCCTCAGCGTTCTAAGTTGTGGGAATTACAGGTATGTGCTACCACACCCAGCTCTTTGGAATATTGCCACAAAGACTCAGAATTGATGATCCCTCTTTATTCCCATTTAACTGATTAGTCTGAACTTCACAAAAACTAGATGGATCCTGGTGGATGACGATGGGTTAATGCAAAGATAACCAGTGGTAGCCCCAGTTACAGCTGCTACGCCAGATGTGGCATCTTTACTAGAGCATGTTAATGCAGCCCCAGGTGTGTCATGTGTATCTACAGACTTGGTGGATGCATTCTAGTCAAGATCCATCAGGGATGGGAAAGGCACTCTGCTTTCACTTGATAAGGACAAGTGAACATCAGTGGTATCACGTGCTGCAAGACCTTGCTAACTCTACTGTCCTCTATCACAACATAATATGAAGGACCTTGACTAACCATCTTAACACTCTGCAGAATATCAAATCAAGACACTAAGCTGATGATGTTGTGTTAAATAAAACTGGTAAGTAAGAAGTGGGAAGTATTCTAGACACCTTGATAAGGTATGCTCCCTAGTTGGGGGGTGAGCAGGAGATAAACATTATAAAGATAGGGAGCTTATGGCTGGGATTGTTGCTCAGCAGTAGAGCGCTCGCCTAGCATGTGCGAGGCCCTGGGTTTGATCCTCAGCACCACATTAAAATAAAGGTATTGTGTCCAACTATAACTAAAAAATAAATATTTTTTTAAAAAAAGATAGGGAGCTTGCTATGCCTACAAACTTCTTTGGGATGTACTGGTCTGAGGCACACTGGGATATCCCCTTTAATAAAGGCAAGTTATTACATCTCACATAAGCTAATGAGAAACACAGTGCTTAGGAATCTTGCATGATTTGGAAGCAGAAAACTCTAAATTTGGCAATACTGACCAACCCATTTAAGTAATGCAGAAACTGTAATACTTACTGCAATGAGACAATATGCATGGATCCATATGTGTCTTTAATAGGATAGTATCATATAGGGGTTAAAAACAGAGACTATGGAATCACCTTACTCATTTTCAAAACTCAGATCCGTCACTTACTCACTGTGTGACCTTAGGCAAGGTAGTCTGCCCTCTTTGATCTTCAGCCATCTCATCTGTAAAATGAATGTAATAATAATGCTTACCTCCTAGACATGTTATAAGGACTACTGTGTGTTAATAAACTGGGCAAAGACAATGTTAGTTATTATTTTTTATTGTATTGAAAGTGCCTCTAATATTATGGGCTGGGTATTTTGAAGAGAAGGGACAGGGGAGATTTCTAGAAGAGATTTATAAATATTTATGTTCATGAGCTCCTTTTATGAATAGAAGGAAGAGAGTTCAGGATTACTGTGACCAAACAAAAAGTGAAGGTGGCCAGGAGGAGTGGTATGAATAATCACAGAGGATGGGCAGAAAGGACCAATTGGAAAGATTTTAAAGTTGGAAGGAGGAAGTTGGGCAAGCACAAGATGGCTAGAAATGTATTTGGAGTGACAGACAGGATGCACAGTCAAGAATAGTACCACCAAGGCCTTTATAGAAGGGACAAGCCAGTTCAGAGGGAAAAGAAGATGCAGACAGGGGTAGGAGAATGATACTATACAAAAGTGTCAGGGCTTCCTGTTTTCACAAATGTGACTGTTAGCACTCTGGTAAAATCATGCAAATAGGAGGAAGTGATTTATGAAGACCAGAGGTAATCAGAGTCATTGAGGAAAAAATTGCAAAAATAGCTGCCTAGACCATGTCCACATGATCAAGAAGTCAATGGTAACCTAAGTGGTTATATTAAAGCCCAAGCACATCCTATCAATAAATGTCATCTCCCTCATGTCATTTGCTTAATGACCCCCTCTGGTGTGATTTTCAACAAAGACAACCCATCCTAGGTTGGGGGGGCAACTCTGAATGTGCATTGCAAATGTAAGGTCTATTTATGTAAATGAGAGAACTGTATCAGGGCCTGAATTCATTAAGAACAAATGAAAATTTGGGCCTTGAACACTATCTACATGGACTAAAGTAATCCTCTCTGGGTTGGTGTCTCAATTCCAACTGTTAATATAACATTAGACATTGCGTAACTCCCCCATGCCTCAATTCCCTCATCTGTAAAATAATAAAGCTGTCTATTTCATATGATTACTATAAAATGAGATGATTAAATATATATGAAATGTTTAGACCAGCCCAAGCACAAAGTAAAAATCTCTAGTGTAGGCTTTGTAGGGAAAGTAGGTACCCTCAAACTCATTGACTAGACCATCCATCAATTCTTAGTTATGAGATAATATATATATTTTTTGAGAGAGAGAGAGAGAGGAGAGAGAGAGAGAGAGGAGAGAGAGAGAATTTTTTTAATATTTATTTTTCAGTTTTTTGGTGGACACAACATTTTTATTTTACTTTTATGTGGTGCTGAGAATCGAACCCAGCACCCCGCGCATGCCAGGCGAGCGCTTTACTGATTGAGCCACATCCCCAGCCCGATAATATACATTTAAATGAAAGAGTTAAATGATTCCAAATTTTTTTTCTTAATAACTCCATTATTGTATATAAAAATAGATTAAAATGAGGGGAGGGAAGGCAAGACATGAAGCTATCACAACCATTCCCAAACGTGGCAAATGCAATTGTCACTGTATGTCATCAAGTAAAAACATTCACACAAATCACATTTGCCAGATTCCCTGGGTCTCTTCCTACAAAGGCTTAGCTTTGTGATGGTTCTTCAAGGCCTGATACACATTAACATTTCAGGATATGTCTTAATTTGAATGAAATGGGTTTCTGAAAGACAGAACCTCAAAAAGCTATGTGTTTGGATTTTTCAGCAAAGTTCTGAACATTAAATGAAGTGTCGTTCAAGAGATCCTTCTTCTGGTGCAGCAGAGACTCCCAGAGGCGTTTTTTCAAAATAGCAGGGACCAAGAAAGTAGAACATTCTATCCATCCTGGTGGTGAAAGTGATCACTAAAAAGGTGGTTTGTGGGAGAGAAGAAGCTTCCAGAAAAACTTTCTCCCTGGGCATGTGTCCAGGGAGAAAGTTTTTCTGGAGCCTTCTTAACTAACAAAATACCCTTCTAATCCTAATGTCTATAAGGCACAGTTATTACTTTATCTTATTAATTTTAGCATTAAAAAGTAAAAAGTTAAATTTTGTTTTGTTTTCATTTTGGCCTAAGGCAATCTCAATCTTTCTTTCTCTGATATGGAAAGTATCAGCTTAGAATATTCCTCTCTGTTAGCTGTATGATCATTAAATAATTTCTCAGAATCTAGCCTTAGAGGAAAAACTGCATCTAGTTATTCCCTAATGATTTGAAATCAATCTAGACCAAGGCCAGGAGAGGATTTTATCTAGATGAGACAAGAATCCAAGTATTGGCAAGTTATAAAGATGACATGGGAATCATAATTTTATAATTGCTGGGGAAACTTGGTTGTTCCACCACAGCAAGACTGTTTGTCAGCGATGAACAGGATGTCTGTTATATCAGGTCAGTAGTCATTTCATTACAACGCCTTTAACTAAATTGAACACGCTTCATGAGTCACAGCTATCCCAGGATAAAAGCTACAGTGCCTGTCTGCTTACCAGACCTTCCATAATTCCTCACAGTTGACTTTCCTTCAGCAGTTCCTCCAATCCTATTTCCACCATTTCTTTGAATCACTGGCTCCCATCCCACCTCCAACCACTGGGTCTGATTCTCCTTCAAATCTTTCAAATTGATGCCCCACTCATTGACTTTTTTCAATTTTTATTATTATTATTATTATTATTATTATTATTATTATTATTATTTGTAGTTGTAGATGGATAGCATGCCTTTTATTTGTTTATTTTTATGTGGTGCTGAGGACTGAACCCAGTGCCTTACATGTGCGAGGCAAGCGCTCTGCCACTGAGCTATAGCCCTTGCACCCCAGTCATTTATTTTAAGCAAACTCCCAGAACACCACTTTTGGTTTCTTGTGCTAGTGTTCCCCAGCACTGCACCTGCCATGTGGTACCTGCCAGGCTTAGCATAATACAAATCTGACCCTCTGACCAGGAGAGTAGAAAAGGGCTTTTAAACCAACATTGCAATTTCAGCCAATCAGATACAATATTGTGCCTGAGTGACAGACTACCTACAACCAGACCTGAGGCCAATGGTCTGTGACCCCTGAGCTCAAAGAGGTGGTGAATTTCAAGCTGCAGCCTGCAAGCAAGAGGTAGTGTTAATCTTTGCATAGAAGGTCCTAAGTAACTTTTGGTGGTGTCAGAAAAAGGACTTTGGTCCTTTTGAAGAGGAAACTGCCTAGAAAATACTATGTCTAGCCCTAGGTTGGAGGTAAATTAAGAGCCAAGATGGTTAAACTAACTGTAATGGGAGAATTGGGATTGAGGCTTTGACCCCAGTTTTAAGAATCAGGGTACAAGATCAAGGGTGGCAATGATGGAGTTCCTGATCACAGAGCCTAGCTCATATAACTAACTTAGGACACACAGCAACTGTGCCCTTGATACCACTCCCACATCTCTCTTGAGCATCCTGGGAATATCTGTTTGTTGATGACTAACTGGACTTTAGTGCTTGATCATGTCCAGTCACAATGGAGGTGACAGCAGAGACAGAATGAACTGTTTCCAAGTCTAGCTGTGATATGATGCTTTTATCTCTAGCTTCATCCTGTTCCTCCCACTCAAAACTCTGCTGCTAAAATCTGAAGTAGAGAAAGATTCACTCAATGCTGCCATCTAACCCCCACCCAAGCGTAGGTTGCCAGTAGGCAGATAGGCTCAGCATTTATGCAACTCCCACGAAAAGAGAAGCTTCTGTCTGTTTTATTGTTTAGTTTAGTCAGACAGAAATCTCAGATGATTCTGATATGAGTAACGAAGTAACATACAAACTGTTTGCTAGCAAACTGACTTTCCTGTGATTTGTCACATTATGTAAGCAGGCACGTTCCAAGCAAGGCACATAGGCAGTAAGTGTAAAGGGGAGAATTTTTCATCTTATAATCTTTTTACCTGTTTTCAAGGTAGGGGTTTTAATTCCCCATGATAACTGATACTCCCCGGTTTTACTTGAGGTTTTCCCAGTTGGAGTAAGCCCCAGACCTTTTCAAACCAGGAGGATTGATCATCCAAGCTGGAATTCAAAAGCTTAGATTGGAGTTTTACTGTATCATGGATTAATCCTGTGGTTTGGGGACTATCAGTTGCCATATCCTGTCATCAAATACAATCAAAGTCAGTGTTCAGACTTATGCAAATACTCCCTTGGACTGGGGTTGTGGCTCAGCGGTAGAGCACTCGCCTAGCATGTGTGGGGTGCTAGATTCGATCCTCAGCACCACACAAAAAATAAATTAAAAAAAAAATAAAAGTATTGTATCCAACTACAACTAAAAAAATATATTTAAGGAAATACTCCCTCAATCTGTGTATTGTATCAGAGGCTTTCAACCAAGGAATAAGAGAAACATAGACCATAGCAAAATCTCCCCTCTCCCATCAGCCCTTTGTTAGGAAGCACAGGAAGATTGAACAACAGGTGCCCCAATGGCAGAGTCATTTCAATATTCCTAGAAAATTCGTTTGGTTTTAGTGAGCATTTAATGTTCTCGAGGGATAATTACTTACTTTCTTGAAGTGCCCACTTGAAGAAAGGCATTACTCCTACTCCAGCCCCTCTGGCATTGCTGTTTACTCAAGGGGAGTATAAAAGCTAAGAAATATTTACTAAGGTCACAACCCAAGAAATCAGGCCTGTCAAAAAACTCAAAATTAATCATAAGATGAAGGAATATTTTCCCTTCCCCATACCTGACAACCATACTAACAGGCCTCCAATGTCATTGCCAGACTCAAGTTTGAACTAAGGGAACCACAAAGTCAACAAAAGAAATGAAAATAAGGACAATAAAAAAAAAAAAAATTAAGCCTCTGGCACTTGCAGCCTCAACAAATGTTAAACACAGCACAAGTCCTGGCCAAATTCACAGAAAACCTCATTCTAAAGTCCTGTTCACCTCAGTTCTGACCACTTGATACATCATATCATCTACAGTAGAATATTATAAAGCATGTAAGGTAAGGGAAAAAAAATAAATACAGTTTGAGGAGACAAAGATAGTATTAGAACAAGGCTCAAATATGACATGGATTTTGGAATTACCTGAGAGAGAATTTAAAATAACTATGATGAACATGTTAGAGGTTCTAATAGGGAATTAACAGGTAAAAACAGATGGTTAATACCCTACCTAATTAACAAATTTGTACAGTGCACTAAAAATGTAGCTAAGAGTGAGATAAATAAAAAGAATAGATAATGTAAGCTGAGAGGTAGAAACAAGATAGAATCAAAATAAAATGCTAGAATTATTTTTAATTTTTTTTATTTTATTGATTTTATTATTATTTTCTTAAATACACGACAACAGTGGAATGCATTACAATTCTTATTACATATATAGAGCATAATTTTTTGTATCTCTGTATATAAAGTATGTTCACGCCAATTTATGCCATTATACATGCACTTTGGGGTTTTTTTGCATTAAAATTCTTAATACACATATATACTATAATTTTTCATATCTCTGTTTGTATATAAGGTATGTTGACACCCAATTCAAGTCTTCATACATATATTTTGTATAATGATGACCATCACAATCTACCATTCTTGCTAATCCCATGCACCCTCCCTTTCCCTCCCACCCCTCTTCCCTATCTAGAATTAATCTAATCCTCCCATGCTCTCCCTCCCTACCCCACTATGAGTCATCCCCCTTATATCAGAGAAAACATTCTGCATTTGTTTTTTGGGATTGGCTAACTTCACTTAGCATTAACTTCTCCAACACCAATCCATTTACCTGCAAGTGCCATGATTTTGTTCTTTTTTAATGCTAAGAAAAATTCCATTGTGTATATATGCCACGTTTTTTTTTTTTTATCCATTCATCCACTGAAGGACATCTAGGTTGGCTCCACAGTTTAGCTATTGTGAATTGTGGTGCTATAAACATTGATGTGGCTGTGTCCCTGTAGTATGCTGTTTTTAAGTCCTTTAGGTATAGTCTGAGAAGAGGAATAGCTGGGTCAAATGGTGGTTCCATTCAAAGATTTCCAAGGAATCTCCATACTGCTTTCCAAGTAGGCTGCACCAATTTGCAGTTCTACCAGCAACGTATGAGTGTACATTTTCCCCCACATCCTCACCAACACTTGTTATTGTTTGTCTTCATAATAGCTGCCATTTTGACTGGAGTGAGATGATATTTTAGAGTAGTTTTGATTTGCATTTCTCTGATTGCAAGAGATGATGAGCATTTTTTCATATATTTGTTGATTGATTTGATATATCCTCTTCTGAGAAGTGTCTGTTCAGGTCCTTGGCCCATTTGTTGATTGAGTTATTTGTGGGGATTTTTTTTTTTTTTTTTTTTTTTTTTTTTTTGGTGTTTAGCTTTTTGAGTTCTTTATATACCCTAGAGACTAGTGCTATATATATATATATATATATATATATATATATATATATATATATATATATACCCTAGACTGATATGTGAGGGTAAAAATTTGCTCCCAGGATTTAGGCTCTCTGTTCACCTCACAGATTTTTTTTTTCTCAGTAAAAGAAACAAACTTTTTAGTTTGAATTCATCCCATTGATTGATTCTTGGTTTTAATTCTTGTGCTATAGGAGTATTATTCAGGATAGAATTATTTTTAATGTAACAAAAGTGAAGAATTCTGATGAACTCATCACTAGATTTAACATGGCAAAGGAAAACATCCCTGAGCTCCAGGTGAGCACCAAGTGTCAGTACAACCTTCCCAACTGTAATGTAAAAATAAAGCAAGGCAAAAGAGAATGAAGGAAACAGAACAGAACATCCAAGAACTGTGGGTATAACAAATGAATAATTGGATTATCAGAAGGAGAAGAGAGCAAAAAACATATGTAACATATCAATGGCTGAAAACTTTCCAAAATTAATGACAGACAACAAAGCACAGATCCAGGAAACTAGACGAACACTAACCAGGATAAACACCAAACAACACACAAAGTAAAAAACACTGCTCGTAGACGAATCAAACTGCAGAAAACCAAGACAAAGAGGAAATCTTGAAAGAAGGAAGAAGGGAGGGAAAGAGCCTCACCTATGGAAGAGGAAGAGAAAAAAATCACACTGAACTTCTAGTCAGAAACCTGGCACACATCCACACACTGATTAAAATGGCTACAATTCTTTTAACAATAATACTAATTACTGTCAAGGATGCAGTACAACAGAAAGTCCCATTCATCGCTGGTGAGAATGCAAAAGAGCAGAGTCCCCTTAGAGGACAGTTTGTCAGTTTCTTGCTAAAGATAATCTAGCTATAATATCTGGCAGGTGTTTATACAATTGATTTGAAAATTCATGTCTATGCAAGAACCTGCATGTGGAAAATAAATGCATGTTTTACAACAGCTTAATTCATTTAAAAGATATCTATAGCCGTGGGAAGGAGTGAGGAGGAGCAGAGAAAGGAAGGATTAAATAGGTGAAGGATAGTAGAATTCTTAGAGCATGAAACTACTCTGTTGGACACTATCATGATGGACACACTCCACTACATATTTATGAAAACCACCAGCACTTTATAGCACAGACACAAACTTAAGAAAATTATTTAGGAGGTTGGGGGAATCACACATGTCATACAGAATATGACAAGACAGTGTAACTGTTGCAAATGGGTGAAACAACCTCACTGAAGGGAGAGAGAAGGGAGGCAAGTGATTGATCTATGAGTCTGTACAAATGAGTGGAGTCTGTAAGACAAATGACAAAAGAAAATGTAATTAAGCACTGTGCTGTAGTTAATAAATTTGTTTCACACGGGGTACTGGTCAGCAATTCTGAAACTGCTGTAAAAGCATGCTAGGATTAAACAATTAAATAAGGGCATGGTAGGACCCATTTTTTCTTACTGTTGGAGAGTTTAGGAATAAGCAAGAGGAAGAGGCTAGAATGATCTATGTGACAATGGATTAGAGTTGAAGACATCAGGACTCATGACAGCTTAATATAACTAATACAGAGAAATGCTTATAGATATGCCTCTATACAGGAGTTGTTACACAGACATATGGTATTGTTCTGTGCAGTGTGAGAGCCCAGAAGCAACCACACCCTATAGCACCCAAGCACACCATCAAGGAATAGGGCTTCTTAGAGAAATGACTATTTCTAGGATTGGGGCAGGAAACATGTGAGATACACCCAGAGCACCTTATAGTGTTAAAAATAAAAAAAGAAATTGTGAAACCCACATGTACACACATTGATGGGGTAGACCAAAGGGACCTAGGAGACAGACAACTGAAAGAGTTCCTAACAGCCAAAGATGGAAAAATTTGAGTAACAGAGAGAGTAGTATTGGACTATACAAGTGGAATATTCATGAGTTCAAACTGATAACAAATGAATGACTGAATATATAAACAAATGGGAATGAAACAGACATCCCTTGCAGAAGAATTCCAAATAATCTATGCGGAACCTATAATCACTCTCACCCCTCTTTCTAAATGTAGTTTCACAATCTCCTTTCAAAGAAAAGTCAGTGTGGGGGGGAGGAATGGATAGGAGGGATAAAAGAATAACTTCATAGTAGAGAACATTACCACCTCTATTAGTTTCCTAGGGCTGCCATATCAGAGTATCACAAACTCCATGGCTTCAAACAACAAAAATTTATTCACTCAGAATTTCCAAAGCTAGAATTCAGATATCAAGATGTCAGAAGGATGAGGCTCCTCTGAAAACTCTAGGGAAGAATCCTTTCTGGATTTTTTCCTAGTTTTTGTTTGATATTGTTGTAGTTCCTTGGTTTGGTTTGGGTTGCCAGTATCCTTGGGGTTCCTTGGATTGCATTCCTGGAGATGCATCAATCAAATCTGTATCTCTGGGGCTGGGGATGTGGCTCAAGCGGTAGCGCGCTCACCTGGCATGCGTGCGGCCCGGGTTCGATCCTCAGCACCACATACCAACAAAGATGTTGTGTCTGCCGAAAACTAAAAAATAAATATTAAAAATTCTCTCTCTCTCTCTCTCTCTCTCTCTCTCTTTAAAAAAAAAATCTGTATCTCTGTCATCATAGGACATTCTTCCTGTGTGTTGTGGGGGGGGGGGGGTGAGGAAGAATGTCCCTCCTTTTATAAGGACACCAATAATCAATTTGGAGCCTCATATTAACTTGATTACACTTGCAAAGACCTTGTTTCCAAATAAGACAATTCACAGGTAAGGACATTAGGACTTGAAATTATCTTTTAGAGAAGCACAGTTCAGTCGACAGGAGATCCTGTAAGAAAAATAAAAAGCTACAAACTAAGAACTGATATTTTCAGTAAAAGTTGAGTATTAGGTTTCAAAATGACTCCTCTCTCCTTTCTCACTCAGCTCTAACACTAAGAGTTTTCTTTAACTTGAAAATATGTGTTTGAAAAAAAAGAAGACACAGTGGTTGTCAAGAGTGACAAATTTTCAATGACATACAAGTCCAAAGGTAGCTCTAAAAACTTCATGCTGCTAAAAATGTCTGTATTTTCCACAAAAATATCTTTTGAGTTTCTGAGTTAGGGCTAAAGCCATTTCTTTTCCTTGCCATTCTATTTTCATTTTTATTTTAAAGTATTAGTTCTACCATGTTTTTTCTACCTAAAGGGCTGGTTTTAACAACACACATGGAGATAGTTTTGCTATATCATTCTCCATTTCAATGTGGCTCACATACAAAGACTACAGAAAACTGAAAATAATCAAATCTTATAAAAAATAAACAAAAACAAGTAAAGGCTTTTGGAGAAAAAAAATATCTGCCTCAAGAAAAGAACAGTGTGTGTATGTTATGACATAATTTAAGAAAAAGTATATATTTGGACTTTCTATCTTGTGTCTTTCTTGTTTCCTTTTCCTCCCCTTTTCTTTTTTCTCCTTTTCTGTGCATATTCAAATGGCAAACACTGTTTACAGAAGGAAGTCTCACCTGCTTCTGTTTGCACAAACTTGTTTTGATCTCCCTGATACCACTGTCTCAGTTTGGTGCTGCTATATCAGAACACCTGTGACAAAGCAATTCATAATGAAAAGAAATTAATTGGCATATAATTTTGGAGGCTAGGAAGTTCAAGATCAAGACACCAGCAACTAGCACAGGCCTCCTTGAAAGTATGAGAGCAATAGGGAGCCAAACTCAACCTTTTTATAAAAGCATCAGTCCTACTGATTAGGGGGTAGTCCACATGGCCTAATCACCTCTGAAAGGTCCCACCTCTTGAAGTAGTATTCCAGAGGCAGTCAAATTTCAATATGAGTTTTAGAGAGGACATTCCACCCTTGTCCCCTAAAATTCATTCTTTTCACATACAACCCAAGAGCCCCCAAATTCAGAACTCCTTCTAGCTTCTACTTAAAGTTTGAAGACGAGAGTCTCATCCAAACCAGATGTGGGTTAACACTCAAAGCACGACTCATAATGAGACAAATACCTCTCCAATTGTGAGCCTGTGAATTCAAATCAAATTACCATGATTCCAAAGTACAATAGTGGGATAGCAATGGAATTCCCATTTCAAAAAGGAGCTATAGAAAAGAAGAAAGTGAAAACAGCCCTCAAGTAAGTTCAAAACCCAACAGGGAAAAGAGCACTAAATACTGAAGCTTGAGAATAATCTCCTTTGATTTTATTCTCCACCTTCTGAGCTATCTGGGGCTGAGACTGAGCCTCCAAGCCTCAGTGAACCCCACCCCTATGGCTTTGCTGGGCTCATGGTTAGAGAATTATGCCTGTGGTCTCCCAGGCTGGCACTGCACATCGACAGCTTTAGTTCTGGGGTCTCAGGGGCTATCCTACTACGAAAGCCCCACTAAGCATTGCCCTAATAGGGACCTCTTTCTATAGTGGCTCTGCCCCTATGGCAGGTCTCTTTAGCACCCTTTGAAGTCTAGGTGAGTATGCCACGCCTCCAAAGCTTGTGCACAACTGCAGAGTTAGCATTACATAAAAGATTCTGAGAGTCCCCCTCCTCGATGATAATATCTGTACTAGGGTATATATTACATATCAATAGGATATATATTACATATCCTATTACATGGTGCCTGGTTATATGGTGGTCACACACTCACCTTGGGGGCAGATCTTCCCCACTCAGCTCTCTGACTCACACCCCAAACTCTTCCAGAAATACCTTCACAGACTTTCCTGCAAATGCTGCTCACTAGGTATCCTTTAAACCAGTCATGTTGACACCTAAAATCAACCATCACAACCATGAAAACTGTGCAAAGTGAGTAAATATTGGATCACTAGAATATTTACTTATAATATAACTAAAAAACAATAAAATTATGTTACCTAAGTTCTTATATACAAAAAGGATAAAGGATAAAGTTAATGTGCATAAAGGTAAATAGTTACATAATATAAATATGTTAATGATTAACAGTAATGGTTTCAATTTTATTTGCAGAACAATCTACTTTATTCATAAAGGGGAGAGGATAGAACACGAAGAAAACACACATTTATTTCTCAGCAAGTTAATTAATTAATTAAATTAATGAACTGTTCTGACTGGAATTTGCCTTCACTGCATTTCCCCAGACGTCACTACATTCCTGCAGACATGAAATTATGGAAAGAACCTTTCCACTTTGGCTTTTACAGAACTCAGTGCCAAAGTTATTGTTTTATAACAATTCTATTCACCATATATCCTGAATTTTTCATTAATTTTCCCCAATCTTAGTCTCCTATTCGATCTGTTTTCTATTCTACTTTTGCCTTTAAATTCTCTATTATCATGTATATTTTATTCCTTCTATTATTTCAAGTCATGGTGAACTGGGATGTATAAGTGAATAATGAATAAAACACTAAAATCTCATATGGAAAGAGGATAAAATAACTCATTTGGAGGCTCATGTTTTGTAATTTGGAGGTTAAATGATTTAAATTCACCAAAAAATAAAGAGTTTTCATTCTATCTAAATGAAATAGGAACAAAAATAGCCCTTGTCATTTTTAGCTTCCCATTCACTGCCTTCCCCGGAGACTGTACCTCATAAGGTAGACCTAGGACTGGTTTTGGAAGATAACAGGGCAATATGAATCAGGAGCTTACATTCTGCTCCAACATTTTTTCATGAAGGGTTACGAAAAGATGCCTGGGGGGGGGGGGGTCGGCTGTGGCTCAGCGGTAGCGCACTTGCCTGGCATGTGTGAGGCACTGGATTCCATTCTCAGCACCATGTATAAATACATAAATAAAATAAAGGTCTATCAACAACTAAAGAAGAAGAAACATAATAATAATAAGAAAAGATGCCTCAGAATTAACAGTGCCTATACACTACTGTTCATATTCCAAGCATTTGAAAAATATTTGTTGAATAAATTCATTAATGACTGGGTTAATTCAGAGCTGGACAAATAGTGTCACTGTGATAGATGGATTCTTGATAATCCTCTTTTCCTCCTCTGTCTTTGCTAGGCTCAAGGAGTCCATGGGATTCTCTGAGAGCACTCAGATTAGCTCAGGGAACCAAAGGTATCAAGGCCAATCGCAATGGCAGCAGGACCTGTGAAATGATGCCACAGACCAACAGTCCTGAGCTGAGACATTCTGTAGGACAGCCTGGCTTGTAGTATACCCAGGCATCCCTGTTAGTTGGTATCACTTCAGATTTCAGGGCTAAAAGGGACTGAAGAGGTCCACTCTTGGCATGAATCTGCTCTAAAAAATTCCTGCTGATGGTCATCTGGTATCTGCTCTTCAGCTGTGATGGGCACTCCCTTCCCTCACAGAAGCCAGTGTCTGAATTCTTCCTTTTGCTACATGAGTCTCTTTGCTCCCTAAAGCTTCTCCTGGTATTTCTGATTTTTTCCCTGTGGTTGATCTTATGTATCCTTCTACCCTCAGAAATCCCTGTGGAAATGTAAAGGCAGCAGTTGTTACGGGTTGAATTGACTCTCTCCAAAACTCATATGGAAGCCCAAATCTCTAGTACCTCAGAAAGTGATGCTATTTGAAAACTGGGTAGTTGTAAGACTAATTAGTTAAGATGAGGTCATACTACGGTACAGTGGGCCCATAATCCAATATGACTCATGTCCTTATGAAAGGGGATATGTAGAGACACCCACACACAGAGAGAATGCCATGTGAAGATTAAGACAGAGATGGGATGAGGCTGCTACAAGCCAAACTTCAAAGACTGTCAGAAAACCACCAGAAACTAAGGGAAGGACAAGGAACAGGTTTTCCTCACAGCCCTCCAAGGAGGGCTTCCAACACCATCTCACACTTCTAGTCCCCAGAATGTAAGGAAATACATTTGTATTGCTTAAGCCATCCAGTTTGTGGTACTTTTGTACAGCAGCCCTAGAACACTAATACAAGTCCTCCAAATAACATGGACCTTGTTCCCTAAGTCTAAAGAGCCCAAGAGTGAACAGGACTGCTCAGATCCATGCCAGGTCATGAGGAAGTCCTAGAAAATCATTTTGCTATAAGACTCATTCCAGAAACCAGGAGCTATGCTTTGGACATGGAAGTCTGGGGTGCCTAATAGATACCTAAGTGGAAATGGCACAGGGATCTCCAATTTCAGCAGGAAATCCTCCTGGAGATATAAATTGGGGTGTCATCTCTTGATCTGGATGAAATTACCCAGGGAGAAAAGGTAGATTAGAGAAAGAAAGAAAGAGTAGGAAGGAGGGAGATAGAGGGGGAGGTGGAGAAGCACTCATCCTGGGGTATCTCCAGCATTTAAAGATTGAAGAGAGAGGAAGGAAGCAGAAAAGAGACTGGGAAGGAGTATCCAGCAAAGGATTGCAGAAATCTAGCAAGGGCTAGAATATCCTGTTGGTGAAGTGAAGAAAATTTTCAAGGGAAGAGTAATAATTGGCCAAATAAAGCTAATCATTCAAATATGACAAAGCCTAAGGAATGGAATGATCAGGTGACCATGGTAAGAGCCTTGTTTTACTTCTATGAGAACTTTAGTTTCAACTGTTCAATGTCTTTCAAAATCACTAAAATAATGATCTACGTTGAGCTCCCACAATCATGTCAGGTATCAGTATCATAACCCTACATTGATAAATGGGCTCAAGATCACACAGCTTTGAAGAAGCCAAGCCAAGACTCGTAACTCCATGGAGTCACAAGGGTCTTTTCTCTCACCCATGCACTTCGTGGACATGGAAGGTTAGGAGGCATTTTCCAAGTTGCCTTCTGGTCTTCAAAAAGTTACTATTTTATAAAAATAAATTTATCTGCTTTTCTACACTATTAATCTGGTTTATAAGAACCTGAGATAACAAATTCAATTAGTTTATTGTCTAAATTCTACAGTGGTATGCCCTCCTTGCCTCCACACATCCTTCTGATCTGTAAAGGATATCTATGGGATGGTCTGCAGGATTGTTCAACAAATCTGTAGTGGGATTACCCAGTCATCATTTATTGTTTATACCACGTCCAGACAGCTCTGGTGCTATCTTCTGGTGAAGATGCAAGTTTTGGTTTAGCTGTGAGGTGTTTCTCAAAAACTCATGTGTAAAACAATGCAAGAAAGTTTAGAGATGAAATGATAGAGTTATGAGAGTCTTAACCTAATCAGTGCATTGAGCTCTTGACCATGATGAACTGGGTGGTGACCTTAGGCAGGCCCTCTATGGTTGGAGGAGGTGAATCACTGGGAATGTGCCTTGTGTGTGTGTGTGTGTGTGTGTGTGTGTGTGTGTGTGTATGTGTGTGTTAATCCATGGTGTGGAGAGTCACAGTCTCTCTCTCTCTCTCTCTCTCCCTCCCCCTCCCTCCCTCCTCCCCCCCTCCCTCCTCCCCTCCCCATTTCCTGGTACCATGTCCCCAGCTGCTTTCCTCTGCCTTGTTGCCTCAGGCCCAGAGCAATGGAGTCAGCCATCTATGGACTGAGACCTCTAACACTGTGAACCCCCAAATAAACTTTTCCTCCACTTATTTTCTTGTGAGGTCTGTTGGTCACAGTAGTGAAAAATCTGACTAAAACAGTGAATAATTATTTTGTACATGGTTCCAATAACGTTCTCTGTGATGTTTCATTCCTTAGGATGGAAGACCCTTCTGTGCTTCTTAGATTATAAATCCAATACAAAAAAAAATGATTAAGAGCCTAGATTTTTTTCCTAAATGCACTAAAGAAATAATGCAATGCATGGAACATCTAAAGAATTAGGTTTAAAAATAAAAATTAGATGCTAAATTTAAATTTTACCCCCAACCCCAAGTTGATTTACTTATTTGGAGTTGTAAATCAAAACTCACCACTGGAAGTGTTAAAAATAAATTTAAACTTGCTTTTAAACAAGTTTATTGTCTCATTTGATAAAAGTCAGGGGATGTTTCACACATGCTGGATCTAGGAGCTGACGTTAAAACAAAAAATTCATCAAGACACATTTTTTAGTTCTGCTTTCTTACATGGGCTTTATGTCAATGGCTCCAAAGGGGAAAGATCCTTCTAGGCTTGCATCATCATACCTGCCTGCATCTTTAGCTAAATCACCCGAACCCAGCACTTTGGTTAGGGAAATATGTATATGATGTTGATGGGCCTAGATTTATCTCAAATAATAATAGATTTTTCCCCAGAGGAATATCAGATATTGTTACTAAGAGACAATAGTGAAAACCAGAAAAAAGTTCATTTGGGTGCCACATCTAAAGAAGCCATCATGATAGTGTACTCTAGAAAATGGTATTCCCCATTGGAGAAAGGAGGAAAGAATTTAGCATCATTGAGTGTCTTATCGTCTTATTTGAATTTTAATTCTTTGTGTGGTAGTTGATGCTATGCTTACTTTATAGATGAGAAAACTACAGTATGAAAATGTTCAATAACTTGCCAGCAACCTCATGACTAATGAAAGACACAGCCAGCAGCTTCAAGCTCTGAAGTCCCTCAGCACCATTGTCACTGAGAGATGGTCATTAAATGAGGGTGACACTGAATGCAGACAATAAAGTAGAGGCATTAAGCCCTCTTATGAACTGGGGAGTCATACTTTCCGTGATGTCTGTCATACTCTAAAACCATACCTGCAGCCAGGAGACTGCTCCCAAAGAGCTTCTTAAAGATTCCCTTACAGTGAATTGAAGGGAAGTCCCTTTTATAATCCAAGAAGTTTTCAGGAAATAGTGTTATGTTGGGATATTTTTGCATCACATAATTTCCCTTTGATTTAAAAAAAAAACATATTTCTGGCCACATCAACTCAGAATAGTGTATGTAAAGGACACAAAAGAGGGTGACAATTTAAACTGAAAGAATAATCGTGTTGTCTTTCATCCTCAGCCAGCTCCCAGAAGCTGTTTTAAGAAGCATAAGTGCAGATGTGCACGTAACATCGTTACACAAAATGTTGTTCTGTTGGAATACGCAGACCCTTCTTGCTTGGCTTCTCTGTTTCTGTGCTCTGAAAACACAGTCTCCCTGAGTACTCTGAACTCCCTCTCAGCATTAAATAATTTCCATGGAAACTGGGGCTAAAGAGAATGCCTGAGAGCTCATTAAACAATATGCCATCTAAACAAGGTTTTTAATTTCCCCCGTTCTCCCTTTTGTTAGAAAAATCAATAACTACTAGAATTTCTATTTCTGCATGATGTAACTCCTGGACGAGCCTGGAAAATGATGTCTGATTAATCACAAAGGTCCCTTCTAATATAGAATGCAATATCTATGTTTAAAAAGCGATGCCTGGCAGCACAGAGGAGGCAGAAAAGGAATCCAAATGTTTCCCAATCAGCTCAGCCTTTTAGCCACAGAAGGAAAATCCTGTGCCGAGATTCCAGAATTCTTCTTTTGTCTTGGTGATTTTCCAGCATGTGTTTTTACTCTTCCAAATGCCACATCAGAGCCACAGATGGCAGCACAATTTGAGCAGGTTTGAGAGGGTTTTTTTTGCTCTTTAATCCAAATCCAAAATTAGATGGAGGTTGATAGGAGCTTTCTAGCTTCCTCCACTCCTCTCTTCCCCTTTCTGCTCATGGTTGTTTTCATCTCCTTGAGCTTTCAATTGTTTGACCCTGTTAGTGTTTGTTTTTGTTTTTGTTTTTTTTTCCAGCACAATAAAAGCACCAGAGTCTCAGTACTGTTAATATCTTTCCCAGCACCTCTATGTAAAATGCTGAGCAAATGCCTGACATAATAAAGCAGTTCCTTTCTTGTGTCAACATGTATTCTCAAATCTAGGCTAATTGAGGTTATTAGAAGAAGGCTGGACAGCTACTTTTACCCACTTACAAGCACAGATGTCATGTTGATAATGGAATTGGGCTTAAGGCTTAAAAATGAAAATATCATATTTTAGATTGTTTTTACAGCATGCAAAATATTCCTTCTAGAATAGCCCAGACTTTTCTCCACGTTTAACTATTTGTTCAGATCTGTGATATAGTTTAGATATAGACTTAAAATACATTTCATGTATCAAGATTCAAAAATGTTAATGCACCAAATTCCAATAGCCATGGAAAATGTTAATTCCTACCAAAAGGTACAAAGAGCATGCATTAAACTGTCAATTTATTTTCAAAAATCAATTTCTTATAGTATAAATTTCTGCTATGCTAAAAGTGTTGCTCTGAGAATGGGGAGAATACCAAGATGAATACAAATGTATCTGCTTTCAAGTAAATTAGTATAATATTCCATTTAACTGGTTGGCCCAAACAGATTATTACAGTACAGGTTACTTGGCTATATAAAGGTCTCTGTTATGATGCAATCCATGCTTCTTGTGTTTTGTTACTAGCCTCCATATGTGAGTGTTGTGCCGTGCAATTCTGGACTCGGTTCAATGAGTTCACTCATTCAACAAATATATTAGTACCTACTAAGTGTCAGGCACTGTATAAGACTCTGGGGATAGGGAGAAAGTCATCTCCCTGCTCTTGAGATATGTGCATTCTGGTAGAGAAGACCATCCAAATAAATGCAGAAGTACAGTGCAGTTTGGAATGGTCCATGGAGGCTTGCTCGCGGTGCTGAATAGAGGCCACTGTGCTTGTATTTTTATATTCCTCTCTCTTTAGTTTCCAAAGTTCGAGTTGTCTCCTGGCTAACCCATCCCTCTCTATCACAGGTATCCCTGTATTTTAGTGTTCCAAAATTCTAACCCTTGGGGGGAAACTCATATAAATAGACAGACCTTTAAATCTGGCTCCATCATGGACAACATGTATGTCCTTGGACAAATTCCTTGATATCTCTGAGTCTCAACTGACATGGAGGTATTAATAATTTTGTATATACTTTATATGAGAGTGAAGGGAGATGCCTTATATAAAGCACTTAACAAAGTACCTAACAGAATAAATGTGTTTACTCTCCCCCATGCAGCCATAGTTTAAATCGCCTTATTGGTCGTTGATGATCTCTGGCCTTGTTAATCAGCCTGGCTTATAATGCTACCAGCTAACATTTCTTCAGCGTTCCCAGTGAACTGAGCATCCTCTGTGTATTATCTAATTTCATCCTCACAATCACTCACAAATACCTACAACCCAGCCATGTGATCTGACCTTAGGGCTCTTCTGAGACCAGCACACTGTTTTCCTATACATTGCTGCTACTGTTTACTGAGCAGGCTGGCCTCTCCATCACTTCCTGGCTCACCACGGCTGTCCCACACTTGCGGTTTGACGGATTTGCACTGCCTTCTCTGACTGAACTTTTCTACCTATTACTGTCCATTCGAGGTCTTTTGCTCCACTGCTGTTATAGGGGAGAGAAGAATGGTTAGACTCAAGACCACAAAGAAGACCATGTTGCCAGGAAGAATAGGCTTCCTCCCCCCAACCTTTTTGTCTTTCCATTTCAAAATATCTCCCCAGTCAAATATTTCCCAACTGTTGCAACCAGTCTTTTAATCAAATTCTGTCATAGTGCTGCCAGCTGGGATAGGCACCTAGAAACCCTGTAACTCTTTCCTGTCTGTCATTTTAAAGTTTATATTTACCACAAAAGAAGAAGAAAATTCACCATTTAACCACACAACAAGGTAGGGTAAGGTAAATAAAAGTCATTGAGTACAAGAGGCTTCCGGAAAACAGCTCTCACAAACTGTCTAAGCAGCCATTTTTGGCTTCTGTCAGTGACTTTCTTTAACCACTGAACATGTTTGATCAAGTTACCCTGATAACTGCCAATGATCCCTGATTGATTATCCATCTGTTTTACGTGCAGAAGCAGCTATCCTATTCCCATTTCCCATCCCTTTGGGGAAAAGCTATGATTCTGTCATGATCAGCCTCCAACATAATGCCTTACAGGAAGGCTAGACACCATGCAATTCTTCAGTATGTAATAAGCTTTATGACAAAGCTTATGCCAGAAACCAAATGGTTAGCTTTATAATGACAGGTCTTAGAAGTTGGAGGGCAAATAGGTGGCAAGCTACACAATCAATCACTACTATTTCCATCCAAAGATGAAAAGAACTTTCTGACCAACACATTTATCCATTCGGCTCATGGTTCTGTAGAAGGATGCACTTGAAGGGTCAACTCTGGTGGAGACCTACCAATCCAGCTGCATGGTAACCTAGGAGAGCAATTGGTTTTATTCATGATTTATGATTACAACACACCTGAACATAAGGAAAAAGGTAAAATCATGTCAGCTGATATCAGGGCATTGTGTTCCTTCAGAATGTTTCTTCCTTCAGCTTGTTCTCATTTGGAAATGAATAAAATTTGAACTTGCAAGGTCAAAACCAGCCTCAGCAAATTAACAAGACCCTAAGCAACTTAATGAGACCCTGTCTCAAAATTTTTATAAAAGGTTGAGGAGGGATGGATCAGTGGTTGAGTGCCTCTAGGCTTAATCCCTGGTATCAAAAACAAACAAACAAACAACAAAAACAAACCCATATTCAGATAATCCTTGAGTAAGGTTTTTTAACTTATTAAAAGTACTGGTAACTGCTCTTGTCCATTTGACTTTCTTTTAAAATTATTTTTAATGTATCCAATGAAATGAAATGATTCTCCTTTAATTTATCAGTATTATAGCACTCAGTAGAGTCACTTTAGTCTAATAAAGAATTGTTGTTATGTTCAATAATGTAGCTGTTATAGCATGCACATAAAAACTTCAAGATCTCCACAGCACATCAAACTCATTGTGCTCAAAACAAAACTGAAAATGTGTTTTCAACTACTTTTTCTTAATTCCACAATTTTACCTCTTCTATCTGATTGCTCAAACCATAAATTTAGCAAGCATTCTCGATCTTTACCCCTCCATCTCATTCCCCCTACAACATCAGTCATCAGGTTCTCTTGATTCAACCTCCTGAAAATATCTTTATTATAAACTTCTCACCAGCCAACCAATTACTACAAGACCTACTAATTGGTCCTCCAAATCCCCTTTGTCACTGTTGAATTTATTCTCCAAACATTAGCCATAGATAATCTTAGAAAATCTCATATCTTTTATTTCCTTCCCCTCTTTAAAAATCCTTCCATGGTTTTCTATGTCATCTTGTAATTATGGGTCTAGTGGGCCCAACTCAGCATGAGCCCTGCCACCTCTGTACAGCTGTTCTTCCTCTTGCTCACATGTGGCAGCCACACTGATTGGTCCCGACTTTGTTTTTTTCCATCTCAGGACATTTCCTCGTATTGTTCGCTGCCTGGAACACTCTCCTATGTCCCTTTAATGAAGCTAGCTCATTTGTCCAGTAGATAGCAGCTAAAATGACATTACTCAGTTAATAATTTCTTCCTTAATCCATCCTACTCATAAACACATTCCCAATTAGGCCCTATAGTTCTGTTTCTAATGTACCCTGAATTCTTCCTTCATAAGTCAATTCACAACAGTAATAACTTGGTTAATATTTCTGTTCCTTGCTCAAATGTTAGTAAGTAGGAACTTTAACTCACAAATCAGAATTGTAAGAAAGTAAAGCATTGTGTTGCTTTCTTTAAATTAACTTAAATCCAAGATCTAGTAATCCACTTACATCCAAATCCCACCAATCTGGAGAGAATTCTAATTCCAATTATTATTGAGGCTTGCCCTTCCCCCATTTCTTAGTGTCATTAAAAAATCTGAGTGGACTGTCATGTTCTGTCCCAAAGCAATGGACTGCAAATGTCCTGGGTTCCCTCTTGTCACCTTACACTATCTCACACAGCCCCCTACGTACCATGCTTGAGGCCTGGGAATCTTTACTATTGTGGAAACCCATGTCTTTGAATGAGTCTCTCTGGAGTCACACTGAGTCTTGCCACTACCCGCCTCCTCCCAGGGTATGGCCAAGGAAGCAGGCAGGGTAATTCTACCTGCAGACTGTATATACTTGGCTCCCACACCCATATGAGGAAATTTCATCCTTTCTTGGAGACTCTGAAGAAATTCCTCTCTCCCCATTTCATCACTTATTGAGGAAAGTCTTGCATAAAAGCACAAGGGCTACTTTCAACAAGTTTGTACTTTATTCTACAAACGTCATTGAGGCAAGAAACCAAATTTTCTTGAACTAAAGAACAACAAAAAAAGTAGAGTAGGAAAGAGACTACAAATGAATATTTAGAGGCAGTTCATGTGGGCAGCACTTTCCCATAGAATATGCTCAATATACACATTGACTGGAAGAATGACAGGTTTGATTAGCTCATAGCTCATATTTCGTATATTTCTTTGTGTGTTCTCAGACATGTGTGCATGTGCAGAGAGAGGAAAGAGAAAGAGAAGTGGGAGCTGAACTTTATGGCCAGCAGTAAAGCAGCCTTTTTGCACCCTGTCCTGCCTTCCATCAGCACCACGTCCAGCTCCAGATCCATGGTTAGTTGTATACTGAAGACCCTAGCTCTGCCATCTTGGTAAAATAAGAGAAAAATGAATATTCTCCCTATAATATATGAAACTTGCCATGTCTTTTCCATTGGCTAGTAACAGTCTGTCTTCCCCTAAAAAGATGAGTAGAGTGTGAGTGATTAGAAGAGAGAACAAGACTGTAAGAGACCTTTACCACATGAGGGGAAGATCAGGAGCTTATGTTCAATGGGAGTGTAAATCAAGCAGGCTCTTAAAGAATTGCAAACTATGGTGTTTAGGTGAGCCTCCTACCAAGCAGGAAAACACATTTCTAAAGAGCTGGGGATGTAGCTTTGTGAAGAAAGCACTTGCCTAGCATGGGTTTGATCCCCAGCCCTGCAAAAAGAAAAAGGAAAAACAACAACAACAACAAATCTCCTTCCCAAAGCTGAGATAAGTTTGAGAAAAGGAGATAGATTTATTACCCCATATCATAAAGGAGAGAAAGAAAGACTCTCGACCGAGTATCGCCTCTTTTCCAGGAAATATTCAGCGATCATGCTGTGCCTGAAGAAATTCCATTCAACTCTCTAAGGCTACATATTGTCTAAAATGTGGTTGATACTTAACAGCATCACGTAAAGAAAAATCATTTCCTGGGAACAGGGCTCTCTCGCAGTTATGAAAATGGATTTTCCAAATGTATTTGTAACTCCCAGTACCAATATCAATGTGGACTTTGGAAAGATAGCCATCCTACAGGACTGCTACTGTTAAGAACAAACTCCCAGCTCCAGGAAGCACATTTGCTCAAATATAAGCAAGCTTTTATTCAAGCAGTTTGCTCCCTAGCCACCCTGTGACAGTCGTCTTTCCAATTCTGTGTTCTTCCTCCGACTCCCCTCCTGTTTTTCCTCTAAAGACTGATGCACGATTTCATCTGCATATTCAGAAATTCCATTTTCTTTTTATATCCCATTTCTGGCTAGCATGCTGTCAACTAGCCCACTATTTCCATAACATGATAATCTGTAAAAGCATCCCCCTCTGGCGATAAACTCCTATTTGTCCCTTGCAGATCCACCTGTCATTCACAGCCCTGCTCCATGATCCTCAGCTCCAATCCTCAACGGGCTAGATAAGATTAATTCATCCCAGAATTTGAATGTTTATTAAAATTCAAAAATATTGAATTTCTAGTTTTAAAACAATTCCAGGATAGCAAGATATAGGGCTCGCTTGATATAGATACCCTGGCCACCATTCATTCCTGATTCATTGCAATCATTGGGAAAGATGAGTTCTTAAACAAAGGTATTCAGTCTTCCTGAAGCAGAATTCTTCATTTAATAAGCAGATTGGTACACAATCAGTGTTTTATAGCACAGTTCTGCAGTCTAGCCAGAACAAATGCTATTATTGTTTTATTCTAAGGATATTGGATGCAGGGTTATTCAGGTGGTCAGAAAAATGCATGCACCAAAGGACACTGGATCTAATGACTCCATCAATGCACAGAGGCACGTCCCCACTGGCCTCACTGCAAGGAATCATGCTTTCTGGTGTTATTCAAGCTGTTCCTTGACACAATTACAGCAGCAAAATGCCCCCAACTCACACTCACCCTGTGAATGCCACATCACATAAGCTATACAAGAACTGAGGATAAAATCAGGTCACAGAGCATTATTGGAGAGAAAACTAACATCAAATTATTGAACCATAAAATTACAGCCCAGAACACTATCATAAGTCAGCACCTTAAATGGAAATAGCAAGGCTAGCAATTGTTGAAGGGCAGTGTTGAATGGAAATGATGGCCACCAGAACACCACTGCTGGCTGTCAGTGCTTGCCTGGTCCCAGCCTCGTCATCCTTCTTCTAACCAACCTGACCCCATCTTTAGCATCAGCCTGTGACACCATCAAAAACCAATCCTAGCAATGAGGAAAAACCAAAAACCAATCTTAGCAATGAGGAATTTAGAAATGCCAAACCTATAATTGAATACTACACATATTCCAGCCTTGATCCTGACTCAGAACACACATTCATGATTGCATCTAGATATTTTTCTCCTGCCTGCTCAAATTTTTCATCAAGACTTTCAAAATCAGAGGGGTGTAATTTCCACTAATTACATTTTAATATTTGACTTCTTGTCTATAAAACACGATAAAATATTTCCTTGGAGAGTTGCTATAAGCATTCACCCAGATGATAAATATGAAGGTGTTTCTTCCTATAAGGTCTAACACATAGTATGTGCTCAATTTGTTACTTTTGGAAGTTCCCTTACTATATTTCTTTAGTTTCTTCCTCTAGTTTCAGTATGATATCTTGTTTATTGATATCATCATATCTCATCTCAAAAAATTTCTGCACATTAATTGAACCTTTATTCCTCCAGACCTGTACTTTCTACTTCAGTAGCCTCTAGGCACATGTAGCTATTTAAAAACAATTGTAATGACTTCTTTTAACTAGAATAAAAAATTCAGTTCCTGACTCTACTAGTCACATTTCAGGTGCCCAAATGCTGTCAACTAGCCCACTATTTCCATGCTGAATATAG
Organism: Marmota flaviventris; assembly: GCF_047511675.1. NCBI lineage: Eukaryota > Metazoa > Chordata > Mammalia > Rodentia > Sciuridae > Marmota > Marmota flaviventris. The sequence continues at coordinate 85,073,243 of NC_092507.1, forward strand.
CCAGTGGCTACCATATTGGGTAACACAAACGCAGAATATTACCATCATGGCAATGCTGGGCAGCTCTGGCTGAGATGGCATCTAAGGAACTTACTATATATTTTATTACTTAACCAAAAGCACTTATTTGTCTTTTTCTTAATGTGTCAACAAATAAGACAAATGGCCCAGAGGTCAGTTGCTTCTATGACTCAAGTTTTTAAACTTAAAATCATGTGTGCTTATTGTAGTCATATGAATTATAAGATTATCAGTTTTGAGTCTTTCATTGTAAATTTAGGATACCACTATAAAAGAGGAGTTAACCTGGGACATTAAGTGACTTTTACAAACAGAAATCATATTAAATATCCTTGGAAGATTTGAAATATTCTCAAAAATTTAAGAGTTGAACTAAATCTTCTCAAAGATTGGGTCTCAGAGGAAAACTGAAGTCTAGTATTTTTGATCCAACTTAATAATGTGTCCATATTAACACATGATAACTCTTCGTTAAATTCCCTGATTCTTAGATAACTTCAAAATGAAACAGAATAAAAAAGGCATTTGACTCAATGGAGAAGATGGTTGTGTCACAAAATATAGTATCTGTCCTTATGCACTATTCATTCAGTCAGTTAGATATTATTATTGAGAACCTGGCATGTGCCAAACCCTTGGCTAACTGCTGGGCACACAGTGAGAAACAAATAAACATGTTTCTTCCCCCCATGGTGCTTATGGATGAGTATTTTAATCCACCTGGATTTATATCAATTGAATAATAATATATTTTAAGTTGCTTTACTTTCTCCCTCAGACTAAATGGTTTATTCTTTTATAAAGATATTTGGAGGAATGGACTAACATCTCTTCCTCCAGCATCTTCATATTTAAGTCAAAATTATATTCTCCAAAGTCATCCAATCCTGGTCTTACTAAACAAGCCACCAACTTGGGCAAAGTCACCAAGATGGCAAAGCTCTCAGAAACCATTGGTATCTGTATGTGGGCTCTTCTTAAAATCTGTACTGAGAAGATTTAGGCTAAATTTAGTGGGGATGGGAAAGAATATGATCTATTAACGATACCTGCCATGAGTTTCAGAGATTATACCAAGTTTGCCCTTTTATTTGCATTACCTGGGAACAAGTTGGGATGACAGAGAGGTATTTTTCCAGAGTAGGAAAGCAAGAAAGAGCAAAGACAGAGGTATGGAAAAGCATGACTGTTTCCAAGAAAAGCAAGTGGTCCAGGTGAATGGAATGTAGGGGGGGGGGGCAGGGATAGAGATGTGAGAGAAGAGCCAACAAAGAAGTTTGGAACAAGACTATGGATCATCTTGAGCATATAACATCATCAAGTTTAGATAATCCATCTCTGAACTGCCCCTGTTCAGAGGAAGTTTTCAATCTTTGGTAGTTCCCAGTCTGAATCAGTATCTCATTCTTTCTGCTACGGGTTTTTCTAAAAATCTCTCTTCCTTCTCTACACTTCTTCCTAACTAAGGCATACATAAATCATGAACTTCACACATGTATCATCTCATTATCATTATCACTAAACATTCTTAAAAATCAACTCTAAAATACATGAGTTCTTTATTTACAGAGAACTAAATTTCAGAAGACTCAATAAAATAGTATCAGTCATGCAATTAGACCACTAACTTAAGATTCTCTTAAAACTTTATAAGAACTAGATCAAAGTAACCACATACAGCTTAGGGTGTACTTTTCTTACTCAATGTGAGGATGGATAAGTATTTAGTGCACAAAAGATAAAACAATAACAGACATATACTATGAAATTCTGTCCCCCAAAAGTTCAATTTCTTATTTCTATAAATGCCCTAATAACTTCCTAAATGATTTTTCTTACAAAAAAAGAACAACTCTTCTTTTCACCAACATACTTGCATATGTGTGTAACTAAAATAAAACAAAAGAATAGAATATAGCTACAAAATTTCCAATGAACAAAATGTACTGCATGTCTCATATCATTCTTAAAACTCCACAAAAGTACCTAATGTACTAAAAAGAGGAGTTACAATTACAATTTGTATAGCCGGATCACACTCTTCACTGTATGAAGAGTATGATAGCACTAATAGATTTTAAATTGAAAATCACACAAAGAGAGAAACTTATGGGAAAATAATGACCCAAGATTTTCTATCAAACAATGTTTTAATGGAGAATGTGGAGCCAGAACTGACTATCTGTCTACCTCTGCCCTCTTGTGGTGGTATGCGCTTTTCAAATAATGAAAGCAAATGTTTAGGGAAACACTTTGGATTCCAAAACAGGCTTCAGAAAAAAATAAAAACAAATTAATTTTCATAAAAATGATTTTATTGCTATCAACATGTGTACATATAGTATAACATTTATGGTTAATTTTTAAGAGCTACTAGAGAAGAATGATTATAAGTGTAAAATGCTAAATTAGCCCGAGACAGAAACAAATTAAAAATATATATATGGTTCTTTTTATTTTAGGTCTTTAAAATCTAGTAGTAATAATTGTAAGAGCTATGTTTTACCCAGTGACTACACAGGATTATATGTCATTCAACCACCATGATGAATGTCTTTTGAAGACCTCCTATATGCCAGACATTAGATTTTAGGAAGAAAATTATAAGCAATAATAAACACAGCCCTTCCCCTCAGTGAGTGTATACATAAACTTGTACATAAGAAATGGCAAACATAAAATAAACACACTAAAAATCTTAGAATCTCAAAATGGTATTTGAAGGAAGAAAATATGGTTCTATGAGAGTTAATAATAAAAGAAGTCGATGGAACAGGTGGGAAACTAAAAAGAGGGAGAAGGTGGGGAAGATCATAGTTTCCTCTCAGTTTTTCAATGAACTTAAAACTTCTTTTTAAAATAAAGTCTGCTAGGAAAAAGGGGGCAAAGAAGCATTTAATAGACAAAGGGTTATGGGGTACATAAGAGGAGGCATGCACAGGAAAGCCCACAACCAGCATAGCACTGGGCAGAACAGTGGCATGGCCCATTTCAGAGCCTGAAAAAGTCAGAGAGGGAGAGAGTGTCCCAGGAATGTGGAATGGTATGCAGGAGCTAAAACTGGTAGGCCAGGTCATAAAGTCAAGTCTTTAAGGGCAATAGGACACTACATAGGAAGTGACACAGATGTATTTTAAAAACATATTAGTTTTAAATATATCTTAAAGAGGGGACAAGGTAATATACTACTTTTATTAAAATGTCATGCATTCAGTGAATCCTTATTAGGTGACAGTCTGTTCTAAGCTTTTATGTATGGAAATGTAATCCTCTCAAGTTCATATATCAGGCAATTGACTATTGCAATAGTTCAATAGAAGATGATGGTAGCTGGGACTAGATTGGTGGCAATGGAGATAAATGATGAAGATGCATTACAGAAATGTATAGGAGAGCCAGTGGGGCACTGAGGGAGAGGGAACAATAAGGGTCTCTTGACTCCAAGGTTTGTAGCCAGTTTCACTGGATAGATGGTGGGACCGTAACCTAAAAAGAGTATGCCATGGATTAAGTTTGGAAAGCCAGAGCAGGAAGGGATATATCTATATGTACATTTTTCTTGGAAACACTAAGTTTGAAGAGTTTCAGAGACACCAAAGTGCCGATGTATGAATGCCCATGGAAATATGGGTCAGATCCAAGAAAACAACAACAACAAAAAGCCCAGTCAGAGAAGCTTAAGATAACAGTTAAAAGAATAAACAAATGTCACTTCAGATGACTTCCAGGAAAAAAAAATTCAAAACTAAAGGAGTTGAAAGTATAGGAAAGTTTGCTGGTAACAAGCAAAGAAAATCACTACAAATAACTTCACCAAATGGTCGATTCCCTGAAAACCAACCCACCAAATATACTAAATTAACAAAACTGATCTTCAAAAATTTTAGAAAAATATTTCAATGTGTTGACTGTGTATGAAATAGTTAATAGGTAGAAAATAAAATTTTGGTTTTCATATGAGAATTATCTGTTTGTACTGACCTGCACTCCTTCTTAAGATGTTAGTATGTACTGAGCCAACCTTTTAGCTTCCATCTGTTCTCATTTATAGTATTCTTACTCAATTTAATCTTTATCCTTCTTTCACATTTTTTTTTTTCATTTGGCCCATCATGGTCATTTCTTTTCATTGTTTTTGTGCTTCCCTGGGAATCAGTTTGCAAATTGCTACCAATTAAGTCAAGACACCCTAAAGTGTTCCTTAGTTGAAATCATATTCATAGTTTCTTGTGAGATGTGATGATTTTAATGAATTCTGATTCTGTTGGATGAATTTAAATTTTAATTCTAAATTTAATTTCATTTAAACATTTTATTTAATTAAATTTTAATTTAATTTAAAATTCCGATGCATTCTAATGAATTTAAATTTAAAGTCTAATCTTAATTAAAGTTTAATTTAATCTTAGATTTTAAATGTTAGATATATAAAAAGAGAGCTGGTATGCCATTTGGGGAAATGGCAAAAGAATAAGGAAAATGCTTAAAGTTTACCAAAATAGAAAATGACATTCAAAGATAACTGAAAATATTTCAGAGGTAGACAAGCAGTCCCATTACATATAAAATGGTAAGAAAAGAAGGGGCTGTAAACAAAATTTTTCCTTTTAGAATTTTTAAAATTTATACTGACTCTGTTTTACGAACCTTCAGCATCTATAGATTTTTCTACCAGATTCTCCAGTGGTATGTCACCCTTAAAAAGTTAATATCTAGAAAATAATATTTCACCTTTGGGAACTAAACTTAAACATGCTAATACCAGTGACCAATATGGTAATTTGGAATAAATTGAGCAACTAGGTGACCCTGATGATTAAGTGGGTATAGAATTCAAGAGAGCTATGTAAACTAAATAAAAGACCTGGGTCGGAGTGGCACACAATCACAGATGATGCCACGGGAGTAAGTGGTGTTATCGGCAGAATATTTAGAGCTTGAAAAGGGCGAAGACAGAGAGAGGGAGAGAGAGATTTTGGAGATGGAACCATAAGGGACATCAGCACATAAAAAATAATCAAAGAATAAGTATCCCCACCATTAGACTGTGAAAGAGTGGCTAGAGATGTGGTGTGGAGTCAAAGGGATGCTCAAGAAAAGGGAGCATGTTTCAGGGGAGAAGGGCACCCAACAGAACCGAGTACTACCAACAGGTTGAGTGCCATAGGAATTAGACTTCTCCAACGGCTGTATCATAAAAAATAAAGGCAACTCAGAGCAGGAGGACAGAAGTCCAGTGTCTGGAAGAGTAAAAGTGAGGAATTTAAAACAGAAATTGAAGATAGTAAAAGAGAATGGATGTGTAGCTTCAGGGCATGGATGCTCTCCTAACCCCCATTTTTTTTTTCAGATAAAAGGGTAGAAAGGAAGTTAGTGGAGCCAGAGGTTTCATAAGTTAAAAAAAAAAAACAGTATTATATTCCTCATATCTAAGGGCAGAATAAAAGAAGAAACCAAAGTTGATCAGTTTTCTTCTATGGGTCATCATGAAAATAAATGCTTTGTTTATATTATTTAGTTCTTAAAATAAGGTGGCTCTTATTCCTATTTCACAGATCAGCAAACCGAGGTTTCTGTACTAGAGTGTGCTGTGATAGTGACAGTGTCATACAATGACTCAGTGTGGTCATTTCGTACTCTCAGAACAGTCCAGGATGGGATAGGGCTCGTTCCCCACAGCCATTTAAGGACTCTGGCTAATAAAAACTGCCACTTTCAAATATATGGCTCCAAGCTCCATCAAGTGGAAACTGGGAAAGAAAGGCCTTCTCTCTTTGTTGTTGCTGTTGTGGGTTATTTGTTTGTGTGCCAGGAAGATGATATGGGCCAGACGTGAAAGAAATACTCATAACTCCTGTGCATGCAATTTTGACTAGAAATGATCCACACGCCACATCCAGCAATCTCTGCTCATGTATTCCTTTGTTTGGGGAGCCTTAAGAGGAGGGACGGAAATTATGAGTTTATTTTAGAAACACTGTATTTAAGTGTATATGTTCAAATGGAATTTTCCACACAGAAGTGGAGCTTAAGAGAGAGTCTTAATGGAATTTTGAGGATAATCTCAAAATGTAAAATAAATAAGACTACCACGCTTTGAAATAAATAAGATTGACCAAGGGGTGGGAAAATATTATAGTTGCCATACGATCTCAACATAGCACTAAAAGAATCCCTGCCTACTACTTTAAAAGACAGTAGGATAAAATAGGAAAATAGGTCTCATATTGCTAGGCAAATTCATAGAATTACCACTCCAGAAACTATAGTAAAGCACTAAAGAAATTAAAGTGTTACAATTTATAATAATGTGGGTTTTCCAAACTTTTTAAAATTTTGCTATCACTAAAAGCATTTACTATGCAATTACATCTCTATCTAGCAAAGGAGACAGTATTAATCAAACTTATACGGACTATTTCATAACTAGAAAACAGTTACCGATGCTGCCTGACAACGAGCTAATAATCTATACTCACTTTTTCTGTTTTATTTGAATCATTTTCCTGATGTATTTTTAATGCCGGATCTCTATTAATGCTGTAAGTAAAAATTTAAATCAAGCAAGAAAAAAAATGCATAGCCTTAATAAGATTAATGCCTAATGTAGCAAATTCATGCAGTTCTTCAGAACAAATTTTTCCATGAATGGAAAGTGTAACAAAGAGAGCAATAGACTTAGATCCTTGTTCTAATTTGGTCAATACATATTCGAGTCATTTGCAGAAAGTCACTTTCTTTTAGGAAGCATTTACATCTATAAAATTAGTCATGTTTGAATTATATTCAATTTACTAAACATTTATTGGATATCTATTGTCAAACTCTGGGCCAGGTACTAGTGATATAAAGATATTTATAATAGCATGATAGCATCCCTGTGCTGAGCAAATCCCCAGTAGCTCTCCTTCTTTCCTAAGCACATGGACAATTAAGTTTCTCAGTCCTAGTGTCAAAACATGGAACCCTATGATTAGTTCAGGCCAATTAAGTGAGAATAGCACAAATCTTTCAGTCCAGGCTGAGGTAGTAGAAGCCCCTATTCACTATCCAAATTCTCTTCTGCCATGGAAATCAGAGACTAGTCCTGTGTTGAGAAGGTGAAAGCTCAAGTTTAAGGGTGTCTACTCCCTTGAGTCAGAATGGAATGGCAGAAGGTTGCCTTTAGAGTTGCCTAGATCTGCAGCAAGCCCCTGTGTGAGTGGGATGTAAACTTCTGTTTTCATAATCTGCTAGAATTAACCACAGAAGCCTATTGTTTCTCAAAAAACAAGGGTTGCTAGAAGGTAGATGTATCATAATGCAGCAAACACTTTAATATGGCATAAATTAAAAAGTGCCCTTGGCAGAGAAAAGAAAAAGCAATCATTCATTTCCAAAGAAGTCTGGGAAATTTTTATAACATACTTTGAGTGTGGTCATGAAACTACTAGAAATGTAACATTAAGCAGGAGACAAGGATCTTAGGGATCAAACTTTAGGGAACACCAGCTTTTAAGAATTAAGACAAGTCAATAAAAAAATAAATTAAAAAAAAAAAAAAAGCAGAAAGAACACCAGAAGGAAAAGGGTATTCTGAAAACCCAGAAAGGAGAATGTTCCCAAAGGAAGCAAAATTGTCTGAAAAGTCACTTGAGAGATGGTGAGATGTGATCTGAGAAAAGGTTATTGGATTTGAAATGGTAGACCCTTGAAAAACAAGGTCCACATAGTACTTGAGAGATGAAAGGGAGGTATGTGTGTAGAAAATATATAGCAGCACGTTTTCAAAATGTGTTTTGGAGAACACTTATTACATAAAATGCACTCCCCACAAAAAGGGGGGGAATCCTTGGTCAAACCCATATGAGATATGCTATATATCATAGACCTATGAGGAAATTTCAAAATTTATTTGTGATTTTCTCACTTTGGGAGATAAGAAAAGGGAGGAAATACCATTTGCTTAAAAATGTACAATACTGAAGCAAGGAAGTAAAAATGACATCCTAGGGCTACTAAACAAATGTAGATCAACAAAGCTTATTTCTTAGGTCACTTATACTTGTTTCACTAAAAGAAAGAAAATAAGAAAGGAAGGGAGGAAGGAACAGACAAACTTGAATAAGAAAGGATTGGAATAAGTTTTTAATTGAGTATATCTTAAAAACAAAAGAAGCAATGAAATATGAGTTTCTGGGGCTGGGTTGTAGCTCAATGGCAGAGCACTTGCATAGCATACGTGAGGCACTGGGTTTGATGCTCAGCACTACATAAAAATAAATAAATAAAATAAAGGTATTGTGTCCATCTTCAACTAAAAATATGAGTTTCTCTTTCATGTTACAAGTATGTTTGGAAATTAGGTCATCAGCCTGACCACAGTTCCAAATTTTGTAACTTCCCTTTTCTCTAATCTGTAAAATGGTGATAAGAATAACACCTACTTCCAAGGGTTGCTTTGAAGAGTCAATGAGCTAAGACATAGAAAATACCTAGAACTAGAACGTTGCCTGGCACACAGAGAATGCCCAATAAACTATTTTCATTGCCATTATTGAACTTTTTATATTCCCTTCATCCCAGATGACAGATAGCAGCACTAAATTAATTTGGACTCCCTGATGGAGTGATGTTGTTAGCCCTGGGAAGTCAAGTTAGCATTAGACAGTAATTTGCATTGTAATGGTAAGAACTGATAGGCAAACTATTGTATTTGGATACTTAAGAATGTACTAAAGAATGAGCTGTCAATATAGCCATAATCCTTAAGGGAGAATTATGCTGGGAGGATCTGCTCATCTAATCCACCTGATTGCATGAAAATAGAATAAGCTAATGCACATTCCTATCTGGGTTCTCACCTAAACACACACAAATATACATACCCCTAGATGAGTCTGCACTTCCCTATCATCATCCCTCTGGTTGCAGCAAACCATCCCTCAAAGAACCTGTTTTCTGAGAGGAAACTATAGAAAAGTGTTTAGCCATTTTCATAATTAAAGAGCAGTTCTTTAAATCTTAATGTGATTTAAAAACTTGAATAGGAAATCATCTGCTCTGAGGAAAACGTGATTACATATGCTGGGCTGCCAAAGAGTCCCCTGCCTGAGAATTCACACCATGTGATCACAGGTTGTGAGCAGAATGAAAGCTTCCTCTGGAATCTCCCCAAACCTAGAAGAGGTGCGTCCCACGTGGTTTGTTGGGGTGGGGGTTTTGTTTTTATTGTTTTGAAGTTTTTTTGTTTTGTTTTGTTTTTTAACTTGTTTTTCTTTTTAATGTCAGGCTCATTCTGAGGCTATTTACAGAATCCATCATGAGGTACTGACCAAGTTATTCCAGTCCCTTATCTCCCATATTAAAAGGATTTGAAATTATCACCAACACATGGTCTTAAATTGTGTGAATTTAAAACCCTTGCTCTGAGTACAGCACTGAATTCCCCTTAGAATGTCTTTGAAACAGGGTTTTTATGTCTGCCATCTGCGTGTTTCTATCTACGATTCTTAGAAAGCATTTTATGCATTACCTGGTCTGTCCAGAGAGAAGTCAAAACGGTAACCCATAATAAGCACACTACCATGGAGAGCAATCCACATTTCCTGGATGCTGCCTTCTACCTCTTCTAAATTCACAGACTCTCTTCTCCCTCTTCTGGCACTTTCAAAAACAAAAAAGTGGCAACGTGTTTGCCTAGGCCTGTACAATTCTATCACGCCATCCCCTCTCTTGCCAGGGTAGACAGAGAAGAGTTTAAGAAGAAAGAAGTTGTGTCAACCCAGTGCCCCACTGTAACTTTGCATTGTTTCCATATTTCCTTTACATTCCCTCTTACCACACCAGGAATGGACAATTGGGCAGGTCTCTTTTGTACCTTACTTCATGTGTACCAAACTACCAATCACATACAGAGTAAGATCAGTCATGTGCACCCTGCCTCTCTCCAACACTGCATTTGCACAGGCAATCCTTCCTTCCCCTCCATATGTGTGTGTGTGTGTGTGTGTGTGTATGTTTGTGTGTGTGTGTGTGTGTGTTTAACTTATTCAGGGAGACCAGCTCTCCACCCTCTTCTTCTCCCAACACACACCTGTCTAGATAAGATCCTTCTCTACAATGTTCTGACAAACACCATAATTTTTCTTCATGGCATTTAAAATAATGGTAATTATAGGGTGACCTATGTATGTAATTTTTTTTTAGTGCTTTAGTGTTTCTCTCTCCTCCTAGACTTTACCTTCCCCATGATTACTGCTCGGTGGGTGTATCTAAGTAGAAGGATCCTTATAGGTGATATCTTTTATTAAAAAAGCAAGCTTAATGAGGGGATGGCAAAGCTCAGATTTCAGCTACAAAACTAAGGCATAATGAGGGAGAAATAGGAGGTCACTGCATCATTTTTATTTGGAAAAAGCATTTAATCTAATCATAATTCTTGTTGTAAATCTGGCCCTTTAAATTTTAATTGTATCAAATAAAACACATACTGATATTATCCTTGGGAATACTATATCTCCCCTGTTATTATTTTCTGTAACTGACCAAGAGTATTAAAATGTGATGTCCACTTTTCTAGCCAATTATTTAGAGTACCAAATGCCATTGTAAAATAGTCCAGCAAGGTGAATTAAAATGTACCACCATCTTTTTGCCTCTGGATCATTTGCCTCTGATGGCTACTCTGCATTGTCTATGGCCATGTTCTATGCTGTTTATGTCTTTCCTACTGCCTCTTTTGTAGTTCAGCATCCTCTTATTACTACATGCACTACCCACCGGAGGGTATTCCTATGTGGAGCTTCCACTCAGGGGAGGACTCCAAGCTCACCATGAACCCCAGAATGACCTATTGACATTCATAGCACTGCCCAGTAATGTCCCTCCCTCCCCTCATCAGATGGTGTGTGATCCAAAAATGCAAGTATTAACAATATTGTTCTGAGGTAAATATGATTTAGAATCAAATCTTCTGAGGAAAAAATATCCACAATAATTCTTTTCAAAGCCAAATACAAATAATTTATTTAAAACAGCCTGTATTCATTTGTCAGGCTGATTTTCAGAATTTAAAATCTCATTCAACATTTCTATCCTCACCTAAAATATTACTTACAAGCTTATTTGAAATGTTGTTCGTAATTAATAATTCTCATGATCTTGCAGAAATCAAAAAAACAAAGACAAATGTAGGCAAGGGTAGTGAGGCGGCTATAAATGTTCTTCCACTATACAAACTCTCAAATTTTCCTCTTAGTAAAAATCAAAAAAACAATCATATGAGTTCTACTAGAAAAATTAATAAACCTATAAGCAAATTTGATTCAATAAACATTACCGTGTGCCCAGTGTGTTTGGCACTCTTCAAAGGCAGAGGGGAACACATCCTTAACCTCTCTGTACCTTGGTATCCTCATCCGTAAAATGGTAATAATAGTTCTTACCTCAAGTATTTGTTATTAGATGAGTTGACACACGTGTAACAATCAGGACAGGGACTGGCATCTACTAAATGCTCCAGACTGCTGTAATTATTATTATTTAGACTAATGAAGAGTTTCAGCCTGGCAGGCTGAACTTCACATGAACTTCACTGTGGTTGTTCTGCTATTTCTGCTGTTTTTTCAAATATCATTTGCCTTAAAAACACATCTATGTGAATAACAAGTCTAGGAAAGGACTAATCCAGCCTTGGACATCTCAGAGACTTGAATCCATACCAATAGGACCTCCACATTCGTCCACTCATTTCCGGAGAAGACCTGGGGGATACTTTTTTCGGAGGAAAATCAAGTTTCCAGCTCACTTCTTGGCTCTCTTAACATGAATTTACCCATCAGTTTAATCCTGGAATATAGTTTGTTTAGTTGTTGTTTGTGTATTTTCTTTGTTGTTGTTCCTTTTGTATTTTGTGGATTTTTAATAATCTATAAAAAGGGAGTAACTATAAAAATAACAAAAATTTGTATAATGCTGTGAGCCAGGTCCTGTACTAAGTACTGTCCACATATTAACTCATTTAATTCTCACAACAGCCAATTATTATTCCCCATTTACACATAAGGAAAACTGAGGTATAAGAGGTTAAGCCATTTGCCCAAGGTCACACAGTTAATTACTAGCCAGTGTTTGAAACTAGTCAGTGCTCTTACTCACAATAGTTCACTGGTTTTCTACTACAACTCATCCTATCAGGATCATAAATTCTCCCTAAACCAAAATTTCTGGTGTCTCAAGACCAGAAGCTTCAGAAGCTCTCTAAATAAGGGCAAAGAGCATTTGTATTGTTCTCATCATCAAAATCTAACTGTATGCTGCCCTAAGAACAGATTGACCATACATCTGATTTTGCCTGGGACAGACAGGTTTTGCATATATTGCCCTGGTGAAATTATAAATAGCACTCAAAGTATCCTCCATAGTTATCCTTTTGCACAGCAGCTTAAATCATATGCTTGCCTTTAACTGAGTATTTCTGAATGTGGGAAATGTGTCTGTGTTATATGTTTGCATTTACACATGCATGTGTGTGTTTCTCCAAAAATTGTTGAAATTGTTAGTTCTTTATCTTTAAAATGCTTGGACATTGTAAAAACGATGTTGCTTTGAGGCTTGTCCTCTTTGACTTGTGCACTATCTGTGTCCTGCACATTTTATATCAGGTGACATTTCCACTGCAAAGCTCATGGTAGTTCTGAAAACTTTGATATTATAAGGAAAAAGCAAAATAGCAATTTACAGAAGCTTTCTTTGGTCACTAGAAAATGCACTAGAAAATTTAAATTTATCTTGAATGGATTTCTGGCTTTAAAATTAAATCAGAATACTCATCCATCTCGACTAGTCTTTTGGATTAAAGAGTTGAGGGGGTGTAAGAGAACAATGGGCCTCCGTACCTGTGATGCAATTCTATCTTTATTCTCCCACTTTTCTGCTTAGATCCTGCACTGGTTGAGATTACTTCGTAAAAGATGTCAATGTATCCTTGCCCAAACACACTCTAGGTCATTTTTTTCCTTCTTTTGCTTTCTGATGTCCAAGTTGACACATTCACTTGGTCTTAAGAGAGGAGCATCTTATCCTCATTCTTGAGACTCAAGGGGCAGGGGTGGTGAGGTTGACCTCAAAGCCATCCTGCATTTTTAGGGTATATGTAAAGCAAAATACTACTGTTTCCTCTGATAAACTTTTTGTCCTGGTTTCATTGTCCTTGATGATTCTTTTAGCTTCTTTTATGAATTTAGTTTGTCTCCTCTCAATCCAAAAAAAAAAAAAAAGGAAAAGAACAATTATAGACCCCTTTTATGTGCCTTCTGGGTATCTTCCTGCCACTCATCATTGTTTTAAACATGAAGTGACTCTCCTGGTACTGACTCTAAGTAGGTAACTGACTGCGGTGCCCTTCGTGACTTCTCCCTCTGGTGAAATCTTACCTATCCTTCCAGGCCCACACTAAATATCTTCTCTTCTGTGAGCCCTTTGGAAGGAATTAATTACTACACCATCTGCAGAAATGCAGTTGTGTTTACCCTATATGATGATTTACCTTCATCTGTCATCTCCCTAGGTTCCCAGCTCAATCAGAAAACAAGGACTCACTTTTATATTACTCCTTTGGGCCTATCACAAGTTCTCATATATGCGTGCTTATTAAATGTCTGATGAATGAATAGCACTTCACAAGTACACACAAAGTTATTTTCAAAATATATTAGCTTGTCTTATCTCTACAGCAATCTCATATGCAGTATAAGATCATGTTTATATTTATGAAACATAAGATCACAAACACCCCAATTTCACAGAAGGGAAAACTCAGAAATCTTGGCAGGTAAAGGTTAGGGTAAGATGGGTGTAAACTATTCTGTAGGTGTCCAACTAACTAGACTTGTTAGCCCTCAAGGACAATAAAGAGAGTTTTTATTTACAAACTACTTGACTTGACTGCATTTTCTAGTGATCAAAGAAAGCTTCTGTAAATTGCTATTTTGCTCTTTCCTTATAATATCAAAGTTTTCAGAACTACCATGAGCTTTGCAGTAGAAATGTCACCTGATACAAAATGTGCAGGACACAGATAGTGCACAAGTCAAAGAGGACAAGCCTCAACACAACATTTCCTGAGTAGGTTTCCATTACTTTTAGAATGGCCTCAAAGCAGATCTTGGGCAGCTTTATCATAACAGCCCACCAGAAAACTTCCACGTGGCCATTAGGACACAGCTAGAGCAATGTGGGTTGGGCTATTCTCAGTCCACTGAAGAATTGCCTAGGTGTCCTTTGGCATGGCCTAAACCTTTCTACCCTAAATCATTTGATTATTTTTCTTTTCTTATAAGAAGTTTGGGTACAGGAAATAAATGTTATTTACATGTCACCTCTGAACAAGAAACAATGCAAATTTAAATATATATTATTCTCCCTGTAACAATACAATAAATTTTAGTTCATAAACAGAGAACAAATGAAACATAAAAGCAAAATAAAGAAGTTCACCAAATCTAAATCACAATGTGCTACAGTAAAAAGACCTGAAATCAGACAAGGGTGTTTGCTCTTTTAACCAGCATCTTTTAAGCACCTATTAGGTAGCAGGCACTGTGTGACTGGTTAAGAGATTCTGTACTAGGTAGATGGTGGGTCCTACTTGCTGAGTTCAGGGGTAGTGGAGGAGAAAAAATATAGGGGGAAGAAAAGTTTAAGTAAATAAAGAATATGTTGAATCCGGGCACAGTGCAGCACATCTGCAATGCCATCAGCTCAGGAAACTGAAGCAGGAGGATCACAAGGTAAAGGTCAGCCTCAGCAACTTAGAGAGGCCCTCAGCAACTCAGTGAGACCCTGTCTCTAAATAAAATATAAAAAATAGGGCTGGGATTGTGGCTCAGCGGTAAAGCGCTTGCCTAGCACAGGCGGGACCCGGGTTCAATCCTCAGCACCACATAAAATAAAATGCATTGTGTTGTGTCCGTCTACACCAAAAAATGAATATAAATAAAATAGCTAGACATGTGGCTGAGTGGTTAAGGGCCCCTGGGTTCCATCCCCGATACCATACATACAAAAAAAGAACATGTTGAACTTGAGATGGCTAAGAAACATCTGAGCATTGATGTCAAGTAGGCTTTTGGGTTGATGATTAGAGAATATATGAGAAAGAGGCAAGCTGCAGACAGAAATTTGATACTTGATATATACATTGATTGAAGCCATGGTTGATAATCTTCCTTAAGCATTAATGAGATTAAAAAGCCCAATTGGTCCTGATAATCACTATATATGTATGTAATTTAGGACAAGTTACTCAACAACTCTGAGCCTGTTTTACCACCTGTAAAATGGTCTGGTTTTCAGTGACTTGCTGAGATGTAACAAAAATTAAACAAATTTTTTTTTGCTTCAATCAGTTGCCACATATTAGGGACTAAAAAGCACTAATTATCTTTCCCATCAGTTACAGTTAAGTCTCACAAACATATTTTAGAGTCACTTTTGCTCTGTTTTCTAGCCCTGATAGTGGATTTGAGATGTTTTAATTGTGGGCAATAAGAATAATATATCTTTTATTTTCTGTTTCAAACACTAAACAAAGTTGCTTAAATTGCACACATCAGAATTAATTCCCTGTGGTGATTATTTAGAATGCAAATTCCTTAGCCTTGACCTTAGACCTTCTCAACCAGAAATTCTGGACCATGCAAACAGGAATCTGCATTTTTAATAAGCTTTCAATTTGATTATTATGCACTCTAAAAGTGCAAAACTTGGAGCCTTTCGCTATGAATCTTTAATAATATGAAAACAATCAAATGTTGCTGGTCTTTACTTGATATCCTTTGAAACCCACACCCAAATGATTAGACTCTGGTAGTACTTCCCAACTTTTCTTCTGCATTAACTCCACCCTCCCAACAGGATCACCTCCACCAGGTAAAATTCTGTCAGTATTCCTTCTGCCCATTTGACTGGCTTTCCTGGAAATGGAAATCTTGGCCTTCTACTGAACTGCCCTGAAACTACCTAGTCGTATTTCTACAACAGAATCTGACCTCTTTCAGGATCCCAAAGCATCGCTCTCATAGCACACTTGATCTCTTGCTGCAGAAATCTGCTTCACCCCACTCAGGCAACTCTGTGTCTTAATATACAGTCACATACATTATGTGGCATCAGACTCATGAAATCAGTTGCTGATTAAGAATAAATATTGTCTCCCAGCTGCTAGGAAGGTTCAAACACTTCAAACTGATTGCAGAAAGAAAATAGGTCCAATCTGTTCTGTTCTGCAAAATGTCAATAGAGATGGTTATGCAGGCACGTCTGATACTTTTCTTTTGCACAAATTACAGGGTGGAATGGAAACAAGGATGGCATGAATAGAAATCCATATTTCAGGAGAATAAAAGAAGTGGCATATTATTGAGCTGAATCTCCACAGGTTGCTACTTGTCACAAGCTTCTAATGCTACATTCACATGAAGAGGGAGAGTCCTTCACCGTTTCCCTAGAGAATGAGCTCTCTAGTCACAGAGGCACTTTTCTAGGCACATGCTTTTGGAAACTTGCTTGCTTATAATACTTGAGATCAGGTATGTAGGAGTCATAAATACAGTACCTGTATTTCTAAGAGCATTTTGCCCATTCTCAGCAACTGGATCAAAAGGGAGAGAATAAGTCAATTGAGACACCCAAATGTGCTCTAAAATATAAAAGCCTATGTTTAAAATACCTTTAAATCTATTCAATAACATCACATGTCAGCTTCCAGTGTCTCTCCCTCCCAGCTCTCTGTCCCCTCCTCCTCCCCCATGGAGCCACACAAGGGCCAAATTACCACTGTTTGAAACAAAAGAAAGGCAATTCACATCTGAAGAAAATTATGGAGAGAATGCAAGAAGCCAAATAACTACCTATGGGGCTGGGTTTTATATTTCTACTTGGCACTATGATGTATTTCTTTTTCAGCTAACTCATTACCAACAGGTTACTGATTTATTTCCATTTAAATACTGAAAGCCCCTACTCCCCATGCTAAAAAACATCTATGTCTTTAATGTACTTTAGCTTCAACAGTAAGCACAGATAAGAAGCAGTGCTCACCCTTGAGCCCTGTGTACTTCTCCAAAAATCTATCCTTCTTTGTGAGACATATAGAAAAATAGGAGGTTTTTTAAAAACTTAAAAGAAAATCCTAAATGAAACCAATATACTTGCATATTTTTCTTAAGAGAGAACTGAGGAAGAGATAGCAGGTACCTCTGTAGCTGCTGGCTAACTTTGAAACCACAAACACTAATGTCATTGTCATTGAAGGCAAGTCCCCATGTCACAACCATTGGTGTCATCAGACACAGGGTACCTCAAGAAACCTGGTAAGCACCACAGTTTCAATCTCAGGTGAACTTTCATAAGTCAAGTGAGAAAAAAAAGATTGCTAAGTCACTCCTTTTGATAATTCCTTTCTCCCTCAGGCCTAACTAAACCTAATTAAAACAGAGTTTTAAGAAATCTCTGATGGCTAAGGATCTCAAAAGCTGAGAATTACAGAAAAAAAAAAAGAACTATTCTCCAATCACTGCAAATTAAATTAAACTCATTGATTCAATTAACCCTTTTTTTGTTCAAGACATTGCTTGATGAAGGATTCAAATACAGTATATTTTACAATTTTTTAAATACCATAGGAAATCTGAGGTGCTTAAATTAATGTAAATTTGCAGGAGATTAGGCAGGTAATGATACAAAATGATTTAAAGTGCATGGTATTGTATGAAAGACCAATTCTAGGGAAAGATCTATGGATTTAATGAAATAATTTTTGTTAAAGCCAGAGTTGAAGTCTCTTGACTCTTATAAAGAGTGGGTAAAATTAGAAATAATCTAAGTGGAGAGATGCTCCACCTTTGAAACATCCTCAATCTCAATTTCTTTCCTTCTTTCTCTCCACTTTTTGTTCATTTGCTTGTTTTCTTGGTTGTTGGTTTGTTTGGAGGGATTGGTACTGAGGATTGAATCCAAGGGTGCTTTGCCACTGAACTACATTCCTACTGCCTTTTATTTTTTATTTTGAGACAGGATCTCACCAAACTGCTGCAGGTCTTGCTAAATTGTTGGGGCTGACTTCAAATTTGCAGTCCTCCTGCTTCAGCCTCCCAAGTCACTGGCATTAAAGAAGTATGCCACTGTGCCTGGCTCAACCTCTCAACCTCTGATTTCTAGAAGCTAAAACTGCACCATGTCTAGTCAATCTAAATATTAGTGATTTTAGTGCAAAATTGCATTTTTCATTTCTATATTTTAAGGCTTTTACAGCAATGCAAAATTGAGCTGTACTGAGATACAGTTAAGTACCTATCCTAAAAATCACTGAAAATAATTCTTACAACATAGTGAATTTATTTCTTTTTGTTTTCTCCATCTTAGTCTCTGGCCCTGGATCTTTAACAGTCCCAACCACCACCATGATAGGTGTGTTCTCTGGTTGTATCTCATTAAAGTTATGAAACATATTATGCTGAAACGTATGAAAAACAAGGTTCCCTCTTCCTAAACTCTTCATCCCCTGCCCTCCCCAGGTCTTCACATTTCTAAATTAACCAGCATGCAGGCAAGAGCACTAATGCTAAAAGTGTGGTTTTGAGAAGGGCCCTTCCTACCTCCCTGAGGAGTGGCAGGATTTATTTACCTAAGAAATAATCCAACAAGAAGCAAGATTAAGGTCTGCTCATTTCATCACAGGATCATTCAGGCACCTCTGGAAGTTAGTCTCCTGGTCTGGACACACACTCCTTCTACATTCATAACCACAGCTCCATTTCTGTACAAAATGCCCTGACAATAAATAAAAACCCAGCTGCTCCTGGCTGCCGTTGGTACCCAAGGGACATGGCCAGACACAGATAATAAAATTCTAGCTGGCAGCCTGTCAAAGGATCATTTATTTTCTTTCTCTGCATGTAAGTATATGAACCTAAGAAACATGCCAATGTGTACATTAAAATAAAATCATTGCAATTATAAGTTTGACTTTCAAAGTAAAGGTCACATATCAAAATAAAGTAGGTTCAGAGAATCTCAAGACATCAAAAATTTGAAGCCTAGACACTTGAAATTGTTCAATAAAGTGGAAATAGTCCTATTTATTCACAAAGTGAACACTATTTTTGACTCATCGTAGAAAATGGAAGACTGACAAG
Organism: Marmota flaviventris; assembly: GCF_047511675.1. Lineage (NCBI taxonomy): Eukaryota > Metazoa > Chordata > Mammalia > Rodentia > Sciuridae > Marmota > Marmota flaviventris. The sequence continues at coordinate 85,092,442 of NC_092507.1, forward strand.
CCAGCTAACAGGTTAAGACTGAGACTTTAAGAAGCAACTCAAATTACCTTCAGCTATAAGTGATATGGAATGAAAAGTCACAATTTAGTCTTGGGAAGCAGATGGGGGGGAAATTTGGCCAATTTCTCAACATTTGAGCGACACCTTCTTGGTAATGAATTACATAAGGAACAGAGTGAAGAAATCTCTGCAAACTTTAGAGTTAGAACTTGGGGAAAATTTGTCAAAATTTGATATGGTGACAAAAATTTCCAGGCTCATATCAAAGTAATGAAAGATAATTGTCCACTCTTCCACAAGAAAACGGACTTTCTGTTCACTGTTAAGGAGATAGTTAAACATGTTTTGTTGGTGAGGACTAAAAATATTGCTAAATTTCTTCTGCTTTGAAGAAAATTTCCAGCAAGACTTGTATGTTGAAATTTCTGATCCATTGGTCTCATTGAACTTCCTATGAGAACCAGGTTAGTAAAAATAAAAGGATAATAATAATAATAATAATAATAATAATAATAATAATAATAGATCTACAAAGATTTACCATGTGCTAGGCATGACTCCAAATGCCACACATTTACTAACCCAGTTACTGCTTACAGCATCATTATAAGACAGAGCTCATATTTTTTTGCAATTTGCACATGGGGAAACTGAAATGCAGAAAGGTTACATAACTCATCCAAGTCACAGAGCTAGTAAATGATGGTGCTCAGAATCAAAATTAGATCATCTACCTCTAGGTGGTGCTCTCTTAACTCAAATGCAAGAGCAAAAAAAATGAAAGATGAAGGCACAGATACTTAGCTTCATTATTAAGAATCAAAAAGAAGTGGTGGAGACCATAGCAAATTGGGGAGAAACCCTTTCTGAAAACCAAATTTAATCCTTGGACCACTGGTTTGAAGCCCTAGGTCTAAAGAAGAGAGTGTGACTTCATTGTCAAAAGTGAGATGCATTGTATTCTGTGGCCTAGAGAATTGCGTATGATAGGAGTTCAAAGTCTGGTAGAAGTTTGATTACCCAGAGACTGGGAAAATCAATTAAGGTGCGCTTTTGTGCAGTAGGAGACACTCACTCTCTTGTTCATAGCACTGGAAATGGAACAGGACCCAAGACATTAGCCACTACTTGGGCTCCTATAGAAATGGAAGTCAACAGAGTCTTGGCAAAAGCTCCCTAAAGTAAAACCAAGTACTTGAGGAAAGGTGCTGCCAGCAGACCTAGACACTGGCCCTTTTTTGGGGGCTGGGGGGAGGGGTACTGGGGATTAAACCTGGGGCCACTTAATCACTGGGCCACAACTCCAGCCCTTTTTCTTTTTTAATTTAACTTTTTTTTTTTTGGAGACAGGGTCTTGCTGCATTTCTTAGGGCCTTGCTAAGTTACTGAGGATGCTTTGACCTAGTGACCCTCCTGTCTCAGCCTCCTGAGCTGCTAGTATTATAGGGATGCACCACCACACAGAGCCCACTGGCCCATAGCTTTTTAAATGAAATTTATCTTATGATACATGAAAACAGAAAAAAATTATGTTTTACTGGGATAATGTGATGTTTTCATACAGGTATAAATTGTATAATGCTTAAATGAGGGTAAATATATATATATATCCTCTCAAAAATTTATCATGTCTTTAGGATAAAAAACTTTCAAAAACCCTTTCTTCTAGCTATTTAAAATGTGTAGTACATTACTGTTGCCTCCAGTTATCCTACAGTGCAACAGCACACCAGAACTTCTTACTCCTAATTGTAACTTAGAGCCCATTGACCAATGGTTCCCTGTGCCTCCTTTCGCCCTATCTCACCAGCCTCTGGTGACCACCATTCTACTCTCAACTTCTATAAAAATCAACTTTTTTAGATTCCACTTATGAGTGAGATCACACGGTACTTATCTTTCTGTGTTAACTTTCAGTTATCGGAATGATCTCCATGTTATAAAAAATAACAGGACTTCATTCTTTTTTATGGCTGAATAAAATTCTATTGTGTATATGTGTCATATTTTCTTTATCTGTTCATCAATTGATGGTCATTTGGTTGTTTCCATTTCCTGGAAATAAACATGGCAGTACAGATGTCTCTTCAACATAATGATTTCATTTCCTTTGGATATATACCCAGTAGTGGGATTACTGTGTCATATGGTGGTTCTATTTTTAATTTTTTGAAGACTCTCCATAATATTTTCCATAATGACTATACTAATCTACATTCCCACCAACAATTTGCAAAAGTTCCTTTTTTGAAAAAAAAATCCTCTCTAGCACTTGTTATCTTTGATCTTTTTGATAATAACCATTCTTACTAGGTTAAGGTGATATTCCATTGTGATTTTGATTTGCATTTCCCTGGTGATTAGTGATGTTGACTATATATATATATATATATATATATATATATATATATATATATATATATATATATATATATATTAGGTATATATATATAGTCATATATATGTATATATATATATATATATATATATATATATATATATATGTATATATATACCTAATGGCCGTTTGTCTTCTTTTGAAAAATATCTACTTAAGTTTATTGCCCATTTTTAATCAGATTATTTGGTTCTTGGCTATTAAGTTTTCGAAGTTCCTCATATATTCTAGATATACACCTCTTGTCAAACACCTCTTGTCAAAGGTGTAATTCGCAAATATTTTCTTCAATTCTGTAGGTTGTCTCTTCACTCTTATGATTGCTTCCTTTTCTGTATAGCAGCTTTTTTGGTACAGCTAAATACTTCCTTAACTATCTTCTGAGTCCAGATCAAGAGCAGGGACAATTGTGATAACAGCCATATAGAGAAGCAAGAATTGCTCTCATTCTCATACACCATATGAATCTCATGAGTCTGCAATAAGCGAAGAGATAGTGAAGGCCTTGTGAAAAAGGAGTGACATTAGACATCCTCTTGGAAAATAAGGCTAGAATAAGTTTCAGAAGGACAGGAACTTGACAACCTTCTTTTCCAAGAATATCAGCAGTCAGTCAGTAATTTATGTGTGGAATAAATAAATAATAAACAAGATTTAATTTTACCCAGAAAAGTTATATGATATTTCTTATCTATCAGCTTTTGGAGAAATCTTTACTCTTTACTTATCATTTATTTATATATTATTTTAAACCAGAAGGGACTTCCTCAATTATGTCCATATATTATGGACTGAAACTGGACAGCCAAAGAATTTAGTCAGTTAGCAGGAAAGCTGGGACAAGAGGCTTGCTCAATCCTTCTCACTCCAGCAACTTTTTTTAGACACTTTTATAAAATGGTTGGTTAAGAGTCCCAAATTTTTAGGCATTATTATCATTTTGCATGACATATTTTCCACTCATTCATGCTGTTGTAATCATAAAAGTAACTTCTACTTCCTGTATATATTTTCTGTGTTCTCAACCTTCAACTCTCACACCTGCCATTTGCTTCTGCTCAGAATTCTTTCCCATTCTTTGTTGCAAGACGTCCTTTATAGGAAATGACTCAAAATGTTCTCCCCATGGACTTTTCTTAACTAATAAACCATGCATTGGCAGTTTGCCCTTCGGGAGTCACTGTCTGACCAGCGAGCCCCTCACACATTTGAAGAGGCAACTAAGATCATTTGCTCTAAACTAGGTTAAGTGAAACAACTTCTCTGTAATAGATAATTCATTCAGTTATTTTTATTTGCCTTGAGTCATTAAAGTAGACATTTCAAAGTGCAAGTCACTTACCGATAATTTCTAGTGAGTCAGTGTTTCATTTATTTTTAACTTAAATTGGAGGGACTAATCTTACCCTTCTTTATTATAACTTTAGAGTTTGATGCTCTTGTATCTCAGAGGTATGAGACATATTTCCTCCCCAGTTGGTTATGAAGGCAACTGCTGAAGACAAGAAGAAAGCCACAGAAGTAGGGGTGCTAAAATATGAGATTACAATTGCATCAAAAAAACGAAGGCTCATTTTTGCATACTTTATGAATAGATTTGGTTTTAAATAACTTTTTCCTAGTTAAAACAGGAAGAAATCATCATCTGAGCTAAATCAGCTGATGAAGGCTATGGCGAAGCCGCAATCGTTCATCTATTCAACACTTATGGTTAGGCCTATTATGTGTCAGACACTATTCTAGGTACCAGGGAAACAGCAGTGAAGAAAAAAAAAGAAACAAGCAAATATTCTTGTCCTTCATGAAGCTTATGCTCAAGTAGAAGAGAAAGAAAATAAACAATGCTAAATTGTAACAAGTGTTATAAAGAATAGATAACAGGATAGAGGACCAACAGAGAAGGTAGCTTATGGGGCATAGGGGGAGAAATTGTGACTTTTAAATCAGTGATGAGGATGGGCCCACTAATAAGGTGACCCTTGATCAAGGATCTGAGGGACGTGAGCAAACAGGTCCGACTGGTACACAGGAGCACAGTGTGGCAGACAGCAAGCTCAAAGTCCCTGAAACAGAGACCTGTCTGAAGAGCAATGGAGAGGCCAGCAAGACAGAACCAACTGAGTAAAGGAAAGATTAGCAGGCTAGGAGAACAGAGAGCAGGTTACAAAGGGATTTCTGGAACATAGGAAGGACTTTAGCTGTTATTTAGGGTGAAAAGGGAAATTACTGGCAGGTTTTGAGCACAGAAATGACATGACCACCCAGAAGAAACTGAAGGAAGACACAAGAACAAGAAAGAGGACAGGCAGGAAGCTATAGCAATAATCTATCTGTTGCTGTTTGTGCTTGGTTTATAATGATAACAGTGGAGATGGTAAGGAATGGTCATATTCTGGATATTCTTGAAAGGTAAAGGTAAGATTTGCTGCATATTTATACTATGGGGCATATAATAATAATAAAAAATATTTGAAGAATAACACTATGGTTTGGGGCTAGGGTCTAGAATGATGGAGATATCATTTTTGTAGCAAATATCAGGAGTTCAACTTGAGACACATTACCTTTGAAATGCTTATTAGACTGTTAAGTTAAAAGTTCAAGTCGACAGTTATAAATGTTACCTAAATTTAGGGAAAATATCCAGGTGATAGCTATAAATCTCTGTACAGACTGTTTTTAAAACCATGAGATTTGATATGGTAGTAAGCATAGAGAAAAAGCTTCAGTGTACATTCCAGACCATGCTCTGTGGAGTTGGTTAGATGGGGAAGAACCAGTCAAAGAAACAGCATGTAGGGTCACTGAGATGAGAGAGAAATCAAAAGAGCAGTGTCCTGGAAGCCAAGAGGAGAATGCGCTTCAAGAAGAAAGGAGTGCCCAATGGTACCTATGTTGTTGGTACATGAATAAAATAAGTGCTGAAATCTGATTATAAGATATAGAAATACAGACATCATTGACCGAGGTGGAAGTGTAATGATGGAGGTGAAATCTAGCTCGAGTGGATGCCCAACAGATTGGGAAAAGAGTAACTGAAGACAGAAAGTGAGAATGCTGTTTGAACAGGTTTTTCTCCAAAATGAAAGCGGAATAATGAGAGAGTACTTTGAGAGTGAAGCAGGTCAGCAGAGAGTTATTTGTAATCCAAAGCATGTATGTTGATGAAAAGTGTTCCATTAAATTTACATATAAATGAAAATTATTCTTGAAAATTGAGAGTTAATTTTTATCTGATTCCTCTTGATTAGCTGCTATGTTTAAAACTGGCATATATTTTGTTAATAAGACAATGTTCTAGAATCATACAGTTCAATTGAGGGATTCAGAGTAGAGTTAACATAACTCTAATTGGATATAGTCCTCAATTAAATGCTTCCTTTAATATATTAATGTCAGCTGGAAAAGTTCTTACTGATGCTTTTAATTATTATAGATTTTTAGAGTTTTTAACTCTTAGAACCTGAGCAAATGTGAACAGCACAGAATGTAAAACTGGGAAGACAAGTGTAAGATGAGAACTTGATACATCTAATATGTACGAAGATGTGAACTAAAACTGTTACAGGATATACTGAGACATACTAATGTATTAATATTCAGTGACATATATTTTTATGTTAACTTTATGAGTAAAAGATCCTTAGTATAAAAAAATGACTATGAATAAATTTCAGTTATGTTGAGATATATATTGAGGTGTGAGGACAGAATTGCATTCAGCACCATTGCAGTTTGAAAGCTTCTCTGGCACATTTCTAGTATAACTGAATTCATTAACTTGAATGCTTAATATGCAACAAAATTTGTTAATTATCTTTGTGAGCTAAATGAAATGCTTGGCCTTGAATTTGATTGACTTCCTGATCTGTTTCTTAGAAATGTACATACCATTGTGGTTATGTGGAATAGACCAAAAGATTGTTTGCCAGTCATTCTCCTTTTTCCTTTTGTGCTAAAAAGTTTAGCTGAGTACACAGCAGCTCAGAATGTCAACGTTTTCAAACTCCTCTTGCACCTGTGTGTGGCCCAAATGACTGAGAGCCATCCTGTGAGAATGTGGAAGTGGCAAAGTTGCCTTGCACAATATTTTCTCAAGATGAGGCTACTTGCCATGTTTTAACTCTATTTTCTGGCTACAATGTAGCCCTCTTGGACTATCTGGTGAACTTATAAATGTAGACTAAGCACAAAAAAATGTATGAAGGAGATAGAAGCCTGGATTCTTCCATGACACTGTGGAATGTCATTTCAGCCTATGGTGTCTCCTCCATATGCAATAAAGAAATAAATGTCTATATTGTTTAAGTCACCAATAGTTGATGTTTTTCCTTTGACTCTGTTACAAGGGATTATATGTGGAGGCCTAGAAATTTATAAATTTAAATGATGTAAGGTAAATATAGGGAAAATAAATACTGAAAATAGTGTTTGAGATATCTTTATAGGAAACAAAATAAGGAATAAACAGATTCATTTGTAGAATAATTATTTGTCTGAATCTCTTCATCTCTGATCTTATCTAAAGTGTTTTATTTCTTATTTTATGCTCTCATCACCCATTTAATAATTCTTTTGTGAAGAATTAATTTCCTGTTGGCAACACAAAATCAATACAATGCATGAGAACTGTGTTTCTTAAACAATGATTGGAAAGGCATCTATGCTGTCATGAGGCCCATTCTGAAACACCAATGCCCAAATAAGAACCCGTTCTTCATGAGTGTCCTTGTAACCAGCATACAAAGCATGAAATCATTTCTTACTAATAAAGTTCAATTGCAGAAGGCAAAGGAAAAACCAAGTTGGATTGAACAAAAGGATAGTCATCTATAATGACAACCATCTTGAGAGAAATTAATTCAGAGGGTATTTGAAATACTTGATCAGATTGTTCTAAGGAGAAAGAAGGAGACAATAGCTCTCTTTAGTAGAAGTACCTTTGATGAAAGAAACAGAAGGTAGTAAACTTGATCTAAGAAGAAAATTGATGGTGATGGCCTTACAAGAAAAACTACTTGTATAATAAAGTTTTTTCTTTATTATTTTTTATTAGTTCCTTTTAGTTATATATGAGAATAGAATTCATTTTGACAAGTATAAAAGCATGAAATATAATCCGTTCTAATTCAGTCTGCAAAACTTCCCCTTCCCCTCACTTTCTGTTCTCTTCCCTCTACTGATTTTTCTGCTATTTACCTATAGATATTTTTTAATAACTAGTGCCTTATGGATGTACATGATGGTGAGATTCACTGTGGTATATTCATATACGTACATGGGAATGTTATATCAGATCATTCCACTGCCTTTCCCTATCCCATCCCTCCTCCCTTCCCTCCAGTCCCCTTTGTCTATCTCATGTGTCTTTCTTCTATTCTTGTTTTAATGCCCCTACTTATTTTGGATTAGCTTCCCCATATCAGAGAAAACATTCAACCTTTGACTTTGGGGGAGTGGCTTATGTCACTTAGCATGATAGTCTCCAGTCCATTTATGAGCAAATGTATAATACAATTTGAATTACACACATTTAAAAAGAGCTCCAAATCAAAATTTCCTCAGAACTTCCAAAGTCAGTATTTGTACCTTTTCTTCTTTGTCTGATTTTTTTCCCCCTAATTCAAAAGTAAGGGTGGATTTTTAACATATTAAGAGAAAAATAGCCAGACGTGGCACACACCTGTAATCCTAGTGACTTAGGAAGCTGAGGCAGAAGGATCGCAAGTTCAAGGCCAACCACAAAAACTTAGCAAGCCCCTCAACAATAAAAAAGAACTGGGAATGCAGCTCAGTTATAAAATGCCCCTGGGCTCAACCCCCTGTACAAAAGAAGAAAAAAATAAAAAACTATGAACCAAGGATTCTACACCAAAACTAAAGGAAAAATGAAGATATTTTCAAAAGAATAAAGAGATAAGTTACCACTTGCCAACTGGTAGATTTACCACAATGAAATGTTAAAGCAAGTTCTTCAGGAAGAATAAAAATAATGCCAGACAAAAAAACAGAAACTACACAAATAAATGAAATGAGATAAAGGAAGATGAATATAAAATTCATTTTTTTCTTTTTTTAATAGTACTGTAGATAGTTGGCTGCTAAAGAAAACAAGAAAAAAATAGTAATAGATCGTGAGTATATAGTGTATGTAAAGTAAAATGTATGTAAACATAGCATAAAGAATGAAAGGAATTGAGAATTCACAATTGTAAGGTCTTTATACTATGTTATTCCATTTAATATAATTTGAAAGTTGAATGCAATTGATTAAATATATACAATAAATCCTAAATCAAATTGTTGGTTTAAAAGTTTAAGGTACTATAAAAAACTTATAAGCTAATTATAGAATCATAAAAGAAGCATCAATCCAAAAGTAGTAAAAAGTTTGGGGGACAAAAAGAAGAACAAATGAAAGAAATAGAAAATAACTAGATAAATAGCAAGAAGATACATTTTGGTATAAGCATGTCAGCAATTTTATGAATTGCAAAACTATAAATTAAAAGAAAATGTCAAATTGTACAAACGCAACAAAACCTACCAGGCATGGTGATGCACACCTACAATTCCAGAGACTCGGATTGATGAGCCCAGAAGAAAGCAAGTTTGAGGCCAGTTTCAGCAATTTATCAAGGCCCTAAGCAACTTAAAAAGATCCTGTCTCAAAAATTTTAAAAATATGTAGCTCAGTGGTAAATTTTACCCCTGGTTCCAATCCTCTATACCAAAAATATAAGAGAGAGAAAGAAAACCCATTCTATGTAAAAGACATACACAGGTTATAATTAAAAGATGAAAAAAAATGTACCTTCAAAACAATAATCAAAGAAAAACTGCAATTACTAACAATATTAAACGAAGTAGACTTCAAGCAAAAGTAGTTTACCAGAAATAAAGAGGGAGATTACATAATAACTGAGTAAATTCAGCAAAAAAGATATAAAAATACAAAATTTGTATTTTTATAATGACAACTTCAAAATAGATTCAGCAAAACAGATGAAAATAGATAAATCCACAATTAGAGAATTCAACACTCCTCTCTCATTAACAAATAGAACAAATATATAAATTCAGCAAGCATACAGAAAAATCCAAAACAAAACTATCAACCAACCTCATGTAATGACAATATAGAATGTTTGATTCAGCAAAAGCAGAGTGCACATTCTTTTAAAGTACAAAAGCATATTCACCAAGGTAGACCATATCCTGGGTCATAAAATTAAACCTACCAAATTTTAAAGAATGGAAATCATGTGAAGTATATTCTCCAACCATAATTAAGTCAGCTGAAAATCAAGACAGAAAAATAAAAATAAATAAAAACACACTTTGAAACCCATGAGTAAAAGAAAAACACATAAATGAAATTAGAGTTATTAAATTAAATGAAAATGAAGAGCATATCCAAATTTGTAGGATAAATCTAAAGCGGTGCATAAAAGAAAATTCATAGCACAAAATACTTATATTAGAAAAGAAGAAAAATCTCACATCAATGATCCAAGTCTCCAATTTAAGAAACTAGAAAAAGTAGAGCAAAGGAATCCCAATCTAAACATGGAGGGGCGGGGCAGAAGAAAAGCAAAAAAAAAAAAAGTCAAAAAAATTGAAAACAACACTAAAGGACTGTTTTAGTCAGATTTTTCTCTGCTGTGACTAAAAGATCTGACCAGGACAATTTTAAAGGAAAAAAGTTTGTTTGAGGGCTCACGGTTTTAGAGGTCCATAAAAGGCGTCTCCCTTCCTCGGGGCTTGAGATGAGGTAGAACATCATGGCAGAAGAGTGCAGCAGAGGGAAGCATCTCACATCATGATTAGAAAGACCAAGAGAGAGAGATTCCATTCGCCAGATACAAAAATATATACCTCATAGCCACGCCCCTAATGAACCACTTTCTTCAGCCCCGCACTCCACCTGCCTCCAGTTATCACTCCATTAATCCCATCAGGGATCAATTCACTAATTAGGTTAAGACCATAACACAATCATTTCTCCTCTAAACCTTCTTACATTGTCTCACATGTGAGCTTTTGGGGAATACCTCACATTCAAATCATAACAAAGATATAATAGGTGAAACCAAGAGCAGTCAGTAAGATCCAAGAGGCAGCAGCTTCCCCTGGGCCCTCCTTGTATGGTTGTGTAGCAGTGTTTCTCCAGAAGATACCTCATCACAAACAGGTTTCGTTGGAATCCTAAATTCAGTATTCCAGCACTAAGTTTTGCACCAGCAAAGAAGGGATGGAAAGGGCTGCAGCTGGGGCTCAATGGTAAAGCGCTTGCCTCACATGTGTGAGGCACTGGGTTTAATCCTCAGCACCACATAAAAATAAATAAAGATGCTATGTGTTCCTCTACAACTAAAAAAAAATATTAAAAGATGAAGAGATTCTAGATCCCACAGAAATGACTGGAAAAAATAGCTTCAATAGAATGTGGAATTTACAGCTTACACATGGAAACTTGCATACTAATCTTGATTCTAAAAGATGGAGGCTCAAGTACTTGCCTCCAAACTTTCAAAGTAACTATATTTCTTCTTTTTTAAAGGCCCAATGTTAACTGGTATTACATTTTATGCACTACCCAAAGTAACATATAGACAACATATATATGTCCCCAGTTCAAAATAGAAGATACCCATCCACCAGTTAACATTTATTCTTGTCTTGAACTCTTAAACACAATTGTGAGCATCAAGTATACAGATGATATCAAAACCTAAAACTGGTCTAGATTATGGAAATAAGTCCTCATTCTGTAATGAACCCCTCTGTTACAGTGGGGAAAAGAGGGAATATGATTCAATAAAAGACAGCAGATGCTATGGGACAAAATAGCTACATACACAAAGGAGATCCCCTCATGGGATCGAGCAGATGGCAAAAGCATAAGAAGATGTAACCCTTATGCTGGGCCAGAAGGGAAAACTAGTATCTAGATAAATGAAAGACACCACAAGGCAATTCAGGTGATGGGAATTGTGTGGTTAAAAGAGGTGATTGCGTGGGGCTGGGTATGTCACTCAGTGGTAGAGCACTTGTCTAGTACAGACCAAGCCCTAGGTTCCAGTCTCAGCACACATACACACAAAACAGGTGATGCCAAAAAACAAAGAGGAAAGAAGGTGTAGAGTATCTTCATACTAAAATTAGACCAACTGGACTGGGAAAAGGGTTTCAGTAACAAAGTGTAAGAAAAGACTAAGAACCCAGAGAACAAAGGATCTCAAAATGCTGAATTGATCAGAAAATCCTCAGTTTGTTAGAAAAAAATAAAAATAAAAAAATCTAAGAGGAAGAGCATTTTATCACTGATGTTTTTTACAATTGTCAGTGCATGGTTATTGGAAAAAAAAGCAGATTAATTTCAGTTGGCATCATTAGCATTTTTAAACTCTCTTCAGATGATGCACCTCCTTTGCGCCTACAGGCAGGGGCTGACTGCTCCCTCCCCTTGGTACCTTACTGGTTTAATAAAAGTTACAGCAACTTTCTTGTGAAATATGATGCTTATATCTGACATGAAGCTCTTTCTCAATCTTTCTCTAAGTGCTTGCTAACTAAATCTTTTACATATATTATCTCCCTTAATCCCAAAACAATCCTATAAATATTATTATCCTCACTTTATGAGAATATGAGGATTAGAGAAATTAATTGGCTTACTCAAGTTCACACTGCCAGTGACTAGTGAAACAAAGTCAAATTCATGTATTTCTGTATGTCCTTAATATACAAACTGTATGTAATTAACCATTTTCCTGTTTTCATTGTAATCAGTAGTTCATCATAAACAATTACTAGTTTTGCAGCTATTTGCAACATATTAATATCATGTTTTTAAACCACTACTGCTCTAGAGTTTTTCTCACACATTCTATGCTGCCACCATCTGGTCTCTTGTAAAACTTTTCAAGCTTTTCTTCTGCGGTTATTCTCAGTCTAATCCAAGTTTCACATTCCCCTGAAAAAGGGCTGAAATTTGTGTGGACTACACTTATATTACTTAAAAATCCCTAATCTTATCAGCATGCTCCCCTCTACTCATCTACAATGTGTAAGGGTCATAGGAAGATTAAAATGGAAATTAACTGACTAATGAAATTTTATTGGCAAAAGAGAAATTCATAGCAAATTAGCTATTATGCAAAAATGCCGCAGAGGGGATGTGTCAATTCTGGATTCAGAGAGCAAAGTGGGTTGCATGATCTTTTCCCTTGGTTGACTATGGGAGCCTTGAGTTTATAAATAAGGGAAGGTAGGAAAGTAGGAATAAATCTTCAAGGCTGTACAAAAGGGTTTCAAGAGCAAAGAAGAACCAGAATAGAGTTATTGCTTAATCATTGACTTCTAAAAGGCTGGTGGCTATAATTGGTGAAAAATAAAACATGTTCACATTTATAAGAATGAGAACAATAAAACCTTTGCCAAGAGCTTACCATCATCTGGTTTCTTCTGCCAATATCTACCTACCAAGCCACTGATTGTATTAAGTTGATTCTCTTACATGGGATGGAAGAGAGAAACAAAAGCAGTTTTATTCCTTGAACAAAATGTAGCTACATGCTTCTGTGGACAGAGCAGAAGTCTGAGACTGGTAGTTCTGATGTGGCATCACAGTCTTCCATCTTTCCATGAGCCATTAAACTGGTAAATCTCTAAGTGTCCTTGAAGTTCTCACAGCTTAATTCCTCTGTTTGAGAGCAGAGCCTTAATACATATTGAGGTTGTTGGAATAGAAAAGATGAAAAGTGCCTGCCACTGTCCAGGCACTATGTAAGTTACTTCAAATCCACCATTTTGTTTCATTAATTCTCACAATGACCCTATGAAGTAGAGATCATTATTTCTTACCTAACCCTGTGTGTCAGACACTATTCCAATTCTCTGATGAATTAATCCTCACAAAACCCTGTGAGGGTAGGACTCACTGACCTGAATTACAGGTAAGGAATCTGAAGCCCTGAGAAGTTGAATAATTTGCCCAAGATCACAATCGATGTGAGCTCTATCTGGTTCCAAAATCTGTAATCTTAACTAGCCCAACACCTCTTTAATACACCCATACTACACACACACACACACACACACACACACACACACATACAAGTACACACATATACAAGTACAGACGTATGCACATGCGTGTGACTGAGTTCTTACACAAACATATGGAGCTTCAGAGAAGGTAGATTCTGAGTTCAGATGACTTAGGACATGTCAAACACTCAGCATCCATTGGAACACTCCTCAATCTACCTGACAAGGAATAAGAAGAAATAAACCAGGTGACAGAGCAGGTGACCACAGTGCAGTTTACATCTGATAGTGCCTGGGATTCATAAAACCTCTTAGAAGACAGAGATTGGTCTTGGTTTCCAAAGCTATAGCTGTAACTCTATTAGTTTGAAAAAACTACCATGATAAAGTATCACAGACTGGGTAGTTTAAACAACAGATGAGAGCTAGTGCTTAATCATTGACTTCTAAAAGGCTGGTGGCTCATAATCTTGGAGACTAAAAGTCTGAGATCATAGTATTGGCAAGGTTGATTTCTTCTGAGGACTCTAACTGTCCAGAGATAAGGCCTTCTCTGTGTTTTCAAATGGTCTTTCTTCTGTAGTGATTTGTTCCATAAGAATTGCTTCTTACAAAGACAGGAGTCAAATTGGATTAGGACCCAACCTAATTTTTAACTTAATAATTTTCTTAAAGACCCTGCCTCCAAATACAGTCACATTTGGAAATACTGACGGTTAAGTCATCAACAAGTGGATTTGGGGAGGGGTTCATAATCAAGCAATATCAAGTACTAAATAAAGAACAACACCCTGACAGTTTAGAAATTATTTACAATCAGAAGTAGAAGCTTAATTCTTATTGATATCAATGTCAAACTGTCTAGGTCAAATGACTATTTATATCAATAATGTTTTACACTGCCCTTTTTATCTTTTATCTCTATAATAGAGTAAAAGAGAAATAATTTTAATCTGAGGACAAAATTAGATTAAGAAATTCTTAGATACTAATTTCTAGAAATTATTTTTACTCTGCTGCCACACCAAAAAGAAATGAAAATATCTGATATTTTCAGAAGTATAGTTTTGTTTCCTTCTATGAAAATTTTCATCATAGCTTATTGTCTGAGGTTTAAATTTTCCAATTAAAAAACATACCTGGACCCTGTGACTTATAATTTTAATATATCTGATAGTTGGGACTCTAGAAAGTTTTATTCAATGCAAGTTGATTCTAATTACTTCATTTCATTTTGTAATCATGTGTTTGATTGCTCCACAGAAAGAACAAGATTTCTCAGGCAAGTAATAATATTATGATGTCTAATATCCTAGCAACAGCCTGAGAAGATCCATGTTTCAACATATTCAAACACTTGGAATAAATTCCTGGTTTCAAAGTAAATAAGAATTACTTCATCATTTTTTTAATTAATTAAATATCCATGCATATAACCAACTTCATACATTTAATACAAATAAAATTCCAGAGAGAATTGCTAGAAGGTAGCAATTATCAGTCTACTAAGATTTTAAGTTTTCATGACTAATACTCAAAAAAATTATAAAAATAAATCGTCAAAACATAAAGTTTACCCTAAGAATTAAAGTGAGATAACAGAAATACTTTATTATTCTACATTTAATACAGGCCAGACTATGCATTTTAGGGTTTGTTTTCATTTTTTTCCACAGCACCCAAAAAACTAATAAGCACCCAAGGAAACATAGGGCAATTTGCTCACTTCTACAGATTTTTCCAAGATCTCACAGCAAAGTAGGCTTATACATAAGCACAGCTAATGAGTATAGATCTTAGTTGTCTACAAAATGATGTCTAGAAGAAAATAAGTTAAAGCCAAAAATAAGTCTATTTTAAAGGAATATAAACTTGAAATTCTGTGTTTGATGGCTACTCTGAGTATGGAGAAGCTGTATCAGACACTACACTCTAAGATGGTGTGTCTTCCAATGCAGGGTCTCCAACTCACATGGAAAAGGAAGAACATCCCAGTAGACTACTAAAATCCACTGTACTAAACAACTAAGCCACATCTCTAAGAGTAGCAATCATTGGCCCTTGAAATTATCAGAAGAACTAGTTAAAGGACTTCTGAATTCAGGACTAAATAAATATTGTGAAAAAGAATAAAAGGATCAAAAGTACAAATAAACAATTATACTCCCATTCTTCCAGGAGAAACTACTTATGGCTTACTAAAATATTACAAAAATATTTTATATTTCTTTTTAAGGATCAGTTAATAGTGCTATAAATATAAGAAAACATAAATTAAGGGCATATGTAAAGTATCATATCTCTTAAAATATAAAAGCTTCACACCACCAACAACCTGTTTGCTAAGTCACTGAATTAAGTTACATGTTTTTTAGCCAAAACTCAATTATAAAATCTAAGAAACAAATTATTCAAATCTTTGCCCCAACTCTTTCCTTCAAATAACAATTCTTTCAACAAGTCACAAACTATCATTACCAAAATTGAAATAAAGATTCTAATATGTGGAATCATGTAGATTTGCTGTTTATTAGTCTCTCTGGTTAAAAGTCTGCGGTTAGCGAAGACTGACTTTGCTAATTAAGGTTTAAGATTGATTTTTGGTGGATGATACATTCATTATATCACTATGACTGATACAGATAATCCATAGTTTCCTCTATTTTAAATTACTATTTTTAAACATCTGTATATGTCATAGAAGCTCTTCTTTCACCTCCAAATTTCCATATTTCATCACCCAAGATATTTTTATTATTTAAAGAGTTCCACATGATAGTGCACTGATTTTTTAAAAAATTCTGCCGAGTGAATCACAGTGAAATCACACTGTTTTTAAAATAATTGTTCAGGGCTGAGGTATAGCTCAGTGATAGAGTGCTTACATAGCATATACAAGGCCCTGGGTTTGATCCATAGCACCAAAATAAACAAATAAAGAAATCTTTCAATTCAAAGGTTTTTGCAATCATTTCAATTCCCTTCTAAGTAAGTGCCAGGTTCCCAATTCCCATAGAGAAGACTATAGTAGAAACAGCATAATTTAGAACTTTAGCCAGTGATACTTTTTTTAAGTTAAAGATTCACGTGAACACGCTGTCTTTTTATTTTTCTGTCCTTTGGAGATATTCCTTCTCACCCACGGAAAGAAAGCTCAGAACCCTGCTATAATTGACCTATCCCCCTGCTTTGTAAGAAAAGCAAAAGTCAACAGGATTCTGCTGCTTACTTCCATAACTGCATCTGTTTATGAGAGCAGCAACTGCTCCAACGTTTCTCTTAGATTTTTAAGGCACAGTGAACTGACTTCCCCATAAGCCGGCCTCCAATTTCATTTCACTCTGAAAATAAAAGAATAATAAACTGTGTGATTCTGAAGCAACGCTTGTGGCCTCCAAGAAGGAGATCCTAGCACCCATTCTGTCCCTTGCTGACTAGAATCAAGACTACTGAAGTTCTGCCTCACAAGGAAACATTTGCTCCTGTATTAATCAGATGGAGTCTTGATCTTTCGATTGTGGCAAACTCTCTAAGCTGGATAGTGATCAACTAATGAACAGATGTGTATGTTAGGTTAGAGAGAGCTTTGGTTTGTGTTCCCTGTTGTTGTTTGTTTTTCTCCTTCATGTAAAGAGAATAAAATGATTGGGAGAGCTGGAAATAACCCTCCCATTTCTTTCCCCTATATTAGCCAATCTTCTAAAATGGTGGATCTCCATTTGCTTTCATTCATTATTCTTCCTTTTGTCTGGCTTTTGATCCCAACCATTACCCTGAGTCATCAGACCCATTTTACTTTTCAGATCCAGTGGGTTCATCTTAGTCTTCATCTGCCTCAGACTCTGACATGTTAGATATTATACCTTTTAAACCCCTCTTTTCCATGGCTACCTCTCCTTGTTCTTTGCCCCTTTCTCTCCTTCTCACTTTACACCCATTCCCCACTGAGGGATCAGCAAATGCTGGAGTATGATATAT
This sequence comes from Marmota flaviventris, assembly GCF_047511675.1. NCBI lineage: Eukaryota > Metazoa > Chordata > Mammalia > Rodentia > Sciuridae > Marmota > Marmota flaviventris. Next base: position 85,109,873 of record NC_092507.1, read on the forward strand.
TACCTTCATGTAAACAGTAAAGAACATGGTGTTAAGAATCAAGCTCTCCAGGCTGACATACCTGGACTTGATTCCCAACTATACAACTGCTGTGGCCTGAATGTATTCCCCCCAAACTCACATGTTAAAACCTAACTCCCATGGTGATAATATCCAGAGGCAGGGTCTTTGAGAGATGATTAGGTCTTGAGGGTTCCACCTTCAGGAATGGGATTAGTTCCCTCTTGAAGGAGACTTGAGGGAGTCTCCTGGCTTCTTCTGCCAGCAAAGAACACATCAGCAAAGAAGCATCTATGAAACAGAGACCTTACCAGGGACCATGTCTGCTGGCTTGATCTTGGACTGCCCAGCCTCTAGAACTGTGCACAATAGAATTCTGTTATTTATAAATTATCCAGTTTATAAACTACCCTGTGTTACATCAGCGAGAAAGGAAGGAGATATCCACTTACTATAAGCATACCACCTTAATTCTTTGAGCTTCTGTTTCTCTCATCTGTCAGCTTTGATCACAATAATATCACTATTTGTCAGGCTTCTTTGAAAAAGTTCAATTAAATTGTGTTTGGAAAATATTTATCCAATTCATAGCACAATGTTTTTAGTAATGGTTATTCTTATTATTTCTAATTTCAGTGGCCTTTGGTAGACAAAATTAGAAATAGATCAGCACTGAGATCTAACTCAACCAAAGAGTTACCAAAGACAACTGAGTTTTGACTTCCTTGAACATAATTACAAAACTTGGCACTAAAAAAGACCTCTGAGTTATGGAGTAAGCAAACTATACCCTGCAGGATAAATACAGCCCTGTCTTTGTGAAGAAAGTGATTGGACCAGGGCCACACCCATTGAGTTATTTATTTATTGTCTATGGCTAATTTTGTCTTTCAACAGTAGCATTGAATAATTGTGAAAGAGACCATATGGCCTGCAATGCCTGAAATACTTTTCAGAAAAAGTTTGCTGGGCCCTATTCTAATCCAACCACTCTATTTTCTGATGAGAAAAATTAAATACAATCATTTAATTCAGAACTTTGCTAAGAAAATGTCCTAATATATTTTTTAGTTTACAGGAAATTTGTCTGTATGCAGACTATTCACTGATATAAATAAAACCTGCTTCATTAACTTGTTCTTTCTCTGGCACAATTATGGTTCCTGAGTGCCCCACAGAATATGGAGTTTTATTCTGACATAATACATCTAGCATTTGCACTATAAAAAGGAAAGTAATTGCCATTAGGACCAGAAAAACCTGAGGTTAAAAAAGAAGTGATATAATCTCATGCCAAAAGCTGAGTTTTTAGGTAATGTAAAGAAAGGTGGCAGTTTCCAATTTTAGCACAAGGTAGGAGTATCAAATGGCAGGGGAAACTGCTGTCCTTCAGAAACTGATTTTTCTATTCTCATGAGATGACTTGCTTAGGCATTTCTGGGAAGGAGCAATAGGTCTTTAGAGAAGTTAGAATGTTGTTGTTTCCTGGTAACTACTTGCAAAGGTTGATAGGAGTCAATGAGACCAATCAAAAAGCAGGAATAGGGTGAGGCCATGGCATTTCAATCAGTGGCTCTAGAGGGTTATCAGTGACTTTTCCAGAAAGAGAAACATTTCATGGTTGAAGCTTTGATTTTCTTTGATTAGTTTCACATTCCTAATACAGTTATAAAAATCAAAAATAGAAGTTACTCCTGGGGCTCCCAACAGTAAAGCTCAGCTTCAACCTAAATCTTCAAAGAGTTCCATGCCACATCTGTTAGGAGTGGCAGTCACCAGACAGGGAAAAGGAAAACACCATTTCCTTTTTAGGGAAGCCAGCTCTATTTTCCTCTAGGCTGCAAGGAATGATATTAACCCAAAAATTGCATAAAATTTTTAGATGATACAGGTAATAACCATTGGCTTTTGCCATCAGAAGAGTGGTATATGATCCTGGTGGTACTGCACTATGGTCACCCAATTCATAATCACCAGGTACCTGTTAGACTTCTGGGACTTGCACTGTGCATTGTGAATCATCACTTCTGTATGTCACACCTGAGCGTGTCATATGCATTTTCAGCAAGCTTCCCATGTGATTCTCATATATATTAGAGTTTAGGGATCATGGGTTCATGGAAGAGAGAACTAGCACTAAATCTTTTGGCCTTGTAACTCTGAGCAATTTACTTAAAAAATAAGTAATAAAACACTTTACCCTGCTAACCAACAAAATTAATTAGTTTTGAGAATTAAAAAGGTAGAGCCCAAGGTATTGTATCAGTGCAAAGTATAATTATATACAAGATTTTTACGCTGAGCTGAAACAGCTAACTTGCTTCAAGGCAGGGGTATGCAGAAGATGCCATGTTTGACAACATTTTTTTTCTAATGTACTCAAGGAAAAGCATTTTTTGTTTTATAAAATGTTAGTTTTTCACATTATGTAGTCTCTACCTTTTATCCTATAAATTTGATAGGGTAAACTAAAGCCTAATATGAATTTTCATGAGAATAAAGAAAATCTCAAATAAGCAATTTACTAAGGCTTCATGCTACTCATGCCCAATCAATGTAATTTCCACAATTAAAATGTCTTGGGGGCAAAGCTTTTGTGACTCCAGATGAGAAGCCATCTAAACATTTGAATGTTGCTAGACTGAACTAATGAATATTTTATTCTTACCAGCTGCTTTATAATCCTCCTCCTACCTAAAAGCCATGAGATTACAAAGTCCAATTTCTTCTCCTCTGAGGCTTTGTATCCCTATATAGAAAAGAGCCAAATCCCTCTGGTACTTACTGACAAAAAAAAGAAGAAAGAGAAAGAGGGAAAGAAAAAAGAAAGAAAGAATTAAAAAGGAAGGAAGGAAGGGAGGGAGGGAGGGTGAAAGGAAGGAAAAGTAGCTGTCATTGAAGTCACTGCTATTAGATAAATCCCAAACTTGTTGATTTTCTCTTTTCTGCTGCAATATACAGTTTAAAACTGGCCCTACACTGCTGTCTACTTGATGCCATAATAACTCCAGGGACCAAGGAACTAAGTGGCCACCACAACTAATAAAGCCATGTTGCAAAGAAATACCCCCTCACATTAGTGAAACAAAATTGTGGATGAAAAGATAAACCTGAACCTGTTAATAATAATAATTACATAATGTAATTGGCCTTAAGCACTTATAAAGCATCATCTCATTTACTCCTCACAACAATTCTATATAAAATAGATATTATTATCACCCTTTTGCAGATAAGGAAAATGAAAGCATTTAAGATAACAATGAATAGCACAATATATATAGTTCTGAAAATAGTTAAATAGTTAGTCCAGGCCTAACTGGTGTGTTAGTCAGCTTTCCATGACTGCAACAAAAGTCCTGAGATAATCAACTTATCAGGAGGAAAGATCTATTTTGGCACATGGTTTCATAAGTTTCCATCCATGGTCACATGTCCCATTGTTCTGGGCCTGTGGCAGCACAGTACATCATGCTAGAAGAACATAGTAAAAAGCCTGTTCACTATGGTAGCCAAGAAGTAAAGAGAAAGACAAGAAGGGGACAGGGTCTCAATGGCTCCTCCAATGGCACAACCCCAATGACCTAACTTCCTTCCACGAGGCACCCCACTCTCAAAGGTTCCATCACTTCCCAATGGTGCTAGGAGCTGGGATCCAAGTCTTTAACACATGGGCCTTTGGATACATTCCAGATCTTTAATAAAGCACTTGGCTCCAAGTATCACAATTTCAACCATTATAAAATAGACTGGACATTTTTGATGTATCTATCCGTGGTAGCAAACTAATTCTTATTTGAATTAAATCATATTCCTCTATAGTCATTATTATCATTTTTCTTTAAAATCTTGGCAATGTCCCAATTGAAGGACTAAGGCACATAGTAAGGTGCTCACCAAACATTTGCTGAATGAGTGAATGAATGAATACCCCAGTACTTAGAGGATTTGCTAAGTGTTTAAAATCCCAAATTCTTCTTCCTTTTAATAAGCCATAATCAGCATCATCCTCATGCCACCTGTTCAAATTAGCAGTTTATCACAGATTAACTTGTCACTATCAGTAACCAGAGAAACACAATTTATAAATTTATTTTTGCATGTGAAGTTAGGGGGCAACGCACAAGACCACCCTTGCTTCTGACACCAATTGCAAGTTCAGGATTCCCAGACCATTCTTAGGTTGGGTAATTCACTAGAAAGGCTCACAGAAATCACTGAAAGCTGATATACTCACAGTCATGGTTTGGGATGCAGATTAGGTGAGGTTAAAATATGCAGATTAAAATTAACCAAGGGAAGAGGCATATAGGGAAGAGCCTAGGAAAGTTCCAAACACAGAGCTCCTAATAGTCCTCTCTTCTTGGACATCATTACTGTCCCAGCAATAACATATGATAGTACACACAAAATTTTGCCAACCAGGGGAAGATCACCCATACCCTGGTGTGCCCAGTCTTTACTGAGACTCTATGGTTGACTGCCCACATGGCTAACTTCAGTTTCTGTCTCCTTCAGAAGTCAAGTTAAATCCATTTGACTCAAAGCTCCTAGCACAAATTACATTATTAAAATGCCTGGGTGGCCCACAGGTCCCAATCATACATAGACACTCCTATCAACCATGACATTTTGCCAGGTGCAGTGATGCAAATCTATAACCCCAGTGACTTCAGAGGCTGAGGCAGGAGAACTTGCCATCAAGTTCAAGGCCAGCTTGGGCAATGTAGTGAGGTTCTAAGTAACTTAGTAAGACCCTGTTTCAAAATAAAAAAATTTAAAAAGCGCTGGGGATGTAGCTTAGGGAAAAAAATACCCCTGGGTTCAATCCTCAGTACCTAAATAAATAAATAAATATCTAAGGTTTTTGCAAGAACACTGTTTTCACTTGCGCATACTTTCTGGAATAGGGATTCAGAGGCCCAGTTATAGATATGGCGCCAAGATGCAAATTTGAACATCAGCTTTCAGGCATGCTATTATTTCAGTGTTGCTACAAGTATAAGCATAGATTAGCATCAAACTCCAGTAGAAATATGTAATTATAATTATTTTATGTGACTAAATTGGGGAATCTAAGTAAGGTGATAGATTTTAAAGTATCCTTAACTTTGGTTGCCCCCAAAGATCAAACTCCTTTCAGTTTCACCATCCTCCAGCCCATTCCAGACTCCTGGTTCCTCATTCTTTTGACCATTATGAAAATAAGTGGCTTATTCATCTGAACTCCAAGTTTCACTCCATTTTGACACCTTCCAAGACGGCTGAAGTCCAATAGGCCTAAATGTTCAGTTACTAGGGGCTTGGGTTGCATGTAATGAAAACTAATACAATAAATTTGGACAAAAAATGGTACACAGACATGCATAAAGACAGAATTCCATATGGAGATGAAGACAGAAATCAGGATGATGCATCAAAGCCAAAGAATGCCAAATAGTAACAATAAAACACCAGAAAGTAGAAAAGATGTAGAGAACAGATTTCTCCCTCCCAGCCCTCAGAAGTAATCACCCTGCTGATACTTTGATATCAGATTCCCAGCCTCCAGAACTGTAAGACAATAGATTTTTGTTTTTAAGACACTCCATTTGTGTTATGTTATTTTGACAGTCCCTGAATTCAAACCCAGGCCTGTCATGACCCAAAGCTGATGCTATGGCTATGATATTGCACTGTCACTCCTACCAACTGTTCATCAATACTTTCTTGGTGACTCCACCACATTACAATTCTTAACCCTGGATTGAACTGAGCTCCCCTGCGGTACATTTTTATGTGCTTCATATTTTTTCTACTACTATTTGCTTTATATTGCTATTTAATTTAAATGAGTATATTTTGTTTCTTTCCCTAAGTGTATTATCAACCTCCTAAAACCACAGAAGTACTCAAAGAGCCTGGAGCCATGTACCTCCATTCTGGAGGTGCACACAAAAGCTGGTCTTATTTTTCAGTCACGGGCAGATGTTTTTATTGACCTTTTGTCACCTCGCACATTGTTATGTACAGTAATCTACTCCAACCAATAAACCCTTCCCATTTGTTAAGATCCCAAATGTAGGGGTTGAATAACCAGGTATGAGATTAGAGGACCAGGATAGGGGTAATCAGAGATGAACATACCTACTTCTGGGGCATCTTAGGTTACAATTTTAAGGTTGATAAGAACTATCAGAATTTCACAAAGACTTTCTCTTTTATAATGTACAGAGCATTTGCCAAAGTACTGATATTAGATAGTGTTCTATATATGCACAAATCATAATATTTTCTAATCAGCTTATATCTTCTGTGTACAGAAAGTTTTTAATATGTCATTGTTATGACATATTAAAAGAATCAAGGAAAGAATCAAGCATAAAATAAATTAACAATGTTTTACGTTTAAAGAATAACACTAAGTTTGTCTATACAAAGTGATTTGGCAAATGTTTTTTAAAAATAGCAAATACAGGCAGAAAACTACCACGGCAGACAAACTTAGAAAACTGAGGGATACTTTTTAGAGCCAGAATTAAGTAGATAATTCCTTTAGAGGAATTTGTGTAAATGAGTACCCACTGGTGAAATAAAATAAATCTGATCCTAAGAGATAAAGATAACTGGCACACAGGAGGTAATGACCCCACAGAGACTTCCTGCATCCACCCTAGGGCAGATTTTTCTAATACAACAGGAGTAAAGTTTACATGGGAGGGTACAATTATTCCAGTGCTCATTTTTTCTATTTCCAAACTCTTGGCTTAGAATTTTCAAGCTCTTGTTTGGAACCACAATATGGAATTTGAGAAGAAAGAAGTTGGGGAGAACACACCTCAGTGACGACTGTGTCTGCTCACTCACCCACAGGGGAGTTCTGGCACTTCCCCAGCAGCTCATCCTATTAGGACACCAGGAGTGTGAAGTCATCACATGACATGGGAAGACAGGAATGTGGAATTACCTTGCTGTGGTCCATTGCGATGGTGTGAGAGAGCACCGAGAATATTCTTCCCTCATGGATGAGTGTTTTCTTTTGTGTAGAATGAAAGGTTAGACACTTAATTTTCTTTGAAGATCTCAGAAATGAGAAAGCTCTTCAATTTAGTTAGGGCACTAAGATGTTTTATATAATAAATAATTTTCTTAAGCCTGCAAAATCTTTCTTCTGCATATAAAACCTACCTAGAATTCTTAATTGACATTTTCTGTTTCTTTTTAATACCTATGAAACTTTTAGGAATCCTGTGTGTAAGTAAGATCCCAGCATTTCCTCGCCTCTCCATAGCTGCAGATTTTTGAGCAGGGTAACCTTAAAGCCAACTTAGTTTAGTGAACATAAGTAATTTCAGATATGGAGTCAAGTGACCCCAGTTCAAATTTCATTAGCCTGTGACCTTGACCAAACCAAGCATCTTTCCACATCTCATATCTTTATTCACAAAAAGGGGAAAAAATACCTGTCTCTATTTACCTGTAGGATTGTAGTAAGCCCAAGTTAAAAAGAATGCAAAAGTTCTGTTTTAGTCATACCTCTGTAGCAGGATTTTTCATGGTATTATAAGTTTTTGTGGCCTTTCTTCTTTATGAGTCAGAATAACTACTCTTGAGATTTTTTCACTTGTTTTCTTCAATTCTTTTTCTAGAATATGTACACAAGTGTTTGTGAATGTATAGATTTACCTTATTACACATAAGTATTTATTATGATACAAGAATGTGTCATGAACTCAATGTTTACCTATTTTATAAAAGTACATAATTTAAATGTGTTATAATAAAATTACATATTATTTTACTTGCATGTATCATATATGCATATAGATTAATGAAAGTTTTTCTGAAACATGGTTATTAACAGCTTAACCTAAGTCCATTATACATAATATACAACAAAACATGATGTATAGGCATATATAATTTTACAATATCAAAAATTATTTCCAAACATGGTTAAAATTGGTTGCTTTAAAAAAGTATGGTAGTTAATGATTCTATAACATGAGTTAACCATAATTTATTTGATCATTCCCATATTTAGCTAATAAAAAATACTTATTCCAAGCTTCTTATTTTTAATTTTCCTTTATTTTTTGTTGACATTACCGGGTCTATTTGCTATCAGAAAATATCTTTATGCAAAAACCTGTAGTTCCATAGGGAAGATTTCTAGACTGAAACCACTGGAATAATGGGTATGGACTTTTCTAAGCTCCTTGCTAACTAACATATTGTCAGACCGTTTCTGAACTATTGTACTATTTAAACAATGTAAGAGAGAATTAAAGTTATGATAGCCTTGTTGGAAGTATTACCTATTTCAATCATGATTGATTTTATGGGCCAAAAATAGTATCTTTTTTTATTTCTTTCTGTATGATTACATGACTACTTGTCATGTTCATTGATTTTTTATTTCTGCCTTTAATTAATTATTTCTTTCTATCTTTGCTTCATTTTCTTTTCTTTTGTGTGTGTACATGCATGCACACATGCATGAACCCAGGGACACTGTACCACTTAGCTGCATCCCCAGCCCTTTTTATTTTTGGCAAATGGATTAAGCTGACCTGGAACTTTCAATGTTCCTGCCTGGACCTCCCAAATCATTGGGATTACAGGCATATGCCACACAATTGGCTGTCTGCTCCATTTGCAGTGTTTTCCTTATTGATTTATGTTATTTATACTAAAGGAAATTAATTTCTCTTTTATGATAACTCATAATTTTTCCAAATTTTTCATGTGAATTTTTAGATTGTTTATGAATTGTGACATTGTGTTTTGAGTTTTTGAAAATCAAATTTACTAGCCAATTTCTTTCATTGCTTTTCTTTTTTTATACTTTGTGAACTAAGTAGAGGAAATCTTTACTATATATCAACTCATTCTTTCAATTAAAAAAAATAGTTCCTACATTCAAAAACTCAGCAATCTAGATTAAAGTTAAAAACTGATGAGACTGATTATTGCCATTCTGTTAGAAGTCCATTTGAAATCATCAGCCAGGAGTGTATTAAGTATCTCTGGTGAAGGAGGACTTGGCACTGACCCAGACACAGCTCTATTAATAGGCAATACAGTTATCTCTTCTGCTGTGGCATTTAGCCAATGGCAAGAACCCAGAAATTCTAACACTTGGAAAGAAGATTTGCATTGGGGCATCTGCATGTCTAAGGGGTCAGGCTCAGGGTTAGTTGACACCAGGGCGAGGATGGAAACAGGGAAGAGGACAATACCAGAATCAGTCCTGATGGCAGTTTGCAAATTTCAAGACACAGAAGCTTTTTAGAAAGGTGAGTCTAAAAGGGGTTCAATTGACCCAGTTCTAAGTTCTCTCACTATTCTCCTACTGCACTGAACACCTTTCTGAGTAAAGGCTGCCTTATATTTAAATCCTATGCTTCTGTCTTTAGAAATATTATTGAGCAGGCAAAATTGCCTCCTCAGCAGCATAAAATTAATCATAGCTGATAATATTAATAATTAACACCAATTAAACTCTTACTATGGTTCAGACCTAGTTCCAACACTTTCATATTCATTGAAGTTTTGAAAGCCCTTTGAACTTATAGAAACTATAATTTTCTCCATTTTATAGTCGGAGAAACTGAAGCTGAGAGAAGTTCAGTAGTTTGTCCAAGGTTGAGCCAGTGTTCAAAACCAGACAGCCTGGTTCCAGAGTTGTCACCCTTACAATTTTCTATGCTATTCTATATTTTCCAACATTTGCTAATAAAATTTTTGAGAATAAGTATTAATTTTAATTTATATATGTGGAAAGGTATATATACACACACACACACACACACACACATATGTAGAAGAAAGGTATGTAAATATGATTTGCTCATGTATCTGTTTATTTTTTATTCTGGTCAATGAAGAGGGAGAATTGGAAAATAATTTTAAAATTCTTGGTCATCTAGGTCTCTGACTTCCCCACTTTCTGATGCCTCTACTAGAATATAAAGAATAAAACAAAGGAAAAACACAAACATGGCAATTTTGCTACAGTTTGAAGTTAATTCTGCTTGGGATTGATTTAGAAGACAGAGAGATTAAATAGAAGGTTGAAAGTCAGATCAATTTTAGATACCTTCCTAATCTATTCCCACCCTCATGGGGACTTCCCTGCCTGCAAACTTCTTTGAGCAGACAGCAGACTGTGCATTGGTGAATTTCCAGTAGCAACACAAGTTGAGCTATATTCAAGTGCAACTTCCAGCATAGTAGATGGACACTTGTCTCTGAAGTCTTTTCTCTTCCCACCAGGTACCCCTGCTTTCTCATGGCTGTAATTTCAGAACTAATGGTGGTCCAGTCACTGCATGGGGCCCAGAGAGTAAACAAAAGAGACCACCACACTGCCATCAAACTGTTTCTCATCTCATTCTCTCTACTCACCCTCCACAGCACTGTAGACTGGTATTTTTAATGTGAATACAGTCACCTCCCTCCCCTTAAAATTCTTCCATAGATTCTCATCTCCTATGGGATAAATTCTAACCTCCGTAACTTGTAACTGTGTATAAGACCCTTGAGGATTTAGCTCCACCTGCCTGTTCATCCCCTTTCTGTCCTCCTGCCTTGAAGTTTACATACAGGCTCCATGACCGAGTTGCATGTCTTCAAAAATGCTTTGCTCTCTTACACAAATATGCTTTGCCTGTTGTGTTTCTTCTGCTGGAATATCCCCCACCTACTGTCACTCCCATAAGCATACCCTTAAATGATTACAACTTTGGATCTTATTTTAAATACTGCCTCCAATGTGAAGTCTCCTGATGCTTTTAAGTGATTCATATAAACTAATTGTGTACTAAACCTGCCCCCATGTGCATTCCTCACATTGTGTGGTAGAGCTCATTATGTGTCTGCCACCCATCTGAATGATGAGCTCCTTACAGTGGGAAAATTCTATTTTTTACCATTAATTATCACCAGCTAGCCAGGCTGGCGACCTGAGCTGGGTTCACAAGAGCTGGCTACATCAGTTACTAGGAAAATGGTGAAGGAGCACACAACACAGAGAAATACCTTTTGCTTGCAGGAATCAGGGATGGCTGTCAACCTTAAGGGTCCCTTGGAAAGAGACAGAGAGCACACCTGAAACCATTGAGGGGAAGACATTCAAGAAAGTTCAACCCAAATGAGGCCAGGTATTGAGTTTCAGGAGGGTATAGCCCAGTCCCATTGGGTGACGCCCACTCCCAAAGCTTCACTCACCTGTCAAGCAAAATGAGGTCCACCTGCTTTTGCACACAGCCTAAGCCAGGTCCATACCACCATCACCCAAGGCTAAGGGTACATGCTTATCTCCTATGTGGCAGCTCCCAACAGTTAATAAATTAATAGATAGGTAGATTAATCCAATAAGGAATGGATGGATGGCTCAATGAAAGAATAGATGAATAATATGTTTTATACAGTGATGATTTCTTATATCATTCTTAAAAAATTGCAAAGAATCTCATTATGTACATTCTCACTTAAACAAAATAACAAATCTCTGAAATGGTATTACTGACAACGTACATATAAAAAATAGAATCAGAGAAACTAAGAGACTTGCCAGAGGTCACACAGTTTGGGACAGGCCAAAACTCATGGTCTTTCCAATATGTGGCAGCACTTTCTTATTATATACTAAATAATTCCAATGTACTAATTTAATGAGTCACATATTTATCAATTTTTATAACAGAAAGACTTTCTGAGCCAACCTTTTTATTGGAAATATGTAAAAGTGAGGTCTAGTGATATGAAATTGCCTAAATTTGCACCACTCATTAGTGGCAGACCCAGGACTGAAAAAATGGTTTCAGGGATAATTTCAACATTTTAGGTTCATATAATGAGGCTGCCACTCACTGACTATAAAACTTAGGGCAAGTGGCTTAACCTCCGTTTACCTCAGAATCCTATAATGTAAATGGGCACAATAATAGTACCTATTTCATAGGGCTGCTGTGAGGATTTAATTGAGATAATCCATGGGAAACTCTTATAACAGCAAGTGCTTTATAAATGTTAGGTATTAACCACTTGGGTGGTTCTTCCTCTTATACAAATAAATAACATTAAAGATGTGTTGGTTAGTGGTAACAGTCACACTCAGGGGAAAAAGGTAAAAGGTGAAAAGTGCTATGATGCAGTTAGAGGAATAGAAATAGTGAGAGAACTGGAAGAAATCATGGGAGAATGATGTGGAAAACCCAGCCTGAGGTCACAAACCCACTGTGTTAAGCTCTTCCTTTCCTGAAACATCCACTTTCTGAGAGAGAAAAATTAACATACCTGCATTGCAAAGCTGAAAAACAACACAGTAAACCTGATGTGGTGGTACATACCTGTAATCCCAGCAGTCTGGGAGGCTGAGGCAGGAAGATCACAAGTTTAACGCCAGCCTCAACAACTTAGCAAGGCCCTAAGCAGCTTAGCAAGACCTTACCCCAAAATTAAAAATAAAAAGGAGTGAGGATGTGACTCAGTGACTAAGCACCCATAGGTTCAATCCTCCGTACCAAAAAAAAATAGGAGGAGGAGGAGAAGAAGAAGGAATACAACAGGCAAGCATTTTTTATTACTTAAATCCCACTTTCAAATAATTAGCTGATTCCTCTCTTCCCTAACTTAAATAAATAAATGTACAAATATGTATTCTACATACAATTTATGTAGATACAAAATATAACCATAAGTTTGTGCACTATCTTATCAACTGAAGGACCATCTTTTATAATAATTGTTTCTCCTATTAAACTCCATCCACTTGGTTTTCTGTAGAGGGAAGGATTCTCCATGGTTCTCATTAATCAGCCTCATCAAAATTGCATTTACACATTGAAATCTTGCCAGTCTAGCTTTTAGTAGCAGTTAGATAAGGCAGAGTTTTAGTAACAAGATTGCACCAGCTTACAGGAACAGAGGTCCCTGTCTCACTCATGCCTCATATCATGATAGATTGACTGCAGCTCTGAACCTTCTCTCATTCTGTGACTAGCCTGAAAGAGCAGCTTTCTTCTAAAACACCGTGAGCATCACAGCAGAGAAAGGAAAAATGGCAAAACAAGAACCAGCTCTCAATAGTCTGCTTAGGGCAAGATATATACCATTTTTGTTGACCTTCCTTGGTCAAAGCAAGTCACATGACCAAGTCTGTCTTTAGTAAGAATAGGAAGTAGATAGAGATATTGATCAAGGAATACAATCTCTCATGCATTCTCTTGCTATCCTTACTGCTTCCTTTTATTTTCTCCTACTGAGTTCTGTAGATTCTGTCTTTCTAAGGCAAATTGTCTTTTACATACTTTCTGCTTATTTTGTGATGAGTTTTGTAAAGTTTGTTACGAAACACAGTGTTACTGCCCCAAAGTAGATACACATTACTTACAAAAACCAGGTGCTTTGTTTTGTTTTTGCCAAATTCAGTAGATGAATTTATTCTAAAGCAAAATCTCATGAATTTTATATTGTTTCTCTACTCTCTATTAGACTAGTGTCTATATTTTCTAATATGCAAAGGCTTTCAGCTCATGGGACTTAGTATTTGTATTCATTATATATTTTGTGTTTTCATAAAGATTTTCTAATCAAATGATTGAATGAAACTGAGTGCATCTCCTAGAAGAAAAACAATGGCCTTGAATCCCAGCTCTAGCACCAAACTGTACTGTAATTCATGATGTCATTTTTAATGGAATTGGTGAGACTGGAGAGTGTTCATTATTTAATGACTGTAATGGGCTCTGAAAGCATTCTGCTTCCATGTGACTGCAATGCCAAGCCACCAAAATCAAGGGGAAAGAAAAATTACCTAATTACCTTGGAAGTCATTCTCTCCATGAGTCAGGGAAAAACTAACTTCTGCGTAAGTTTCCTCACATTCAGTTTCCAAAATCATATTAACCAACTTGAGTTTGTATTTTTACTCACATTACCTCAAATCGCCTCAACTCATTCATTGCTCTAGCTCAGTGAAATGGAGCAGAATCAGATCTGAGGTAAGACAAACTACTTTCTTTAAGGAGCTCCAAAATGGATCATTTTACGAAAAGCCATTCATGGTAGTGTTCTCAACTCTTTCTCATTGCCATCCACTGTAGGAGTTTCCTGGAACCTGCTGTACTCTCCTGTGATGGATGAGTCCAGATCTTTTACCAGGAAATGTGGAAAATTATACTCATTTGCTTGAAAATAAATCTGCATGTAGTTTCATGCTTGGGACATAGAGAAGCAGTTATGTGGCTTGATCTTTATGCCTCTCTTATTTCAATCTTTGAGGCTAGCACTGTCCTGTTCTCCCCCTTCCCCACTACTTCTCTTATGGAGATGAATGGGAAGTTTTCCCTCCACTGAACTTTTGCTTTTGCAGCTACAGAACAAAAGACTGAAGAGACAACTCTCCACTGTGCTTTAGCAAGGATATCCCCAGGGCCTTTCCGGAAAACTCACAGCAGGTAGCCACTGACATGAGGCTATAGAACATTTTCATGTCTGAGGACTTTTCATTCTATGGACTTTTTGAAATAAAATGATTAAGCAGAATAGTAGACATCTAAGAAATCTAGCTTTGTTCTATGTTTTGGAATGATTTTTTTTACTTTCCAAAGTTAAAACAAAAGATTTGAATTTTTAAAAGATAATTTTAAATTCAAATCTATGGATTTTTTCTTTTTGGAGCTAATATAGCTCCAAAAAGATATAATGGAGCTTTATTTCCTTTTGTGAGGATGTTTTTGAATATTTATGGATCCTCTAATGTCACAGACTTAGCATTCTATTCATTTTGATGACATAATTTTCTAATTAACCAATGCTTACCCAAAGGAAAAAATGCTTAACAATATGTTATACTTCGGATCTGGAATGCCCCCCAAAGGCTTATGTGTTAAAGGTTTGGTTCCTAGCTGGTGTCACTGCTGGTGGCACTGATGGTGGAGGCTTTAGAGAGGTGTTACTGGGGTAGAGTGTCCTGGAAAGATATAACTTGTCGCTGTCCCTTCTTCCCTCCTCCCCTGCCTCTCCCCTAGCCACTATGAGGTGAGAAGCTTTGTTCCACCATGTCCTTCTGCCATGATATTCTGCTTTTCCACAGGCTCTGGAATAATGGGGTCAGCCAACCATGGACTGAGACCTCTGAAACCAAGAGCTGAAATAAATCCTTCTTCCTCTCAGTTGATTTTCTCAGGTATTATGTCACAGTGACAGGAGGTTTACAAATAGCCAAGCACAATGCCAGATAGACCTGAAAATGGACTTCTATTTATAACCAAAACAGGGCCGTGCCATCCACTACCTTACTGTCTTTTAGAATCTTAAGGCCCACCTCTGTGAGCTTACACATACAACGCATGACTTACACATCTTTGTGGATGTTGTCACCCTTCATCAGTATGTCTGATGTCCCCAAATGGGGAGCCTCACTGTGCAGCAGCTTCGGCAGGCTTAAGTCATGAATTAAGTAGAAAGCACATGGATTTCATAGGTCTTCTTGTGCTGTGGGATTAGGGATAAACACACACACACACACACACACACACACACACACACACATTTTCTAGAGGCTTTTTTTGTTCCTAGAAACCAAACTACCAGGCAATTTTAATACAAGTTTTGCTTCATTTTCCTCACCTCTAACATAGAAACAATAAGTTTCTCATTTCTAGATGTCCTACTAAGAGTAAAGCCTTGGACATTTTCAAAAGAAAATCAAGCTAGTTGAAAATCATCATAACAAACAGTTAAGTCATTAGAAATTACTTGATTTGCTTTTTTTATTTCCTAATCATGCTTATTGGAATTGCAAACATGTTGCTGCTAAAATAAAGGGAGATTTTTTCTCACTTATTTCAACTGAGATACCAATACATTTCATATCATATGCCAATTGAATATGAAACAGATCACCACATGGACAATTTGTCCCAAAGAAAAAATTAGATAAATTGTTCCCTAACTCACCTAGTTCACTTTGAAAATATAAAAAAGGGGGGAAGTAAAAAGTGAAAATAAAAAAGAATTGAGAAGAGATTTCTGTGGAGAAAACCATGATTTAGACTTCCTCCCATTTACTCAGAACAGAGATGTTTCTGGAGCAGAACAGCCTCACTTCTCTCTGACACTGTGAATGGACTTTCAAGTCACCATTTGAAGAACCAGGTGTGTCCTTGCAGTTATGGGCACAGAACACTGAAGCCTCGGTTAGCCAAAGTGATCTGTGGTCTGCAATTCAATAGGAATCTCAACAGGGCTGGATCCACACTCCTAAAGTTTTGTTGAGACGAAGGTCATGTGTTTCTGGGAGATCAGATCTGGGTATCTTTGTAGAGAGAGCTGGCATGGTGCCAAAAGGGTTCTGTAAAGCTAAACCATCTGGAGGAGACAAATAATCCCAAAGATAGAAGCTGGAAGACATTTGATTCCTGGGAACTGTAGAAGGTAGGTACAAATGGCCATGCAACACAGAAATGGATCTGACGAAATTGACCATCCTAAAAAGAACAAGTCTCCATGGATGAGAATCTCAAAACAGCCCACAAAGGAGGCTAACGCAGAACCACCTTTGGAATAAAGCTAGTCTGGAAGAGTAAATTTATGACCTTTCTGTTCCCTTACTCCTACGCTTCTAAACCTCAACAGCATCAGAAACAAGCTCAAAAACTGGGATGAGAATACTGTTAAGGAGAAGGAAAACACACACACACACACACACACACACACACACACACACACATGCCAACCTGCTCACTCTCATCAAGTCTACCAGCTAGAAGCAGGCCTGACTTTTATAAAAGGAAACATCTGACACTGAATCAAGCTCAGTTTGTTTAACATTTTATACTTGGCACCTCTGATTTATTCTTTGAAATTAGGTTTTTACCTAAACAGAGAAGATAGGCTATGCTAACATTGAAGCATGAGAAGAAAAGTTATGGAACCTAACCCAAAAGCAAGAGATAAATTACTTTCATTGAACATCTGAAATAGGACTGAGGGGGACAATGTAAAATTATGTTTACGCTACATGTTATGAGTCATGTTTATATTACATGCTATAAGTCATGTTGTTCCACAAAGTTCTGAATTTCACAACTAATCAGTTTCAGTCTGTCTCTGTCTCTCCCTGCCTCTGCCATTCTCAAGGATATGTATAGATTTATCGTTAAAAGGAATCAAAAAGAAATACAAAGATTGAAAACAACACTCTGAACACAAATTTGTATCCTCCGATAGTTGGTGTAGCTCAGAAAACATAACTTGCACATAAAGTACCTAACCCAAACAGCATCTTACATAAAGTGAGTGTTCAAGAAACAAAAGCTGTTATTACTTTAAACACCCTCTTGGGTGCTAGTGAAGGAAGAGTCATCCTTAGAATCACTTTCTTTTTTCTCTTTGTATGCTGTTCTGTCTGCTACTTTACAAAGAAATGGATTGTGTTCTGCAGTCTCTTTCAACTCATACCTTTTATTTGCAGATACCAAGCACTTTCCAATCATGAGGAAAAGTAAAGCATACTCTTACATTCCAAACCTTGATGAAGGTTAAATATTTACAAAGTTCTGGATGGCAAATAAAGAACAATTCATTGAGACAGGTCCTGTAAGAATGATTCTTTATATAAGTTTGGAAAACATTATCAGGAATTTTGGCCTCAACATTAGAGCAATAATTCATCTGACCTTTACTGGTATCACTGCTTTTAACATCCTCATGATCCATACAAGAATAAAATGTAACAAGAGCTGCTAGTTAAGCTAGTATTCTTCTTTAGTCTAAATTTCTGGTGGTGCCAATTACATCCATCTGGAAGACATAATGAGTGAAGGAGGATTTTTTTTTTCTATTTTCCTTCTGTCCTTCCCGGTTCCAAATTTTTAAAGTGCTCAATTTTTCAGCCATTGAATGTCACAACAGAATTTGAAAATCTTCAATTTTCTGGATTTTCTGACAATTTGCATCCTCAACATCAAACACTGGAATAATGACTAACAATTTAATGAATCTTTGTGATCTTCACAGCCCTTCCATTATTCATTACTCTTGCTATGCCCCCAGGAGCTAAGCTTTTTTAATCCTAATTTATGGATTAGGAAAACAAAGCACAGGGCAAAGTAACTAATCCCTGCTGGAGTTAAAACTTAACCATTAGACTTCTGAACCCAAACTCAACTTTTTATTTCCATATTTCAAACTTTCTGAGCCTCATTAAAGAAAATACTTTCTGCTCTTTAATGGAAGTCTGCCATCCATAAAGAAATAGATCCAGCAGTTAGGACATATGAAGTAACACTTGGTCTTTTATGGTTATCCAATTAGGAGATGCGTCCAGTATTCTCTGGGCCTTCAGAGTTCCTCCTGTGAACAGACTTCCAGGGAAGATAGTGAGACTGGAAAGGGAAGAGGTGATTGAAGGGATTAGTTATCACATGGTAGCTGATTTTGCAAGGAAGGAGAGCCTTTGCCACTTGTGGTTTAACCTAGATGTTGATGGATAATGAGCCAAGTCAGGGGGGCTGTGGAAAGGTGATCAGGAAGAATGAAGAACACTCAAAAGCATTTCTTGTTAGCTGCAGCCCAGCATTAGTCAGGGCTGGGGCAGCCTTGCATACTGAATCTATTAGTGAATAACCCTGTTTGAATTCTCATTGTGGTCTGAGTAGGTACAGATGCAGGTGGGCTTATCTGGGATGGTAAGTGATATGAAGAAATAGAGAACATGACCATGAAGTGCTTTGAACTCTAAAAATAAGCTCTGCTACTGTGAGGGGCCATCAACAAAGACTGTTTGTGGTACTAGAAGGAGATTTTAATTGTGCTTTGTAAGTAAACTTGTTTGCCTCAACCTACAAGTGACTGATAAACGTGACTTACCAAGTAGACATAGCTCTTAACCTTACTGTCACTAAGGAAAAGAGCACTGTTTGTTTGCTCTCTTTCTGTGCCATACCTTAAAGATTGCTCACCTCCATCCATTGCTTTGTGAGCTATATTGTTCCTTCTTTCCTAAAGTCTACAATGAAACTCTGAAATATTATTTGGCCTTTTATCTACCTCTTGATCCTTCCTTTTATATAATATTCTCCATTATTAAACAATAGAAAAAAATATTGAACTTCAAAATACAGTGGTTAAGAGTAATGTTTCTCAAAAGATTAACAGTCTTGTAAATTTTTTCCAAAGTGCATTTTAATATGTATGACCAGGTTTCTTGAAAATTGCACAAAATGTGGTCACCTCATATTATCTTCTTTTAAAGTCATTGGCTAGAAAAAAAAAAGAATCAGAATTAATTCTTATTATTGCATTATCATGTTCTTGTTCCTTGTTGGCTTCAATAACATTATGAAATGAATGCTACTTTGTTAGCCAATGGATTTAGCAAAACTTGTGTAGCTAATTTTTTATTTGGGCTTCTCTATAAAAATCATTTCAGGCTCTCAACAGATTTTGGCATGGGACAATTTAGTATTTTCTCAACATACTAATGAGCCTCATGATTTATAAAAAGAGGGGATTGGATCATTTTAGTACAATAAAGCTACTCAACTCAGCCTATCCTTCAAAATTACAAGTAAATCTTTGGGGAAAATATACCAAAGGAAAGTTTTGCATGATTGTTTTGTAACTATTTGCAAGTCATAATATCTTAGAATTCTTACAACACATGTACTAAAAGCCAGCTTTAAATTTATCCAAATCCCCTCAACATGTCTCTTCTTATAAGCCCCACCCAAGCCGTGGAAATAAGTTGCTATTCTTGTTCCAACAGGTCTAAAATTCCATTCCCAGGGACAACACATAAGCTGTTACAGAGAGAGTTAAGTTCAACAAATACATATAAACTAATTTATTAAGTCAGCCAAAGAAAAAATAATTACCTTCCTTGCAAAAAATCTGTACTTAATGTGAAGTCAGCTTTATACCCTCACTTTTCTTTCCCTGGAAAACTGCAAATGTAATAATCAAGGTGCTTCGAATTAACTAATGAATATCAGGCCAAGGTGAGGTCACTGTCTGCTAGAAAATAGATGCTTTGTGGCATTAGCATTCACCTTGTCAGGAGAAAATTATAAAGCAATCCTAGTCTTTGTCCAGGCTCCAGGCCTAATGGGCCTTGTGGAAAAAAAAAGAGAGAAAGGGGTAGGGATGCAGGGGGGAAACAGAGATACTCCTAAACTGCTGGAAAACTACAAAACTGCACTCATATTCAGAGCCCTGCTGCATAATCCACATCGCACATATAGTCAGTTTCCTTATTATGAGATAGAAGAAGAGGGTAGATACAATACACAATAGGACTTTTATTTTTAACTTCTCTCTAGATCTGATCCAATATTTAAACATCATAAATTATTATGTGAATTTTTAATTTTCTCTTTCTGGACTCCTCATCCAGGACTATTAAATAGCCAACAGCACTCAATCTATTTTCCTCAGATATTCCAGAAGATCTTACTTGGGAGAATGAGTCATTCTACATTTTGATCTTTGGAAATCCATCCAAATCAAACGTATCTACAACCAACAGACATACTTAGCACCACCTGCTATAGTTGCAGTCACAGTATTTATCACTTTTTCCCACCCATTGTTTTAACAAAACCTAACAAACACATAGACTTGAGTCAAAATCATCTGTATCTAAAAATAAATTAATTAATTAAAATAAAACTGTATATTGCAGCTCCTCCCCCACTTCCTTTGTACAATTCACATATGTCAGCCTCTTCTTTTTCTTCCATGACTTGCTTATATGTTCAAAGAACAATAAGCAAAACTTTCTACATAGCATTTGCCCTTTAGCTACCCAGGTGTCACTTGATAGTAAACAGCGTGAATTGGTCAAGGTGAAGTAGGCAGATACAGCTGTGTGGTGCACGTTTGGGGACTCTGCAATGACTTGCTTCTGAGGTGCCTTCTGAAAGTGCATTACCAGCTTCACACCACTATACAGACAGTAGGCCCTAAAGTAGAAAAAAGGTCCATTTTCATAGTCATTCTCTGGGAAAGAGAGCTCAGAAAATATCCTGTATTAAGTCCTTGTTCCTTCATTTATTCTCCCTTTTCTCTGAGTCTCCATTTTCTCTTTTCTCTGGTAGCCTCTCCCATTCTAAGTTGCTTCTGGAAATAAAAGTAAGTTCACAAAAAAGAACAGGAGACATATACTTGGAAATATCTTCTTTCAGGGATTGATCTGAAAGAAGGAATGTTGTCAATCACTGATCTCATCTCCATCCTGAGAAGCACATAATAAAGTACTGAAAAGTGCTATGCAAGGCCAGAATTTGTTTGCACAATTTGTCCCATTGAGCTTCAGAGATTCCAGAGATGACTCATGGACCACCACAAATACAAAGATGGGAATAATCTACCAGGACACCTGCCCTAACCCATTACACACACACACACACACACACACACACACACACACACACCATAGAAATGCTTTTATTTGTACAGTTGGCACTTCATATCCCCACACTTCACACCTGTACATTCAACCAACCAAGAATTAAAAAATACATTGGTAGTAAGCATGTACAGACTTTTATTTTTGCTATTATTCCCTAAATGATACAGTATAAGAAATATTTACATGGCATTTATATTGGATTAAATATTGTAAGTAATATAGAGATGATTTAAAATTTACTTGAGGATGTGCTTACATTATGTGCAAATACTATGCCATTTTATATAAAGGGCTGGAGCATCTGCAGATTTTGATGTCCATGGAATCCTAGAATCAATCCCCTATAGATTTGAAGAACATTTGCATTTTAAATTTTAAATCTCTATATAATATTTTCTTTGAAGAAAGAATTTCTCTCCGCCACCAAACACACAAAAAAGGTTTCAATTCAACCTCTTAATTTCTTTATTTTATAAATGAGAAAAGTAAGGTCTAAACATATTGAATGACTTTCCCATGGTTATATCAATAATGAGTAACCATGCAAACACTTGAACCCAGAGCCTCTGAATCTATATGTAACCTCTCTTAGGATAGATATTATTATTATTTTCCTTCATGTACAAGTTAAAGGTTTACCAAATGATCACTCTTTGTGACCTACATTAATTCATGCAAAACAAGGTAAATTTACCATTAAACTATTAATATCAATTATTAGATTCATTTTTTATTCCAGTTCAATAGATCAAATAAACAAAATTCAGTAAAAGTAAACTTTCTTCTTTAACAAATATTTTGAAATCATTCTAAACCCTTAAGTAGACTTTTCTTCAAACTTTTATCCTGACATATGTCAATAATACCAAGAAAAAGGCTTTGCAAAGATTACATAACTCTTGCACATCTATGTGATTAAAGAATGATCCAGACCCAGAGTCGATTTTTAACATTTCTTTAATATATTCATAAGAAGTAAAATCTTGAGGAGTGGGGTGGGTATGACATGATGAAGTCTTGAGCAGATGAAATTTTATTTTTCATTTATTCATATATAGTTTCTTATGTACATCTATAAGTATAAACAGACAGTGGAAAATAAATGAACCCAGAAAAGTAAGCTTTGCCTTCAGGACCACTTTTCTAAAGACCTTTTCTCTTTTAAGAAAGAAGCTAAAATGTTGAGCAGAGATTTTTTTTTAAAGACTTGCAGGCTAGAGTAACATACTTACTCTGGTAAAATACCCCATATTTTAGGTTAGGGACCCAAAGGGCTGAGTCCTAGGAGTAAGAATAGATCAAAAATGATTCAATTCTTGCAGGGGCTAAAATGTAGCTTCATATCTTATTAATTTTATGATTAGAATGAGATGATCTGGGATCACTGATTGTCTCTAGCCTCTTGCCAAAATAAAACATAAATTAATAAATTATAGAATGGCACTTTTCTCTGCTTTAAATCAGTCTTATAGTTTCTTATATACACTGTTTAACATCATCAAAAGTAACCAGGCAATAGAATTAAAAACCAAGAGAGATAAGAGACAAAAGATTTAGAAATACAGGAAATCCAGATGATAAAGTTCTCACACAGAGACTTTAAGTATATATCACTATGTTCAAAAAGAAATCCCCTCCAATAAAGAATTTTGAGAAAGAAAAGAAATTATAAAATAAAAACAAATAATTTTGGGGCGTTAGAAGTACAATGATTCATACTTAAAACTGAATGAGTTCAAAATTAGAAGACAGACAACTGGGAAGAGAATTCATGAACTGTAATCAAAAATGAAATGAAATAATCAAAATGAAGCAGAGAAAGATAGAAGTATGGAAAATGTGGAAGAGAGGATAATATAGGGGATAAAATGAGAAGATATAGCATAATTTGAAATCCCAGGTAAACAGAAAGTGAATGAGTTAGAACGACAAAAGAATTCTGAACTTGCCAAGCAAGTCTCAAAGCAGCTTTAATTAGCAAGGGTTAGCAGTACCTTATGCAACGATCAATGTTAAAAGAAAACAAAATAATAGAATTCTCAGTCATGGCCCAAGAATTTCATAACTAGCCTGATTACCATTTTCCTGAACTCAGAAGCAAGCTATGCAAGCTATGTCATTAATAACCTACTTTTAACTAAAAGACATGGGTACTGAAGTACATAATGATCATATTAGCATGCTTTCTTAATGACAAAAGTGGTGTTATTTTATGTTTGTGCTCTTATGGATGTTAAATAACTTTGCACACTGTATATTTTTTGCTTTAGTGTTTGTAAATGTGATACTTACTGTAAAATCCAGAGCAAAAGCATGCTACAATTTCATTGGTAAGCCTTTAAATATTACTTAAATATCAAGAAACAAGACAACAAATATTTGGTATACTGCTTAGTTAAGATAAGAACCTTTACCTAATTAGTGCATTAATCCACTTGAATGAATTAACTGGGTGGTGCCTGTAGGCAAGTAGGGTGTGGCTGGAGGAGGTGGGTCCCTGGGGCATGCCTTTGGAATACACATTTTATTTCTGGTTCTGCCTCACCTCAGGCCCAGAGCAATGGAGCTAACTGTCTATGTACTGAGACCTTTGAAACTGTGAGTGTCAAATAAACTTTTCCTCCTCTTAAAAAAAAAAAAAAATTTCTTATCTAAACTAATGTGACCAAGAGGTAACTGAACTTAGGGGAATTTTTGCCCAGTGATGTGGTACTGGGTAATCAATTAGAAATGAAGTCAGCCCCTAGGAAAAATTTCAGTGGTACAAGCCAAGATTTAATATTGAACCACACTTGAATTTCATAAAGAATTTCTCTCAAAAGCTGATGAAAAGATTTTGCAATCCCCAGACACTATAAAATGATGTTGTTCAGAAGCCAATTAATCCAAGGTATATTTGGATTCTACTTGATATAGCGCAAAATGAGTTTGATCAGACCAGTGTCTAGCAATGTGTGCTTTTGCAGTTGAGAGAAATTTGATCCTAATTTGCTTAACTCATTTACCAATGAATGTCTCCAGAATATTGCTTGGTGCCAAAGTTAACTAAAAAGATTCACTTGTGAGTCATTTACTACCTCTCCCTTTCTAGTCAGATGAAGTCAATACTAGGAAAACTTTTCTGATGATTCTCAGCAATATTCATTTCCCACACTAATTCCTAGGAGGGAAAATGTACTTGGTATACAATTTCTTTGGATAATTGTACTTTATTTTACCAAGCTTGATGAACTTTGCTAAACACACACACACACACACACATACATATATATGTATATACATATGTATATACATATGTATATACATATATATATACACACACACACACACACACAGAATTCTTTTACAGCTCCAACATGTTCTAAAGGTTGCAGCATTCTATGACCTTACTAAGGTTAACTTGAGGCAATAATAAAGGCTCCTTTTATATCATTTGGTATTGCCATTGTTGTACAGAAAATAAAATTTAATGCTATGATAATTACAGAGGCAACTTCATAATAATGTTGATTTAGAAAGTTATTCTCTTTAGGAAGTTCTTTTCCCATTGGAAACATAATTCTGAACAGAGAAAAAGCAAATATCAAATCTTACCACAGAGCATAGTTCATGAAAGTACCAACAGACAAGAGGTCAATAACACTAGAACTAGAATCCAAAACAGAGATTGCAAATTAGAACAAAAGTCAAGCTAAGAAGGTAAGCAGCCCAGTTCAGATTCTTTCCAAATATAAGCATGAAATTCAGATGAACAGGGATATTGGGCAATCTGTCTCTTTTATGAAAGCAGAACTGACTGATAGCCTTGGCCTTTGGATGTTATCAGGTTACTTTGCATTCATCAATCAAGGGGACCTATCTGGCACTTAGACACTGTCAGGACCATTTTCTCAATGTTAGTTCAGTGATATTAGGTCATGCTAAGTCTCTCCTTTAATGCAAAGCCTTCCTGGTTGACAAAAGTAAAACTAGTAGAATTAAAAAGCAAATGAAGCATGCAATTAAAAGTAGTGTTTGTTGGATTTGACTAATTAAATAGATTCACTACAGCACGTACTTGGTGATTAGCACCTGATTGAAGTCCAGAATAGAGAAATTACCTATAATTCAGGTAATCACAGCATAGGGACATTAGAGGCAATTAAATTCTTCCCATCCTCACAGGGGATATCTCTTGAAAACATCTTTAATTAATGGATATACACCCTCTACTTGAATATTTCCAGAGAAAGAACTGGAAATTTCTTATGATTGCCAATTTTACTTTTTGTTTCCTTTTCAAAAAATTTAGTAAAGTATTAAATTCATAGATATTAAACTTCCAAACTTAGAAAATAATTCTAGTTAAAAGCAACTCTCCAACACAATCTGTCTAGTTCTACAACCCCTCTTTCAGCAACACCGCTTCCTGTCCTACAGCCAAGAACCACAAGTATAAGTTTCCTGTTTATTCTTCCAGGAAATTTCTCAATAGAGAGGAAAATGCAAGTGTGTTTTATTCAAGTTTCCCTTTGAAATAGTTTTGCTTATTATAAAATACTTATTTGCTATGATTCTAATTTGACTTCCTTTTGTTGATCAGAAAAGGTATAACAATCACATTTAATATTACATGAAAATAAATCTGAACATACATGAGTGTTTGTGCACTAATCTAAATGCTTTATAGGTATTAGACCACTTTATTCTTACAAAAACTCTGTTACATAGGTATTATTATAATGGTAGTAAATCTTAATACAGAAAAATTAGTAAATTGATGCACAGCAAAAAAAAATCAATCATCTCTCTTCCTTTTATATTCCCTAATGCTTAAATCTATACTCTCACTTCTTCCTCTTAAATTCTACCATGATCACCTCTAAAAGAATCATCTGTCTAATATCAAACCTCACAGTTCCCTGATCTCCTAATGGAAAGAGCATACATGAAAGAGATGGAAAGACCCAAATTTCAGTCTCACCACTTCCCAGAACATGGATCTTCTTGCCTCTCTGAACGTGAGAAATTGGGGGTGGGATGTAATGACTGTGAGAGAGCATAAAATGGAACAACAACAACTAGATTTTTGCAACCAAAAAATGTATGCTTCTCAACCACAAAAAGGCCCTCAACTTTATTTTTTTCCTTTTTAAATATTCCATAGTGATTAATCCCAAGTACTGTCTCTTTTTTTCTTTTTTTTTTGCTTCTTACCTCAGGTCTATCACCCTTAATCTCAGAACATCAGGAAACAATTACAGACACTTGAATCCAATGAAAAATAAAATCATCTAAGAAATAGAAGATATGAAGTAAATGGATTCTTAGCAGAAGATAAAAAAACTTAATTATGAACTTAAGAGTAGAATGGCAGAGACAGAGGAAAGACTTCATGAACCAAAAAATATAAAAAGAAAAATTATTATATCTAAAGATACAGAAAAAAATGACTTAAGATTCAATTGGATTGCCAAAAAATTTAACATTCATGTCACTGGAGTTTTGGAAGGAGGAGAAAAGAGACAAGCCTGAAAAAGTATTCAAAGTAGTAACTGAAAACTTCCCAAATTTGATATAAGATGTAAACCTGCTGAATCAAGAAGCTGAGAAAGTATCAAAGAAGATAAATTCAAATAAATCTCACACCAAGGCACACTACATTCAAATTTGTGAAATGTAAAGAAAAAAAAAAAAAGAGAGAAATGACATATTAACTACAGGAGGAAAGAAATTTGATAGTGGATTTCTCATCATAAATCTTGGAGGCCAAAAGAAAGAGGAACAATTTTTAATAATGAAAGTAAAGAATTTTCAACCCAGAATTATGTACCTTAAAGATAATATCATTCAAAAATGAAAAAAGAAGGAAACATGAAGCACAACAAAGGAATAAAGTGGTAAGTAAACATCTGAATGAATAAAATAGACTTTCCTTCTCTTGAATTTTTATATTATGTTTGATAGTAGAAGCAAAAATTTTAAAACTATCTAGTTTGGTTTGAAATGTATTAAAGACAATCTTACTACAACTGGTAGAGGTAAAGGGACTTAAAAGGAGGCAAGGCTTTATATTTCATTCAAATTGGTAAAACTACAGCACCAATAGTCTGTGACAGGTTAGGCATAAGTAATGTAATACCTAGACCACCAGGAAGAAAGCTACACACACACACACACTACTCAAAAACACTATAGACCAAAAAAAGGAATCCAAAAAATGTTCCAGTATCCCACAAGAAGGTAAGAAAAGTAAACAAGGAAATAAAAAAAAAAAAAAACAGAGGAAACAAAAAGAAAATAACAAAAAAATACACTTAAGTTTTAGCAAATCAATAATTTCACTAAATGTGCATTGTCCAAATATATGAATTAGAATTAAATTAGAAAAGTAGATTTGCATAGCATAAGATCTAAGTATTTTTTTCCATAAGAAACTCACTTCAAATAAAACAATATATGCAGGTTAAAATTAAAAAGGTATATTGTGCAAACATCATTAATTCCCAAATATGTGTCTATATGAATATCAGGGGAAGAAGATATATTTGAATTTGCAGGGCTATAACAAATTACCTGAATTAATTAATTCATAAAGAAAAAACGTGGCTGTATAACCAATGTGATCCTGCAATCTGTTCACGTGGGAATAATAAGAATTCATACCCCATTTGAATCAAATGTATGATATATGATATGTCAAGATCAATGTAATGTTTTGAGCTACTAATAAATTTCTGATGTTTAAAAAAAAAAAAGAAAGAAAAAAGATTTCTAAGATTCAGCAGCCCCATTGCTTTGGACCTCTAGCAAGGGCAATACATTTTGCAGGGAGCATGTGGTAGAGCAAAAGTTCTTTCATCAAGATCCAGGATGCAAACATGCAGTTTAGGTCTAGGTTCCCAGAATCTCCTTCAAGAGAATTCCTCCAACAACCAAAAACCTCCCTCTAGGCACCACCTCCTAAAATTTTCATCACCTCCCAATAGCACCACCCTGGGACTGACTATGCCTTAAACACATGAATATTTTTGGTAAAATTCATTGAAATCACAACAATAGTTCTCAGAAAAAAACTTAAATTACCAAAGTCAAATAAGATCATCATATAATGATAAGAGAGTCAATCCACCAAAAAGATAGAAATACCAAAGTATGGGTTCTAAACAACAGATATGTAAAATAATAGGCAGGTTAAAGAACATAACCACAGGGCTGGGGATGTGGCTCAAGTGGTAGCGCGCTTGCCTGGCATGCATGCAGCCCGGGTTCGATCCTCAGCACCACGTACAAACAAAGATGTTGTGTCCGCTGAAAACTAAAAAAATAAATAAATAAATATTGAATTTCTCTCTCTCTCTCTCTCTCTCTTTAAGAAAAAAAAAAAAACATAACCACAATTTTAGTCATTGTCTTCAATACCTATCTTCAAACAATTGACAGGACAACTACATATATAATCAGCCAGGATTAGAATCACCAGAATCTCATCATTTTTATACAATAATCCATCAGTAAACAGGAGAATACACATTCTATTCAAAGGGCCACAATATATACATCAAGATAGGCCATACAAATGCCATGATAAACCACATTCTGGACCATAAGATAAACCTCAACAAACTTAATAGAATTGAAATCATGCAGAATGTGTTCTATAACAGCAAATAAAATTAAAATCCATAAGAGAAAGATAACTCAGAAAGGGTCATAGACTTTATTAGAATATGTAAAACTATAAATCTTTCAGAAGAACACATAGAAGAAAACCTTCAGGACCTAAGACAAGGCAAAATCTTAGATTTGATACCAAACAAAAAAAAAAAAAGAAAGAAATCAGGCTTTATGAAAATTAAAATTTTGCTATGTAAAAGATATTGTTAAAACAAGTCACAGAACAAGAGAAAATATTTTCAAACCATATATCCAACAAGGGACTAGTATTTAGTAACTACAATATAGAAAGAATTCTCAAAACCCCATAGGAAAAAACTCCAATTAAAAATTAGTCAAAGACATAAAGATATACCCTACTAAAAAAGATATGAGATGGGAAATAAGCACAGGAAAAAGATGTTTGACATATCAGTCACTAGGGAAATGAAAATTAAAATCGCAATGACATATCACTAAACATCTCTCAGGATGACTAAAATAAAAATAGTGACAAACAAAATGCTGATAAAAGTATAGAGAACCTCATGATAAGAGTTTGATACTAGAAATGCAAAATGGGAAAACTACTCTAGAAAACTAAAAAAAAGTATCTTCAAACATGTAGCTACTATATGATCAGACACCAATTGTACTCAAAGGCATTCGTCTTATAGAAACAAAGACTATATTCACCCAAAAACCTATGACAAGTGTTTATAGCCGTTTTATTCATAAAAGCAAAAATCTAGAAGCATCACATTAGTGTACTAGATTTATATACAGGGAGCATTTTAGTTATTTGCTTCCATATCCTTCCCCCACGAAAAAATGACATATTTGAAGTCAGGTTTTATCTGTGTATATTAGTCAGATTTTCATCACTGTAACAAAACAATTGAGATAATTAACTTAAAGAGGAAATGTTTATTTTGGCTCACAGTTTTTAAGGTCTCAGTCCATGATCAGTTGGCCCATTGTTTTGGAGCCTGTGACAAGGCAGAAGCATGGAGCTAAGAATGAAAGAGAGGAATAGATGGGGCCAGCTTCCCAATATTCCCTTTGAGAACATTTTCCCCAAAGATGTAACTTCTTCCCATGAATCCCACCTGCTAAAGTTTCCACCATTTCCCAAAAGCACCACCGGTTGGAAGCCAAGTATGTAACATTTTGACCTTTATGGAATATTTATCCAAACTGCACCATTCCACCTTTTGACCCCAAAGGTTCATGTCTAGCTCATTATGCAAAATACATTCAGTCCATCTCCAAGAATTCTCAGTATTAATAGGTCCAGCATTGCTCAAAATTCCAAGTTTAAGTCTCTTCTGAGAATCAAGGCAAATTCAGCTGTAAAGATCAAAAGAAAGCTACATACTTCAAAGATACAACCCAAGGTAAACATTTCTATTTTTAAAGGGAGGAACAGGGACACAGAAAGGGAGGATTAAACCAAAGCAAATCTGAAACTCACAAAGCAAAAGTTACATAATATTGTTGCATATCTAGCATCTGGGTACACAGTGGCATGATCTGAATTCCAAAAGGTTTTGGCATCCCTGCCCCTGTGGCTTTGCTGGCTGCAGCCCACATGGCCACTCTCCTGGGCTGGCTCTGCTCACAGCCTATTGGCTTCCCTTGGCAGGTGCTCCATGTTCGTGGCATCTTTAACTTCCTTGAGTCTCTGCTGCACATTTAGCTTTACTCTCACAGCTTCACTATACATTGTCCTAACAGGGGTTACCTGCATGGATTCTGAACCTGCCATACTTCTTTCAGGTTTTCCTTTGAAGTCTTGGGGGAAGCCTCCATGATTCCATGATTGCATTCTGCATGCTTGCAACACCAGCATCATGTGGATGATGGCAGGTGTTCCATTAATGCAAATTGTACCTGGGTCTTTATGAGCCACATCCACAGCAGCCTCTGTTGTCTTGACTGCCAAACACAGGAAATCAATTACAGGAAAACAATATTTCAGGTGTTCTGAAACATCACGTACAGGGTCTCTCTTCTTCAATGAAAGTACTTGAAATGTTTAAAATAAAAAGGTTCCTACTATTTTGTACTGGAGATTGTACCCAAGGGTATGTTATCACTGAGCAACATCCCCAAGCTCACCACTCCACCCTCCACTGTGTCTCACTCATTGCTAAGACTGGCTCAAATTTGGGATCCTCCTGCCTCAGCCTCCCGAGTTTCTGGGATTACAAGCATGCACCACTACACCTGGTTAAGGGTTTACACTTTCATACCTTTGAGCCTGCAGTGGACAGGACCTCACCATTTTTTGAGCTGCCTTCAACACATCTTTCTAATTTTCCCAGTGCAAAGTATGCTAATCTCCTTAGCAATGGCACCCCTTAGAAGGTCCTTTTAGGTGCTTTCCCTTTCTGGTCAATCTGAAAGTTTCCCAAATTTCCTTCTTTGCTCCTCTTTGTTCCTGATTTACATAGTAAATTTGGCTAAAAGAAGCCAGTAATACTCATGCCACAGTATGAATGCTGTGCAGCCCTTGACATTTCCTCCACCAGATAAATAAGTGCATTACCTGTAAACTCAACTTCCCACAAATCTGAGAACATGAACGAAAAGTGTTCAAATTCTTTGCCAATGTATAACAAGGATGGACTCAGGTCCAGTTTACAATGGAGTCCTCATTCTAGTATGAAACCCCATAAACAGAATCTCTACTGTCTACATTTCTATTAGAATTCTAGTCTTTTGAGTCCTCACCAGAATCTCCTAGTAAGCTCTTGGCTTTCTCTAGCCTAGTTTCCCACGCTTATGCAAACTCCTTCCACAAACCAATTTCAAAGGCTCTCCCACATCATCTCAGGTAGGCACAGCAACAACCCCACTTCTCGGTACCAATTTTTGGTGTCAGCTTTCTGTCACTGACAAAATACTTGGAACAGACAATAATGGGAAGGATTTATTTTGGCTCACAACTTCAGTGGTTTCAGTCTGTGGCCACTTGGTCCTGTTGCTTTGGACCTGTAATAGCATAGTACATCCCAGTGAAAGTGCATGGCAGAGGAGACCCATTCATGGAGGCTAGGGAACAAAAGGAAAGACAGAGTCTCAATATACTCTTGAAGAGCGTGCACCCAATTAACTAATTTGCTTCCAGGAGGCCCCACCTCTTAAAGGTTCTCCCACCTTCCAATAGTGTTACAGGCTAGTGACATGGGCCATTTGGTGACACTAACTCCAGCCATTACACTGTGAGATTTAGTATAGATTGTTCAAGGATGCCAACTCTGGAGCCATGCTGTGTGGTTCAGATCCTGTGTACTAATTATCTGGCCATGGAGAGATCACCTAATTTCTCTTTATTCCTTATCCATAATAATCACAAAAATAAGGTGCACCTATTGGCAAAACACTGGAACAGTTCTTGATGCATAGTAAGCTCACAACACCAACACCTGGTTTCTAGCACCTAACTCCACCAAGGAAAGAATGATTCAATAAATGTGTGTTGAATGAGTGAATTAATAAATAATCAAAGTTCTGAAATAATTTCTAGGAAGCTGTTTAAACTGTTGATTCTTTTCTATCCCTATCACACTAATCAAGCCTTTATTGTGTCTCATTACACTAGTGTAATAAACTCTGGCCTAATAAATGAGATAATGCTTAACACACTTAGCTCCATGCCTGACACAATATAAATACTCAATAATTAAAGCCATGATTGGATTATTAAATCTTTCGAACTCCTTCAAAATTCAATCCCAGGGAACCATTCTCTACTTGTTCCCATAATAAAGTATAACATACTTATTTAAAAGTACATAAATGTCTGAGCATAACATTTAAAGCCTTATAACCTGACTATAACCTTACCTTTATGTACTAAGACTTTAAAGTCTTAGTTTTATGTACTAAGAAAGTGCTCAATAAATAATAGCTATGATTACAGTTCTACCCCAAACTCACCCATCCATTTATCCATCAAAATCATTCTTCAAGCATTCATTCATTGCTTGCCTTTATACTCCTAGGGGCCAGCACAGTGCCTAGTACATAATAATGCTTGTTAGGATCTGCTGAATCAGATTGAAGAGGAGAGGAGAAAAGTGCTAAAGTCACCAGTTTTCATAATTCCCGAAACCTACACTAGTTTTGAGAATGTGATCATTGTAACTGAGTTCCATGTGCAATGTTTGGTAATGTGCTTGAGTTTCTAAGTCTGCCACTTACTTTCAAAAAAATTTTTTTTTTAAATTGCCACATGAATCTCCTAGAAAACCCTGAGTGTGTGTCTCTAAGGGGTAGGTCTGAGCTGGTATTATAGGAGGCTCCATCAATCTGATCCCCCCTCTCCCTTGCTCCTTGTCCACCTCATCACTCCTCCTTGCCACCACACCTTGTGCTGTCCAAATCTCTCCTGTGTCCTTTCCAACCCTTGCAGCAACTGTCACTCTCCTTCCCATCAAAGATTCCAATTCCTACAGTCTTATTCTCAGCTATTTTATTGATATTAATAGCTTGATGACTAAAACAACTTGCTGTTTTTCTGCTGTCACATTATTTGAGTCCTTGAGTATTTTGAGGTAATTCCTGCTTTAACTTCATAAATCCAAGCCAGGAATTTTACCTCATCCTTCAAATTACTGCCACCAAACACAGTGCCAATGATGAAAATAGAGTCTTTTCAGAACACGGAAACCAACTTTTTATAAATCTAAGCTTGAAAAAAAAATTAAAACTTCAATTTTAAAAGGAAAAGTTTATACTTATCATAGAATTGAATCAACTACTTCTTAAAGCAAGAAGACCACTACCAGGATATAGAGATCTACTAATATTTTCATTTAGTTGATTTTTTCTCTGTGGTAAAATTTTCTGACATGATTTTGACAGCCTTTTCTAAATAGATTTTTCTACCAAAATTTTCCCCACACCTTTCATTAGCTAGTTCATTTTTCATTAGTAATTCTGTCCTTGGCCAAGATTGATTTACACAGTGCTCTTTCTGTGGCTGGTTTTAACATAATCATTGTTTTACATTGACCTCTTTTACTGTATCCTAATATTTTTAATATCTGGTCCATATTTGGTCCATAACTGGTCCAATTTTTAAATCTATGCCTTTGAGTTTTTAAATTTTTACATGTATGATACTGTCTGATCATACAAACACATTTTTAATCTACAATCTATGTGAATTTCTTAAGCTCCCAGCTTCTTCTTTTTTTTTCCTCTTTTCTTTTTTTTTTATTGGTTGTTCAAAACATTACAAAACTCTTGACATATCATATTTCATACATTAGATTCAAGTGGGTTATGAACTCCCATTTTTACCCCAAATACGGATTGCAGAATCACATCGGTTACACATCCACATTTTTGCATAATGCCATATTAGTAACTGTTGTATTCTACTACCTTTCCTATCCTCTACTATCCCCCCCTCTCTTCCCCTCCCATCTTCTCTCTCCACCCCATCTACTGTAATTCATTTCTCTCCTTGTTTTTTTTCCCATTCCCCTCATAACCTCTTATATGTAATTTTGTATAACAGTGAGGGTCTCCTTCCATTTCCATGCAATTTCCCTTTTCTCTACCTTTCCCTCCCACCTCATGTCTCTGTTTAATGTTAATCTTTTCCTCCTGCTCTTCCTCCCTGCTCTGTTCTTATTTGCTCTCATTATAAGCTCCCAGCTTCTTAACACAGAACTTCCAGCCACAGGAAAACTGTGTGGCCCCAAGCTCCACCCAAGGCCTTGTGACCTAGAGGTCACAGTGCCTTTGAGGTGATTTGTGGGCCAAGGAGGATGGTGCCTCTTGCTGATTTGAGTTCATCTCTAAGGTGTTTTTCAAACTTTGCTATTTATGATTTTTGTGAAATACATTTTTCCACTTTTGCTTATTTTTGTTCCCTGTCAAAAGACAAACACCACAATTTCATCATGGTCAGAATCATTTTTCTTCTTCAACGTCTAATGCCTTGTGGCTCAGCCAAGCATGAGGTCTGGCTCTCTGTGCTTTAGGATGAATTTTCCACTGTGACGTGCTTGGCCTGTATGCACAGTTCTATCACCTGAAATGGTGGTACACCACCATTTCAGCAGACCTAACCAGCATGCCTGAGCCCTGGGAGGGGGCCAACCCTGGATTCAAGGTGAAGGCCCACTATATTCAAAGACTAAATTCAGGAAAAGACAGAAATTGGTTGTATTAAGCCCTTTTGTGGGGTTGTTTTTTCTTTCTTTCTTTTTTTTTTTTAAAGAATTTTTTTTCACAACACCTTTATTCTATTTATTTTTATGTGGTGCTGAGAATCAAATCTAGGGCCTCACACATGCTAGGCAAGTGCTCTACAACTGAGCTACAGCCCCAGCCCAGTGGGGTTGATTTTTGTGTTTTGGTTTTTCATTTCAAAAGGGAGCATCTGAAAACAATATTTTAATTCAAAGAAAAAAATGCCTAAAAGCAAAACTCCTGTCAGTAGACAAGGAAATAATTTTGGAGGTTTTTCTATCAAACTACTCTACACAAGGTCACAGCAGCAGCCTCATCAAAATCTAGGCCTTCCTAACTCCCTCAGAGGAACACTCTCAATAAGCTGCAGGGCTATCAGACAATCCCCCTGGAAGGTATCTATTCCTGTCCCAGGACACTCAAACATCTCAGGAGCTTGCCAGTGGCCACCCACTGAGAAAACCTTCACAGAGGGTTACTGCAGTGGATTTCCAATCCAAAAACAACCTGACATTTAAGTTTTACCACTAATTACTCTAACAATCAATCCATTGTTTTCTAGTACCACCTCTAGTTTTTTTTTTTTTTTTTTTTTCTTTCCATCCAAACTTTCTTTTGGAAAAAAAGGTCATTTCCCACCTGGCTGAATTTACTTTCTAACTGCAGAGATGTGTGAGAATCTTTCTTCTGGATTTATGTTTAAAACCATCTAAGACAGCTCTTTATTCCGTTTTTAGAAGGCTTCTTTTCCAAAGTGTATGGACAATGTTTGATCATGTAGTTGTTAGATTGAGCATTTGTTCAACACAGAAAGGGGAAAGTGGGGACACTGACATTTGCAGAGCATTTTACCAGATTCTTAGGGTGAGCAGTACTGCTTTCATTTTACAGATGGGAACAGAGCACCAAAAGTTTTTAATATGCTCAAGTTCAAACAACTCTTAAAGCAGAGAAGAGTGAGTTTGAACCCAGATCTATCAAACTCTAGATTTCATCCCTTCTCCATATACCAAAGCCTTCTGTGAGTCAGAGAGTTCTGCAGACAGTTCTTTCCATACCAGGCAGGACCTGTTCTTACCAACATGTAGTTATCTATTTCCCAACATACCTCTTAATGGCTGTTCTTGCACCATGTTAAAAGAATATTTCTGCCCATGTCTGCCTCCATTAATCTATTTTCATTGTGTATTTTTTTTTATATCTCAGAGGTGCACAGTTCTAGAATTAATTGATATATTATTGAAAAGTCCTAGACTGCAAACACAGCCTCTTTCTCTGGGAGACTACTCATTTAGATGAAATTACTGTGAATATTCTGCCAAGTAACAGCTACTGTTAATATATGGGATCAGGCTGAAAGATTTAAGTCTAAAATCTCAAAACATTGTGCTTTGGGAAGGTAGAGTTGATTGTTACCTCCTTCAATTAATTGTAAAAGTTCCTTAATATAAGAAAGTTTTGTACAAATTAATTGGGAAATCAGTGATCCCTAAATTGTATAACAGTTTGATATGCTGCAATGAAGTGGAAAATTAACAGTAATATAAATTGGTAAAGGGTAATCGGAAATATTAGGTGAAGGTTACATACAGTCAAATATTAGTATAGAACATGCCTGGAATTCTGGGTAATTAACTTTCCTCTGTAAACTCTCCTAAATTTTGATTTGTATGAGCAGTTTTGTTAAAGAATTCTACAAAATATATTCAACCAGTGAGGTCAGTTTTGCTAAGTATACATGATAAAAAAAGTTAAATATGTATACAAGAATACAAATCATTGGATTGACTCTGCCTGAAGAAAACAAAGTAGCTGTGTACAAATGTAACTGGACAATTTCAAAATTCTAAAGTAATTTGTAACATACTGTCTGATTACAATAGCCTACAACAGCATCTTGTTTCTAAAAGGCAAAGTGGCCATGGTTGTGATTTGTGCAAAATTTATGTCACCTACTTTGGGTTGAACTTCATTTAAACAATTGAATTCTGTAAGCAAATAAAGTAGGTTTTTAAAAATATTTTTCTTTTCTTGATGTTGGAAAGAGATCTGTAGTACGTCAACCCATTCCCTCTGAGCAAAAGCATTCCCCAGTTTTCTCAAAATTTCTCTCCTCTGGAAAGTGCTGTACCATCTTCACAACACAAAATTCCATCTCCTGCTCCTAGTACTGCACTCAGAGCAGCATCCTTCACTTGTCTTCTCATTGTGCACTATCTCTTTTTTTTTTTACTTATCTTTCCCAACTGGTTCCTTGTATCTTATACATATGCAGTTTATACACCAATGTTAGACTCTATAGCCCCAGAAACAGAGGCATGCTATCCCTCAATGTCCTGTGTGCTGCTCTATATAGAGCAGGTGCTCACTCAGTGCAGAGCTACTGACTTACCCAGCACACTGGTTTTCAAAATTTTAACCAGGGCATACTTTTTTGAAAAACATGCAATATTTAACTAAAATAGTCTATTAATATGGAAAGTGGAATCAGATCAAATTATTTTGAATTATTTTAGTTCACACATATATCTTATTGCGATTGATATGGAGATACATACACACACACACACACACACACACACAGAGTACTGGGATGGTCAGGTCCCTAATAAAATTTAAATGAAATCTAAACATAATATGCAAGAATTTTAGAATTAAAATTCCAGACGAGGCCTTGAGACATTATTAAATCATCATTCTGCCTCAGCATTAATTTCTCTTTTAATTGTTTGTTTTGAAACATAGTATAATACTATAATATTTGAAGTTATTTTCATTATACCTTTTTCTTCCTTAATAACTGTGGGCTATATTTTCAATTGAAATGCTTGGGCACACACTCACTACTCTATAGTTGTCTGATAAGCTGCTGTGTATATGTTTTTAAAGCTTTGACTCTTCCAAGTATCAGTTCTACTGTTGCTTTAGCAGACTTTAAAAAAAATTCTGTAATTTTATTATTCCATTTCCTTTTCAATGATCCAGTGCTGTTTAGACTTTTTCATCTTGATATGTTGAAATAGAAATTCATCTGACATTGAGCTTGTACAGAATTCTAACCATGAATCATTCATAAAGGAAATACTTAATAAAATTGACAGGAATCCCTGGACTTTGCCTTGAATTCTGACTTTCTTGGAAGGAGAAGAAGTATGTATATTAGACCAATACAAAATACCCATGACAAATTAACTATGAAAAATTATAATATCTTAATCTTTTTAAATGTATTAACCTGGAACAACCTAAGATAAATTTTGAATGAAAGCTAAAAGCTTTCCTCTGCTCATGTCCATTATATACCCAGACCATCTCCAGCTTGTGGAAGTTGACCCTTATGGTCACTCAAATCCTAACTCAGGAAGTCGGTACTAAAACTAGCATGGTATATTCAAGATGGAAAGCAGTAAATCTGGCATTCAATATGGTGCCCAAACTCCTGTTCAAATCTAATACTCACAAACCTTGTGTCCCAGGACCACTGCCAAGAGAGATGCATGAAACTTCAACCCCTCAGGAATATTTTAAGGGGAAGCAGAATTGGGAAGAACTTTATGATTTGTAATAGAACCTAGTGGACAATTCTGAAGAAGGAAGTCCTATTTCACAATTGAATTATCCATCCCTAGGGGAATTAAGATAAATTGCAGCTTTTGCAGAGAAGAAATCTCAAAAGCAAAGTCCAAGTGAGGACAGGAGAATAGCATTGGAAGAGAAGCAGAGAAAGTGAGAAATGGGAATAAGGAAGAAGGGGAGGAGAAAGGGAAGAGGCCAAGGCCCAATCTGAGAACCTTGTAGGAAAGCCTTGCTGGAAGCCACCTCTCACTCCAGCTCTTCCTCTCTCCCATATACCCATAAACTCTAAAAAGGTTTAGGTTACAAAAAAGGGTGGATTACAATGATCTGCATTGAGTGGCAAGAGAACAACCCTCACCCTTCCTAGTAAGGGAGCAGGGTTGATAGAGATACACAGAGCAGGGTAAATGAGCTGAACTCCGAAGAAGCTGGAACAGCACCAGAATGCCTGTCAGCATCTTACCTAGCATCTGCCTCTCTGGCAGATTGGAATTTTCCCAGACCACAGTGTTTTTCTTAGTGGTTGCTCATCATGACTGTATGAGGCAAAGCTGTTCCACAGGTGACAGGGTGCTGGGCCCTATCCCCCAGAGAGTTCCATTTCTAAAGTCTCAGGTACAAACCATTTAGTTTTTGACAAACGTGCCAAATATTTGTTGTGATTATTACCACGTTTGATAACATAAAATCTAGAACTGAAATATCACCAATTTAATTAATAAGTAGATTTTTATGTTTCAGCATCCTTCAATCTGAAGAAAATGCATATTAAACTATATTCAATAATCATTCACCAAAAAAATGCAGGTTTGAATGCATTTAAGGGAAAAACTTTGTTAGACAGTTGACCAAAACTAGAATGAACTGAGGTCTTCTCCACTTAACATGTTCAAATAGAATCTGAACCATAATACATGATTCGAGAGGGTTCATGAATCAGGCAGTTTTGTGGAATTGTGTGTGTGTGTGTGTGCAGAGAAATAAGTATAAATGGCAGAATGTTAACAATGATTGAATCCATACGGAAAATACATGGATTTTCATTTTTATAATAAAATACAGGCATGCGGCACATAACATTACTGCCAAGAATAGACAACATATATGATGATGTTCCCATAGAATTATGACGAAGGTGAAAAACTCCTGTGGCGGTGACATCATAGCCATCTTAATGTAATAGTACAATATTACTCATGTTTGTGGTGATGCTGGTGTGAACAAACGCACTGTGCTGCCAGTCATACAAAAATATAATACATACAATTACATCCTGTGCATAATTCTTGATAGTGAGAATACACAACTGTGTTACTGGGTTATGTCTTTATTATGCTAGGTTTTTATCAGTTTAGACTGTACTTCTACTTAACAAGGAAAAGAAGTTTACTCCATAGCAGTGTACCATGTTGTGTCAGCAGTAGCCCCAGACATCCTATATTTATTACACCTCTTAACTGCATCAAAAAAGTCATGTCCAGTGATTGACCTATTATCTAGGTTTATGTAAGTGCACATTATGATGTTCATACAAGGAAGTGTTTCTGAGAACATATCACCATCACTAAATGATGTGTGACTATACTGAAAAAACTTAAGCAAACTTCTTATGGGCATAACCTGAGCATCCTCAAATACAGGTATTTGGATTGTTCCAACTTTTCATGTTAAATAAACTAGCAATGAGGCTCTCACAGATGCTTATGTATAGATATTTACTTATACAATCCCCCAAACTAGAACGACAAAAGAAAAGAGTGGACATATGTACATTTTTCAGTCAGTAGTTGCAAGATTTTTTGTGTTAGCTTTCCATCACTGTGATAAAAATATCTAAGAAAAATAATTTTAAAAAAGGAGATATTTATTTTGTTTCATGATTTCAGAGGTTTCAATTTGAAGTCACTTGACCCCATTGCTGTGGGCTTGTGGTGAGGCAGAACTCTAGCGGTAAGCACATGGTGAAGCAAAGCTGCACACCTTATGGCAACTGAGAGTCAGAAAGAGAGAGGGACAGGGGACAAGATATTATCCCCAAAGTTACCAGCCAAAAGATCTTCTCCCTCCAACTAGGTCCTACCTCCTACCTATTCCACCACTTCCCAATAGTCCATTCAGCTATTAACCCATCAATAGATTAATCTACTGATGAGATCAAAGCCCTTATGACCCAATTACCTCTCAAAAGCCCCATCTCTGAACACCACCGCATTGGGGACCAAGCCTTCAACACTTGAGACTTCAGGGGAAATTTTAGATTCAAACATTTTCCCTTCTATAATTGGTGCCATTGTGTGTTCCCTTCCACAGTGTATGAGATGGCCCATTCTCTAAGTGTTAGACTGGTTATTACCAATTTTTAAAAAATATTTTCCACTGATAAAAGTTAGTATGCATTCTTTTAATTTCCATTTATTTCATCAATAGTGAGCTTGACTTTGTTTCATTTGTTTATTTGCCATTTGTATTTTTTCTTCTGTTTTATCCCTGAAGTGTTTGTATTTCCTTGCTGATTTTACATACCCCCTTTTATAATTCCTCATATTACAAAGTCATGTAATGTACTTTTTGTCTTTCAACTTTGCCTACGGTATTTTTAAAAAAATATATTTATTTTTTAGTTGTAGTTGGACACACTATCTTTATTTCACTTATTTATGTATTTCAGTCAGTAGTTGCAAGAGGATCTCGCACATGCGAGGCAAGCACTCTATAGCTGAGCCACAACCCCAGCCCACCTATGATATTTTCTAATGTGGAGTGTATCTTTCATTTTCACATAAAATTGTTTTCTTTTGGATTTCAGCTTTAGTTCTCATGTCCAGAAAGTTCCCTCTTATTCCTAGATTACAAATAGCTAGTCTATAATTTTTTACACTACTGTAAATTATAATCTATTTGGAATTTAACTTGACATAAATAGCTGAGCTTTTGCTGTGTTCTGGCTTTCCCCAGATACAGTAAAATAAGTACCTTTCTTTCATGGCTTCATGGCTCCATGTTTCTCCAGAAAGTCATCTGCCAAGACTATTAGGATTATTAATCCAGGATCTTAATTGAGTTTACATAAAAATCTAGTCCTAAATTTCTTGCCAATATGAAATTTTGAATTAAAAAAGCATTGCTGACACAAATATCCAGGCAGTGATCTTTCAGAACATTCATACAAGTTTCTGAAGTCCTAAAAAATGATTTTAGAACTATCCAAGTATCATGAAGTGTGAACTTCTCTGCCACCCCACAGGCAGGAAATGGGCTGTGTCTTTATTCCTTTAAGAAGTGAGTCGAAGTCAGAAGTAACATTTCCCACAGTCTGAGAGTCTATCAAGATCCCTGCTCACAGGAAAAAAGGACAAGGTTTTGTTCCGTGCTGCTGCCTCTTCATTGTCCTACACGTATGACAAGTCCAAGTGTGAGGTTTTCTTTACAAGACTTTTCAGGGGTCCTTTGATCACAGATCTGACATTAGAAAGACAGAGAAACTTGAAGCTGATAGTAAAGAAAAGAAAATTGTCTCACTGAATTATCAAAAATTTTTGGTCTCCCTTTTTCACTCAGGTGGATTCCTAAGGATTTCCCATCACTCTGTGGTAACTGTGTGGAGACTGTGTGTGTGTGTTTGGCAGGACTAAGGTAAGAGGGGGCATATTCTGATTCCTATGAAACAAAGCTGAGGCCCTTTTCCACTTTTTTTTCATGGAAGTAT
The DNA here is from genome assembly GCF_047511675.1 of Marmota flaviventris. Lineage (NCBI taxonomy): Eukaryota > Metazoa > Chordata > Mammalia > Rodentia > Sciuridae > Marmota > Marmota flaviventris. The sequence continues at coordinate 85,152,406 of NC_092507.1, forward strand.
TATGAAAATAATGTACTCTAGTGAAGTATTATGAAAAATAGATGTCCATGCATGGGACAGAATAAACATAAAGTATTTGTTCTTTCCAAATCACAGTGTCTCTGTTTTCTCTTTCAGCTGAATGCCAATAATTTCAGTCTTTTCAAGCTAATGAATTTGTTTGCTTTTCAACCAGCTAGCTACCTTATGCATAAAGTTAAAAATCCTTCTGTGAGTGTTAATCAAAATTTTATTTCATACCTTCCAAGAAGGTCATAACCCTTCCCTCCCGTATTAGTCTCCCCCAAGAAACAGTCATCATTCTTGTGTTTATTAGTATTTTGCTATATTTTTCTCCCAGTCATCAGGATGAAGTCATCTGGCTGAACAGGTTTATTTCTTCCCAATCAAGAAAAACCAGGCCAGCCCCTTTATAGGATAGTCACTGTGTGCTAATGGTTGTTTAAAGCACTGTTGCAGAGTGTGTCACTTATGAAACTGATTCAGGATGCAGCAGAAACATGGCCATGTTCTCTTCACATGTTCAATGATATAAGCAAGTATTAAGGGCTGTGAAACCTAAGTGCCTAATGTCTGTATGCTAGTGGCATTCATGGAGTTTATCATTTGACCCAGAGCCCACTGAGGACTACAAATTAGTATATTTATGATATATTTTTGAAAGCTACTACAAACCAGGATACTAACACTCTGTATACCTGTACTATTTTGTCTTTGCTTTCTCCCTTAACAGTGTCCATCTAGATCATACATAATGAAAGATTGGCAGTGATACAGATGTTGGGAGGTACCATAGCTTTTGAAAGCTATGATTTAGCCAGGTGGAATCCACCCTGTCTCAGATAGAGAGCTTGCAAGCTCTGGCATGTCTCCCTGTGCTGATCTGCCAGCCTCCACACATTATGTTTTGAAAGCACTTCCTCCAACTGCCGCTGAATTGGCAGGGTGGACCTCCTGTGGATCAGTTTTTCCATTCTCTCAGTCCTCTTAAGCATGGCATTCTGTTGTCTGTCAACTTTCTATTCTAGTCCAGACCCTAGCCCTTGGTCTTCTGAGAAATCTGGGAGTTACTGGAAAGGAGAAAAACCTTGTTAATGTGTGGACATACAGCCAGGCATATGATCCATCCCCACCTCTCCAGATATATCTCCCTGACTTTGGATTAGCAATGGGCAGGGACAGAACAGAAGCCATGTGATCATTGGGTTAGCTTACACAAGTTTCTTTTACTGAATGTGTGCTGGGCACCTCATATATCTTGTGCACCTGTGATATATAGCCAGAATCCATTTAGGTCTTCATGAAGCCCAGGGATCATCTCTCTCTGGACCCAGCCTAGAGCTGTCAGTGACATCTCATGAGCTATTCTTTTGATCCATTTCAGTGGAGGGATGTTATTTTAATTACCTTATAAATAAAAGGCTAAATCAACAATTATTTTTTGAGTCTAACTCTTTGCCTAGAACTATCTAGAATACTTAAGATGGCACAAATGTGGTGTAAGACATCTTTCCTCAAAGTACTTAAAATTTTATTAAGGATTCAAAACCACACCCAGAACCATGTGAGAAAAATAAGAGGTTATAAATTAAATATGATGACACATGTCTTAGTAATACGAGTAACAGAAATTCCAAGAAAGAAAAGATATGAATGTAATGGAAGTGTTACTTTATGAAGGAGATCAAACTTAAATGATTAATTTGTAGTTTTTTGCTTTGTAGAAAAATCATAAAGTATGAAAATTAAATGCATCATAATGAAAGGCTTTGATGTTTTCAAGGGACAACTGAATCAAAAGTACCTTTGTGAAGGAATATATTTATAATGGTATTAGTAAGAGTTACCACTTAATGAGGGCTTTCTGTGTGCCAGGTGAAAAAAATAATGCCATATATGAATTAATGTCTGATGGCATTTCATCTACACAGTAAACCCAGATGCTATTATTAGGCTCACTCTAAAGATAATGAAACAAAAGTCTGCAGTGACTAAAAAGTTTCCCATTGTCACAGCAAGGAGTAGTTCTAAGATTCAAACATAAATTCTTGGACTCTAGGACAAAGACTTCAACCAGCTTCAGCAAAATCTTTCTCAGTGTTAATATTACCCACAGAAAGAGTTTGAATACTAATTGGTCAAAAATTCCCAGTCAGAGCTCATGTTACTTACGGTGCTTAGAATGAGAATAGTTTGGAGAACTGTTAATAAAGTCTATCTGAGGATGGCTCTGGTCTCATTTCTGATTTTCCACACTAGTAAACAGATGGTAGTGCCTGTTGGTGAAGCATGTGAATTGGGACCTGTAGGGCTACAGTGCTGCTCATCATAGTGGCCACATGATTTAAAACTTGATGTGATTAGCAATCAAGAAAACTCCACTGGTTCCATGAGGACAGCACTTACTTAAATTTCCACTAAGACCTCACAGATTCCCTGGATTGCCTCAGTAGACCTGCCTACTTGTGACTATGCCTAATCTAGATCTCTCAAACCGCTCTCCTATGGGGCAAAGTCTCTGGACCATCCACCACCTAAGCCATCTTTAACATAAGCCTCAATAAGCCCACCATGAAGCCATGTCAGTCTTCTCTTAATGCTAAGTCATAGTAACTATTTATTCAAAAAACTATATGCCAGTTCCTGCCCTGGGAGAGGAATGTATTACCTAACCTGACAACATATTCAAGTCATGCTGTCAGAGGGGATTATTACTACTAAGAGAAGATCATTGGTTTGAAAGAGTTACAATCTATGACTATAAGGGTATTTCTTGAGTTTTCCTAGAAAGAACCAAAAATGGATCCCAATAGCCTTGGATATAGCTTGGTAGAAGCAGGATGGAACCACCAAGGATGGCAAAGGGGTATACAATGAAGGTGGAGAGTTGAGGAGACAGGTGGAAGAGGAGCCCTCCAGGTTCTACCTACATTAGTTATCTATAGATATATTTAAAAGTCACCTCCAAAATTTTGTGACTTAAAAATATGATAATCATGCATTACCTCTCAGGGTTTCTGTGGATCAGGAATTTTCAGGGTACAGTAGAGACAGCTTGTTTCTCTCAAGGTGTCTGGGTCTTTTCTGGAAGACTCAAAGCATCTACAAATGGCTTCTTCATTTGGTCTGAGCCTCCTCACAGCATGGTGGTGGACTCCATAGGAAAGCATCCTGACAGAGAGAAAGGGACACAGCTGCATCTCTGTTAGACTTAACCTCAGAAGTCACACAACACCACTTCCACCATAATTGATCAGAACCTAAATTCACAGGATGAAGACGTAGGACCCACTTCTTGGTGGAGACAGTGTAAGTCACATGATTGGAATTAGATAAACATATTTGTATGGCTTTCCTTAGAGATAGTCTACCATACCACCTATAGCTGAATCCAAATGGACCATCAGATGATACAAAGTATATAGTAGCTGGATGTATTTGTTCTCTCCCCGAAATGCCAACCATGTTGGACACTGTTTAGCAATCCACTGTATATACATTTCCTTTACATACTATCATTATTATTGTGCTGGATAATTACATTATCAATATCATTAAGCTGGAAGCCAGGGTTTCCAAAATCCTCTTCTTTATGTGGTTCTAAATTTGCTGGTAAAAACAAAAAACAAAACAAAAAAAAAAAAACTTAGAATGTGGGAGTGAAGCAATAGGCATTGCTCTCTAAAATCATTGTAGTGAGATACAGTGAAAGACAGATGCAGAGTTGACCAGCAAGTTCCTGTTTATCTTAGTCTCTTCCACTATGAATTCAGCTTATTTTCCTGACTGCTGATCGTGATGACCAGTGGTGGCCCAATGGCCATTACTGGATGCTTGGCTGTAGACCCATAGATACAGCAGGTTTCTATAGACTTTTGCACTAGTTCTTGCTGTGTTTCCCACCTCAATAGCTGACCATGCTTAGCTTCTCAAATTTTCCAGCAAACTCACCTATGAAAGTATTTTAAGAGAACATTAATAACTCTTTTCCCATTCTCCAATTTCCCTTTTGACAAGCACCCATCTGGCTCCTTCCACAGGTTTTTAAGGTCTGATCCCTATAACAAATCCCTGATTCTGTAACACTCATAGTAGTGCTATTTCTCTGGCTGGACCTAGACTAATAGAGTTCCATGAGGTAAATTCATGGGAACATCTGGATCAATATCACCAAATCTATTTTCTGCCTTAAGACATTTAAGATAATGTGCACACTGGGGCACAAAAAGGGCTTTACGCTGAATTGTATGCATCTGTATCATAAAAGGGCAGAAAAGGTCCAGAATATTGGGTTACCTGATGTTTATTTCAGCAAGATGAGTCATAGAAAGAAAGATATTTAAACACATAGCTTGCAAATAAGGATGCAGTAAAACTGTTTCTCAAGTACTTATATTACCATCATGTTGGAGAGATCAAGGAAATTTTCTTGCCTGATTCCTTTATTTTTTTTTAAATGAGGAATCAATCCCACAGATGTTTATTAGGAACTTCTTTGGCCCACTGATAGCTAAAACCTGTCAAGGTTGGGCAAGGGGACAAGCAAGCTATGAATCTTACTAAGAATGTACAATCTAGTAAACAAGAGGTCTAAAATATAGATAACTCTAATGAAAGATCAGAGATTTTTAAAACTTGTGATGAGAAAAAATCAAATGTGGTAAATAAGAGTTTAGAACAAAGCACACTGCATGTGGTTTGTTACTAGTCTTTGAGCAGAGCCATGATGATTTAGTACTATTTTATTCATTCACCAAATATTTTTTAAATATTTTAATTAAGGTTTTTTGATACCAACACATAATCATATTGTATACAGATGCATAAATATTATCATATAGCTGCACCTGAACTTGCAAGTTGAAAATCAAAAACTTCATTTTAAGGAAAAGTGTGAGGAAAGGAAGTAAGCAGGAGGCAGGGTGACATTCTCCCTGGCAGCAGCCCTCCAGGGAAGGCCTTCAGGTGCTGCAGCTGTAGCTCCATGACAGCCTCTGGCAGAGAGATGTAGTTCTCCATGTTCTGTTAAAAATGCCATCTTTCTGTGACTCAAGGCCCTGCAAAGCTAGGAAAATATAGACTCAGGAGGAGAGGAAGTTTGTCTTGGCAACAGGACTGGTCTTCAATACACTGCCACTCATCCTCATCATCAGTGAGTTCTGAAGGTCAAAAACCACACCTTAGTTCACACAGTCCATCTAATACCCAAGTGGAATAATACTCCCAGGCCTTGAGAAGCAACCTACCTAAGAAAACAAATGCAACAGTAGGCGCCTGTTAGAAAGAGCTTCCTCTGAACACCAAAAAAAAAAAAAAAAACAAGAACAAAGCAGCTTCTGTCCTCAGGCCAAAGTCTGTTCGTGAGAAGACATGCTTCCCTTTGTTCTCCTACCTTTCATTAGACTGAACCTCTGTGATCCCTGCCAGCAGACACCAGTGAGAGTTTCCATCTCTCAGACAGCCCTCCCAGCACTTGTCGTCACTGTCCCTTCCTTATACTAAGGTAGCAAGTGTCTACTACTCACTCAGACCTCAGCTCAAGACCAGAGGAGCATGCCTGAGAACTTTTCTAGGTGTAGAACTGCAATTTTTCATTGCAAAATAAAACTCCACAAGTCCAAAACAAGTTTCAATCTTGATTTCCTGAAAGAATGTATAGAACACTCAAGGAGAGGTAGATTAGAGGACTCCTAATGCAAATGATCTTTAGAGCCTTCAGGAGAAGTGAACAGCCCTTCCTACAACACTGGCCTCCAGTCTTCTCCCAACATCATAGCCTGAAAGAATGACCCTATCACCCGTGACTACTAATTACCTATCTATATGTATGTAGGGAAGGTTAAGTGGCATTTATTAGATGAAACTACTATGAAAGAGATAGACTATCTTAGATGTAGTCCTATCAGAGGGATTAGAACAAGAAAAGGTCAAGGACAAATCACAGGTGTTTCTGATGTTCTTCATAACATTCTTCAACATACTCCAAAACTATTAACATCAAAATTGGGCAATATCAGCTTGACACTCTTACTAACTGAACACATTAAAGATTCAGTGGTAGGTATTTAGATGAAAAATTAGTTTAAATATTTCTTATGTACCTTAGGAATCAAGTACTGATTTTACATGACCAGGGATGAGACATCAATAGAAGAGACATGCACAGACTAGAGCAATGGTTCTCAGCTGGGAGTGATCTGCTCTCTGAGGCATATTTGCCAATAACTGCAGACAGTTTTGCTCATCACAACTTGGAGGATTGGGTGGTACTACTAGTGTCTAGTGCAGAGAGCTTAGAGATCCAACAATGTATAAGATAACCTCCTTCCCCTAACCAATAATTATCAAAATGTCAATAATCCTGAGGTTTAGAAGACCAGAATTAGAACTACCATGTCTTAACTCATATCTTTTCACCAATAATGAATTTTAAAATAAAATGTAATAATTTTAATCTTAATTCACACTTTGAGCCCCTCTTATCCTCTAAGCCCTTCTTCCTATTATAGTCTTGATAGTAAAATTTGGAAAGAAAGCCCCAAAAGCCCCAAAGCTATGCTTGCGAACAAAATAAGCATCTCTATGAAACAGAATCAGAGAGCAGTGTGGAACAGAAGCCTTCCTGAATCTGGGAACCGTCACAGTCTTGATAGTTGTACAGTTCGAGTCTTGTACAATGGAGAGGGTATGGATTAGAATAATTTTCACTATATAAAAGAAAGTTGTAAAAGTAAGTTGAGAAAAGCTGGCATTTGCAGTTCTCTGGGGCAATGACTTGCAGAGGAGCATGCCTGAGAAGTTGGGATCTCAGACAGTAAAGGAAACACACACAGACTCTCAACCAGGACCTGAGCCCAGCCACTAGGAACCGTGTTCTGTGATATCCCTAGCATCATCATGGTTTTTGGAGCCTTCAGGAGAAGTGAACAGCCCTGGGGTGGGAACCTCAGCCACCAGCGTAAGATGTGGTTCTGGGCACTTAGCCAAGGAACCAGTGACAGTAAGAGCAGAAAGTATGAGAGAATAAATCTGCATATCAAATTCTAAAACTCATGAAAAAAAGTAGCACTATGAAAGTTAATTTAAAAAAACTTAGCAGGGAATATATTCACTCTAGATCAGTGGATCTCAAGTAGTGGTGGTTTTGTCAGCTAGGGGACAATTTGCAAAGGCTGGAAATATTTTTGGTTGTCTCAACTGGTGAGGTTAGAGATGCTGCTATTATCTAGTAACCATGGATGTTGCTAAACATCTCACAGTGCACAGGACAGCCACCCACAACAGTAAGGATCTGAACCAAAATGTCCATAGTGCAGGAGTTAAGCAGCTCTGCTGTCAATGAAACAAACATAATATGAATGTCTAAAATCCACATAGATGTCCTTGAGGAGCTCATATCCATGTTTTAAAAATGAGAAAATGTGAAATAAGGTCAGAGAAATAAAACAAGAGAATGTAAAATTAATGCATTAAAATGTTACAAATGTAAAATACTGTTTAAAAATTCAAATACCATAAAGTCTAAACAGCACAGGAGATTACCCCAAAGTCCAAACAGCACAAAAAATTAGTAAACTAGTGTATAGTACTGAAAACTTAACCAAGATTCAGAAAAAAATGACAAAATGATCCAAAACCAATATAAAAGAGCAGATGAAAGAGTATTTCCAATGTAAGGGTCTAGAGGGAATGCTGTTGCTGCAGTTTCAAAGAGATCATCATGGCTACATATGTTTAAAATAGGAAGAAGGTTATGAGTGCTTATTAAGAGAATGCACTAAACAGAAGCAGAATTGACTCAAATAAATCTGTATCTAGACTATCAAAGTGAATCACAAAAATATCACAATATAAAAAATACATATATATAAAACATATATGTACATGTATAACTATACGTAAATGTGTATATACAGTGTGTGTGAAATTTTAACACCTAAGAGAGGAACAAAAAAAGAGGAAGGAAGTAAAAAAATCACTTTTAAGAAAGAAAAAGAAAATAAAAAGGAAAGAAAGGAGAGAAAAAAATGAGTAAAAAGGGAGAAAAAAGAAGCAGAGAAAAAGACAATAACCAGAAAACAAACAAGATAGTAGAAACAAGTTCAAATGTATCAATAATCATAATAAACATAAGCAGATTAAATCAAACATTAAATAATAGTTATTATCAAGAAAAATAAAACAGTTTAAAGGGAACATATTAAAATTAAAGTATACAGAAAGTTAGGGGAACGGTCTAGAAAAGATGTAATAGTAATATTAATCAAAATAAAGCTCATGTTTCAAACAAGAAAATGTTTTAGAAGAAAAAAATTGACAAAGAAATTGTGGGAAATAAATAATAAGCAGTAACATCCCCTAAAAAGTTATAATAATAAACATGTATACATCTAATAATCTGGCTTCAAATCTAAACTAACAGAATAATAAGTAGACAGAACAATGATAGAGGGAAATTTTAAAATGTGTCTATCAAAAATACAACAAGCAGAAAAAAAAATTTAGAAAATGTATTAGTGAAGGTTCTCCAGAAAGACAGAACCAGTAAGATACATAGAGATATATGGATAAGTATATGAGTGGGGATTTGTTTGGGGACTTGGCTCACATGATTACTGAAGCAGGCAAGTCTTATAAAAGGCCATCTGTAAGGTGGAGACCCTGGATGTCTATAGAATGGCTCAGTTCAAGCCCAGAAAACTTAGAACAAGGAAAGCCAAATTGTGTAACTAACAGTCCAAAACCAAAGGCCTAAGAACTCCTGGGTGGAGTGCATAAGTCCTGGAGTCCAAAGACTAGGAGCCTGGATTTCCCATCTCCAGTGGCAGGAGAAGGGTGTCCCAGTTGCAGGAGAAAGAAAAAGAGAATTTTTTTCTTCCTCTGCCTTTTCTTTCAATCTGGGCCTTGAGCAGATAGGACCCACCCACACCGAAAGCAGATCTTCCCCACTTGGTTCACTGACTCACTTCAGTCTTTTCCAGAAGCACATTCATGGACACACCCAAACGTCATGCTTTACCAGCTGTCTAAGTATTCCCTAATCCAGTAGAGTTAAATTGACACCTAAAATTAATCATCACAGAAAATTCAGAAAACATAACTGACAAGCTTAATCTAAAATATACAAATAGAATCCTGCACCTCACCTACAAATAAAGAGCATTTTTGTGCATATCTGAAGCACTTGCGGAACAAATTTTACAAAACATTTTATGCATCTAAAGAAGTATATGCTAAAACTTTTATATACTGAACCATTATTTAGAGAGTTCTTGAGATAAGGTGGTTGAGAGAAGACATCAGTGAAAGAAATACAGTAGTTTTAGTTCTAGTTCATTTAGTCAACAGATACCTCTGGGGCATCTAATATGTTCCTTACTCCCAGCTTTTTTTTTTTTTAATAAGAAAATATCCCCCCACATTTACTATGTATTCTCCCAGATACCTTCCTGACTTTCCTAAACAAGAAACAGAAACCAGATTTGAAGTATTTGGTCCTGATAACTGATATGTAATTCTTTATTGTGTGTTGTGGCTATTATTATTTTAAACCTGAGAAGTCTTTAAAAGGTCCTCGTTAAAAGGTCATTTGATTTGTTATGTCTATCCCAGTAACCAGTGTTTTTTCCCACCACAAAATCATGCATCTGATAAAAAAAAAAAAATCTATGTGGCTGAAAGGTAGATAAGAGGGCTTAAGATGCTTCCATTTTCTCTCTCAAAAGCATCAGCATATAAAGGACCAGTTTGGACATCCAAATTCCATTTTTTTTTAACATGCAACCTCTAACAAGTTCTTAACATCTCTGAGCATGAATTTCCTCCTCTATGAAGCAGAGATGATAATGCATCATAACCCTAATCTCCCAGGATTGTTGTAAAGATTAAATGGCATAGCATTCAAATATGTAGCACATGATTAATATATAATAAGTACTCAAATCTCTGTTGGATCTGAATATCTCATCTTAAAACAGTATGCGAAGAGACTTCAAAGCACCCTAGGACTAGTTCTTCTCAGAGGAGCACCTCATCCTGCAAGCCAGCCCCACCAGTTCATTAGGATGTCAACTTCTTCACTATTTCACTATTTCTATGCTGGCAAATAGCAGCTCAGATTCTGAAATAAAGAGTATGTACTAGGCATCAGTGCTAACCAGGCTTAGATATTTAGGGAATTTCATAGGAGCATGAGAAAGAAATAAGGACTAAACCCAGAGTCCCACAGCCCTAGGATTCAGGAGAACAAGCCTACACATGTTTTCTGTAGGCTCCATTCTCATCAGTGTTTTAATATCACTGGGTAATGTAAAACAGAGGAAGGAACAACTTGCATCACCGAACAAAGATTTAAGGGAAGCCTGATTATACTATTATTTACAGAATGGACTTAAATCCTGAAATCTGCTAGATGAAAAATATTAAATGTAAAATGTTAATAAAACTTTTAGAATTTTTAAATGACAATAACATAAACTCAATATAGTGTTTATAATTTAGTCTGAGTAATTCAATTTGTAAGTTTCATCATAATACTCCTGTATTAATAACATTGAGCTATATTTGGAAAAGCAAAAATAGACCACAGATATGAGGCACACAGTGTTTGTGACTTCTTATGATACAAAAACTATATCTATTTAGATAGATGGGGTGCCAGGACTTTTTTAAATAGGATTTTTTTTCCTATTTATTAATCTTTTCTTTCTTAACTTTTTAATGATTCTAAACTTGATATTTTATTTCCCTATGATGTTTAGCAAGAAAATATTTCCCAGGCGGCGGGACAGAGCTTCCAATCACTCCTGCAAGGTAGGCGGGCCTGCGACCCACTGGCAGAAGAGGAGCAGCCGCCTGCTGAGAGGCTGAGCCGCCCCCTCCCCCTGCGCCGGCATAGTAGAGGGAACTGGGACCAAACACAGAGCGGGCCCAGCGGCCTGCTGAGGGGCAGAGCCGCCCCCCACCCCCCTCGCCTGCCAGGTAGGGGAAGGGTGACCACAGACAGAAAAGGCCCAGTGGCCCGCGGCGGGACAGAGCTTCCAATCACTCCTGCAAGGTAGGCGGGCCTGCGACCCACCGGCAGAAGAGGAGCAGCCGCCTGCTGAGAGGCTGAGCTGCCCCCTCCCCCTGCGCTGGCATAGTAGAGGGAACTGGGACCAAACACAGAGCAGGCCCAGCGGCCTGCTGAGGGGCAGAGACGCCCCCCACCCCCCTCGCCTGCCAGGTAGGGGAAGGGTGACCACCGACAGAAAAGGCCCAGTGGCCCGCGGCGGGACAGAGCTTCCAATCACTCCTGCAAGGTAGGCGGGCCTGCGACCCACCGGCAGAAGAGGAGCAGCGGCCTGCTGAGAGGCAGAGCCGCCCCCTCCCCCCTGCGCCTGCAAGGTAGTCGGAACTGAGACCACCATCAGAACAGGTCAGACCTGCAACCGAGAGACAGAACAGGCCCAGTGGCCTGAGGAAGGGTAGAGCCGCCCCCCCCCCCACGCCTGCAAAGTAGGCGGACCTGCGACCCACTGGCAGTACAGCCCCAGAGGCCTGCAGAGGGACAGAGCCGCCGCCCGCGCCTGCAAGGACGGCGGACCTGCTACCGACTGGCAGAGCAGGCCCAGCGGCCTGCCGGCGTGGTAGGCACATTGCCCCAATTGGCGGAGGGGCAGAGCCGCCGCCCGTGCCTGCGAGGGAGACTTTGCAACTATACAAGACCAATATAAATATATAGGGGGTAAATTCAATAGCACAACAGTTTCACCAAGAAGAAAGGAAAGCGAACAGTATGAAGAGACAAGGAAAGAAAGGACCACAAGCATTGCAGGTCAACTCAACTTTAGAAGAGGTAATAGCTGCAGCTGATGGAATGTCAGATAAAGAATTCAGGATATACATGCTTCAGATGATCTGGAGTCTCAAGGAAGACATCAGACAGCAAAATCAGACAATGAAAGATCACTTCAACAATGAATTACATAAACAAATCCAAGAAGCAAAAGATCAACTATACAGGGAAATAGAGGTTATAAAAAACAAACAAACAGAAATCCTAGAAATGCAGGAAGCAATAAGCCAACTTAAAAACTCAATTGAGAATACTACCAGCAGAGTAGAACACTTAGAAGACAGAACATCAGACAATGAAGATAAAGTATTTCAACTTGAAAAGAACATAGACAGCTCAGCAAGACTGTTAAGAAACCATGAGCAGAACATCCAAGAAATATGGGATAACATCAAGAGACCAAATTTAAGAGTCATTGGGATACAGGAAGGGACAGAGTTTCAAACCAAAGGAATGAGCAATCTATTCAATGAAATAATACGAGAAAACTTCCCAGACTTGAAGAATGAGACAGAACCCCAAATCCTAGAAGCCTACAGGACGCCGAATGTGCAAAATCATAAGAGACCCACACCTAGACACATTATAATGAAGATGCCCAACATACAGAACAAGGAGAGAATTTTAAAAGCTACAAGAGAAAGGAAGCAGATCACATTTAGGGGTAAGCCAATCAGGATAACAGCTGATCTTTCAACACAGACTCTGAAAGCTAGAAGATCCTGGAATAACATATTTCAAACACTGAAAGAAAATGGGTTCCAACCAAGAATTGTGTTTCCAGCGAAATTAAGCTTCAGGATGGAAGATGAAATTAAAACCTTCCACGATAAACAAAAGTTAAAAGAATTTGCAGCTAGAAAACCATCTCTTCAAAACATCCTTGGCAAAACATTACAGGAAGAGGAAATGGAAAATAACAATGAAAACCAACAGTGGGAGGTAGGACACTAAAGGGGGGAAAATAATCAAAGTGGAAAACAAACCATGTTTAGTAACATAAATAAACAAATATGGCTGGAAGAACAACCCATATCTCAATAATAACCCTAAATGTTAATGGCTTAAACTCACCAATCAAGAGACACAGGCTAGTAGAATGGATCACAAAACAAGACCCAACAATATGCTGCCTACAGGAGACGCATTTGATAGGAAAAGACATACATAGGCTGAAGGTGAAAGGTTGGGAAAAATCATATCACTCATATGGACTTCGGAAACAAGCAGGAGTATCCATACTCATATCAAATAAAATAGATTTTAAGCCAAAGTTAATCAAAAGGGATAAAGAGGGACACTACATACTGCTCAAGGGAACCATACACCAACAAGACATAACAATCATAAATATATATGCCCCAAACAATGGTGCAGCTATGTTCATCAAACAAACTCTTCTCAAGTTCAAGAGTCTAATAGACCACCATACAATAATCATGGGAGACTTCAACACACCTCTCTCACCACTGGACAGATCTTCCAAACAAAAGTTGAATAAGGAAACCATAGAACTCAATAACACAATTAATAACCTAGACTTAATTGACATATATAGAATATACCACCCAACATCAAACAGTTACACTTTTTTCTCAGCAGCACATGGATCCTTCTCAAAAATAGATCATATATTATGTCACAGGGAAACTCTTAGACAATACAAAGGAGTAGAGATAATACCATGCATCCTATCTGATCATAATGGAATGGAACTGAAAATCAACGATAAAAGAAGGAAGGAAAAAGAATATATCACTTGGAGAATGAACAATAGGTTACTGAATGATCAATGGGTTATAGAAGACATCAAGGAGGAAATTAAAAAATTCTTAGAGATTAATGAAAACACAGACACAACATATCGGAATCTATGGGACACATTGAAAGCAGTTCTAAGAGGAAAATTCATTGCTTGGAGTTCATTCCTTAAAAAAAGAAAAAACCAACAAATAAATGATCTCATACTTCATCTCAAAATCCTAGAAAAAGAAGAGCAAAACAACAGCAAAAGAAGTAGAAGGCAAGAAATAATTAAAATCAGAGCTGAAATCAATGAAATCGAAACAAAAGAAACAATTGAAAAAATTGACAAAACTAAAAGTTGGTTCTTTGAAAAAATAAACAAAATCGACAGACCCTTAGCCATGCTAGTGAAGAGAAGAAGAGAGAGAACTCAAATCACTAACATACGGGATGAAAGAGGCAATATCACAACAGACACTTCAGAAATACAGAAGATAATCAAAAATTATTTTGAATCCTTATACTCCAATAAATTAGAAGATAGTGAAGGCATAGATAAATTTCTTAAGTCATATGATCTGCCCAGATTGAGTCAGGAGGATATAGACAACCTAAACAGACCAATATCAATTGAGGAAATAGAAGAAACCATCAAAGGACTACCAACTAAGAAAAGCCCAGGACCGGATGGGTATACAGCAGAGTTTTACAAAACCTTTAAAGAGGAACTAATACCAATACTTTTCAAGCTACTTCGGGAAATAGAAAAAGAGGGAGAACTTCCAAATTCATTCTACGAGGCCAACATCACCCTGATACCTAAACCAGACAAAGACACTTCAAAGAAAGAAAACTACAGACCAATATCTCTAATGAACCTAGATGCAAAAATCCTCAATAAAATTCTGGCCACTCGGATACAAAGGCACATCAAAAAAATTGTGCACCATGATCAAGTAGGATTCATCCCTGGGATGCAAGGCTGGTTCAATATAAGGAAATCAATAAATGTTATTCACCACATCAATAGACTTAAAAATAAGAACCATATGATCATCTCGATAGATGCGGAAAAAGCATTCGACAAAGTACAGCATCCCTTTATGTTCAAAACTCTAGAAAAACTAGGGATAACAGGAACATACCTCAATATTGTAAAAGCAATCTATGCTAAGCCTCAGGCTAGCATCATTCTGAATGGAGAAAAATTGAAGGCATTCCCTCTAAAATCTGGAACAAGACAGGGATGCCCTCTCTCACCACTTCTGTTCAACATAGTTCTCGAAACACTGGCCAGAGCAATTAGACAGACGAAAGAAATTAAAGGCATCAAAATAGGAAAAGAAGAACTTAAATTATCACTATTTGCAGATGACATGATTCTATACCTAGCAGACCCAAAAGGGTCTACAAAGAAACTATTAGAGCTAATAAATGAATTCAGCAAAGTGGCAGGATATAAAATCAACACGCATAAATCAAAGGCATTCCTGTATATCAGCGACAAATCCTCTGAAATGGAAATGAGGACAACCACTCCATTCACAATATCTTCAAAAAAAATAAAATACTTGGGAATCAACCTAACAAAAGAGGTGAAAGACTTATACAATGAAAACTACAGAACCCTAAAGAGAGAAATAGAAGAAGATCTTAGAAGATGGAAAAATATACCCTGTTCATGGATAGGCAGAACTAACATCATCAAAATGGCGATATTACCAAAAGTTCTCTATAGGTTTAATGCAATGCCAATCAAAATCCCAACGGCATTTCTTGTAGAAATAGAGAAAGCAATCATGAAATTCATATGGAAAAATAAAAGACCCAGAATAGCAAAAACAATGCTAAGCAGGAAGTGTGAATCAGGCGGTATAGCGATACCAGACTTCAAACTATATTACAGAGCAATAGTAACAAAAACAGCATGGTACTGGTACCAAAACAGGCGGGTGGACCAATGGTACAGAATAGAGGACACAGAAACCAATCCACAAAACTACAACTATCTTATATTTGATAAAGGGTCTAAAAGCATGCAATGGAGGAAGGATAGCATCTTCAACAAATGGTGCTGGGAAAACTGGAAATCCATATGCAACAAAATGAAACTGAATCCCTTTCTCTCGCCATGCACAAAAGTTAATTCAAAATGGATCAAGGAGCTTGATATCAAATCAGAGACGCGCCGTCTGATAGAAGAAAAAGTTGGCTACGATCTACAGTCGGTGGGGTCGGGCTCCAAATTCCTCAATAGGACACCCATAGCACAAAAGTTAATAACTAGAATCAACAAATGGGACTTACTCAAACTAAAAAGTTTTTTCTCAGCAAAAGATACAATAAGAGAGGTAAATAGAGAGCCTACAACCTGGGAACAAATCTTTACTCCTCACACTTCAGATAGAGCCCTAATATCCAGAGTATACAAAGAGCTCAAAAAATTAGACAATAAGAGAACAAACAACCCAATCAACAAATGGGCCAAGGACCTGAACAGACACTTCTCAGAGGAGGACATACAGTCAATCAACAAGTACATGAAAAAATGCTCACCATCTCTAGCAGTCAGAGAAATGCAAATCAAAACCACCCTAAGATACCATCTCACTCCAGTTAGATTGGCAGCCATTATGAAGTCAAACAACAACAAGTGCTGGCGAGGATGTGGGGAAAAGGGTACACTTGTACATTGCTGGTGGGACTGCAAATTGGTGCAGCCAATTTGGAAAGCAGTATGGAGATTTCTTGGAAAGCTGGGAATGGAGCCACCATTTGACCCAGCTATTCCCCTTCTCGGTCTATTCCCTAAAGACCTAAAAAGAGCATGCTACAGGGACACTGCTACATCGATGTTCATAGCAGCACAATTCACAATAGCTAGACTGTGGAACCAACCTAGATGCCCTTCAATGGATGAATGGATAAAAAAAATGTGGCATTTATACACAATGGAGTATTACTCTGCATTAAAAAATGACAAAATCATAGAATTTACAGGGAAATGGATGGCATTAGAGCAGATTATGCTAAGTGAAGCTAGCCAATCCCTAAAAAACAAATGTCAAATGTCTTCTTTGATATAAGGAGAGTAGCTAAGAACAGAGTAGGGTCGAAGAGCATGAGAAGAAGATTAACATTAAACAGGGATGAGAGGTGGGAGGGAAAGGGAGAGAGAAGGGAAAATGCATGGAAATGGAAGGAGACCCTCAGAGGTATACAAAAGTACATACAAGAGGAAGTGAGGGGAAGGGGAAAAATAATACAAGGGGGACAAACGAATGTCAGTAAAGGGGGCAGAGAGAGAAGAGGGGAGGGGAGGGGAGGGGAGGGGAGGGGAGGGGGGATAGTAGAGGATAGGAAAGACAGCAGAATACAACAGACACTAGTATGGCAATATGTAAATCAATGGATGTGTAACTGATGTGATTCTGCAATCTGTATATGGGGTAAAAATGGGAGCTCATAACCCACTTGAATCAAATTGTGAAATATGATATATCAAGAACTATGTAATGTTTTGAACAGCCAACAATAAAAAATTTAAAAAAAAAAAAAAAAAAAAAAAAAAAAAAAAAGAAAATATTTCCCAGCATCTTCTTGGTGGTTCCCCAAATCCTGGAGCTATCTTACAGAAAGGCAGTTCTCACACCAACCTTACATGTGAATTTTAGTAAGATGCTCTCAGCTCCAGTTTTCTTTGATGTAATAAAAGGAAAACACTACTATTTCCCTCCTAAGAACTGAGAAAAGTATCAAAGGAAATCTTTTCAATGGAAGGAAAAGAACACATCGAACTTGGATATTCTTCTCTCTGGAGAGGCCATACACTTAATGAGGTCAGAAACCATGACTAAATGAGCAATAATGATTTCTTCATCACAAGCCCAGTTAAAGTTGTACTCTGTTAACTTGGCTAAACTTGAACTAGGTCTCTTGGAATTCCCATTCCTGAAGAAATCTGGATTAGCATGGGCTATGTGGTTTGGTGTGAGGAAGGTTCAGACAATAAAAAAACACCTTGACTAGGTAAAGAATAAAAGGGTTTATCAGCAGGTAGCAGGAGCTCATCAAATTACCAAAAGCCAATAAGTTCTAAGCTTTGGGGAAGCACCCAGACTCTCAAGATTACTCTGCCTCTTCCACTGGAAGTAGCTGACCACTGACTACATTCCTCTGTCTCATTCCAAGTTGAGTCAGAGAAATAGCCACTAGAAAAGATAAAAAATATGGAATTTATTGTGGACTTTGGCCTTACATAATTATATGAGTGGTTAAATGATTTATTTACAACTATTTCTTCCATGCCTGATGTTAGCTTCTGAGGCCAGCAGGAGACACCATTGGGAAGGAAAGATAGAAGTCAAGCAGGAGAGAATAAGGACAACCTGGGGCCTGCAAGGATGAGTGAGAGCCCACAAGAAAACCAGAAGCTTCTCTTACTGCTTCTGAGCCTCCAGCTTCAACAATAGAGTTCCTACAGGAGAAACTGGTACCCACTGTCATGCACTTATGTGAAAACCTGGCCCATGAATTGGAGAGATGAAAGGAAGGATCTAGTAGAGGGTGGAAGCTCTGTGGGCTTGGCTGATGCCCCACACCAACCAGGTGAACCAGAAGACATGACATGCATGAGCTACAACAGTGCCTGGTGACCTACACAGACCTGCAAAGCATAAAAAGAATAAGACCACTGCTTCCACCCTCTGAATCTCCTGCAAGACCCCACAGTCAAACCCAGAATTATACAATGAAGGGAACTCTGAAACATAGTCCAAGTTTAGCTAAAGTAACAGAGGACAAGTTCACCATACGCTGCCATGAAATGGATGGCTTGTGGCTTCACTCAAAGTCAAACCTCAAACAAATCCATCTGATAAGTGAGCTCTAAATTATATATGGACCACTACATGCAAGGGGGTTTGGGTAACCCAATTCTTTAAATTTTACAAAAAGGTACACTAGGAGATTGGAAAAAGATGAGCTGTTACTATAACCAAGATTTATTGAATGCTTACTATGCACTGCATGCTGTGCTTAGTATTTCATGCATATTTTCTCAATTAATCCTCAATAATCTCATGAAATGAGAAGTATCATTATTATTTATTATCATTATTTTTCCGTTGCCTGTGTAGGCTCATAGAAGATAAAATCACCAAAAAAGCATTCTTTATTCCAGACATCTGCTTCCAGAGCTCAAACTCAGAACTCAAACTCTAAACCACATTCTATCATCATTAAGTACTTCTCTTGATCATTGCTACACTGCCAGGAACTAGTACAGTTCTTGATACATAGACCATGCTCAATATTGTAATTATTGAACTCACCTCCACACAATCACCAAAGACTTTATTTCTTTAGTTTAGCCTTATCCTATTTCTCTTTTTATTTCCTAGTAGTAACCTAATATAGGCCCATGGCATACAATATGTATTTGTTATCAAATAGTGTTCACGGACCCAGTCAAATCTAGTAAAGCCTGAAGAGTTGTCAGCATTGTACACATAAAGATCTTGAGAATCAGAATCTTGTCCTTGATGTTATACCCTAAGATTCTTGGAACTCAGAATACCACAGAAAGTTTTGGGAAATTCAGCATAATTAAAAAACTTCCATAGTCAGAAATCCACTCTCTTCCTTTATCTCAAACCACAGACTAGATACATTTTCATACCCAGAATTGGTCAGGGAGGAAGATTTGAAGAGAATGCAGGGGAAATGTAGTGTGGCTTAGAAGAAAACTATTCTCTGTCCTCCCTTAGTTGAGTTCTTTGCATTGACAGGGGAATTCACAAAACCTCAGATTGGTTGGGGAATTGAAAAGCAGATTACTTTCTTTGTGGAGAGGGAATATCCTGCAGAAGCAGAAAGACCTGAAGAGTGTCTGTTACCAACCTAGTAATGTTACTGTGAAAAAAAAAATATTTGTATGGGTGTGCAAAAGGGAGTGGCAGAATTTTTTGAATCCTAATGAGGTATAGGAAGAGCCAAGTTTTACTTTTATATTCAAAAAGAACATCTAAGTAATGGAGAAAGATAGAGACATAAAAGGCACAAGAGTTAGGATGGCAAGATGGCGCCGTGTGTGTGGATCCATGACCAGGGATCAGATGGACACAAAGTTGCCCAGAAGATGCTCACATGTCCAGACTAGAATTAACTCTACCTCACTTGACCTCTTGCTTCCAAAATATCACCCACAGTTAGACTTAAATTTAGAAATTAGGTGGAAAGAGATAGCAACTGATGAAGATTTTGTTTTCAACTCCTAGTGACACCTAAATTCCTGGCCACATAAAAATTCTGTTCTCAGAAAAATTAAGTGAAAATTTTTTTCACATGTGAGTGAAATTTTGGATCAAAATTCAAGTTCACTATAAAAAGTGGACCAAAGAGGTCTACCAATACTTAAATATTCAAATAAAATGTCTTTTTAAGCTTCCAACCTTTTAAGTTCTATGTAGTAAAATCTACCAAGAGAAAAATTAAATTCATACTGGTTATTTTAATATAAAATTGTTTGACCAACACCACTGTTATCATTATAATGAAAACTTTGATGCTAAGAAATGTGAATCTTTTTTAATTGCTCTGGCATAAACAATTTTATCATTGCCTCTGAAGTAAGTACAGAGTAGCACTGCTAGCTTGCTTTCTTTCATTTATCCATTCAACAGATATTAATGCATACCTAATATGTCAAGAACCAAGTTCACAGAATAACATGGCAGCCAAAAGCAATATAGGAATCAGTACTCAAGGCTAGTGAAAGAAAAATAATAATTACAGGGCCATGAATAACCTATTGTTTTTGTTACTTTACCTTTTAATATTTACTGAGAACCTATAAAGTGCCAATCACTACTAAGTGCATACATGCATTATGAAAAAATGTCCATGCCCAGGTCACTTTAGCAAATGAAATTATTTCAGTTTCAGATCACCACTCTCTTATACTCTCTTGCATAGCATCTTCCTATTTTCTGTTTCTTATCAACAAGAAGAACATAGCTTGTTAAATGGTTCTCATTACAACATATGAAATCTGGCACCATTCTGATTAAATCATGGGTTAATCTAAATTCATTTAAACTTGGGCAGTTCACAAACATGGCCATCAGACTTGAAAGGGCTACACTCTATCTAGATCACAATTTGTTCAGGCACACAGGAATGGTGTTTCCCACCTAAGCACCTACTATCAATACTCTCAGCCCTACAGATGTGCAACATTGCACTTCAGCTGCAGAATGTGCTTTCACCAAGGCTCCAGTACCCTCCAAGTTTGCTAGAGGGATACAGTAAGAAAACTCTTGAACCTGCCTGAAGCTGTTCATAACTGACACCAGTCTGCATACTTAGATCTTTACTTCCACTGAGGGCCAGACAAGATAGTTATGTGAGCAAGATTTTCATACATCCTCTAATACCATATAAATGGGCACCCTTATTAAGATACTTCTACATCAAGCTCTTCTGGACCAGAATGATAACTGTCTCAGGACTGAAGTAGCCTCCAACATTTTTTAGCTGAATTTGACTTATTAACTATTTTGTTTTTCTACTAGACCCTAAGTGGTAGTATGTTAAGAAACTAGTTCATTATTATATCCTATATCTGTGGAAAGTAAGTTTTTGACAAGAGCCAGTTCAAGACAAATGAAACTTCATGCAGGCTTCAAAAAGTCATTAAAGAAGTGAAGTCAATTTTTTTTTTTACCAGCCATACAACCAATAGTTCTGAGCAGCAGCTGAAATTTAGTACATTCTGTTTAAGGCAACATTTATGGACAGGTTCTCAGAAAAGAAAGATAAACGTGATGAGCCCTACATCCTCCATACTTAACTTTCTCATGGCTCTTAAGTCTGCATTCTTTTTGGTTCAATCACAGTCCTAGGAATGACACCATCACTGCCAGTTTCCTGAAATAATCAGCCTCCCAGGCCAGATAGAGACTAGGCAGCTGCACAACTCTCTTATGATTCCCAATGGCAGAGGGCCACACAGGGCCATGACCTGGCATCACACACAGGGCCTTCCATTCTGCAGACTATACCTCTAGCTTCCAAACTGAGGACAAGCAATTATTTAAAACTATTTTTCTGGTTACCTTGAAGACCCTCTGTCCCAATTTCTTTTCTTCGTGTTAGTTAAAAAGCAGGGCTCACAATTGGTTTGAAGTACAGAACTAAAGGCCACTTGCTCAGATTGTTGGTGGCTTTTAAGATGACTAAAGTTTTTAAGTATAAACATACAGAATCATAAAATAAAACTAGCACCAAGGTCAACAATCTTTGCTATCTTGACACTGCTGTTAAGCTAGAAGGCAGGAGAAAGTTTTGCATCCTTACTACTTATCTGAGAAGGCCCTTGGCAGCCTTTATCATCACAATATTTGAATTTCTGTTACCAAAGTGAGGACCCTTACCAATCTTCAGTGCATTGAGGGAATTTAGTTTACCTAAAGAATAAAATTAAGTTTGAAAAAAATATTCTAACGTAAAGAGGATACCCAATAGCTGAGTTATCAAAGACAAAAAGAAACATTGAGGTTTGAGGTCAGAGAAAGCATTCATAGGAGGAGTCCTTCTTTGGGTGTGAAGGGAACGAAGACCACAGAGCTGAAATCAATGCAGCCCTACAGCTTCAAGTATGCTGAACAAGTTCTGGGGATCCTGGGAAGAAAATGTATAGGAGATTAAGAGCTTCCTAATAAAAAATGACTGAATTTGAACATGTCAAGGGGAAGGGAAAGCAGAGGAACTCAAAGAAACTGAGATTTTTCTCTCAAAACCTTCTAAGGAAAAGGTTGTTGTTATTACTGCTTGCTCTTTCCTATCTCAGCAGCCTGGCTGGGAAGCAATGGAGTCAGCAAGAAAAACACAATGCGACCTTCTGTTCTAGGGGAAGTGGGAAAAAAAGAAGTCCAAGGTTGCCTCCTTCTTACCCACTCTTGAGGCACATTTTCATGCTATTGTTGGACTTTGCAGTTTTCCTTCTGGTTGCCATGGCATCAGAGACACAAATGCCTTCTTCCACTTTAAAACTGAATTCCCTTACAAACAAAATTGTTTCCATTTGAGAATATTCTCACCCTCACACCCATCAGAACTGCTTTCAAAAGAAAGAATGTGTCTTTTTAAAATATGGATGAAATGCATTGCCTTCTTCTGATTATAAGAGGAACATATTTTTATTTTGAAAATGCAGGGGAAATTGTTTTTTTAAATGGAAGAAATTGCCCTAAGAGCTTTTTACCTGATGACCATATAAGTGGCATGTTAGCATATTTATTTCAGGTCTTTCATATGTAGATGTATATATATATATATTGTATTATGTATTGCAAAGTTACAATCATATTACATAGATATGATTATGCATGTTCTTTTTCCTTCACTTTATATTCTACAGACCCACCCTTCTGAAGCAGGATTATAAAACCCAGAGATACTCTGTATGAAGCTTTCGCATTTTGCTCATTTGCATCTAACATATTCTCATTAAAAGAAGAATTTAATAAGACAGCAGTCTGACCTTTATGCCCTCATAAATCTAAAAGTTTGAGAGAAGTTAGAGGCAGAGAGCAATGGGTTAACTGTGCAAAGCCATTTGCTCTCCATCAATTTATGCTCTTAGCACACAGATATCTTCATATATTGTCTTGGGTTGTTTAAAGAAAAAAAAATCTGAGAATATAACTATAAAATTTATGACTTTTCTTTTAATAATTACACATTCTCTGCAAGTACAAGCATACTTTTCAATAGGAATCTATCTGCCCATTTATTCTTGCCAAACAGATCACTGTCGAGAGCCATCCATGGGCTGTATGTGGACTACATGGTCTTCGCAGCCTAGTGAATAGGAGAATCTGGTGTCTGTGAACTTCCAGTGGACATTTACTCTGTCTAAGACTGCCCAGACACATTGTGAGCCCTATTCAAGCTCTGCCTGGTCCCACACAGCACCAGAGATGGGGTGACCTGCTACAACCAACCAGCCACACAGCCTCTCAGAGAAGGGTATGATCTTCCAAGATGCCAATCACCCTGCTGACTTCAAGACACCATGAAGCAAAATTCCACCCCTGAAACCTTATCCCTGCCTTTAAAAAGTATGCTTAAATAAACCCCGGGAGCCATTTTCTAGTTGTCTAGCTCCAGCTCCTGTGTGGACTGGACTTATCAGGTGCTCCATCCTTTGAAACTAATTTTCCAACTTTGTCTTTTGTTCTTCACTAATTATTCTAGACTTTAATTTCTTAGGTGGCTTACATCCTCCTGAACAGGAAGAAGAACCCCCTAATGAAGTGCTGGCTGTTACTAAACTAGTCCCATAAACCAGGAAACCAGACATTTAATGATATAAAACTATGAAGACAGTGTGCTTTAGTGGAAATTGTATAGATTCTTGCATCAAACAAAATAGTTTCAAAACTAAGGCCTATAATTACTAGATGTGTGACCTTAAACACAGTACAAAAATCCCTTAAGCCTCATTTCCTTATCCCTAATAATTCAGATTTTTAAAAAAAATAATAATAGTGCCCAGCAACAGAGCTGCACTAAGAATTAAATAAAATGAAATGCAAAAAAAAAAAGCCTTACATAATGCCTGACACTTTGTAGATGTTCAACAAATATTGATATTCTTTTTTTGATGGTAACCTGAGCTAAAACTTAAATTTCTTCAGACAGTGATGGTTACATAGTTCATCATATGAGTTGTTAAGTGATCATACATTGTTTTCCAGTTATATATTAACAAACATCCTCAGTAAACACTACTTCCGCTCTCCTATTAATAAAAGTTATATAAGGTATAAAATTTTCTAATGGAATGTTAGAGTCCGGAAGGACAGGAATGTTTATATTTCCAACAGGTTCTTTTTTCTGAATTCCCAGCTCAGTAGAGGAAACAAGTTAATTTGTGTGCCCTCAAAACTAAAAGAGAATAAAAGACTTCCCCTAGCCACTGTTAAGTATCTCTTAACTATTCTACCAGAGCTTCCAGAATCAAGATTAAAAGAATAGGAAAAAAATTGATGTTTCCACACATTTCATATCAATAGAAGGATGTTGAAACTGTACGGTAAACAGAGTCAGGAAGTAAAAACCTCATTAGAAATTAAATGTTTTATAATTAACCACACTGGAAGCGGATGTTATTGCTAATTTTCTCAAGAAATTTTTTAAGACTGAGATTAAATTAGACCAGTTATTTACTGAATCTCCTGAAAATATATAGAAACCCACCCCCCCCCCAAAAAAAAAAAAACCTTTCTGTTATTATAATATTACCAGGATTAGTCTAAGGCCTAGAAAGCAGTAAAGGTGTGAATTTTTTCTTTTATAGATTATATTACTTTTTTAGCATGTTTCAATCAAGGTAACTAAAATCAAAACCATGCATATAGATAATCAATACAACATTGGAACCTGAAAAAATTCACAGCCTATATTCACATCCACCCTAAGTACTATTACCAATGGGAAATGGATAATGATGATAGGACAGATAGAATAGATAATAGAAAATAATAGATGATTGATTGATATAGTAAAGTGGTATTTTTTAACCATTTAAAAATTATTTAGATATATCTTCCTTAGGCTGCTGAGATAATCTATAAATTTTATATATTGATGTCATTTTATAGATAAGGAAAAACAATACCCAGGAAAGTCTTGAGATTTGGCTAATCATCTACAGACTTGAAACCAAAATTGAAATGCTTGAATTTTCTTCTCAAGACAGTGAGGAGTTATTGAAAGTTTTTGATCATGAAGGTCATATTGTCACTAAAATGTTTTAGGAAAACCACTCAGAAAGTGGTTTGCAAAATAAAGGATGTAGAAATTAGTGGCAGAGAGGTAAAATAGGAGGCTGGTGAAAGAAAAAAATCCTAATAAAGACACAATTATTGAAGTGTGATATTAGGCTTGCTTCCACTAAAAGTAATCTGGTTTGATTTGATTTGATTTCATCTCATTTTGGTTTTTGTGTTCTATCTACCCCCTTAATAAGACCTTTTTTACTCTCTCTCTTTCCCTTCAGAGGAATAGGGGAGCTTTCTCACTTAACTCTTTCCCCAAAGCATTGTCAGAAATTTCTTCCTCTTGACATTTCATTCTGCTTTAGATTCCCAATTGTGGCTCTGTACTTTCTCTGTAATCATTAGAACAAATTTTGGGAACAGTCATGGTGTCCTACATTGACCCCACCCTCACCTCTCCACTTGAAGTACATACAATTTAGTACCTTCAAAGAAGCCATCTCCATATGCAGCCTCAGAAATAAATCCCTTATGCCATTACTTCTCAGCAAAAGACAGAGAATGTCTACCACCCAGCATTCCCAAATGAGTTCTAATTTTTAACCCCACAAGTTCTTTCAAAACAGAGATGAATTTCTCTATAGTGAGAAATCACAGATCCACAAAAGGTGTTTTCTTTGAAGACACCCATTCCTAAATTTTTTGAGAGCTAAGGTAAACTGACCAGCCTGGGGAAATACAGGGTTTGTGATTTAGGGGGCTGCATTTCAGGCCTAGCCTTCTTTTGAAGGCATTCTTTTGAGAAGCACTGTTTGCCTTAGGGAATATGTTCTCTTTCCTCTTCACCAGGGGGATGTCTTCCTTCTTTGGGATATGCTCTACTTGAAATAAACTGAACAAACAGGAAACTTGGTGATAAAAGGAAAATGTTATGTTTAATTTTATGTGGTCAGTAAATAAACCTTCTTTACGGTCTAATAAACAGGCCAAGAAAATACCACATATTTGATAGAGCTAATTAACTTTTTTCTAATTGAAAGCTATTTTAAGGATTTTATACTTGAACTTCACTTTTTATATTAAAAAAGAAGAAAAGAAAAACCACTTTGTAAGGGAATAATTCATTGGTTGACAAAGGATCATCAGCTAACCAAAAAAAAAAAAAAGTGCCAGATTTCTTTAATAAAAGTCTAAAAATAAAATAAAATTAAAAATACCCAGCAAATAGTTTTAACATTTAGGGATTATCTAATTTGAAAAATTCTCAATAGAAGTTTTTTTGTTGTTGTTTTGTTTTGTTTTGTTTTATATTAAGGTGTTTACTATGCTTCAGGATCTAGTTAAAATGCCATATTTACTAACTTCAATGTAGGTGGTAAAAACACGGTGGGTTTTTTTTTATTTTTTTAGTTGTAGACGGACACAATACTTTTATTTATTTTTATGTAGTGCTGAGATCGAACCCAGTGCCTTATACACGCTAGGCAAGGGTGCTACCACTGAGCCACAATCCCAGCCCTGGTAAAAACATGTTTTAATCCTCTGGCACTTATGAAAGTACTTATCAATTTTTTTTTTGAACTACAAGTGCTCTACCACTGAGCCACACACACACACAGCCTGCCCTGTGTCTGCACCCACCACTAAACTCTAAGCTCTAGAGGACTTATTTGTGACTACTAAACAATGACTAGAGCTTGGCTTTTTAGTACCTATTTGTTGAATGAATTAACTAACTGATTAGTATCTTAATGTCAGAGTCCAGTTTCAAATAAACTTTAATCTTTTAATAATTTTAGGCTTACAGAGTTGTGAAGGTAGTAAGGGATCTCATATACTTCTTATACAATTTTAGTTTCTTCTAACTCCATTATGTTATAGTTCAATGGTACATTTGTCAACCACAAGAAGCCAACATTGGTACATTGTTATGAAGTAAGCTCCTGACTTTTTTTGAAATTTAATTCACTTTCCATTAGTGTTCCATTTCTATTCCTGTATGCAATCCAGCACTCTGAATTAGATAGGATAGATAGTAAAACATGGTTAAGGAAATGCCCCTTCCCGCCTTAAAAAAAGAGGCTTTTCTAAATGAACAGGCTACTCCATGAAATTAACCTGTAGAAATATTCCAAACATTCCAGCCAACTCCTTTGTCTCAGGCAGCAGGAAAAGGGAGGTGGGACAAATCTGAGTAAAGGCCACAGGCTCAAATGCTAAACAACAGCCTTAACACTTTTCCAATACCTGATTAGCATAAATAACCAATAGTTACATAAGTCCCTAACTAGTCCCCTATCATATCCCCTCTCACCCTGCAAGAAATCTGTCTCTTCTTCTCACTTGAATAAATCCTATTCTTTTAAACTCACTCCTCCTCATTGATTGATTTCATTCTTTGAATTTGTGAAGCAAGAACCCAGAAAGAAGTCACTGGCAGGTGGCTGGGCTTCTGCTGCAGCACCACAACAGTTGAGGCTGAAAATCCACTTTTAGTACTACATTTTGCTTCGTTATCATGTCACCTTTGTGTTTCCTGGTCTATGACTGTTTCTCAGTCTTCCCTTGTTTTTCATGACCTTGACAGTTTTAAAGGAATAATGATTACATATTTTGTCAAGTGTCCTTAGAGTTGGTTTTAACTGATGTTTTTCTCATGATTAGACTGAGGCAACAGATTTTTGGAAAGAATGTCACTGAGGTGAAATGTCCTTATGTTCCCACACATAGGAACATAATATGCATGCAATATCACTGGTGATGTTAACCTTGGCATATCATTAAGGTAGTGTTTGCCAGATTTATTCCTCTATAAAGTTACCATTTTTCTCCATTCTTTAGAAGTAGGTCAGTAAATCCAACCAATTCACAAAGGAGAGAAGGAGGTATTTACCAAAATTATTTGGGACAACATCATTCTAAATGAAGAAAAATTGAAAACATTCTCTAAAAACTGGAACAAGACAGGGATGCCCTCTTTCACCACTTCTGTTTGACATAAATCTTGAAACACTGGCCAGAGCAATTAGACTGACGAAAGAAATTAAAGGGATACAAATAGGTAAAGAAGAACTCAAATTAGCACTATTTGCTAACAATAGGATTCTATATCTACAAAACCCAAAAGATTCCACCAGAAAACTTCTAGAACTAGTAGATGAATTTAGAAAAGTAGCAGGATACAAAATCAACACCCATAAATCAAAGGCATTTCTGTATATCAGTGACAAATCCTCTGAAAGGGAAACAAGAAAAACTCCGCCATTTACAATAGCCTCAAAAAAAATAAATAAATAAAATACTTGGGAATCAACCTAATGAAAGGGGTGAAAGACCTCTACAATGAAAACTACAGAATGCTAAAGAAATAAATTAAAAGAAGACCTTAGAAAATGGAAAGATCTCCCTTGTTCTTGGATAGGCAGAAGTAATATTGTCAAAATGACCATAGTACCAAAAATACTATACAGATGTAATGCAATTCCAATCAAAATCCCAATGACATTCCTCATAGATATAGTATGAAATTCATCTGGAAAAATAAGGAACCCGGAATAGCTAAAGCAATCCTTAGCAAGAATATTGAAGCATCACTATACCAGATCTTACACTACACTACAAAGCAATAGTAACAAAAACAGCATGGTATTGGCACCAAAATATATTGGTAGACCAATGGTACAGAATAGAGGACACAGAGACTAACCCACATAATTACAGTTACCCTATATTAGACAAAATCACAAAAAATATACATTAGAGAAAAGACAATCTCTTCAACAAATGGTGCTGGGAAAACTGGAAATCCATATGCAACAAAATGAAATTAAATCCCTATCTCTCACCATGCACAAAACTCAACTCAAAGTGGATCAAAGACCTAGGAATTAAACCAGAGACACTGTGCCTATTAGAAGAAAAAGTAGGCCCAAATCTCTATCTTGTTGAATTAGGCCCCAATGTCCTTAATAAGACTCCTATAGCACAAGAATTAAAATCAAGAATCAATAAATGGGATGGATTCAAACTAAAAAGCTTCTCCATGCAAAAGAAACAATAAGTGAAGTGAACAGAGTCTACAGCTTGGGAGCAAATTTTTACCACTCATACATCAGATAGAGCACTAATCTCTAGGGTATATAAGGAATTCAAAAAGCTAAATACCACAAAAACAAATAACCCAATCAATAAATTGGCCAAGGAACTGAACAGACACCTCTCAGAAGATGATACACAATCAATCAACAAATATATGAAGAAATGTTCATCATCTCTAGCAATTAGAGAAATGCAAATCAAAACTACTCTAAGATTTCATCTTACTCCAGTCAGAAAGGCAGCTATTAAAAACACAACAAACAAGAGTAAGTGTTGGTGAGGATGTGGGGGGAAAAGGCACACTCATACATTGCTGGTGGGCCTGAAAATTGGTGCAGCCAATATGAAAAGCAGTATGGAGATTCCTTAGAAAGCTTGGAATGGAACCACCATTTGACCCAGCTATCCCACTCCTCAGTCTATATCCAAAGGATATAAAAACAGCCACATCAATGTTATAGCAGCACAATTCACAATAGCTAAAATATGGAACCAATACAGATGCCCTTCAGTAGATGAATAGATAAAGAAATTATGGTATATATATATACACAATGGAATATTACTCAGTGATGAAAGAGAATAAAATCATGGCATTTACACGTAAATGGATGGAGTTGGAGAATATAATGCTAAGTGAAGTTAGCCAATCCCAAAAAACTAAATGCCAAATGTTTTCTCTGATTTAAGGATGCTGATTCATAATGGTGTTGGGGGGTGGGCATGGGAGGATTAGATGAACTCTAGATAGGGCAAAGGGGAGGGAGGGGGCATGGGGGTAGGTACATGTATGAAGACATAAATGGTGTGACTTTACTTTGTGTACAAGCAGAGATATGAAAAATTATGCTCTATATGTGTAATATGAATTGTAATGCATTCTGCTGTCATATATAACAAATTCAAATTTTAAAAAATTATTTGGAATTCTTCCATCAGGAAAATCTGTCTCTTCTTCCTCTTTTTATTTTCAATTGTTTATGTATACCAGTATCAAGTTTATGTGTATGTGTATAAAATATTTCATATTATAACCCTATATTATGTTATTTATTTTGTCACCCAAATTATTGCAGCTTTGGGCAGAGAGACTTCCTTTAGTTTCACTCCTCTGTCTGCTTGTAATGCTACCCACTTTCATTTTTTTAGCACATCCTTATTTTCTAGTACTAAAATATACTCTAAATTCATTGTGTTATTTTCTTTCCTCAGTCCTAGAAACAGCTGGTTCCCCAAGGACTTCTGATTCCTTTTATTGGAAAATTATATTTAGAAAAAAAAATCTGTGCACCAAAGTACTTATCTCTCCTGTAATGTTATTGCTTCTAGAGTTTTCTCAGTGGCCAGAGTTAGGTAATATATGTATATTAATCTTGTGTGCATAAATCTTTAAAATTCTTTGCTGTATTAATCCATTTGTATATTTATCATGCATGCCTACCTGCATTCATACTGATGTACTCAACTCTAGTACCACAAAGTTTCTTCTAGCCTTGGCCTCTTGCTCACCTGAAACTTCCCACTCCCAAAGTAATAAACACAGCATTCCATCCACTCACTTATTTGTTCAATTCCAATGTAAATGTAAATCTGTTTCAGAATTGTTAACTCATACATGACCCCATGAGAAACAAACTTACCAACTAGAATACACTGTTTATAAATAATTCTTTCCATCTTCATCCTTACAGTTTCTAGTTCAAACACTAATTTCCTAGTGTACTTTGGTCAGCTTTTTTTCCCTCATACTCTTTAACGAATTTATGTAGTTTATTTATACTATAATATATTCATTTACTGAAGTCTGCATTCCATCCCCAGACTTCTGGCAACCTGCTTGATTTTTTTTATAGTTTATATACAATAAAGTTCATTATGTATGATATACAGTTCTTTGGATTTTGAAATACACAGTTATGCACAAACCACCCCCAATACTGTGCAGACTTATTGAGTTGCCCTAAAATTTTCGTAAGTCCTTTCTGATTAAACCACCTTCTTGCTCCATCAATCCCTGGCCTGTTTTCCGTCTTGGTAGTCTTGTCTCTTCCAGAATTTCACATGAATTAAATGATATGATATGTAGCTTTTGGGACCTGGCTCTTTTCAATTAGTAAAATGTATTTAAGATTCATCGTGTTGTGTGAATTGTTTGCTTATCCTTTTTATTGCTGAAGAGTAAAGCACAGAATGAATATATCACAGTGTATACATCTATTACCCTATTGAAAGACAACTCCATTGCTTTCAGTTTTCAGTGATTCTCAATAAAACTGCTGTAAATATTCACCTGCAGGTTTTCATATGAACATGTTCTCAATACACTTTGGAGATACCTAGGAGTATGATTGCTGGGTCATCTGTGTTAAGTATGTGTTTAACTTTATGAGAAACTGTCAAATTGCCTTTCAAGGTTTTTAAAAAATAAAATACAGAGCACAGATTGCAATCATTTTTAACCATGTCAACTATAACATTAGATTGTGGCATTAATTATTTATTAGAATAGCTTATTTTTATATTAGTGATTTCAGGAACCAAGATGGTGGAGGCAAGGTATAAGAAAATGCCTACTGGAGTACAAGACCTATGTAGTCATCATGTCCCTGTTTACAGTAAGTTCCATTACCATGACAACTCTCATCACTGAGGATTTATCACCCATGGCAACTCCCACCACAGGTTCTATATTCTAATTATATTTTAATTAGGTGAAAATAAATTAGTCAATGGGAACAAATGGGGCAAAGTCTTCAATCAGGTCCATATAGAGGGGGGGCCAAAGCATAGCTCAGCATATAAGGTAAGACCTGTGTAGACATTAGGACCTTGAGCCCTCTCTTGCTCAGCCACTCCACTGCACTTTACAGTGCTATGTTCACTTGCAATAAATCTATGCTCTGCTTATTCTGTGTGTCTTGCTCAATATTTTGTTCAGAATGCCAAAATCCGGACCCCAAGTGAACACCCCACAAGTATAATTAGTATATTATAACAGTATATTTTTAAATTAGCTAGTTAAAAGCTTCTCTAAAATTACTACTGAGGACTGAAGGAAACCAGGCCAATTACCTGCACCTATCACCACCTATGAATAGTGTTATTCACATGCAAAGTCACCAGGTGTAAAGCAGTCTTTGGGGGATATTTGTAGTCAATGTAGCTAGTTTATAAAAACACACTAATTTCAGACAGAGTATATGGTAGATCTCTACCAAGCACATTAAAAATTCTATGTGCCTAAGTGAGCAATATATTCGTTCTACTTTAAAGCATCACACCTCTCAAAACTAAAAGCACCAAACTATTCCTTTTAATAAAAATGACTCGATGGTCTCTCAGAATCACTAGTGAAATCCCTCTTTTATATATCTTCCAGTAGCTTTTTCCATGGATATTCTGACTTAGACTTATTTTCCAAAAATATTTGAAAGTTATCCTTTTATCAACCTCATCCTTCTTCCTGAAGCTCAACCATTACACTTTCTTAAGAATGTTTCTAAATATGTTGGCTGAAACATTAGTCAAGTTGTCTGATTTTCAAAAAGAAGATTGTTTCTTTAATTTATTTTCTTTTTTCCTACAGTTCCAAAAACTTGGAAAGACAGAAAATGGTGAGGGGAGTAAATTATCAGCATTATAAAAATGTGTTTTCACATGACTATTTCTTCCTCTGTCCATAATATCATATGCATTCTCTGAATAACTATACTAATTATGAACTCTAATTCTCCTACAATCATTAAAATAAGTATCTCCTATTCTTGTTTTTGCCCCAACAAAAGGAAAAAATTATAGACTTAATCATTCTAAAGCTTGTTTTTGCCTGCAAATATCATGCAAACTACAATTTCAAAACATCTATTATAAACTTCACCTTTCACTATAGTATCCTATTAATGAACACATACTGTCAATCCTCAATAGTTTGGCACAATATATTCAATGTAGATCATATTTATTTTTAACTTGAGAGAGGTAACCCCTCTGCATGCAGGACCCAGAACCAATTTCAAGTTGTTCGTCCTGTGTACATTCACACAGGGCTCATTCTCAGTTTAATACTCTATTGTCTCTCCCTTGAAATCAATCATTTTTGAACAAAGGACCCCTATCTTTCATTTTGCACTGGGTCCCACAAATTATGTAGCCAGTCATGCCAGGACCATATTTTAGTCACTAACCAAGGCACTGAAGGGCACTGTAGAAACTACACACTTTTTCCTTCTAACAGAAACTATTTTTAGGGTTTTAGCTCCTGAATCACCTTACTTGGTTCTGCAAGGACTACAGTTCTATAAATTCTCCTTGTTTGTCAGGAATAAGGTAGAGGTGGAGCAAAGTGGGGAGGAGATGGTTAAGAATTTTCATGTCAGATTTTGTACACAGCAGATCCTCTTTAATGGCTGAAATTAATAGAAGAGACTTATAACTGAAGAGGCTACATCTAGTAAGTAATCCCATCTCAGTTTCCCAATTATTTGCCTTTTTCTGTTCCAGGACTTGGGATCAGAGTGTAGAAGGTCTGGTGGATGAGATTTGGCATTAAATAGATAAGTGTATAAATTCCACTTTCACCACTCACTAGGTTTTCATGCTGAACAAATTATCTAAACACTGAGGCTCAGTTATTTTTCATTGTATATAATTATGGGGTACAAAGTGATGTTATGATGTGTGTATACAATATGGATTGAATCAAGCTAATAAAAGTATCTATCACCAAAAACACATCACTTTTTTTGGTAGGAACACTTGAAATGTACTCTTTTAGCAAATTTTAATATATAATACATTATGTTATTATAACCTTGCTGTGCAATAGATCTCGAAGAACATATTTCTCCTGCCTGACTGAAATTTTGTACCCTGTGACTAACATTTCCTCATCTTCCAGACTCCAGTAGCTACCATTCTACTCTCTGCATCTCTCTGCATCTACAAGTTACACATCTTCGATTTTACATATAGTGCATCATGTGGTATTTTTCCTTCTGTGCCTGCTTTGTTTCACTTAGCATAATGCCCTTCATATTCATTCATGTCGTCACAAAAGACAGATTTACCTTCTTTTTTAAGGTTGCATAGTGTTCCATTCTCTGTGTGTGTGTGTGTGTGTGTGTGTGTGTGTGTGTTTGTATATACCACCACATTTTCTTTATCCACTTATGCATTAATGGCCAGCCATTTTTAATATAAATAATAGAAATAATGATATCTATCCTACTTTTTTAAACTAGAAAATTATATATGTTCAACAAATATTATTAAGGAACTTTCCCTATGTAAAAATATACACCTTATGTGATTCTTTAAAGACTCCTTAGGTCTCTTCCCCTTAGACCATTCCCAGTTCAGGGCTCCTTTCTACTTGGTCATGTTGCCATGCAAAGTTCCTTACATATATTTGTGTCCTGCCTGAAAAATACAAAGATAAAGAATAAGTTCCAGTACATATCATTGTTCCATATATTTAGCAACCTTGTTCAATTGTTGGAAAAGAAATATAATGAAAATTGGGGAGTATATCAAAAAATCTCCTTTATTCACCATTTTTCAAGGACTGTTAACTTACACTTCTCTCTCCTGGTCTGATGGTTCTGGGCTTCTCTTTCTACCTCTTAGCAGTAAGATGAAAGGTAGGATTTTTTTTTTTACTTTTTTATTATTTTAATTATACAAATTTATAAGGTACAGTGGATAATTAAATATGTGTGTAACAATCACATCAGAGCAACTAAATTTTTCATCTTAATTTTTTTTTAGTTTTTATTAACATGTAATAATTGCATGTACTAATGAGGTATAATGTGAAATTTTAATATGTGTATATGATATGTACTGATAAAATTAGGGTAATTGATGTTTCCATTTCCTTATCTTTGCTTTATGATTGAAGACTTTGAGCTCCAAAAGAGGATTTTTAATCTAAGTTTTGCTTATAAATCTTTACTTTTCCTTGAGAAAAAGACTTACGTATGCTTTTAATTCACCTTCATTCCCTG
Organism: Marmota flaviventris; assembly: GCF_047511675.1. Classification (NCBI taxonomy): domain Eukaryota; kingdom Metazoa; phylum Chordata; class Mammalia; order Rodentia; family Sciuridae; genus Marmota; species Marmota flaviventris. The sequence goes on from NC_092507.1 coordinate 85,187,877, forward strand.
AGACACTAAAGAATATGGTTTACTCCAGAAAAATCAGTCTAAATCTTCCATGTCTTTCTACTGAAAAATCACATTAAAAATTGTTCCATGTACTTATCACCAGCAAATGATGCAGCCAAATTCCAAAGGGATGCCTTCATAGAGGACATTCCATGTCACAAGTGTTCAGAGCTATTTATAATTCATTTTTGATTGGTGAAGGTAATAAGTAATCTAGATGTTTTATCAAAATTCCCCATCAAAACTTACCCTGCCACAGTCATTTGTGCACTGAAACTTTGACTCAATGGCTTTATTTGTGTTGCCTGATTGTTGACATTGGCCTTTGAGAAGAAATTACATTAAGCAAGAGATTGGCATGCCAAGGTACACAGTCTTGGAGCCACCCTCCCACCTTCCTCAAAAAGTTCAATTCACTCAAAACATAGCAAAGTCCTATTAGACTTTGATGAAGGTTCTAAAGCTACACAAGGTTATTTAAATATGTTTTAATTTTTTTTCATCTTAATATAGCTCTGTATTACTTCCCAGAATAATGACATCAATCTTGTTATTTAGTGATGCTATAATCCCATTAAAATTATCATTACGCTACAGACTTAGAACTTTTGGAATTATCTCATCTTTCCCCTTAATTTTACAGTCCAGACAAGTGAGACCAGATAATTTAAGTGATTTGCTCAAATCTTGCAGCATGTTAATGGTAACTGAGGTGAAAACCTGTCTCCTGACTCCTGGCCAGAGTTTTTTTTCATCAGGAAGTGAAGCCACTTCTGACACTTACTACATTTTTGTCTTGGTTCTTGCTAAAAACTGCTCTTTGCAAAAAGACAAATACCACATATTCTCGCTTATAATGTGGGAAGCTAAAACATTGATCAAAGAACCATGGATCAGAACAGTGGTTAACAGAGCCTAGGAAGACTTGGGAGAAGAAGGGATGGTTAACAAGTGCAAGGGTGCAGTTGGATAGGAGGAATAGCTTCTCATGTTCTATATCATCATAAGAAACTATGGTTGACAACAACTAATTGGATATTTCAATATAATTAGTAGAGACATTTGTAAACCGTTCCAACTCCCAAGAAATGATATGTCTGCTGAGATGGATATGCCAATTACCCTCATGTGATCATAATACTTTATATACATGTATTGAAATATCATGCTAGGTCCCAAAACTATATAAAATTACCAAAGGTCAATTTAAAAACTGTATTTACAAAAAGGTGCTTCTTGCTAACTTCAATCAAAATCCCCTCAATATATCAGCCAAGCAAAAGATTCGGGGCTGGGTTGTGACCCAGTGATAGAGTGCTTGCCTTGCATATGTGAGGCACTGGGTTCGATTCTCAGCAGCACATATAACTAAATGAATAAAATAAAGGTCCATCAACAACGACAAAATAATTTTTTTTAGAAAAAAAAGAGATTCAAATATGGATGAGAATCTCAGATACAATAATATTTATGTTTATTGTATCTATACATTCTTGCTCATTCTTGGGCAAAGATGAGGAAAATGTTTTTTTTTTTTTTGAAGTGTGAAAACTTTCCTATAAATGTGCAGCACTTATAGAATATCACATGTCCACACACTAACAGAGTACAAAGCCAGGGGGCTGATATCAGCTACCACACACATGAAATAGTGTCTGGCAAAGTAATTTCTGGGTGGCTACACCGAATTGGCAAGATTTGAACTTCTTTTTGGCACATCTTCACTATCTCACCAAAAAGCTAGATCTGCATTCATTCAAGCATGTTTTTTTTCTTGCCAAAACAAAAATGGCTATGACAGAGTCTTGAGATTGTCCTGTAATCCCATGAGGCTAATCCTTCCTGGAGCAGTGTATGTGGGGGGCATCAGGCCTAAGGAAACCAAGCCAAATATTCAAAATGTCCCTTTGGACAGGATCTCCCCCTAAAATCCCATCATTATCATAATGGATGCTCAGCCCATCCTGGTTCAATCCCCACCCCCATCTGTAGCTTATAACTTAAGGACTTTCCAGTCTAGCATCAAAAGGAAGCTCACTAGAAGGATACCTTTTTAAAATTTTTATTTTATATTTTCTTTTTATTCTTATTTCTTTTTAGATATACATGACTGTAGAGTGTGTTTTGACATACTATAAATACATGGAGTATAACTTCCCAATATTGTGATTATACGTGGTGTGAAGTTTTACTGGTTGTGTGTTCATACTTGAATATAGGAAAGTTATGTCCCATTCATTCTACCGTCTTCCCTGTTCCCATCTCCTTTCCCTTCCCTTCATTCCCATTTGTCTAATCCAATGAAGTTCTATTCTTCCCTCCGCCACCCCCCCACCCCCCACCCCTGCATTGTGTGTTAGTATCAATGTATCAGAGTATTTGGCTTTGGTTTGGTGGATTGACTTATTTCACTTAGCATGATAGTGTCTAGTTTCATCCATTTACCAGCAAATGCCATAATTTCACTCTTCTTTATGACTGAATTCACATTCTTGATTGTTTCCTTTGCTATAAAGAAGCTTTTTGGTTTGATACCATCCCATTTATTGATTCTTGATTTTACTTCTTGTGCTTTAGGAGTCTTGTTGAGGAATTCAGTTCCTAATCTGATATGATATAGATTTGAGCCTACTGTTTCATCTATTAGGCACAGGGTCTCTGGTCTAATGCCTAGATCCTTGATCCACTTTGAGTTGAGTTTTGTGCAGGATGAGAGATATGGGGTTCAATTTCATTCTACTACATATGGATTTCCAGTTTTCCCAGTACCATTTGTTGAAGAGGCTATATGTTCTCCATTGTATGTTTATGGCACCTTTGTCTAATATAAGGTAAGAGTATTTATATAGGTTTGTCTCTGTGTCTTCTATTCTGTTCCATTGGTATTCATGTCTGTTTTGGTGCCAAATACCATGCCATTTTTGTTGTTATAGCTCTAAGGTCTGGGATTGTGATGTCTCCTGCTTTGCTTTTCTCATTAAGGATTGCATTAGGTATTCTGGGCCTGAAAGATACCTTCTCATACTCTACCTAGTCTTACTGAATCAGAAACTACTGGGGTTAACCCAGCAATTGTAGTCTTATTAAGGCCTCCAAGTGAGTCTCAATCACAGTAAGGTTTGAAAACCACCAGTGCAGCCTATATCTCTTCAATGCAATTTTCATTGTTTATAGAAAAGAATGGTATAATGTGATAATAAGGATTTGAAAAGACTAGAAGAGTCGAAAAACACTGCTATAAGAAATTTAACGAAGGCAAAAAAAAAAAAAAAGTTGAACATGCAAGGGGAAAGTCCTGGAATAATAAAGATTCACTTGAATTCTGATAGACTATTCTATCTGCAAAAGTTTTGTGTCCCACCTAACAATCCTTGCATTTAAAAAGAAAGAATTTATGGATTGGGGAAAAGACAAGACAGAGACAAGTGTAGTAGATTTCTATTGTGTCAACTTAGCAATATTTCCCAGATTCCCTTCCCTGCCTAGGACAAGGAGGATTTGGAGCAGAAGAGTCATTTGCATGACAGAATGGGAACAGTTGTCTTTGTGCTCCAAGAAGGTGAGTACAAAGTGCAATTGACTCTTGCAGTTCCTAAGTGTTGCTGGTGTTGCTTACTTGGTTAGCCTGGGCAGCAGCCAAGCACACATCTTCACCTCCCGCTGGACCACCTGCTTTAGCTGTTCTAACTTCTGAGCCAAGTGCATGTGTAGCTCCATGGCAAAGGCTTCCAGCTTCTGCAGAACATATCCATCAATCAAATTATAGGCTTAGAGTCAGGGAGAGTGATTCAGTGCCAATTTGTCTTCAGGACTAGTGAGCGCTTTCTGCCTTTACCAGCTGCCTGTCCTGCAAACGTACAGCTCCATTCATTGCCAGATTCAGAAATGACAGCTTCATATAAATTATGCAATCAGCTTTACAATTGTGTGGTCAAAATCCTTAAAAAAGTTATGTTGTGGTGTGTTTGTGTATATGTGTGTGTGGCTGGTTTTATATTCTAAAGAATATGTGTGTGTTTATGTGGGTGTAGTTCTCTGAGCCAACCCTGGCTGGCACAGGTATTTGGGTAGGTGGAAAAAGGATGCAACTATAACAAAAATCCAAGAAATCAAGGAGTACTTAGGGATTGGGGTGACAGGCAGAACTGGAAGTACTTTGAAGAGAATGTTAGTGAGGGGCTGGGGTTGTGGCTCAGTGGTAGAGTGCTCGTCTGGCATGTGTAAGGCCCTGGGTTCCATCCTTAGCACCATATAAAAATAAATAAAGAAAATAAAGGCATTGTAGTAGGACACCTAAAAAAATAAATATTTTTTTTTAAAAAAGAAAGTTAGTGAGAGTTTAAGGGACTTTGAAGAAAGTGCTAAGAAAGTCCTGATGTGCTATAAGAAATTTAATGAAGGCCAAAAAAAAAGTTGGACCTAAGGAGGCTTTCAACAAGCATTTAAAAGAAAGTAAATGGATAACTAAAACTGTGGCCTAACACAGACAAAGGGCTAAAAAGAAATGATTTCTCAAGCCATGGAAGAATCTTAAATGCATATTACTAAGTAGAAGAAGTGATCTAAAAAGCCTATATACTATATGATTTAACTATATGACAGTCTGGGGGAAAAAAAAACTATGGAGTCATTTAAAAAAGAAAGAGAGATGAACAGGCAGACGACAGTGAATGTTTAAGGGCAGTGAAAATAGTCTGCATGATACAATAAAGATGGGCACATATCTTTATATATTTTTTCAAACCCTCCAAGAGTGAACCCTAAGATAGATCGTGGACTTTGGTTGATAATGATTCATCTAGTAGCTCACAGATTGTACAAATGTGCCACTGTGGTACTGAAGTAGATAATGGGGGAGGCTCTGCACCTATGGGAAATGATGGTATATGGTAACTCTACTTTCCATTCAACTTTTTTGTGAACCTAAAATGACTATTAAAATAAAAGAAGGAAGAAAGGAAGGAGAGAGGGAGGGAGGGATGGAGGGAAGGAAGGAAGGAAGGTGTCATTGAAAGCTCGAGAAAAGAGTATATTTGTTGTGGCAGAAAATTTAGCAGTGTGTTGCTTGTAGTAATAGTGCCTAATGAACTAGATGATCTATCCAAGGAGACTTCCCGGCAGGGTGCTAAAAGAATCATCAAGGTGCCACCCAGATTCATTTTATTTCTCACAGGAAAATGTGAGAGGAGAGATGAGCTTTGAGAGCTTGGTCCTCTCAAGATCCTCAGAATAAATCATTAGCATCACTTCAAATTGGGAAGCTTAAGATTTTTAGGAAACAGAAATGGGATTGCTCAGATCCAACAAAAGATCTATATTAGACCTCAAAACAACTAGAGGTGAGGTACCTTGGAGGCTGATATGAGGAATTTGGTGCTTAATGCACTGGAATGTCATTGGAGATTTCTGAACAAGGCAGTGACCCACAGAGAGAGGTAGATTCTCTCCCAGCTTCTAGGATAAATATAGTCATCTCTATTCTATCTTTCCAATTTGTTGCTGGAAACTATACCTGGCTTAGCATGAAGACTAGTTTTTTCCTCTTAAAAAATGGCAGCCCATCCTAACCCTGAGTTGTCCAAGAATTTCAGGGGCTTTCACAATTCAATTCAGGGCTTAATTGTTCTTACAAGTGCCTGGAGAAGACAAAGAATGGAAGAGCCTCTCAGTCCACTGGCACCATGTTTGGTTTACTGTAACAGAGTTCCAGCACCATTAGGAGACAACTGTCTGCTGCTAAGGTGACACCCATACTTGACAGATCACAGTCATGGTCATAGAGTTTCCTCACACTTGCATTTCAAGTTATTTTGCTCTAATTCCTACATACTTAGCCACTGTTCCCAGAATAAACCTCAGGCCAAGGCAACTAGATCCAAAAGGGCATCCACCAGACTATTCAGAATCAGTTTTCTTGCCTCTTTAGCTATTGAACCGAAATCATCTCCCTCAAGGTGATGCTAATAGAACCTATCCCACCCAGTGGTTCTGGGAATTGAAGGTGTTGATATAGGTAAAGCATTTACATGTTCTGGTGCCTAGCGAGTTCTCACGAGATGTAATTATTAGTATTATTTGATGCTTGAGAATGCCTGCTAAGTGACAGAAAACTTCTCCAACATACAGGCTAAGCATATCATGATTACAAAATTATTTCTAGTTCTTAAAAAATCATGCCTAAATCTGATCATCTTCCCTCTCTTGTAGATTGCGCACTGTCAAAAAGGCAAATATTCATGCAAGGTAGTTATTAAAAGTGAGACTGGATGAGTCAGGGTTTCCGATCCACACTGAGCTATATGTGTTATAAATAGGCCTTTTATAAGAGTGAGCAAGTCAGAGCAAGGCAATTCCAGTGAAGAGAAAGAAAAGGAGAAAGGTTTGTCTAAAACAAAACAAAATAAAAGTGTTCCAGTGATGTAGAATAAGGGATGGGTTTTCTTTATAAAGAATAAAATGAAATGTGATGTTAAAATATTATGCATGTTTTCTTTGCTACTAATTTAACATGCAAAGCCCTTTTCTTATGTTGTGTTCCAGACTTCACCCACATTGTGCACATTAGGATCATGAGTGAAACCCTAGATGAGAATATTATTTCCTCCTCAGCATTTCATCAATTAAGAATCACAAAGGAGACTAGGATAGGACAAGTGTCTTCAGAGAAATCTTGATAGGTGAGCTTGCTGGCCAGTGTTCTGCCCTGCACAGGTGGTCTTTGAAATGGGCCTGCTTTCCCTTCTTTCCTTTCCTTTCCATTACCACCGCAGTAGCAGTAATGGCCTCCACCAAGGCTGGTTCCTGAGGAATAACCATGGGGGTTGGGGGTGGGGGTTGCTTAGATGCTATTGACTCCTCCTTCTGAGAAAATGCCAGACCCTTGATAGTTATTACTTAACTAGACACAAAGCCACTTCATGTCTAATTAACTTTAACTCTCCACTTTTACTCATGTGCTGAAACCACAATTAAACTGGAAAATAGTATTTTGAAACTTTCCCCCATCTCCCAAATCCATAACAAAGACAATAATATCTAGTGCTGAGAAACCTTGAAGCAAATCATCACTTCTCTTTTGAGAATTTATTTTCCTTCATTGAGGCTCTTTAGGGATATATCAGAATTTTTTTATGACTTTTCTTCAGGTGTGGGGAATAAAGCTGCCTTGGTAACCCAGAAAGCTATGCTAAAATCAAATTGCCTGTGGGTGTCTGTCAGTCACAAAGAAACAAAGAAGAACACTCTGGAAAATAACATGAAACTGAATGAGCTCCCTCTGCAGGTGGTCTGCTTCTTTCCCCTCGCCCTGGCTGTGAGTGGTTGTCCTGCCTGTGCATTATGGCCAGGCACCTGTCACTTGCTCATCTTCTTCTGTGGCTCCACAGGACTCAAGGCAGGGTTCATGTGTCTGAAGCTGTCTGTCCTCCCACACGGGCTACAGCAACTGACCAGCTCCGGAGCAGAGATGACAAAGAATGAAAGTCCCCATGTTTCAAAAGGCGTTTTAAATTTCAAGAAATATCTGTGAGCTGCAAAGAAAATGCTGGGGGATCAGCACCTGATAAGCAGCTGATCACACTCTTGACAATTGACATGGACATTATGGTGTGTCATCTAAGTGACAGGATTGGAATAGCTAGACTCCCTGGAACCAGAGGGCCAGATCCGGGCAAAATTAGCTCAGCTTTCCATCAGGGTGATGACTATCATCTTTTGCACTCCCTTGGGTGTTTTATAGGCAAGGATCTTAGGGAGAGTTTGCCAACAATTAATCCCAGTAGAGGCCTGCAGGTTTCAGGGTGGACATTCATTCATTTTATTGTAGTCCAGAGCACGTTTTACATAAGGCTGTCTGCAAGAACTGAGTCTGTGAAACCATCTGCAATAATATTACGCCTTTTAATCAGTGACCCTATTAAGGATCTCATGTCCCATGCTGATCCCAAATATAGAGACAGTGGAGATGGCTGTAAAGCAAAGCCTTTACTGCGCCTGGGAAATGCCTAGGCATCTTACCACCACACTGCCTACCAGCCCCAGTTAGAAACGTGAAATCCACACCCTGAAACTTAGTCTAAGGCAGAACTGCCTTAAAGAAAATGTGTTATAAACAGAATAGTATTTTATGTTCAAATTTTAGTTCTAGAGAGAGAGATCAACAAAAGGAGTAATTTGGCAAACAGGGTGGAAATGGCATAGTTTCCCCTGGAAGGTAGCTTTCATTTTGCCCAGAAAAGAGAGAGTCATAAAAGTCACAAAATCATAAAAATCACATAAAATAACAACCATTTCAATGAAAGTTTACACCAAGTATATTTTTGTTTGTCAACACTATGAAAAATCATCTAGACCAATTTCCTTATTTTATAAGAAAAAAAAAGTAGACTTTTCCCCCTAATAATCAACCACTTAAGAACAGATTTCCACTGGAGTGGAAGAAGAGGGTAGATCCAGGAGGGCAGAGGTCTCAAGGATCCTCTAGGAGCAAACCAGAGACTAGAGTCAAGACATGAAAAGAGAAATAAGAATGCTGGAAGATCAGATAGAAGAAAAGCAGAAGCAAGGTTGCTTATTCCACTAGACTAAATTCCACCTGCTCTGGAAGGTGGCAAAAAAGAAAAAAAAAAAAACAAAAACATGAGGATTCTAGGTCCACAATGAAGCCAGAAAATTTTATAATCTTATACTGAATAAATTTGCAAAAGCTTCTTTGGAACCTGGAAAGTACTCCCATGAAATGTGGCGAAACACACAAGTTCTTTGTCAGACATTGCCTTGCCCTGTGTCCTCTCATGATAATGTTAATATACAAATGAATGAAAATGAAGGATATGACTCCTAGGGGGTTAGGCAGGGAGTCCCATAAGCTTTCCTGTGTGAAATTAGAATGGTAAACATATAATTAAAATATGTACTACTTTGCAATTAAAAGAGTGCCATGCCCAAGCTTTCTGACAATGCCATATAGTATCACTTCGCTTCTAAAAATTCCTTTCACAGTTGGCTCTATAGAAGTTTACATTCTGCACTATTCTTAGCTGTCAGCTAGATCTACAGCAGTTGGAGGATTCCGGGGAGTCCTCATCGCCAAATTCCAGGACACGTAGCTAATGCCACTGTTTCAAAATTCTCTTGTTAAAATAAATGCATCATCTAGAAGGTTTTAGTTATCAAAAGAATGGTACTTTTAAATATAATACAAGCCAAAACAAAAATTTTTCTATAGCAAACTCTTAAAGTAACAACCATTTTAATGAAAGTTTATACCAATACAGTAATGGTGTTGACAAACAGTAATATATTTTTAAACAATATCAGAATAAATAAATGATTCCAGTACCAAAATTACAAAGACAATTAATATTATTTAGTAGAGCGATTTGATCAATGTATTTAATAGGCCATGTTGAATACATGTCTGTTTCAGATTAATTCTTGATCAGATATTTGCTGAGCACCTTCTGAACAAAACAGTCAAAAATGCCAGACTTCCTGAAGTTTACATTGTAGGGTGGATATTAAAAAGCAAAACATTTTTAAAATAGAGAAATCATAGTGTATTAGGTGACAAACACTGTGCAAAACCAGAATGATTTTGGAGGGTCACAGGGGAGATGTCAAACCATGTTAAATAGGGTGGCCTGCGTGTACCTTATTAAGAAGGGAAAGCCCAAGAATGCTTACAGAAAGAGAAGGACCGGCCATGTGGGTATTTAACAGCATTCCAGACAGAAGCCTGTGCAAAGACTCTGAGGTGTAGCATGTCGGCATGTACGAGTATCAGAGGAAGAGTATCAAGAGACTGAGGCAGCTCAGTTGGTACAGGACTTTGTACACCGCTGTTAGTACTTTGGCTTTTATACTAAAGGTTCTGAACAAATGAATGACATGTTTGTGCTCTAGAATGATCATTTCAACTGCTTTGTTGAAACATGTGGGATGGAGAAAGAATGGAAGCAGGAAAACCAATTAAGGGGTGAAAGACAAATAAATTGCTCATAGTAGTGTGCTAATAGTAGAGATAATAAGAATTGATCAAATAAAATATATAGTGATTTAAAGGTAGGAAAAATGGAATTTTCTGACTTGATGAGGGTATAAGAGAAAGAGAAAATTCCAGGGTATCTTAGAATTTGACCCTGAGCAATCAAAAAGGTGATATCACTATCAACTGGGAAGGGGATGGCTGGGAATAAAGTAGTGCTAAGTTGAAGATCTGATGTTCCATTTTGGGATATATTGGATTTAAGATATTATTTGCACTCACAGGGGAAATTTCAACAAGGCAGTGAATAGAGGCAACTGTTTCTAAATATTGCCACAAAAGCCCAAAATGGGATGGTAACTGGCAAGTTTGGGAGAGGCAGCAGGAAGCTTTGGTTTACATCGCTTTAATATAAGAAATATAGGGCTGGGGTTGTGGCTCAGTGGTAGAGTGCTTGCCTCACATATGCGAGACCCAGGGTTCGATCCTCAGCACCACATAAAAATAAATAAAATAAAGTTATTGTGTCCAACTATAACTAAAAAATAAGTATTAATATATATATATATATATATATATATATATATTATATAATAGATATAAAAGTATATTGGTATATTTGTAATAGTATATTTATATAAATATTAAGGATGATAATGTTCCAAGAAGGTGAAAACCTGATGAATCAGGAGAGACAGAGGATTGCTGGAACAATTATCTTGAGTAGATAAGAAAGGATGGGATCCAGCACACAAGTAGAAGGAGTAGGCTTCTCTGGAAGAAGCAGCAATAGAGACAAGCACATACAATAAAGTTTATGGAGGCAGATGCTGGTAGATGGGTAAATATAATGGTTGGAGTCTGAAGAATTTTCTTTCAGTTGTGATTGATAATGATGGAGAAGGGGTATAAGGTTTAAAAAAAGAGATCTAAAAAAAATTAACTAGAAAAGTGGAAAAAGTAAATGGATTAGGGAAGCATAATTCCAGACAGCACTAAGAATGAAGCACAAGCTGGCTGGTGCATGCCTGTAATCCCAGCGTCTCTGGAGGCCAAGGCAGGATGATGGAGAGTTCAAAGCCAGCCTCAGTAACAGCAAGGTGATAAGCAACTCAGTGAGACCCTGTCTCTAAATAAAATACAAAATAAGGCTGAGGATGTGACTCAGTGGGTGAGTGGCCCTGAATTCCATCTCTAGTACCCCCCACCCCAAAAAAGAAGAATGAAGCACAAGCCTCAGAGGCCCACCTGAAGTACGTAATAATTAATTTACATTTGGACTCTATTCAAATTTTACATTAAGGTAAGATCGTTTTTTCTCCTGTCATGTTCACATTCATTGGTCCAGATACACAGTAGACAAGAGAAATGGACTTACAGCTTTGGCAAGGAAGAACAGTGATGCCCAACCAGGCAGGGAATTGAAGATATATGCAAGGGGGTGACTAAAATGGTTGAAAAGGAATTTAAGCTTGGTCAAGAGAGAAGAGAGCCCATTAGGAGGAGAGTAACAGAGTGATAAGTAGGAGAATTAATGGGCTTGAGAACTAGATGGGATCTGGGAAATGTTTTGGATCATTGTTCCAGGAGTGGGCTAGAAGGGAGGAAATGGTCGTCATAGAGTGGGGAGAGATTATGCAGATGTTACAATTATGGGTAATCCAAAATTCAGGATAATAATCTTTTTGTTTGTTTCTTTTTTACCCAAGGAAAGGTATTGTAGAAAAGAAAAATATAATGTGAGCAGAAGAAAATGAGGAATGATTAAACACAGTTATATTGAAAGGATCAGCAGGCTTTCAAGATCAGCTGTTAAATTGCTTCCTTTGGATTTCCATCAGTATAGAGAAAATAATGACAGGTGGCAGCCAGTGTAAGAAAAAGACTTTATTTCTCAAAATAAACTATCTTCAATGACTTCACCCATTAGAGATTTATTTAGCATTCTTCTTTTGAAATGTATTTATTGTATCAGTCATCTATATCTTAGTATAAATTGTGGTGATTAGAATAGTCCAGGGCTTTCTGATCCCTAACTCAGATCTTTCCAATGAGAAAGTGGAAGTTCTCAACAGAAAAAAATGAAAATATTGACTGATGTTTATATCAGCTTTATGCAAAATAGCCAAAAAGTAGAAACAATCCAAATGTCTATCAACTGATGAATAAATAAAATGTTGTCTATTCAAACAATGGAATAGTATTTGGTAATTAAAATATGCAAAGTTCTAATATATGCCACAACTTGGATGGAATTTTCATTATGCTAAATAAGTCAAACATAACCTAGTGAGACCCTGTCTCAAAATAAAATTTAAAGAAAACAGGTATGGGATGTGGCTCAGTGGTAGGATGTGACTGGGTTCAATCCTCAGTACAAAAAAAAACAAAGCCATATATTGTTTGATTCTACATAAATGAAATGTCCAGAAGTGACAGGTCAATAGAAAGTAGATTAATGGTTGCCTAGGGTTACAGGTATGGTGATTGAGTGTGATAACTATGGGTTAGGGGGTTTCTTTGGTGGTAATATAAATGTCCTAAAATTGTGATGATAATGTACAACTCTGTATAGATACTAAAATAAAATTGGAATTTATAATTATTTGGGTGGATTGTGTAATTACAATCTGAATTATACCTCAATTAAATTGTTTTTGAAAGAAAGAGAAAAGAAATGTGATGAAATGAAACTCTGAGCTGGGATGTAACACATGGTTAGCATACCCAAGACCTTGGGTTCAATCCCCAACACCAGAGAAAGAAAGAAAGAAAGAAAGAAAGAAAGGAAGGAAGGAAGGAAGGAAGGAAGGAAGGAAGGAAGGAAGGAAGGAAAGAGAAAAACTGTGAATGAGTTCAAGTGAGCTTTGGACAGCTGAAGGGCAATATTAAAAAAGACCACGTTTAAAAAAAAAAAAAAAAAAAAAACTTGGGAAACACTGAAAGAAGCTCTCTCTTTCTTGGAATTTGACCAGCTGATAATTAACATGTGAATCTCTCTGGAATCTGCTCTGCCACCATCTTGGGCCCTTCTGCTGCCCAAGGTTGCTAAAGCTTCCCCAGAAGAAACACACCCTGACCAAGCAAACCCAGAGCTTTTAGAGAGTAGTGTATAGAGCTCAGTCTCCAATTTCAGGCAGAAATTAAATTCTCACTGCTGCAGGCTATGTGTGTGACTTTGGATAGATCTTACTGTTCTGGTCTCCATGTCCAGTGGGGAAAAAATGGAAAAGTACCCATCTTATAGTATCATTGCAAGAATTAAATAAAAAAGACAAAGAACTTATTGCAATAACTGGCACATAATGACTGCTTACTCATAATAACAACAAAATTTTAAGAATGTACAGCTGGATGGCTAGAGATGCCAATATATTTTAAGGTGCATATTCTAGCACTCTCTATTTATGCCCCCAGGCCAGGCAATCAGAAGGAAAGAAAAGTAGTGCATTCAAGTGAGGTCTCTTTCCCTGCTTCCTTCTCTCCCCATCAAATACTTCCTCTGTGACAAATACTCCTGTCTCTGAGTGAAATTGATCCTTGCCTTCAAAAAGAAATGGTAATGTCACAGGGGCAGCTACTTTTGTACCCAAATGTAGAACAATTGCTAGGTTGTTACCTTTGGTGAAATGAATCAGGGCTGCTGCCATCAAATGGCCTTTGTAAACCTGTGAAAAAAAATTCACCAAAAATATGTCTTAATTTGACACTAACAGTTCAACAAGCAAGCAATGCTTATGCAGATTTACGCTCTAACGTTTATTTCATTACTTAATATATACACAAAAATAATTATTATTTTATAAGTAATAAAATAACCACTTTCAATTACTTCTTATTCATAATTATTATTAGTTAATATTTGCTTACTATTTGTTAATCATTAAAGTAGCACAATGTGCTATGGAGTCACATACAAGAGAAGGATTAGTTCTATTAGCCCTGTCAGGCTTCAGAGAGGAGATATGCTTTCAAGAGGCCTTGGAAGGATAAGAAGAAATTCTAAAGCTAAGAAGCGGGCATGAGGACAGCAGTTAACTATCTGTCCACTGGAAACCATGTAATGGATTCCAGAGTACAACAACTCTAACTCCAGAGGCTCACCCCAGAATCCAATGCCCATGTAACTGGTTGAAGTGAATAAAGACAAAAAAAAAAAAAAAGATCGTTTGATTTGACAGTGAAGACACTGGGTGAGATGCATTTTCTGAGGAAGCTGTTGGCTCTGTTAGATGTAAGAATTACCTAAATTATTTCTCTTTTCATGTAGACCACTTCTGCAGAACTGAGATAAATTCTTTAGTAATTTCTTTGAGTGGGAAGCCTTCAAAAAGACATAAGCCCATGGAATTACTAAAAGGAAAGTCACTTCTCATTGGGGAGAGGAATTTATTATCTCTGAAATAATTATGCTTATAGCTGGAGCCTGACTATAAAAATCTTAAGTCTTTCTTTTTTCTTTTCTTAAAGTACCACCAATTACCTGGAGGCGATCTCCCCTAGTTGTGAGATATTTAGTCTAATTTTTTAAAGAAAATAAATTCTTCTCTATGCTCAATTTTCATGCTCATTAAGTGTTTACAGGGCAAAAGAAAAAAAATGTTTGCATAACTTATAAGGAACAAATCATAACAAAGAACTTAGTTAAAATTTATAAGTCCATAACTATGAAAAGAGGCATCTGCTTCAGAAAGAAGCCAAGTTTTCAGCTTGGAAAAATTCAAATGTTATCTCCTCAGAAAGGCTTCCTTGACCTCTCTAAGTTAACAGCACATCCCACCATCGCCCCCCAAGCCCTAACCATTAAACCTCTTAAAAACCCTGCTTTGTTTTCTCTATAGCATTTAATCCAGAACTTTGTTCACTTTTCTCTTGTCTTTCACCACAAAATCTAAGGTCCAAGAGAGCAGACACATGCCCATGTTGCTCAGCTTTCTACCCCAACCTTATCCAGTATCTGATTCATGGTGCACTATAAATTTTTGTTGAAGGCATAAAATTAACCAGGCCACAGCAATAATGATCTTAAGGTGAATGGCACTGAAAGGTTTCATCCTGTGAACAGAACGTGAAGTTAACATATGATTCCCAGCAACTCCAAGTAATTCCATCCTTTCAAACTAACCACACAGGCACACACAAATGACCAGCTAGCACACAGGTGGTATGTAGAATAAAATTTCCATAGCAGGCCTACTGATTTCAAGCTGCTTCCTTAGGGAAAGGATCACTTTTTTTTAGCAGTACTGGCCACTCAGTAAAGCATGAATGCTTGATTAAGCTCGCATTTCATTTTAGACTGTGGGAAGTGTTTTCCCCACTAAATATATCATTCATTTGACCTAAACACCTGGAAAGGTGATAAACTACTAAATATACCTAGACTCATTTAGTTATGTTTTCCCCGAGAAACGTAATTAGTTATGTTTTCTGTGGTTAAAGGGAGGAAGGGTGGAAGGGGGTGGACAAAATGGGCTGCATTTAAATAGTGAGGATCCATAGAGGCAGCCACCAAGAATTTTATGCACATTTAGATGAAAAGGAAAAAATGAAACTGGCCATGATATGGGATTAATTATGCATGCTGCTTGAGTCAGAATGTTGACTACAAGCTCTAAATGTGTTACCACTTCTTGGTTTGGTGAAAAGAACCAAGAGCTATTGACAAGAACAGAAATAAAAGCTGCAATAATATTGCTGTGGGAAGCAAGGACTCTCAGCTGTTATAATAACACTTTATCCAAATGACTTTAGAAAATCCAAGTTTTTCTTCAAATCATTTTTGTTATCTGTAGTGTTTAATTTACATCTTACTATTGCAATGGCCACTGCACATTGAAAGGTCTTTCCCAAATCTAGTCCTAAACATCCAACTGCAATTAATTTTTGCATGTTGAGCTCTGTCTTAGCTTTTTTACTGTTGTGACTAAAAGGATCTGACCAGAACAATTTTATTTTTTTAAAAATTTTTTTTTAAATTTTTTATTGTTGGTTGTTCAAAACATTACAAATTTCTTGACATATCATATTCCACACTTTGATTCAAGTGGGTTATGAACTCCCACCTTCACCCCATACACAGATTGCAGAATCACATCAGTTACACATCCATTGATTTACATATTGCCATACTAGTGTCTGTTGTGCTCCGCTGCCTTTCCCATCCTCCACCATCCCCCCTCCCCTCCTCTCCCCTACCCTCCCCTCCTCTCTCTCTACCCCCTCCACTGTATAACCCTGAGGGTCTCCTTCCATTTCCATGCAATTTCCCTTCTCTCTCCCCTTCCCTCCCACCTCTCATCCCTGTTAAATGTTAATCTTCTTCTCCTGCTCTTCGTCCCTACTCTGTTCTTAGTTACTCTCCTTATATCAAAGAAGACATTTGGCATTTGTTTTTTAGGGATTGGCTAGCTTCACTTAGCATAATCTGCTCTAATGCCATCCATTTCCCTGCAAATTCTATGATTTTGTCATTTTTTTTTTTAAGAGTGAGAGAGAGAGTGAGAAAGAGGGAGAGAGAGAGAGAATTTCAATATTTATTTTTTAGTATTTGGCAGACACAACATCTTTGTCTGTATGTGGTGCTGAGGATCGAACCCGGGCCGCACGCATGCAAGGTGAGCGCGCTACCGCTTGAGCCACATCCCCAGCCCGATTTTGTCATTTTTTAATGCAGAGTAATACTCCATTGTGTATAAATGCCACATTTTTTTTATCCATTCATCTATTGAAGGGCATCTAGGTTGGTTCCACAGTCTTGCTATTGTGAATTGTGCTGCTATGAACATCGATGTAGCAGTGTCCCTGTAGCATGCTCTTTTTAGGTCTTTAGGGAATAGACCAAGAAGGGGAATAGCTGGGTCAAATGGTGGCTCCATTCCCAGCTTTCCAAGAAATCTCCATACTGCTTTCCAAATTGGCTGCACCAATTTGCAGTCCCACCAGCAATGTACAAGTGTACCCTTTTCCCCACATCCTCGCCAGCACTTATTGTTGTTTGACTTCCTAATGGCTGCCAATCTTACTGGAGTGAGATGGTATCTTAGGGTGGTTTTGATTTGCATTTCTCTGACTGCTAGAGATGGTGAGCATTTTTTCATGTACTTGTTGATTGACTGTATGTCCTCCTCTGAGAAGTGTCTGTTCAGGTCCTTGGCCCATTTGTTGATTGGGTTGTTTGTTATCTTATTGTCTAATTTTTTGAGTTCTTTGTATACTCTGGATATTAGGGCTCTCTCTGAAGTGTGAGGAGTAAAGATTTGTTCCCAGGATGTAGGCTCCCTATTTACCTCTCTTATTGTTTCTTTTGCTGAGAAAAAACTTTTTAGGTTGAGTAAGTCCCATTTGTTGATTCTAGTTATTAACTTTTGTGCTATGGGTGTCCGATTGAGGAATTTGGAGCCCGACCCCACAGTATGTAGATCGTAACCAACTTTTTCTTCTATCAGACGGCGTGTCTCTGATTTGATATCAAGCTCCTTGATCCATTTTGAATTAACTTTTGTGCATGGCGAGAGAAAGGGATTCAGTTTCATTTTGTTGCATATGGATTTCCAGTTTTCCCAGCACCATTTGTTGAAGATGCTATCCTTCCTCCATTGCATGCTTTTAGCCCCTTTATCAAATATAAGATAGTTGTAGTTTTGTGGATTGGTTTCTGTGTCCTCTATTCTGTACCATTGGTCCACCCGCCTGTTTTGGTACCAGTACCATGCTGTTTTTGCAGAACAATTTTAGAGAGGAAAAGTTTAATTAAGGGCTCAGGGTTTCAGAGGTCTCTATCCATAGACAACAAGTTCCATTTCTCCAGGCTCAAAGTGAGGCAGAACATCATGGTGAGAGTGTGTCCGCTTTTTCACTGCTGCGACTGAAAGACCCTATATGACAACTGTAAAGGAGGAAAGGTTTACTTA
The DNA here is from genome assembly GCF_047511675.1 of Marmota flaviventris. NCBI lineage: Eukaryota > Metazoa > Chordata > Mammalia > Rodentia > Sciuridae > Marmota > Marmota flaviventris. Next base: position 85,205,775 of record NC_092507.1, read on the forward strand.
AGGACTCACAGTTTCAGAGGCCTTAGTCCATAGAAGGCCAGTTCCATTCCTCAGGGCTTGAGGTGAGGACATGATGGCAGAAGAGTGTGACAGAGAAAACCAGCTCACATGATGATCAGAAAGCAGAGACAGAGAGACTCTACTCTTCAGATACAAAATATATACCCCATAGCCATGTCCCCAATGAACTACTTCCTCCAGCCATACCACCTGCCTCCAGTTACCACTCAGTTAATTCCATCAGGGATTAATTCACTGATTAGGTCAAGGGAATGACCCAATCATTTCTCCTCCAAACTTTCTTGCATTGTCTCACATGTGAGCGATTGGCGGACACCTCACATACAAATCCTAACAAACTCATAGCCTGAGAAGGCACACCTCTCCTAAAAGTCGAAGTCCTTTCAGTCCCAAGAGGCTCCCACACTCTCCTAGTCCTTTGCTGGAATTCTCTATCCATTCAATGGTGACCTCTTCTATAGCAACTTTTCATTCAATCATGCTGGTCTCCTTCTTTCTGTTCTCCACTTAGTCCTGCTTAGGGCTGCTTACCAATTTGAGGCATCCTGTCTTGCTTGGTCTTTAGAAGTGTTTTAGAAGGAAAGTATCCTCTGTTGATTTTTACAGCTCTTTCTTCTCAGAACTAAAGTCAGTTTCCTTCACATTAAAATCAGACACTGGGCTCATACACATAAAAGTACTCCTCCCAAATAACTGAGCAGTTTCCCAGACTCAGGTATGCGTCTTTTCAACAATCTCCTTTATCAAGATGAGTTCTCTATTCAGGATGTTGCTAGAGGTTCCCAGAGTCCCAGGGATAAAGGATCAGTTCCACAATTATCTCCTTATTTCTCCTTGACTCCCACTGGCAAATGCCTTGAAAATATAGCATCCCCCTCAGGAGTGTGCAGATTAGGTTTCCTCCTACCCTACACCACAGTTTTCCTGCAAAGGTGAAACTTTTAACGTGAACTTGGTGCCTTGGAAGCAAATGAAGGTAAGGAATATGAAAGCTCAGATTAGTAGTCCAAAATTCCTCATTTACTGACAAATCTTACATGAAATAGAGAAAACACCTACTGATTAAAAAACAAAGAAGTCAACTAAAGTTGGTAGCTTGAGTTTCAGCAAATAAAAAAAAGAAAGAAAAAAAATTGAACATGAATCAGCTAACATTTAGGACTTCTCTGTAGGAGTGAATATTTCTCCCAAATAGAGAGGTCAGTGGGCTGCCATGTAACATCTATTCTATCAGCTAGAACATTTCGCTCTGTAGTATAATGGAGCTTGTAAATAAAGCTAAACTCAGAGTTGTTTCCCAAGGGGAGATCATGAAGTCTGCTCTGGTGGAATGTCAAGACGTAAGGGAAAAAGAGATCATCAATAAACAAATGCACAGAACTGAATAGTTACATTCTTTTTTGTGGACAAACCCGTCTTTATTTCAGGCCCTGTGTTAGGAAGTCACGGCTTCTCCTCTTTATAAATAGCTTGGCATTTGGAGGCTACCATTTGTAATGGCTTATGACAGCCTCTGTACCTTTCCCACTCTTGTGTACCTAATGCATACCATTTGTTTGCTTTCCATTGTCAGCGTGTACATTTGCATTTGGTAGATTTGTGGGAAGGTGGAGATGACCCAGCAGTCACACAAAGCTCAACACAAAACCAAGGTGTTTGCATTGCTCAAGAAGCTTTCTACCTTCAGTAGCTCCCAGAAATATAATCATCCACTAGGCCATAGTAAGATACTCTTTCTTGATTCCCCACAGAGTTAGTAAATTCAAAAAAAGGAAAATGGACCTGCCCCACACCCTAAGCAGTTGAGATTTTTATTTCATTCATATCCATTTCTAAAAGACACATGTAAATAAAGGAAGGCAATAAGAATAGAGCTTGATAAAATCAAATTGTCAAATGGTCAAAGCATAGTAAGTTAATAAAGCTGTGGACAAAATTAGCCAGAGATATTCATCTAGCTTGACCTTTGTTTCCCAAATGAATTACTATTCTTACTCTATTCAGGGACTACTTTTAAAGGGCTGGTTACTATGGGGGTACCACAATAGCTTCAGATTTCATTTTTTAAGAATTCAAAGGTCCATGAGGAAGAAAGCAGCCTGCTCTTTGGAATTTCACTTGGAAGGAAACTTACACTTAAATAGTCTTCAAGTTTTCTTCTGAAAACTTTTTTATGCTCTAAGATTAAAATTAAACATATACAAAGAAAGATTTGTATTGCTGATGTTTTTTAAAAGTGGGTGATGGACAACTGCTACGGATAAAAAGGAGCAGCTACCTCTGTCACTATCTGGCTATGTTCTAAGCCTTCAAATTGCTGAGAAAGTAAGATTTCTAGTTAACCTTCAGCTCTAAAAAGGTCCCTACAGATCTATTGTGGCAATCCTAGTTTTTGGAACTTAGTGTTTTGTTTTTTTAAATCTCACCCCACCCACACCACTGCATGACTACATAATGCAATTCTTTCCGTCTTTGCCCTGAGCACACATTAAGCAATCTAACTCCTACACTTAGAATCTCACCAAAAAGGAAAGGGAAAGAGAGAAGAGGGAAAGAGAGGAGCAGAAGGAGGGATAAGGTGGGAAGGAAAATACAGGGTACGCACACAAAAGAATTTCACTTGTATGATGGATCTAATGATGAAGTATCCAAGTTTTGTTTTAATGTTAAAATAAGGCAAAACTTCTAAACATAAGATTTTTTTTTTTTTATTATTTCTTATGTTCCTTTTTAAAGGCTCACTTATGACATACAATAAACACTGGCAAAGCATCCATGTCTCCAGAGAGAGACCCATTAAATATTTTGGAAGTTAACTTTTAGTTGGCATCTTTCTAAACATGTAATTCCCAAAATCTTCAAGCTAGAATTACAATTATCTGGAACCCAATCTGTCAGTCAGCAAAGCCTCAGAGCCCTCACTCTTAATAGTGAAATGGGCTGAAGGGCAGACACACTGACAGCTGGCTCCTTGCTCGCTCTGCCATGTAAATCCACTTTAACATAACTAGATCACACCCTAGCTTTTAGAGTGATGGCTCAGCCCAGAGGCTGTTCTAATTGGATAAGCTTATAGACTATTTCCATAATGACAAAGAATCAGACGACGTTTTTCCATGATTTCCACAGTCAGCCTAATGGAAAGTCTGCTGGACAGGGAGTGTTACCATCTGATGAATCGGTGCCCTGCCCAAGTCTGGCCATCTTGCCTCAATTTTCCTAGGTTGGAAATGAAGATATCCAATAGCTTCTTTGTCATGGGGAAGGAAGAGGCTGGTCTTTCTCTAGAATAAGTCAATTACAGTATTAGGTCATATGTGTAAAAGATTCATGCAGCAAATGTGAAGACACCAAAAGAAACAACAATGTGACTGTAAGATTTGATATAGTTTCAAAGAAAGTAGCTATTATGCTTCATGACCAGGTTAAACTAAGTACTCATTTAATATTGCTGTAAAAAATTTGTAAGAAATCATTATTCCCACCAGTTTACACCTGAAGAAATACTCTTTGACATATCAACCAATATTCCCCAGTATACTCCACTTATAAATAGAAAAGTTTAAGAATAAGCCCATGTCTCTGATTCTGGAAATCACCAACAGTTGTTAATGTATGGAAAAGATTAAAGATTTGATGTCCATGACCTAGTTAAGGATCATTAATAAATATACAGAGATACAAATATATTGATTGTGTGTGTGTGAGTGTGTGTGGTCTTTAAATACTACGTACCTTATAAAACAAACTGGGAATTTATAAACCTCTATGTGACAATTTGGTAGTATGTCAACCTGTCATCTTCTAGAGAATCTATACCTATAAAGTTTATTCACCTTGTCTATGACGACATAGAAAATGAGGGGCTATGACTGTACAATGTCCCTTCTGCTTCACTACCTCCACCTTTGACTCATTCTCTTAATTAGTTAGCTTCTATGTGTCCACATCTAAAACACAGCTCAGTGGTCCTCTCAGCCAGCATGAGTGAGTGGAAGCTGGTCTTCCCTCTGCCCAGAATCTAACTTTGGACACCTTTCACTTTTCTCCAAGAGTTTACTTGTCTTCTGTTTACCTCCTCACCTCTCTAATAAAAAGAGCACATTTTCTTATTTCTCTTTGTCTCCAGCACATAGCATGATGCTGGTTACATGTCAGTAGATGTTTAACTAATGTGTGATGCATGGGTAGATGAAAGATTAAATGATAAGGACTCATAATGCCAGGCTTCCATTTAGTGGTGACACACCTTTACAATTCCATATCTAATACCCGAATTGCAATCCTGTGCATAAACAAAGTGTTCTTTGAAACTCTTGAGGAATAAAAGTATTTGAGATCCAAATATTAGCACCAGAAATCCCCATGCCCAAATTTGGGAGCCGAGTAGAGCTGTGGAATCAACAACTTCTTCATGGGAAAGATAGCTCCTCCATGACCAGTTTCATTTCTCTATTTGTATTTATGATCCCAACATAAATACAAGTATTTATTTTGCTATGCCAACAAAACCTGATTAGACTTTAAGAAGAAAGGGGAAAAAGGAATGTAACAATTTCAATAAGGAAAAGGGACCCCATTTAATATTTTTCTTTTTGCAAATCTAGGACAAAAATTACCAACTACTCAAATACTAGAACTTAAAATCAGTTACCCTTTAAACTCAAATGACAAACTTATGGGGGAAAAGTAGAAATAACTTTGCAAAACAAAAAGCAAAGAAAGATTGAATTTTTCAAGTTCAAAAAGCAGCTGAGTACACACACAGAAGGATCTGGATAATTTTAAACATACAGTTTAGTGTGTGGTATCATATATCATGGGTACCATTCTGAATACTTTTGGTTTCAGGAACATTTTTTGGTTCAAATACCTTACATATCATTTTGAATTGACTGGCTAAAAAAAAAGTATCCAGCGAAGGTATCAGATGGAACAGCATTTTTGAAAACACCCAAACCCAAAAACAATGCTGAGGGAAGGGCGGCTACCCTACCCTGCTAACAAAGGAAGGAAAGTGAATAAGGCGAATGTCCTCAGCAATGCTCTCACTCTAAACAAATGCATTAGAGCTAAACCTAGCGGGTCACTTTTATCCTGCTCTCTAGTGCGCATTGTACAGGGGTGTGAATGCCACAAGATCTGCACGTATGCGTAGTAAATTTATAGAGGAAAACGCATTGTGCTGAAACATCAGTGTACTTGATCCTCATGGAATGATAACTATGGACTGCTTGACCTCCAGCTTTTTCTGTAGTTTGCTTTTGTTTTTATTTTTTGGTGGGATTGTGGCACAGGGCCTCATACCTGCTAGAAAAGTGAGCTACATTCCCAGCCCCTTCTCTAGCGGAGATAAAGTCATGTTTGCTATGATGCTTATTATTTTTATGTTCCTTTGTAAGCTGAGGAAGAGGGAACTAAAATACAAGGTCACAAATATGTTAAATATTGACATAAATCTTGCTGGGCTCAGTGGCACACACCTGTAATTCCAGTGATTCAGGAGGCCAAGGCAGGAGGATTGCAAGTTCAAGGCCAGCCTTGGCAACTTACTGAGGCTCTGAGCAACTTAGCAAGACTCTGTCTCAAAATAAAAAAATAAAAGGGTTGGTGATGTGGCTCAGTGGTAAAGCACCCCTGGGTTTAATCCCCAGTACCAAGTTTTGATATGGTATTGGATAACTGAGGCTCTGTTAAAAAACAGTTGCATCTTTTATCTCTAAAAGTCAAACAATTGGTTTAATTAAATATCCTTTTCCACTAAATGGAGCACTTGTTGACCTCTGAGAGATTCAGCCTGAAAGAATTATATAGAAGTTCAAAGAGAAAGCAACGGCTTAACCACAAACACTATCCTACTATTTGTTAGATTTTTTTTTTGTATTGATAGACCTTTGGAATATTTCACTTTCAGAAAAGTTATGGTCTAATCCATGAACAAACCTCTAAGGAAAAATGGTTATAGACTGTGTCCAGTCTTAAAAATCAATAGAAAAATCAACAAAATGATCACATTTGCATGTAATGCATAATGCATTATTCTATGCATCTAATAATAATATGTGATTAAATCTTGTGCTATGTCTCATTACAACTAAGGAAAATTGGAGGTTGGATGGTTTAGAATACAGACATGGAGATTTGGGACCAGACAGTCCTAGATTTAAATCCTAGTTTCATTGATTACTGTATCTATAACCCTTTAGTAGGTTAGTTAATCTTTTTGAATGTCAATTTCCTGGGCCATATAAGTTTCTATATTCTATTACACATCAGAGTGACTATATTTAATAATATTATATTAGATATTATAAGATAGACAAAAAAGAAGATCCTTAATTTTCTCTCCCCAGAGAAATGGTAGATGTTTGAGGTGATAAATAAGCTAATTACCATGATTTGATCATTATGCAATACATGCATGTATTGAAACAAATATCACATTGTGCCCCATAGATATGTACAACTAGTAGGTGTCAACTAAAAATAAAAGTATTAAAAAAAACCTTCCCAACCCATTAAGTAAGCCTATAAAGCACCCGACATATTGAAAGACCTCAGATCATGATGTCATCCTTTTAACCATTATTTGTTGAGTGTCCATTAACTTTCAGGACTTTTCTAATGGCTTAGAATACAAACTCTGTATGGAGATGGTATTCTGGTGAAAGAAGACAAGCAATAAATAACAGAAGTACATTGACAGTATAATAGAAAACATAAGGGCTATGGGAAAAATAGAACAAGGTGAAGGGGATTGGTGGTATCGCAGAGGGGTTTGTGGTTTTATACAGTGTGGTCAAGGTAATCCTCATTGAGAAGGGGCATCTGGGCAAAGATCTGAAAAAGGTGAGGAAATGAGTTGTACAGGTGTCTGGAGGAAGTAAGTTCCAGGTAAAGGTGACAGTCCAAGATCCTAATTTCCAGTCTAAGCTAGAAAAATAAATCCAGAAGTCTTGGTATCTAAATAGCATTAGAGCAAAACTTCCTAAGATCTCTAGGGAATAAGAGATGGCAATAGAGAAGAATCACGAGCAATTGAGCACTGAGTGAGTGAGGCAGGAGTAAAGGAAGTGAGTCAAAGAAAGAAAAACAGAAGGAGGGATCAACTGTACCCAAAGCCATGGATAATTCACGTAAGATAAGCGTCTGCACTGTAGACCATCTTGAAGCCCATTTACCCTCTAAACCATGAAGCTCAAATTTATCTAACAAAGGAATGATAATATCATGATCCTGACTACATAGAGCACCCCAGATGAAAGTAAAGCAGCTTCCTCTCTAGTCAAATGTGTGATCACCAGACTTACAGATCTCTGTCTGATCCACTTAATCCATAGTTGAGGGTGGTACCCCTGAACCTAAACACTTCTCGAAGGTCCCACCTCTTAATATTTTACAATGGTAATTGAATTTCTTTTTCTTTTTCTCTTTCTTTTTAATTTTAAGACAGAATCTCACTAAGTTACTTAGGGCCTCTATAATTTGCTGAGGCTGGACTTGAACTTGCAATTCTCCTGCCTCAGCCTCCAATTCTCCTTCCCTAGTCTATGGGATTACAAGCATGCATTACCATGTCCAGATGGTGATTACATTTCAATTGAGATTTGGAGATGACATTCAAACCATAACTAGGCACTTTGGGCCTCTGGGTTCATATCTTCTGAAGGTTGTAAAGAATTCTGATGACCTTTTCTTTTAATAGAACATGGCATTTTTTAATTATTTTTTCCACAGGCACTCACACTTCACATTTCCTACCTTCCAAATAGATCTTCTTACCTAATATTTCCCTCTTTTTGTGTGTTCTGAGAAAAGTTGACAGTTTTATTCTCCTGAAATGTGAATCTTATCTTTTCTCTCCCATTCCCCTCATTCACTTCCTTAGCATCAAGTTCTACATACAGATGTGTGTTTCTGTCAATCTTTCTAATTCTTCTCTCCACTTCAGGCAGGACAGTCTCCTTCACGGACCTCTACCACATCATGTTTCCCTCCCTTTTATGCTTACAAATGTCTTTTCTGTATTTAAATCCTGTTTTCCCTGTGGTAGCTGTCCTTCAACTCACATTAACCTCTACCTTGTTTAATTTTTCTTGGACTTACTCTATGTGCCACATGCCACTGCTATGTCACACCATCCTAGCCTCAAGCAGCTCCATTGCCATCACTTTGTTTTAGCAGAGCATAACAATATCTGGTTCACTATTTGTTCCTTTAATTACTTCACATATGTATCTTACCTCTCCAACCAGACAGTAAATGCATTGTAAGATTAGGCACTATTTCAGAATCTCTCGTACCCCTGAACTCCTGATATGAGGTCAGCTAAGGAATTATAACTTTTAACTCTTGCCATCATCATTTACTCTGGTTGTCAAAGAATAAAATATTTAGTAAAGCCAGCTTAGTAAGATAATGAAGAACAGGCAAAGCTCTATTGAATATCTATCTGTTTTACAAAGGCTGGATTTGTCCATGAATACATAGTTAACATTTAATGGATTCTAGCTCAGTAGAATATGATATTTTGTGAAAAAAAAATGATTCTAGATATTTTGTGATCCATTTTACTTCTAAAGATATAATAAATTTTATAAGAGACTTTGAGATTTTGTTCCTCGACTCCAGATTCCATATCCAATTGCCTATTCAACATTGCCATATGGATAACAAAATGACTTATTGAAAACCGAGTTCTTGGTATTCATCCTCATCCAAAGAAAGAAAGAAAGAAAAACAAAAATCTCACCAAATTTCCTATCTCAAATAATGGCAACTTGCATTTGCTCAGATCTGGAGTCTTAGAATTATTCAAAATCTTCTCTTTTTCTTCAACTCTATATCCAATTTCAGGAAACCCTGTTGGTTCTATCAAGAGTATTAAACTATGGATGAACTGTCCACAGTTTAATCAATGCCCACCGTCCTCATTGTTCCCACCTTAGACCAAATTGACCATCATCTCTCACATGGATTGCAATGACATCCTGCCTAGTCTCTTTTTCCATCCTTGCAAAACTTTTCCCTATTCAGAACATCTCAGTGGCTTCTCACTCCACACAGTGAAATCTAGAGTCCTTTCAAAGGCCTAGAAGATTGTGCATCAATTGGAACCTGTGAAATTTTCAGCAGCATCTCCTGTTACCCCTCCTGCCCTCCCCCTTGACTAATCACCCCAGTCTTGATCCTACAATGTGCTAATAATGGCCCACCCTGAAGCTTTTGCACAAGATCTTCCTGATATGCTCTTGCTCTGGTAGCCTAATTCCTACCTCTCCTTTAAGACCTTATTCAAAGACTCCTGTCTCATTGAACCTATCTTAATGACTGTATTCTAAATTGAAGTCTTTACTCTTTCTTTCCATAACATTATCACAGAGGTTGTCATGAGAAAGTACCTCTCAGACAACCAACTACAGAAGTAAAATTGAACAAGGGTCTCATATGGTGTACTCCGAAATCCAGGCTGTGCATTTGCATCCAGGCTGTGTTTTCCAGGGGCTGCTCCTAGGCAATGATTGAACATGGCAAGAATGCTAAGGTAGGCGCCTTCCTGGGACACATAGGACCACTCTGGTAAGCTGACTTTGGCTCCAGGACTCTTCAATGACCTTACCAATATCTCTTAGACTGCCCTGCTGATTAAGCTGTTTCCACACAACTTTTCTCCCTCTTTCCCCCACTTGGATTTCCCATACCTCCCCAGCCTTTATCGCCTTCCTCCACATTTTCTCTCATATATTTATTTCCTTTAATAAAATTTTGCACATTTAGCCCACCTTGGCATTTGTTTCTCAGAAGATTCAGAATAACATAATCATCTTCTCACCTATTATGTTCTACTTATTCATTACATTTATCTTTTACTGCCTACCACAAGATGAATTCCAAAAGAGCAGGAATTTTGTTCACTTATATATTCCAAACACTTAACATAGAGCTGGACAAGTGTTTAATAAATATGTGCAGAATGAATGAACAACACCTGCTTTAAAAATATTAGCAAGTGTTTGTAGCATCAACTAGACAAATGAACAAACACATGACAATACCAATTACTTGACACAACTTTGCTCCTCTCTTAATTCCCTGATCCTCTTATTTTATCTAGTCTTACTTACACTAAAAAAAAAAAAAAAAGAAAAGAAAACTTTTTACTTCCTATAGTAAAAATGAGATTTGAGGGAAAATTTGATTTTAGAAAAGGATCCAGATTAATAATTGGAGGACTGCCCATCTGTTCTGGGGAGCAGATATGCAGTTCTGACTGATATTTACCACTGCTACTCTCTTGTCTTTAATTTCAGCCAAGATCTGCAGATAAACAAAATTGAAAGCTTTGAGGGTTTGATTTTTTTTTAAGCTTAAATATCCATCCAATAGTAGCAAACTTGGCCCATGCCTAAACAATTCTTGTACTCTCTATTCCCCCCAAGTGTCTCTTTTGAGGATGTAAAAACAAAGATAAACTACACCCAAGTATAATTTCAGACTCTTGAAACTGCTGAGCTTCATCTTGGGATTGGACTCTGGGATTGGGAAGCTAAAAAAAAAAAAAAAAAAAATATATATATATATATATATATATATATATATATATATATATATATGCACACACACACATATATATGTGTGTATATATGTACATACACACACACACACACACGAAAATCTTATTTCATTAGGGCCCCTAAATTTCTGCAAAGGAGAATCCCACAGGGTTCTGTTGGAGGGTTTTACACCAGCTGTAATTTTTCTGGGAGCTGGATGGAGGAGGAAAGCAGGTTCAACCCTTCTTCATAAGACTAACTTAGGCATCAGCCTGTGACTTACCTTGCCTGTGCCCTTGGATAGACCTTGATGAAGGGCTGTTGTAAGACCAGACAATTGAAGTTCCAATCCTGACTTTGCTACTTATTAGCTATGTGGAAAATTACCTCCCTGAACCTGTTGCCTCATTTTTAAATAGGGATAACACATTTATTATTCAGCACCTTGTCCAATAAATAGGATGTAACTCATTTGCCCATAGAGAGTGCTCAGTAAATATTAGCCATTACTATTATTAATAACAGAAACAAAGGAAATTAAACCTTATGTTTAAAGTTTGGTTTGTCTTTTTAAACTCTTCAGCTGTTAATATGAAGGTGTTTGATAGTATCCAAACATGTAATAATGAGGTAGATGGTAATTAGGGTTGACTGCATCCAAATTTAATTAAAGAACTATCCCAGAAAAGAAAACAAAGTCAATTGCAAAGTTTCCTGGTCTCTGCTTCAACCTAAGAGCTTCACTGGGTTTCACTCCTTTTTTCTAAAGGGCAAGGGAACGTCCACGCAGGGTCGGGCTGCCAGCAGTTACAGAACATCTCATCACACTTTCAAAGGCTCACTCCTCTCTCTTGCGTAACTGGTGAGGTCAAAATGGGCACCTTCATGGAAGCCCAGAGTGCCATTTCTGAATGAGGTCCAAGAAAGAACTGCATTCCATAGAAATCCAAGTCAGGCACCAGCAGAGCATGGCACTTGCTGTTTAAAGTGCACTGAGCACTCCTGGAGGGCCAGCTTTTTAATATCATCACCTTAACACCTTTGATTTCTTCATGACCTAAGATTCCAAAGTCTCCAACAAACTGCTACAAATGGGGAGGTGGGAGAGGAGGACAGCCTGATGTAAATTTACCACTATGTGAAGTTCTAAAGTAACTATAGAAGTTTCTATTATTGCTCAAAGCCAAACAGAGGGAGAAAGACAAATAAGTGACTTGGCACTTCTGTCCAACTGAGGTGAGACTCTCTCTCTCCTTGTAATCCTGGAGTGAGAGTGCAGGTGAACTAACTTCCTGCAAACACACACAGACCTACGCATACGGGGACAGCTGTGTGTTGCTGAAGAACAGTCTGATTAAACAGTGCATTGGTTCCCTGTGCCAATCCTGGAAAATAATGAATTGGGTAAGGAACAGTTAATAAGAAAATGTGCCTTGCTAACTGTGCACATTACAACAAAGAGCTGGCAGCTCCTGAAGGAAAAGGGCTTGTGCTGCTGCCGTTCAAACTTGTCAGTCAACTCGTGCCAGCAGCCTCAGCGTCTGCCTCCCCAGCACACCCTCATTACATGTGTCTGTCTGGCCTGATCTGTGCATCTGCTCAGAGACGCTCCTGACAAGTCAGGAATTTCTCCATTTCTCCCTGGTGCAAAGAGTGGATTTCTCCCTGCTTCTCTTCTATCACCTCCGTGCCTCTCCCCAAGGAGGCTCTTTGATTTATGGTAGCTTTGGTCTTCCTTCAGCGTCTGCCTGCTCTTGACTTGTAGAATGGAAGAAGCTGAGCTTGTGAAGGGAAGACTCCAGGCCATCACAGTAAGTCTGCATATGGTTATAACTCATTAAGGTGGTTGCTTAGAGGAACAGCACTGGTTGCTAGCTGTCCCTGTTGCTGAGCCCCCCTCAGTGGATAAACAGATCCCTCAGCCTTCATGAATGCATCTCTGCTTCTCTTAACCCTTGTGACCCTTTATAACTCTTGGGCTTTAGAACCTGAGTTCAGGGCAAATGTTCCTGATTTTCACAGACAGTTTCTATGTTTTAAACAACAATCAAAAGCTTTTAAGGCAGTCTGGTTAACTATCATTCGGCTTCTGTGTACACCTTAAAAATACTGTTTCTCCTTTAATTTCTAATTGACAGGCATTAGATCAAAAAGCAGGTCCCCAGCTTGGAAACTTTTTAAAGCAATGAATGCAGCAAAAAGTTTGGATTTTTTAAAAGGGGAGGAGAAAAAGAATTAAAACAAATGATCTGAAACTTTTTATTTGTAGTGTCATAGTATGTTCCAGAAAGCCTAACAATTAAAATGAAAGTTGGTATATTTAAGCTAAGCATTGAACAAGAGAAAAGTAGGTAAAAGCATGTATCAGATTAATTCTCAGAGATCAGTTTCCAGTACAGTCATAAACTGAATAAGATCCTGATAGAGGAATGTGGTGCATGCAATGGATTTGGAAAATATTTCGTTAATGCCGGGAAGAAAAATAGTGCATTTTTTATGCTTGTTCTGGGAAAGAGTCAAAGAAACAAATGGATTACTTTTCTTAAATGATTCAGCTATTTAAAAAAAAACTTTTTAAACACTGCACTTGGCAGTAACCTGGAAATTCATAACACAATCATTTATCATTAGTTGCAACTTTTAATACACTTTTTTTTACGGGGGAAAAAACCTTGAAAATCAACACCTAATTTCTCATATTTTTTTGCCACTGAAATTAGCTGTCAGGAAGAAATGAGTACTTTTTAAAAAACTGATACTTAATCAGTGTGGGTAAGGAGGATGTTTTTCTTGTCTCTTCAAATTCTCATAGCAAAACTAATAATTCAAATTCTCATAGCATAACTAATTTAAGATTTTTATGAAATAGATACAGTGTCTTAGTTCCACCTAGGAAGGATTCAATACGTTAAAATGTTTTCTTAGCCAGTGGTAAGGAACCAGGAGTCCATTGATAAGGCTGGCACTCTTCCATAAGATAATACTTTTTTTACATGTCTAACTTCTAATCATTATATTTCCTTTCTTCAGAAATCGTTGGCTTGGGTTGTTGTTTGTTTTGTTTTGCTGTTAAAACCCCACCACCATTTCAGCTGTCCTGCTTGAAAGGACAGGAACTCCCCTCTGTTGTTTTTGGCATGGATCTTTTACATTACAGCTGTCGTCTAAAGGTTGCTTTACTGGACTATGTGAGATGTATGATCACAAGCTCTTTAGAATGCTTCTGTCTCTTAATGAAATGAAATCATGTCCTCAATGAAATGTAAAAATAGATGCTTCTGTATTTTCCTTTTTGATTTGGGGCATACCCTAGGTTAAGCCTGTACTACCTCCAGTGCACCTTAAAACTCATACTGAAGTAGCACATGTTCCAAAGATATGGCTGCATGCAGTTATCCAGGAAGACTAGGAATTTTCACTGAGGGTCCAAATGCAAGCAGGATCCTAATAAGTTAAAAGCAGTCCAGGGGGTAGTAAGTTCCTAAATATACAGACACATGGATTTTTTTGATGATTAAAAAAAAAAAAAGAACTAATTTTTGGATTATTCCATTAACCTAAACACACCCAGTAGAAAGAATTAAGCAAAATTTCAAAGGTCACAAAGTACTTGTAGCTTAGAAGTAATATACTTGTATAAAAGTTGTAGGGAAAAATGGAAAAACTTTATGGGAACAAATTCCCATTCGCCTACACCTCACCAGGCTAAATCCAGTCACATTGGTCATCACCTAGAGGGGAAATGGAGCAGTAGTGTGTCCATGGAAACAACACACCAACCTCCTCCCTCCTGGGGCCCTGAAAGTGCCAGCTTTCTCCACCCTGGCCTTACCCAGGAAACCACCTCACTATTCCCTTTCTTCCTGGGAAAATGAAAATATATGGTATCCAGGAAGCTTGCAAGGATTATTTCATTTTTGGAAGTACTTATAATCTTCACAGTCTCTGACCTAGACTAACACTCAGAGGCAATCCTCTCATCTTAACCATTTTCCTACACTGAAATAACTTCCATGTACTTCAAGAAAAAAAATCAGAAGGCAATTGCCTAATGTACCAAGACACACCAACTCACAGACTGCACCTTGGAAGAAAAAAAAAAAAAAACTTTAAAACTCTAAGATCTGTTTGAATTATAATCTCTGCTCATCTATTTATTCCACCTGGTTTCAAGTGCCTTAAAAGTCATGATTTCCACTTTTCAAAGAACTGAAAAAATAAACGTATAGGTCTATAATTTGACAGAAACAAGTGACGAGCTTCCTCTAAAAATAAAAATAAATTAAGTACATGGAATATGGCACTTGGGCTCTCTAATTGAAAATTAAATTACTGTAGTGATGCCATTCATTTCTTGTATTTGTAAAGTGAACTTTAGACTAGTCAGAAGTCTTCTTGAAGATTTAAAGACAGTGAAGGCAAAAATTATAAAACTACACAGAAACAATTGTTTAAAAGAAAGTACTTCAGTGTAGGAGTACCAAATATACACTCTACTTAATTACTTACTTTGATCTTCTTTCTTCATTACTTCATCCATGCACCGACTCTTCCCTTAGCAAATTTGTGGTCAAAATACCCCTTTGCCAAAGAGTTCAGTTTGCACCTATATTTTTTAAAAAGGACTGCTTCAAACTGATTAAATATTATTTTTCATGCCTAAAAAGTCTCCTGAGGCTATATTCAAGTTAGTACATATTTTAATAAATAGCTGATTCTGATATAAAGGGAGAGCTATTGAAGTCATAATTTGAAATTCACTTGTAAGGTCGTTAGAACTAATGATATCAATGTCTTCAGCATTTTGAAAGAAGTGGGATGAAGGCTTGAATGTGTCCCCACAGAATCTCTAAAGAATTCTGTAGAAGTAAGCATGAAGAATAGTAAAAAAGGCCTGGGTAGATTCCCCTCAGAGAGATCTTTTTAGGATGACCACTCTATGTGCTCTTGACATCCTCCTCCACAAGGAACACCTTGTCTTATCTCTCCTCCTATGGGGACATTGGAAAAGACTGTTCCTAATATGGAAATGTTCAAACTGGAAAACTCCTGGTTCTGAAACTATCTAGAAATCACAGACTTGCAGAAACAGTTCTGTTCCAGGGTTGAGCTGAGATGAATTCTGAGAATTAGAATCAATTTGCAGAGAACAGAATCAACTGAGCAGGCAGGTAACAAGATAGCTGCCATTTGTAGTCTCATCAAGGCCTACCTTTAACCATTAGGGATGTGTTTATCAACTCATTCTTTTATGGGTGGGTTATTATGTTTGGCAAAGAAATGTGACGTAGGACATTGGGGGGGGGGCTTTGCTCAATTAATCATTGTTAAGCACTTCCTATGTGTGGAGCCTTATGCATTTATATGAAAGAAGAGAAATAGAGAGCCTTGGGAACCTCCCAAGTGAAGGTGGGAGTGGGTGGCAATTTTAAGAGGAGTGGTCAGGGTGTGCTTCACAGATGGGGTAACAAATGAACATAGCTATAAGGGAGGGGGCACTCTGACAAAAGTTAGACAACAGTAGAAATCACAAGTAGAAACACCTGCCTACAACTGCCTTCCTTTGGAAAGGAGCAACAGAAAGTCCTGAACCTGGAATTTGAGCAATAGAGCAACATTTGCCAACCAAAGCTGCTCAAGAGAAAAACAAACAAACAACAATTGCAGCAACAAAAAAACTCACATTTCCCTGGATCCACACCCTATTTCTTTCCACTCCCAAAGAATGTTTTTTTTTTTTTTTTACTTGTAAATACAGGAATTTAGGAGGCAGGAAGTTTTTGACATAAAACAGAAATCTTCCCTTTCAAAGACCCATATTATAATAATAACATAAACGCAGATGGGTTCTAATTATTCTAACATGGGTTCCCTTCACCTCATCTCCTTCTCTTTTGGTCAATATTTGAGATCTTCTTAAAGTCAATAAAACATCTTATGACCCAAAGACAGAACCTGCTACAGAATTCTCAGGGCCTGTACACAGTGAAAATGCAGCAACATTTGTTCAAAAAATATGCAAAATTTCAGGATGGTGACACCAAAGCCTAAAACTAAGAGCTGGGCCCATCTGAGCATGGTGCCCCATGTGATTTTGCAGGTCACTTGCCCAAGAAGCCAACCCTGCCTCTGTATTCTAGGCCAGCCATATGTATTTCTTCCTATTCATTCTACCTGCACAAACAAAAGAGTGAAACAAGAACAAGCTAGCCTGGACCACTACTTTTGCTTGGACCATTGTATTATGTAGAGTTCTAAGAACTTCTTAAAGCACTACCAGTGGTTAAGAGTGTGCATAATGAACCATTGTTACATACCATGTCTCATAGTTAAGACAAAGATACAAAAACAACTTCTAATTTGTCATGAGCATTCAAAGACATCCACAGGAAGATGGTAAATGAAGATGTAGCAATCTCCTCAATAAAGAAGCCCTATGCCAGAATATTCAAACAATAACGCTAGGCAAAATTTCCACAGTGCTGTACCAAGATTACATGTTTCTTCCAGAGAGGGAAAGATTTCTTCAAATAAATGTGCTGTGCCACATTTCTTTGCCAAACATAATAGCCCACCCATAAAAGAGACCATATGACCAGGTATAATAATTTTGATAGCTCATTAAGGAAACTGCTTTGATAACATGGGAAGGTTTTTCCAGTGTGCTACAGAATGATAATATTACTTCACTAGATACTCCACTGAAAAAGATCACCATGAACTTTCTGAACATTACAGAATGGTCAAAAAATAATCTGCTTCTTTAGAAAACTGTGTTAAAACAAATTAAAGTCTAAATGTTTAACTGAAGTCTAAGCAAATGGAGCACCTAAAACAGGACTTCCTAATTCCCAATTTCCAGTCTCAAACCATCTAGCCTTTTTAAAAATAAAAATATTTAAAATCACTTAAACTGCAGTGATGTCATTTCATGGAGAGACTCTGTGAAAATTGACTGCATTAAGAAGTTCCCTCACCCAGAACAGCGTGGGATGAACATTTTCCTAAAACACCAAGTCGACGGAGAGTGAGAGCTGTCCTTAGCTTTTCCGTAAAATCCTAAGGACTAAGAGGAGTCAGTCAGGCCATTTAAGACATGGAACTGGGTTATCCTCTGAAGCTCTGAATGGAAATAAAAACTGGCTTCTGTCCTAAGCAGCATGTTTTCAGTGTATCATTGCATCAGTCATCGACAGGGTGATTCGGTGCAGTAAGAGGAGCTGTGACAGCTGTTCCTTAATGGATCTGTGCTAACAAACCTAGAATATAAAGTGCATCTCTTAAGCAGAAGAATTCTAAGATTACTAAGATTACTAATTCTAAGATTATTGACAACAATAACAACACCTATTCTTCCACAGCATTTAGGCTTTAAAAAAATGTTCACAATTATTATCTCATGTGTCCAAAGAGTCCTATGATTATTATGACTATTTTCAACAACAAATGTTGCCATCTCCATTGGACATGTGGAAAATCTAAGACCAAGGATGATTAGTTAAATGGTAGAACATCTTCCGTTTGTCAGATTTTCTGACCACAACATCCCAATAAACTCTTATAAACATCAAAACTGCAACCCTCACCCGACTCAGAATTTCCTTTGATTTCTGTGGCTTACTTTTATGGATAGAGTTTGAAGTGGAGCAAGGAGAAGAACCTTTAGAGGTTCTGCTTCTCTTAATCACATTTTCTAACTCAAATCAGACCTCCACTGCAGTCCCCCCCACCTCCCTTAACCTGCCAGGAGTAGAAGTGGGCAAAAGAGAATGTGTTGCCATTGCAGAAGTGTCTGTTATTTTTCTTAAAAGGACTGAGATGGAATCCAAGTCATTTTTCAAATCTTGCAATATTGAAAGACCTAGTCACATCCTCCCTATCTGTCTCCATTGCACAGTCTCTAGCCTCCAGCCAGGACTTCTTAATACCAAGACCTCTTAGCATCTCTCACAGTTCTCCAACCATGAGCTCAGCACTAGCTGAGCTGGGGCACCAATATCATCATGTGGATGGGCAAATGAAGTAATGAACAATTACAGTCAAGCTGAGAAGGGGAAACACTAATGATTGACCTGCTAACAGATCGCTTTTACACTAAAAATCAGGTCAAGCTTACTGTCACCCCTTAATAACTGAAGGGTTTGTTTTGTGTTTGTTTTTTATCCTTGTTCTATTTTGTCACTATTCATTAAAATAAATGAGAAAAGATAATAAAAGAGTAGAACACAAACTGGACTTCATTTGGAGCTCTCTTAGAATTTATTGTAAGGTCGGGAAAGAAGACTAAAAGTACAGAATGAAATGAGATTTAGAAAGTTTTTGTTTTTTGACTTATTGTGATAACCACCATGCCCAATTTCCATGGCTACTTAAGAAATAGGGTATTTTAAAGTTAGATTCACAAAATACCATATGACCAAGAGAAAACAGAAAGTCTCTGTTTATATTCCTATGTTCTTCACTCCATGCTTAGGACCTATGCACTCAGCTTCTCCTGGAATGCTTCCAATACCAGGGAGATCCACACCCTATTCCATTTGAGAACAGCATTCTGGGTTAAGATTTCTGACAGGATGTGCTAGAATCTGGTTTCCTTCACCTTTCACCCAACTATCATGGCTCCAACTACTGGTGCTTATATAACTTCATTTTCTGGATTCTGATCATTTGATCATAGGCACATTCTAAACACTCTCTAAAATGTCAGTATCACTGTTAAAAGTTGGTGCTGAGAGTTGAACAGGACCCTTACCAGGACAGAGTCCCTTATTTTGGAAATTGTATTTCTGTTGATATATTTGGTAAGCAATAAGGTGCATAAAAATTATCACCGGTGAAGCTACAGAAAATTAGGCTTAACTCAAGTTCCACCACTGGGTCAAATGTATGACTTAAGAAAATTAAACACTCTAGTCCTCAGCTTCAGGGTCTCTGAAGTTAAGAATAAGAATCAATTAAGTTCAGCTGTCATATGCACAATGAATATACAAAAATCAATAGTTTTCTTAAAAGCAATAATTACTCAGAAATATAATGTGAAAATATCCCATTTTCAGTAGCTATAATTTTTTTTAAATGTTAAAACTTAAAAATAATACTAGTAAGGAAATATGCCAGGTTTACTTGAAGATATTTTTATACTTTTACATCTTCTGAGGATATTTATAATCAAACTTTGCTAAGCAGAATAATATATGTGACCAGAAAGGCAACTGTTCCTGGACAGGTAGTTTGAATTCAGAAAAGTTGTCATAGACTTCCAAATTTATTCTAAGTTTAATGAAATTTTAATCAAAATTTCTAAAAAAGCATTCTTATTCACTTCTGGTTAAAGCCAAAATCCCTAAAAACAGGACAATTTGGCAAATGATATAAGAAATCAAAAAAACTTTTTTATACTTTGATGCAGAATTTCATTACAAGGAACTTATGCCAAAGACAAATAAAAGATGTACACAGACATGGACATCCTAAGATGTTCATAATAATTCTATCAAGGTGTGTAGTTTTCTTGGTTTATTTGGTTGGTTAGCTGGAATTTCTTTTGTTGTTGTTGTTTTAAATTTGGTGGAGAGTGAGGAGAGATAAGGAATTGGTTGGATTTTCAGTTTGGTTTCTATTAGAATCAAATAAAATAAATCCAATGTTCATTTGGAAAAATAAATTATTATTGTTAATCAAGAGTTTCTTATAAGAACAATAAAAGAATACTTGCCCAACTCTATCTTCCTACAGGCCACTGGTATAAAAAAGCATTAAAAACACTCACCTTCAAATAAATATTCTTTTCTGCTCACATTTTCACAAATTTGTATGGCATAAAAACTTTTTCAAAAGCCATGCAGAACCAAGGCACACTGCTTTCCTGTGACCTAGATTTACCTCACTGATATTTAGGGACAATTAAATAAATTGATACATTTATGCATTTGAAGTGGTTCCTAAAACATTAAAAGCTCTCGATTAAGGCTGGGCACAATGGCACACACCTGCAATCCCAGTGGCTCAGAAGGCTGAAGCAGTAGCATCACAAGTTCAAGGCCAGCCTCAGAAACTTAGTGAGGCCCTAGGTAACTTAGTGAAATCCTGTCACAAAATAAAAAATAAAAAAGGGCTGGGGATGTGGCTCAGTGGTTAAGCACCACTGGGTTCAATCCCTGGTGCTAAAGAAGAAGTACTCAATCAATATTAGCCATTATTACAAACATCAAAATCTTCATCATCTGCAAATCTTGAAATAATTAAGATTCAAGAACAAAATTTCAAGTCTTTGTTTTTTACTTTCTGTTATTGTTTTGGTGGTGCTAAGGATTCAACTAAGGTTCTTAAGCATGGTAGGCAAGTACTTTACCACTTAACTACATCCTAGCCCTAAATCTTTGTTTTTAATAATCAAACCCTACCTCCTAGACATGCCTCTCTAAATACAACATTATAAATACAATTCATTCTATAACTTTGCCAGGGATTAACCCACAAATCCCACCAGTCTTTTGTAATTCATTTTTACCCTCTTCCAGAAATTGGGGCATTTGTCCCTTTCAATCTTCTATCTTTTTGCTCTATCCGAGATTCCAAAGAAATTACACAACAATATTCTTCTGCCATGTCTATAAATTTTTCTTCTCCCTGGAACAAAGCTCATCGGAGACCGAAGAGCAGCTCTGTCTCAGAGAGTTTACTTCCTCTTGGGTGTTAATTTCCCTTTAAGTGTGTTGGTTCCATCCTTCCCAGGATCAAGATTACTCTCCTTAATCAAAACTGTAGGAACAAAATAGAAGTGGAATAGTTCTATTTTGCTTCTGTTATTTTAGTATTGCATTGCACTATTCATCTCAGCAATAGTTTTACTGCTTTAAACATTCTGCTATAAGCATCTCTCTCACACATACACACCACCACCCTCACCCCCCCACCCTCACCCCCACCCCACCCCCACCACCACCACCATGCTTTTGTGACATTAGTGCTTTTCATGTACCATCTTCTCTTCACTCTGGATATTTACTTTATTTACAGCATTAAGAATAGGTGCAACCCTCTTATCTTAAGTCTAAGTTACATGAGCTCATTGAGAAGGTCCCAGTTAGATTTAAACTATGTGGCTTGGTTTTTTTAATGGTACCTTCCTTTTTTTTAATCTGAGTTTTTGTTTTGTTTTGTTTTGTTTTTGTACGAGGATTGAACCCAGGGCTGCTCAACCACTGAGCCACATCCCCAGCCCATTTTTACATTTTGTTTAGAGACACGGTCTCACTGAGTTGCTAAGTGCCCCGCTAAATTGCTGAGGCTGGCTTTGAACTCATGATCCTCCAGCCTCAACCTCCTGAGATTACAGCTTCAGCCTGTTGGGATTACAGGCATGTACCACCGTACCCAGCTCATTTTTAATTGTGTATCTGTGGTTTCATTTGTAAATGGCCCATGACTCATAATTTATCTTCCCTCTAGAAATATTTGTTTCTTCTTCAAGAATTTTTTAAAAGAATTTTGGCTGGTTGAATTCTTTCATGATTGCTCTAACTGGCTTTTAAAAATTTTTTTAATCCATCTAGGAAAGCGTGCCTGTACCCGCTTTCTGGTTGGGTGATATCTAGTGTAACAGTAGCAGGCTTCTGTTTTTCTTTACTTTTTTCTAAATGCCCACAACCGGCTTTGCCTTTCCTTTGTGGAAACAGGAGAACCAAAAAGAGACCTGAGACTGGAAATTAAGGCTCTGCTACTAAACACCCTACTAAGCAAATCACTTCATCTCTCAGTGCCTTAAACTCTTAGGTGTAAAATGAAGTATGTGGACATGTGAAAACTGAAACTCTTGACAATTTGTAATACCAGAGCACCACGACTGTGTCTAAATCCCTGTGAGGAAAGCACGTGCCTTTCCATTGTTCATTTCAGTCTTGTGGCCTATTATAAATAATATCTGACCCTGAAATAAGCTTCCATGTGGGCCTCCTTCCTCCCTTACTCCTTAAACGTGACTGTGTCATAGGATATCTGACATTAGCCCCTCCTTTTCTTTTCATAAAAGTGTCTCTTATCATGGTCTCATCTATTCCTTTCAACACCTACCCCCCTTTAGCTCTAGCTCTGACTCTTCATCTCTCTCCATCCAACATCTCCATCCAACCAGAAAGCTCCACCATTTTGTCCCAGAGACACCTCAAACTTATTTTGGATCCATCATCATACATCCTCAACTGGTTCCTCCTCCTCTCAAATTCCTATATCTATCAAGAGATTCTGTCTTCCTGTCAGTTACATCAACATGGAAGCCCTGTGTTCCCTTTGGACTTTCCCTCTCGCTTATCCACATGTCCTCAGTGGCCAAGTCCTGACAATTTTAATGCCTTGCACTCTTGGACATTCATGTCCTCTGCATCTTCTTTCCAAGTACTCATGAATTCTGCTTTGTCAAGTAGTCTAACTGATCACCCCTTCAGGTTCTCACTCTTTAATACCTACTAGGCAGTGAGGCTGTATTTCACATCTTAAAACATGGTGATAAGCCTATTATTCTTTTATCCCTGAAAATGGCTCATTGCTCCTCCCTATCTAATACATAAATAAGTTCCAAACCCCTGTCATGCTATTCAGTACTCTCTATTAAGAATCTATCCCCATCCTGTTATTCTTAGTTATTTCCTGCTATTCCCTGTATGGCAATTTAGATTCCAGACTTGCTGTTCCAAATAGTATCCCAATGTTCTAGTTCCAGGCCCTTGACCTGAATGCCCTTTCTCCCCACTCCCAGCCTTAGCAACTACCCAGGATGCCCACTCATATGCCATTCCAAAGCTTCTCCTAACCACATCAGCTGGAAGCAACTTCTCCCTGTCTCCCCTCAACCCTCATAGCACCTTTCTTGTACCTTAACAATGAATGACAGCTATCACTATATTTCTCTGACCACAGTCAATTGCACAAGTAATTTTCTTTCTTCTTGAGACCAGATCTCTTTGAGGGAAGCTTCTCTTTCTGAATAATTTTTAAACACTGTAGAAGTCTTTTTTTTTTTTTTTTTTTGGTACCAAGATTGAACTCTGGGGCACTCGATCCCTGAGCCACATCCCCAGCCCTATGTTATATTTTATTTAAAACCAGGGTCTCACTGAGTTGTTTAGTACCTTGCTTTTGCTGAGGTTGGCTTTGAACTCGTGATCCTCCGGCCTCGACCTCCTGAACTGCTGGGATTACAGGCATGTGCCATCTTACTGGGCTAAGCACTGTAAAACTCTTAATGTTGCCATAAATATAGAGTTGTACCTAATTATTGGATAAATTAATAACAAAGTAACACGGAATAAATCCTGCCCTCTTGACTGAATCAGGCATGTTCAATACTAAAATCAATAATACTTCCTAAGTTATTAATAATTTCTAAGTATTGTGATCAAGGTAATATCTTTGGATTCTAGATGATGGCAATAACTTTATAGTTGTACAAGATGCATAAATTAATTTTCCAAATAAGAGGAAGCTTTTCACAGAATTGGAATTTGTGGTTATCAACTGCTAAAATAGAGTGACAGACAAGTAAATGTTTAAGTAATTGATTGTTTTATGGTAATTGATCACTGAAGAAGTAAACAACAATATAAATTATTCAAAATTGTTACATTAATAAATATCTGATGTGCTAGGTCACAACAGCTATCTACAGAGGTGCTCTACATTCTGGGGAAATTTGGGGAAGCAGATGGCATTTCACCTGTGTTTCATGATCATTTGAGAAGGAATTAGCTGATTTTGATAACTTCTGGTACGCTGGCAATAGAGCTAGATATAAAACTTAGTTTGTACTGCCGTATTGAAAATAAATTATTGTGATAATATTTTTCAATAATACTTATAGATGCCTATCAAATTTGGCAAAGGATAATAACTTATTGCTGATGGATATCTTATGAGGGAAAAGTATTCCTATCTTAAAATAGGATTATGTCTATAACATTATGAAATTATCTTCCCACTTACCTAGACCAATAGAAAAGAGGCATCATGTTACCTCTAAGTGACAAAACACTGGTATTCCTTAGCAACCCTTGCATAAGCCTTGTGTTGCCAAAACAACCCGAAGGCTCTGCTTTTAACCACAGCTTTCATTACCTGATTACTAGCCCTAGGATGAAACCAGCCCAAACAGGCAACCAACAGGGTAGGAAAGTATTGCTGAGTTTCATAGTCACTCTCCCCAACCATACTGTACTCTTTTTTCTGGGCTATTTGTGAAGCCAGATAGATACAGCATCATGTGTAGAGAGCTGAAAATGCTCTCCCTTCTAATAAGAGGTCCCACTGTTGCTCCCTGTCCTGAAGCTGCCTTCAGGCCTTGGGGCTTGGTAATGCAGATGACGATAAAGGAGGTTGTGACTAGCTTAACTAACTTCCTGCTTGAGGAAGTGGTGCAGGGACTTGGCTAAATTGCCTGGGATTGGAACATGGCTCTGCCATGTCTTATTTATGCAAACTTAGATGAGTTAGTGTGCCCTAAACTTCCATTTCCCATCATATAAAATGAAAATCATTACATTATCTCTTTGTTATTATAAGAATTAAATAAAATAGCACCTGTGAAACACTTACCAAAATGCTACTAATATTTGCTCAATAAATCTCTTATGGAGAATTGGCTCACAGAGGTTTTCAAGAGTCTTTGTGACAAATGACTAAATTTCATCCAAAAGACAGCAGCAATTCTAAAGGTCCATGTTTTTTGCCTAATTTTTCCCAAAAGAACTGTTTCTAAAATTTAAGAAGTAGTGCTGATGAAGTCAGATGTCTCTCCTATACACAAAGAGAAACAGGAGTAAAGTTGGAGAACAATGTGTTGTTTTTCTTCAACAAATGTACCTGCACTTACACATCAAAAAGGAGTTTTAATCTTCAAAGGAATCACATCAGGAAGCCATGCACTTATTTCAATAATGCTGCCAAATATTTTTGGAACTCTTCCTTCTAAATTACCTTCTGAATCTGCTTCAAATTCTTTTAGATATCTTCATTGGCAACAAAATTTTATCCTTTGGGAATTTTCCATCTTGAAAGCAAATTTAAAACCAACTCTTATGAACAAAATGGAGGACAATGTCACCTCTAATCAAAAGCGAGGAAATAAGGACTTCTTTACATGGCTATTCAGGTGCCTTTATTTCAGATATGGACTCTTTAAATATTTCAGGCCAGTAGAGGCATGGTCATAATTAATGTGTTGTTTTGTGAGTGAATAACAGGTTACGTTACAGGAACCTTCACATATATTTGCTCATTTAGTGTTCATATCATCTGAGGTCTGTACTCATTTTCCCCATTTCATAGGTGAGGTAATTGAAATGCAGAGAAGTTAAGGATTTTGTCTAAAGACAGACCCTTAAGTCGAGGAGCCAGATATCAAACCCAGACTCTCCACTTGGTATATATGCTATATTTTCTAGAAAGTACAACCTGTGCGTGTTAATGATTTTGCTTTCTGTTGGGTTTTGTTGTTGATTCTTTCAAGATACTATCATTTAAACTTGGTGAATGATAGTGTGTCTCTCCATGTTTTTTGTTTGTCTGCTTGTTTACCTCAGCTACTGTTATGGAGCGGTATCTGAACTCTGTCTCTCTGTTATCTCTTTCCAAGGAGGAAGCAGTCCCACCTTCTGGCTGCCTGGCTTTCTAACTACCCAGAGGCAATCCTGGGCTAGAACAGGTGCTGGCCTTTCACCCAGCAGCCTCTTTACCCTTGAGCCAGAGGCCTCCCTTCTATAGTGCCTCCTCAGGCCTGTTTCAAAACTCCCTCTAAAAACTGGATTCTTCCATTGTATCATTCAGCAGGTCAGTCTCACTGGATTGAAGGAAAGGAAAGAAGAGAATAGTAGAAAGGAAAGGCATTAGGATTTTTTTAAGTTCTCTTGCTAAAACACCTTTACATGTAATTTTCCATAAACAGAATGCTCTGCTTCCTCCAACCCCTGCCCTGTCTCTCTTTCCCTTTTCTCTCCTTGGCTCCTTTGCTTTGAACTATAGGTTTCGAAAGCAGCTTCAGACCAATGCCAAGGCCATGTGGCTGACCAGTCATTCATTATTCAAATAATGACAAGCTCAAGAAAACATGTGTAAGCAAATTTTTTTTAATTAATTATGCTGGAACTTTTTAAATTTCAGGATAAGAGAAAAATACAGGAAGAAATCTCTCAGAAGCGTCTGAAAATAGAGGAAGAAAAACTAAAACACCAGCATTTGAAGGTAACATATGACTTTAATTGTATTTCAATGATTTTGTATTCAAATAACCTAATGGCATTCAAATTTCAATAGAAATGATGCTTTCAGAGACAGAAAATTCCCAGCATAGCTCTCAACATTCTAATAGCCCTAGAAGAAGCCAACAAGCTAGCAATATTTGCATATGAGATGAATACCTTCTGTCAAACTCATGGGAAGCTGAAAACATGGTTTGATTACTTCTGTCCTTTAGCACTGAATTTCCTAATTTTCCTCAGTAGCCTTGAGAATTCAGCCTTGAGAATTTGGCCCTGATACAGTCTTTTTTAACATCCCTGGGGAGGGGATCCAGCTAGGAAGTTCCCTTTGAAATCAGTGAAAGGCCAGCCATTCCCCAGGGGATGCAGAACAGACAGTGTCCAGCCTGGTCAAGGATGCTTATGTTTAAAAGCTCAATGTGATGAATCCAATGTTGTTTGAGAATGGCTCTGGTTGGGTTTCTGTTTTATTTTGTTTTGATAGAACATGAGATCATAACCATAAATAAGTCTCCATTTTTAAAAATCAGACTTTACATCTTTCAAAAATCAGACTTTACATCTTTCACTGGGTGTGGTCATTTTGTAATTAAAGCACATTGAGTTTCAATATTTTATTACGTAGCTTAGTCACAGGATGTAAGCAAATGACAAACAGGAGCTCCTTGTGAACAGGCCCAAGCAGGAAACTACTTATCTGGCAGGCCTGCTACCAATAAATTTAATGAATCCCCTCAATGAAACAATGCTACATGCTCATGGGGGTCTCAAAAATGAAGTTAAAATTGCCAAATTCAGCTAAGTCCTATTTTTTTTTTTTTTTTTGGTACTGGGGATTGACCCAAGGAACTTTACCACTGAGCTACATGACCCCATCCTTTTAATTTTTTATTTTGAGACAGGGTCTCATTGTTGCTGAGGCTGGTCCTCAAACTTACCATCCTCCTGCCTCAGCCTCTAGAGGTGCTGAAAATACAGGCACGTTCCACCAAGTCTGGCCTAAATCCATTTTTTTCCAATGGAATAAGTAACCACCTCTGAAAAGAAACTAAAACTCTGATTAACCTCAGTTCTTCAGATTCAGTTGGCTTTTTTGCTCCTATACCAGCTGACATTGCTATTGTTTGATGGATAATTGCAAATCATAGTTAACCTACTGCTGTCCTTTCAATATGTCACAAAGAATATACATGAGCCAGGTGTGGTGGCACACACCTGTAATCCCTGCAGCTCAGGAGGCTGAGGCAGGAGGATCATGAGTTCAAAGCCAGCCTCAGCAACTGCAACATGCTAAGCAACTCAGTGAGGCCCTGTCTCTAAATAAAATACAAAATAGGGCTGGGGATGTGACTCACTGTTCGAGTGCCCCTGAGTTCAATCCCTGGTAACACACACACACACACACACACACTATATATATATAAACACACACACGCATATATATATAAACACACACATATATATATATATATATATATATATATATATACACACACATAGATATACATGAGTAGTAAACACAAAAGAAATGTAATGTATATTCCTAGAAAATTGATGAAATGAAAACAGATTATACCAAGTTATCTTAATGTAATTCAAATGAAATATGTCAAATCTAGAACAATATTTGAAATAGATCATTTCTAAACCCAAACAATTTGAGAATTTGTGTGCGCTCGTTCTCTCTCTCTCTCTCTCTCTCTCTCTCTCACACACACACACACACACACACATTTTTATACAATTTGGTTCTGGCAGAGAACAGCTTCCTGTGTCTGAGTAAACTGATAGCTCTCCAGCATATGGCAATTGCGATTCTTGCAGAATGGGTAGCAAATAAAAGCAGAGCTCACAGTAAAATAAAGGTTTAAATATGGCCTCAGTTCATTTTGGAAGTAAGTTTCACATAGGAAAAGCCTGACTTACTGATAGGTCCATTTTTGAGGTGGCACTTCATTTTAGTACTTGTCAAAAACAGACCAGAAAGTAATATATGATCTTCCTTATCGGTTTCCTTCTGGAACCAGAAGACCTCTCCTAACCTAATCCAGTCAAAACATTTATCATGCTTTGGACAGCCAAACACAGTTGTGCAGATTGTGTACTGCAAAAGTACAAATGGAGGTGCTGAAATCCTGCCCACACTTCCTTGCCAACTGTTTACTCTGGCCCATGTCTGCTTGTGCCAGGAGCAAGAGGTTTCCATTTTTTTCACACAAAGTTGATATCCAACTTCCAAAGCTGTGCTTGACCCAAAGGAATGGAGGTGAGGGGGAGGAGGAAATGATATATTTTCCTAATTTGGAAAATTCAAGATTAAATAAGCAAAATAAGTTAAATGATGATGCTTAATTTAAATTGAAGTATAAAAATAAATTTCTTAATCTGAGGTGGTCAAAGTTTTGTGAAAGATGTGAAATTTGGGGCTGGGGTTGTGGCTCAGTGGCAGAGCACTTGTCTTGCATGTGTGAGGCACTGGGTTCAATCCTCAGTACCACATCAAAAAATAAAAAAACAAAATAAAGATATTAAGTCCATGTATAACTAAAAAAAAAAAAAAAAAAAAAAAACTTTTTTTAAATGATGTGAAATTTAAGCTGGGTCTTAACCAGTAAGTAGAATATATACGGTTGTACAGAGGGCCTTGAAG
Source organism: Marmota flaviventris (assembly GCF_047511675.1). Lineage (NCBI taxonomy): Eukaryota > Metazoa > Chordata > Mammalia > Rodentia > Sciuridae > Marmota > Marmota flaviventris. The sequence continues at coordinate 85,235,246 of NC_092507.1, forward strand.
TACATGAACATTTATTAAACACTCATTATGTGCAAGGTACTAAATTGGACACTAAGAATTTAAAATAAATAAAATTTGACCTGTGCCCTAAAAATGATAACTGACACAGAAACTCATATGACATCCTATGATGAGCACACTGTAGAAGTCATAAAAACACAGAGGAAAGAGTGGCTATTTGAATAGAGGATATTTTTCCAAGTTTGCAGAAATAGTTTGCTATGCCAAACAGCAACCAGGCATAAATCCAAATCAGCATTCAAAAATGTGCAAAAGTATTTTAAAAATTAATTCTACAATATGTTCACCAAGTCGAGAAAGTTCTAGTGGCCTCTATAGTTAACACCAGTTTCTGGTTTTCTTCTCTATCCATTTGTTCTCGTTGCTGTGACTGTCCTTACCACTTCCCGATGCAAACTTTTTATTACACTTTAGTGGCACAGTTAACAACATAAGCATAAGCACTTGCAAAGTGTTCCTCCTGCATCAGCATACAACCATTTCAAAATAGTTGCAGTAACTCACTATGATCTGGCTTCTGATCCTGATGATCATACCCAGGACCACTACACAGGGAACTTCCAGGGACGTTCTCATTCCAATATTCAAACAACTCTGGGATTTGCACACTAGGGATCTTTTTGCCTAGTAATAGCATCACAATCTCACACCACCAAGAAACACAAAATATACTGTCCAGAGAATTGTCCTTTCCTGTAAATCCATTCATTCACAGTATGAAAAAATCAATTTATCCCAAAAGCTTACTGAAATTGCTGGGTAGAATTGCTTCAGGAAAACCTTTTCCTTAAAAACTGCCAAAGATTTTTCTATCACCTGCAGGTAACTTATACTTTCATTCAGTTCATATGGTTTTTAATTCTCCGTTTTATTATAGTGAAATAGATTTTCTTGTATTCATTAGCTTCACATACAAAGATTAAAGTCTAAACTATGGCATAAAAGTAAAATAACTGTTTTGTGCACTCCAATATGTGATTTACCAGGTCATTTTGAGTGCACATTCAAATTGTATATTTGATATTTAAATTAAAGCAGGGATAAATGACAGTTTGTGAAGTATAGACAAAGTTTTGTAAATCTTCGATTAAAATTTTTCTTGTTCTTAACCAGACTAAGAATCAAGAATGTAGCCCAAAGTTCAGCTAATCATGTTACCAGTTCATTCACCTCTGTCTGCAATTCAACATCATAAACCGTGCCATCCTAGTGCTTGTTATAGATCTAAGCATGCAACTGACTGAACTATCCTCATGGATAGTTCTTAAGCCCTGTAACTTACTTTGATAGGCATTATCTGTCTTCTTTATTATACATTAGCTATCTTCAAATGCCATCAACAAAAATAAGTTAAAATCAAAATGAATTCTTAAAATGCTGATATATTTAGATTTTCTTGACATCTTTAACCTCAGGAGCCAAATCTTGACCTCTATTAGTAACATTTACTAGGTCTATGAGAAACATTTTTGCAAACAACTAACCAGAGGTCAAGTTAACACTGGGGGAAAGAATCTTCCTATGGCAGAATGCAGTAACATTGCTCTTCTGGAGTGTGTGGTCCACATGTAATTGCTGCAAACTCTGACAAGGTCAACACAAATGTGATGATCTGGGCTGAGGTTCTTTGTCACTTGGGTCCTGTGGCTTTCAAGTAGTGTCCTGTGTACCTGTAAACTTCCATGTACCTCACTGCTTTAACTAAAGCCATCTGAATTTTATTCGTTATTCAAACTACCATTCCATATGATGTTTATTTGCAATTAGTGTACTGTTGGATTTTAAATAATTGTTTGAAAAACATTGTCTTTCTTAAGATAACCTTTGTAATTATCAAGCATAACCAAGGCTAATTAACTTTTTTCAACTCAAATATATCTCTATTTCAGTGGTATTAATTCTATCATCCTTTAGAAAGAGAAAAAAACATTTTCCTTACTTGCTCTCATTTTAATTGTAATATAAGAGAAAGAAGTCCCAGAAAATAAAGTTCCTACAATCTCCTCATCATTATAGGCATAGTGATTCCCCAAAGAATAATTGAATAACTGAGCAAACAATGTAGAAAGGTAGATTAGATACATATGAATACACGTGAAGCCCTTTTTTAATCAGGAAGAAGGGAAGAAGCTCCAACTCTTTGATAATAATAGAATTATATATCATACAGTTTCCACTTGAGACATGGGCTGGATGCTAGCTAAAGCCCCTCCAAAGTTTCTAGATCTCTTTCATTGTTTTAAGTTTTCTTAGGCTCATCAGTTTGATTCTTTCAAGTAAATTCAAAAGATTTTTTTACATATGATGAAACATATCTTTTTTGTGTTGTTAAAGTTGACAAAAAAAATCAACTCATCAATGTTTAGGTATAGCCATGAATTTTGTGCATCATATTATGGGAACACGTAGGAAGCTGGATTTAAGAATGTCTAGAACCAGGGAGATTCCCAGAAGAGAGAAGGAGTGCTGAGTGTTGTTGCTATTGTATCTTAAACTAATTTTACCTTGTTCTGCAGCCCAAGATACAATAGCAGCCTTCTGTTTTGCCCACCATTTCAATTAGTCCCAGAAAAGGTTATTATGTGAGGTCATGGTGTGAACATCAAAATGACTTCATGGAATTTTGAACTTTGTTAAGAACACAAGACATACAACCATCAACCAAAGAAATAACAGTAAAGACATCACATTGTGAGGTCTCTACAGGACTGTGATAAACATACAGCACAGCATGATTCTAGAGGGTGAGGATGGGGCTGCCAGGGAGGGAGGGGGCTGGGGTCTTCATGAGCTGAAGGAGTCTGACACTAAGCCTCGAAAGGTAAATAGGATTTAGATACAGAAAACATGGCTTTGGAAGGGGATCAAGAAGGTTATGAAAAGGGAAATGACAGATTTTTTTTCGGGCAAGGCAATGGGAGAAAATAATTCTTCTTTAACATGTCCACTATTGAAATTCATAAGATTTGAAAGAAGAGATTTTTATTTAAGTTATTGACTAATATGAGAATATGTGTGTGTGTTTCCTGACACCAGAAAAAGGCCTTGAGGGAGAAATGGCTTCTCGATGGAATCACCAGTGGGAAAGAACAGGAAGAGATGAAGAAGCAAAATCAGCAAGACCAGTACCAGATCCAGGTTCTAGAACAAAGTATCCTCAGGTAGGACCTCATTGAGATACCCCACGATTGCCTTCTCCTTTGTCTTTGTATCATGTGTTTGTGTAGCAAGCTATTTTCAGTTTAAGGGGCAGAATCACACCTTCCATTTTTATTTCCAAAAATGACTAGGGAAACACACCAGCAGGCAGAAATAGAAATGTTACTTTAAATGTCTCCTGAATATCTCAACGCTATTTTTAAACATATATTGGTGAGTTACCCATGCCTCTCTGAGTCTATGTCCTGTAATTACCTATCTTCAGGGTTGTTGAGCAGATTCTAAAATATTTATGCATCTACTTGGCATATGGCAGATGCATCAAAAACTGTGCTTCTTCCCAGGGCCAGCCCCCACTCTCACCTGAAAACAAGTGACAGGTCTACTGGTGTGTTTGCATTGTCTCTCCATCAGATCTCTCCCCCACCAACCCCACTCTATTTTGGAAGAGAAGATATCAGATACAGGGGCCCTTTTCTACTTCTGTGACCATGTGGCCACAGGTGTTCATCTCATTTCTCCATTTCCTTTCCTTCCCATCACGCACAGTCAGCAACTCCTGGTGGAACAAGTACAGTCATCAGATTACCATACCTTAAAAAGAGATAATGGGCTTGAAAAAAAAAACAAAAAACAGAAAGCTCAAATATATAAGGTGAGATTACTAGTACTATCCCCCCCCCCCCCACAAAAAGATAGCATGAAGAATCAGATATTGGAAAGGCAAAAGTCATTTTCCAAAATGGACAACATGGGGAAAAAACCTTCCTTTATAAAAAATTATTTCCATCTTATTAGCTTAATTACCCGTTGTGTTTTTAATAGCTAAAATCATTGCTTATCCCTATTTAGCTGTTTTTCTGAAATTCACAATTCTTAAGAAGTTATATAATTTAAACATCTATTTTTATAAACCCCTCAGTTATTTGCTCAAAGACGTGGAGTGCTTCCAAACAGTAGACAATAAATGCTTTAAAAATAAATAAATAAATAAATAAATCAGCCCTACAGTTTGGAAAACTCCATTCTCTTAGCAAGAGCTTCTTACCAAGTCTGGCTTCAGCTGATGATCACTTCCCTTCTTCCTCAGCATGGAATCCTTATCTCCCAAGGAGTCCAGAGTTAATCCCTGTAAGCCCTTCCCGCTGCACAGACACCTCCTTGCTTTCCCTCACAGCTTCTTTTCAGTCTTTCCACCTACTGAACACCTACAACTTTCTCTGTACCTGATGATAATTGAAGTGGCTACATATGCTCAAGCTCCATGAACGGGTTTGGGCAGCATTCTGAGTAATCCCAAGTACTTGCTAAGACTCTTCTGATTGCTTTTGGACCTTGCCTGAATGCTCTCAGAAGCACATAAGCTTCTACCAGTACTGACAGAGGCCTGTCTAGTGACAGCTCCTGTCTGACCAAAACTAGAAGAGGATAAGGAGGAGAGGTATTTAAATGATGTATATTATGCTCCCAGCACTTTACATATATTATCCCATTTAATCTTCATAACCCTGTGAGGTAGGTATGAACTTCATTTTTTTTTGAGTTGTACAGATTTTTTATTGTTTTATACCAAAACAAATGTACTGCAAATTACCAAGGGTTGAACTTCATTTCTTGAAGAAAGATTAAGGAAGTCACACAACTAGAAAGAGGCAGATCAGAACTATTTCATCTGACTACCCTACACTGCCTATCAAACAACATCACGCAGCAACCTCTGTGAACACAAAAAGTGTTACCTCTTATGATAAGTCTTGGAAGCATGATCTGTCCCTTTATTCTCCTTTCTCCAAAACCTCCTATCACATTGGGGGATCTTCTTCCATGTCCCTCTACTCTCTTAAAGTACCAAATAACTACCTGTTATTTGGTACAATTTCTGGCATCGCAATACAACTTCATTTTAGGTCTTCAGGATGCTATTAACACATCACTAGTCCTAAATAAACACCAAATTATTTTAGTCCACCAATATGAATAATAACAATAATGGTTCATTCTGAAGGGCTTTGTACAGTTTACAAAACACATGCATTTACATTGTCACTAAATACTCATGGCAATTCTAAAACAAATAAATAAAAATTTAAAAGCATCAATACCTTCATTTGATAGGTGAGAAAATAGACTTAGAGAAGGTAAAGACTGAATTAAGACCACAGGGTCAGTTATGAGTAGCCTTTAGTCTAATGCAAGGGAAGGTCAGTGCTCCTCAGCTAGAAAATGAAGTGAGAGATGTAGATGTAAATGTTCAGGAAATAGTAAGACACCTGATCATGGACAAGTGTTATCACTTATAATCAGCAAACTGCTTTGGTTAAGGAACAGTCCGAAAGAAATGTATTTGCAAAGAATTAGTAAAGAATTTGCATTCCTTGTGGTTCACGGAGGCATGTTTATCTGGTGAAATATGTGGAAGGAACAGAATGTTCCAAAGCAACATAGGAAGACAAGAAATATGTGTGCCTTGTCTACATTAAGCAGCCTCCACAACTGCCCCTCATTATAGAAATCACACTGCCTGAGCAGCTTTACCTGATAATTGAACATTTTTGTCTCCGATATTTCTAAAGCTACGAAATAATCAGGTGCATTTTTTTTTAAATTCAATCTTTGCCTAAACAACTACTCACAGTGCCTAAGAAGCTTTTATTACCAACTAAACCAGAGCAATTTCCTGCTAGTTCTGAATAGCAATCAAGCCACCTGATGAAGTTGAACTAAGCAGAACTGTCTCATTGCCTAAGCATGGAAAGTAACCCAAACCCTGCATGTGATTTACCCTTTCACTTAGGTGCCTGCTCAGGGGTGAATTTGGCCTTTCTGCTATTGGCCTTTCTACCTAGCTCCTCAGCTAGAGAATAAGAGTTGAATCAAAACAGAAACACTGTAATCACCTTGGATTTTGCACATGAAGTTTTCATTCCTTCTTTGTCCATACTTATGTGTCATGGGCTGAAAGAGCACAGCCTTTGGCATTCAAATCTCTGTTTTGCTAACCATAATACGAAAGCTTGGCCTTGTTCTTTCACCTTGGTGAGCCTCAGTTTCCTTCCCTGTAATAGTGAGTCAAATGTAGCCAGCTCACAGAAGCACTGTGCATAAAGCAATGCCACCCTGCCTATTACATGGTAGGTGTTAAAAAATATCCCATGCTCTTCCTTATTAAAAATAAAAATAATTAAAATTAGAATATTACTCAGAACTTTATTTAGATGTTTCTTATTTATCAGCCAAGATCTTTCTCTTGAATGCAAAGAATATTTTTCTTTGTAAAAACTGAGAATACCACCTAACTAGAATTCTTTCCAATAGGAAATAATTGATGAATTCTTCTTTATGGCTCAAAATCTAAAATGCTAATAGGGCTTAATTTTTATAGAACATTTGCTGTGGACCAAGCATTACTCATACTTATTATTTCGTTGAATTCTCACAATCACTCTTTAAGGTAAGTAACATTTAACATGAGGAAAATTTATAGAGTCCAACTGACTCTGTTACATAGTTAAAAAGTTAAGAGCCACAATTTCAATCCTAGTTACAATTCCTAATTGAGAAGTAAAACAGCCTTAGATCCACAGAAAATTTTTACAAAATTTAAATTCTACCAGGTATGATAGTGCCTGACTTTAATCTCAGGATCTTGGGGGCTGAGTCAGGAGGATCCCAAATTCAAGGTCAACCTGGCAACTTACTGAGACACTGTCTCAAAATAAAATAGAAAGGGCTGGAGATATATCTCAGTGGTAAAGCACTCCTGAGTTCAATTCCCAGTACCACATACACACAAAAAGCTAAATCCTGTACAATCCATTTTTATAGCATTTTTTATTTCCAGGCCATGATATGATTTCACACTTAAATGCATCACCTCATAAAGACATTCACCTAAATATTTAACATGTGAAAAACACACAACAGATTCCCTGACTCACACATAACCTTAATTCAAGCACATCTTCTTATACATCCTCTAATCTTCTCTTCTGAAGAGCAGAAACATTTCACAAAATAAGTGGATTTCCACTGTTTTTCTCTTTGGGTCACATTCTAAGCCATGGAACAATACTGTTGAGTATTTTGCCTTATGCCTTGACAAATATCTTAGGAGGCAATGTTCCCAGAAGAAATCTGTATGGAACATATCATTCTGAATCACTTTTCTTAAATAGATTTCAATTTGCCTCCCAAATGAGCCCTGTTCTTCCTGGGACCACTAAACCATGTACTTTCTGATGGCAGGCACAGGTGCACCAACTTCTCCCTCCAAACATCCATGTGGACAAATCCTGTACTGACTCTCCATTGCTGACCTCTGTCCAACACCCCACACCCAGAATGATACCCCAGGCATCCCCAAGAAGTCACCAAAGGAACCTTGTGTTCACATGCTGGGTTCTTCTCTCCAGCTGCCCTGCAACTCTCATGACCTACCTCCCTCTGCCAAACTGCATCAAGCTCCCCTCCAGACATTTTCTACTTCTTGAACTGTGTCCAGAGACCTTTGACTTTAATTGAAGCACACAGAGTGCCTGACAGAAATGTCATAAGCATAAAATGTAAAAGGTTAACTCTCAAGGAGAATGATGCAATTTCACTGCATTCCCTAAGCTACTTATGATTAAATGTTCTCCAGTAAGGTTATTTTTTTTTATATTCCAAAATACCCTTCTGACCTTCTGCCTTCTTTTAATAAACTTTTATTTGTCCCCAAATAGTTAGAAACTGGTTTCTACATGTAGTATGAAAGGGCAAAGTTTGCATGTGAAGCTTTGGATTTCTAAGTGACCGTGTGTCATGAGAAAAACTGAGCTGTCAGGGCAGCTGGAGCCACATCCCACATAACAAGGAAAATTCCTCCACAAATGGAGATGGAATACAAGAAAAAGAATTTTGCTCAGCATCATCTAAAGCAATAATCAGTTAACTCAAAAGACTCCATTTCAAAAGGGAATTCAAAATATCGATGTAGAAATAGGTCAGATGTTTTTGTTACTGGTAATGTCTATCAAAGTTTAGTTCATTATGATCCCTATGCAAGTTTAATCCATACCAAATGATTTAACTACCTATGCAGGCCAAGTGCATCTTAATGGAACTAATGTCTCATCAAACACAAGTGGGAGGTCTGCATGAATAATACCACATTCTAGGTGTTTCTGCCTCCCCACTCCAACCCAGCTAACCATATCTAATACTATATAGCAGGAAGATAGACAGGCTGATTGCTCTCCATGACAACATGAAAGAGAAGAGAAACGGGAAAAAGGAGAAGGGAAAAAAAATCCACCATTTGTTTCTTATTAAATTTGCTGTTGCCTAGAAACACTTAAGAAATTATTCTGAGGTAATTATATGAGTCAAAATCATTTCAAGCATGTTTTTCACTCTCCATATTTGACTAATTGGTTTACCAGATTTGTGATAGTTCATCTGTTGTTGTTTTTAATTTCCCAGCTAGTCTGGTTATTTTTAATACAGGAGTTTCATTTTGATTTTAACAAAAGAAGCTAAGTAAACCAAACTTCCAGCAAAAATAAAGGAAGGCATCTACTCACTCCACCCCACTAAAACATACATGCACACACACAGAAGCCCCTAGTACAAAGCCTAGCCCATGGCTGGAATACCTGTGAATACATAGCTTGATACATGAATGAATGAGAAAATTGAGAATGAATGGATGGGCGACAGATGAACTTAAAAATAATATCTCTTTAAGAGGACCAGGAAAAAGCCTAAACAATGACTCAAACTCTAATAAACAAAAAGAAAGCCCTGAATATCTTTAAAAAGTAAAGAATAATCTAGTGTACACAAGGCCCTGGGTTCAATTCCCAGCACCCCCCCCCCTCGAAGAAGAAGAAGAAGAAGAAGCAACATCCAACTCTGTTTGTGTCAAGGGCAAAGCTATGTATAGTGGTGCCCTGGGGCTGGAGGCAACTGTTGATGGCATGTTTTAACATTCCATCATGACTTTGTTCACTTTCTCTCCTCTTCAAATACCCTTTTATGTTCTATCCCCACCTCCTAGCATGCTCTCTTGTTCATACCTAAGGATCCCATCTGTATGTTAGTAGAAGTACTTGCCTTGCATACTCAAGGCCCTGGATTCAATCTCTAGCACCTAATAATAATAATAATAATAATAATAGCCAGAATAAACACAGAACCACCTTCTTGGTGGGCTGAAAAGTAGATTAGAATAACCTCTGAGGGCCCTTCCTGCACCCCACTTCAATTCAGTAGCAGCTACCCTTCATGGAGCTTATCTTAGGGTATTAACATTATTCTAATAATGACAATTTGCTATTGGAAGTTTAGTTAGACTAATTTTATGAAGATGCTAAAGCATATAAAGCTAAAAATCCAGTAATAGCCATACCATGAGTCACATGTAGTTCTTTCTGACTCCAAATTCTTCCCCTCATCCCTCCTATAATTGGTTAAATTCATTATTGCAAACCTGCCATATGTAAGTCTTCTGATCTTCTAGAGGCAATTCCAGAATCGCAAGCTCTTCAAAGCAAATTTACATTTGTGTTTATCTCTTTTCAGATCCTTTAACTTTCCAAAGTGCTTTTACATTTATTTTTCTCATTCAAAATGATACTCAGTGCTCTAAAACACAAATTTAAGACCATTAGCTGAGATGTCATAGATCTCTGGCCATGTGGACATGAGTAAAGAAAGAACAAAGGCACAACTGAGCAATCCAGAAAGTGGGGGCTGAATTATTTGCAGTAATCCATCCTCCAAGTTTTGGTAACAGAATAAAAAATGTTCAAAACCAAACATTGCATCAGAGAGAATTTGTGCTGCCATAGGGCCTAGGTTTCTCCATTCCCCAGAAGTCCCTGTGACTAACTCCACCAGCTCAGAAAACATCTACACCCACATGTTCAATGCATTCTTTGTCTGCAATAAGGCAAATGTCATTAAGTGCATTTAGACCACCCAAAGTTAACTGGTCATTGTTGGTTGTTCTGTTATATTAGGATTGGAATTTATATTTGTCAGTCTTCAAATAACAAAATTCTGTTCTTGGTTTCAAATATGAACAATTAACACTAAGAAGCAAAGCAAAAATGAAGTGAATGGAACATAGGAAATATAGTGACGGCTCTATGATTAGAGATAAATGTTAAGGGTTACAAGGCTCAAAGCCAGTGATTATTTATGAATAGAGGAAGTCAGTGGCTGTCTACATCACTGAATATGTTTTTCCACTCATTATATGGTTACAAATGGTTTATTCACTAGAAATATTTTTGTTCACAAATTTTTCAAATAACAAAAAATGCCTACCAGAATCATGCGTGAGCACATGAGTGAACTTCCCATGTTCTGGCTACAACAGTACTTAAAAGTCATTTGAGAAACTGATGACAACTGACTAGAGGTCAAATTGAATTATTATTACAATTATTTGGCTCTTATTAAATGTTTGACATGTACTACACAATTCTCTGCGTGCCCTAATTAAAAACCGCACATACTCAGCTTCTGTTCTGCCAGAGCATTTGAGAAGCTCAAAACTAACTAACAAAATCCCGATGCCACACCAACATTCAAAGAATGTGTTTATTGACATTCATTTGAATATTACATTTGTGCCAGGCACAATGATGCACACCTGTAATTCCAGTGACTCCAGAGACTGAGGTAGGAGGAATTCAAGTTCAAGGCCAGCCTAGGCAACTTAGTGAGACCATGTCTCAAAATAAAAAATAAAAAGAGATGGGGATAAAGAGCAGTGAAAGGGTGTCCCCAGGTTCAGTCTCTACTATCTCCCCCCCACACACACACAACACACACACACACACAAACACGCACACACACACTATATTTACAACTTTCATATTATAGTGGCTTATTCACATTTGGTTTCCTATGGGAGGTGCTGCGATTGAACCCAGGGTCTTGCACATGCTATGGAAGTGCTCTACCACTGAGCTACATCACCAGACCTCTCTCAAAATTTTATTTTGAGGCAAGATCTTGCTAACTGCCCAGGTTGGCCTTGAACTTGTGATCTTCCTGCCTAGCCTCCTGAATAGTTGGGATTGTTTCATATTTTCTATGGAAAATGAAACTATTCATTTACAAAATATTATTCTGATTGAGAGGGTTAGCTTTTCTAAGTCATTTTTTTCTAATGTAATCACCATACACAGCAGTTTCAAAGCATGATAGTATTATCTGCCCATCAGAAAATTATTAATATTTACAGATATATAAATATAAGATTCACCCATGCACTAGCAGTTCACATGTAATTACAAATTATTCGACTTTCTAAGAATCTGCTGCTTCCAATCATCAGAACAAACACACTTATTTCAGTGCCCCTATTGTGTTGGCTCTCTGCTTCTACTTATCTTAAAGCTGTGGCGTCGTATTGGCTGTCCTGTTCTTAAAGGCTCAGGATTAGAGGCAACAGATCTGGCTCACAGCAAACTGTGCTTGCTGTCTGCCAAATGCCCTTTAATTCTCTGGCATGCTTGTCCTTAGCATGTGACTGTTTACTCTGGTAGGTTAGATCTTCCTAATTATACACATGCCCTTTGACAATGGCTGATTCCCAGGCAGCTCTTGTTCTTTCTACATGTCTGTGCATAGAAATGTTCTTCATCTTTTTTGACATGCTTTTATTTCAGTTAAGTGAAGAAAATGTCTGACATGCAATCGGCTCTTAATAAAGTTTCACTAAATGTTCAACAAAATTTACCAGACCCCAAAGTGTTAAAATAAAATTTTAAAATTCTACCTTCTATGAGATTACATACCCTCATTTTTATTGAGAAAGTATAGTTTGGCACTACAGTACCTTTAAACTCTGACCCATTAGTAATAACTTATCTGCCTGTTACATATGACTACTATAGTATACTCAAAATTACCTGACTAAAGTTATCAACCATGTGTTCCCAATAATATCCATTGGGTTTCCAAAAACATTCAGTTAGATGAACTATTATTTAGCAAAAAAATAAATAGACCTTTCTTTTTTTGTTGCAAATTTTAGCTATTGAAATTAGTTATCTGTTAAAAATTTTTAAAAATGTTAAAAGTGCCCAAAATATTACCTATCATTATAAACTGTATTAGATTTTACCTGTCATGTAGAATCATAAATTCTTGGAACTCCTAAGAGCAAAGGTGGATTCATTGTTCTGTTTTCACTAGTTAATGATCAGAAATGAAAGATACAAGTAATTCTGAAAATTAACGAAAAATCTCATAAAATCTGTCAAACTATGCTTCATCCCACATAAAGTTATGCAATCGTTTATATACTGGTTTTGTTGGCTTAAAAGATTGATTAAGAGCAGCAGTTTAAATGGGATGGGCTCATTTCTCTCACACACATAAAAATCCTAACTGGTAAACACTGAAGTGGAAGACAGCAACAATGTTATAAGGATTGTAGAAAGATCCTTTTCCTTCCTGTCCTGCTGCTTTGCTACTCTCTAAGGGATGCTCTTGGCAGTGTAGCCAAAGCCAGTTTATCACCACATCTATATCCAGTTTAAGAAAGAGAAGATAAATACAGGGCAAACAGCTCCGTTTTAAAGCTATGACCTGAAATTTGCATAAGTCTACTATCAGTCAGAATTTAGTTACACACACCATCTAAATGCAAAGCAGAGTTGAAAATGTAGTCTATAGAAAGATAATGAGGAAGACACACTCATATACCCCTAGACACACACACACACACACACACACACACACACACAAACCAGGGAGTTCTATTACTAAAAAGAAAAGGGGAATGGAGTGGGGTGCAGGGAGAAACAGCAGGTCATCAAGATAGACTAGAATATTCTTTCTGCCAACATTTATTAAATAGATACTATTGTAAATATTATGACAATTCTGACAATGTTGGAACAATGTTGAGGTTTTCTAAATAGAAAATTATTTTCAAGAACAGGTTGCATGTCTGTAGCTGCATTAGGACCATGCTTGCTCTAAAATCATTCCATTAACGTCAAAGATCAAATCCCTGAGTCAGCAGATTTTCTCACCCACAGGTACCCAAAGATGGTCTCCTTTCCCAAGTAGACTGAGGAAAAGGAAAACTAAACTTATTTAAGGAGCTCTTCTATATCAAGTCCTGTGCAACAATCACTATCTCAATTACCTCCTTACAACAATGCTTAAGGAATACTATTATTTTTCTCCAAATGAGAAATCTAAAGTTGGAGGGGCAAATGATTAATTCAAGCGTGTTAGCCATATGGACTCATTTTCTATTTCCTTGGGTAGAGCTGGAAGGAGTCTTTTCTTCCCCTAAAAAAGCGGGCCTTCGCACAAAAACTCACAAAATATGGTTAAACCACTAGCTACCTCCCATTCTCCCAAGATTTAGGATGAAAAGGAGAGAATCTCTAGGCCCAAGGAGAAATCAGAGGAGTTAAAATTGCTCGCCACTTGAAGCAGAACTCAACACAGGCTCAAGACATTCTGAGAGCCTGTGAATCTCAGAAGAAATTGGATCCTTTTTTGATTAGCTTAGGGAAGGTCGGGAAGCAAGGGGGTGGGAGGTTCTAGCACTTCCATCAGCTAGCCTCAGAGGTACTGTAGTAGCACAGCCTGGGTCTAATACCTGCTGACTCAGGCTATGTCAGAGAATAGTGATTGGAACCTCTCTTTGGGTGTAATACTAGGTCTTTTTGTTTTGTTTTGTTTTTGATGTTTCAGAAATTTTATTTGTTTATTTTTATGTGGTGCTAAGGATTGAACCTAGTGCCTCACACGTGCTGGGCAAGCACTCTGCCACTGGGCCCCAGCCCCAGCCCTAATACTAGCTTTTAACAAGAGCACTTGGGCCACTGAGATGCAAGTAACCAATCAATCCTTTGAAAATATAACATAGCTAAAAGCTAGTCATAAACTTAATTTCAAACATAGCATTGGTGCTTATATCCAAACTGCAATGTTATAATCAAATTGCATTAGACAACTGTGTATAACTGTATATTTAAGACACACAGCTTCATTTCCTTCTTTGAACAAGTCTTATGTTCAAGCAAAAAGAAAGAAAAAATCCTCCTATAAAGTGGCATTATCTTAGAAAACCCTAGGCTCTTTGAAGTAGACAAATAACCAAAAAAAAAAAAAAAAAACAACCAAACAAACAAAAATTATAATGCGACAAAATAATACAACAAAGATTAGGACAGAAATATTACCTTTCTGTGTACTGGATCAGAACTTTTACATGTTGACGAGGCCCAGCCAAGTCATCCTTGCTTTCATTATTATCATGAAAAGTAAGAAGTCTTTTTATACTGCTGAGAAAAATGAATGCTGTGTCTAAGTTTATAAGAATCAATTTTAAGAATTAAGTCTTGTTTCCACAATGACTAATTGGAGAGGAATTAACAGCTCAGGCTATGTACGCAGAGATCTGCTTCCAAATTCATCCTGCCTCAGGTTGCCCATGAGTCTCCAGGCCAGTGGCCTTGCTAGGCACCCAGCTTGCTCATCTTTCAAGTGGAACTAATAACAGAGCTCATGGGTTGTTGTGAGGACCAATTAGGCCAGTGCCTGGTACAATGTCCATATGCGATATGTGTTCAGTGTTGTTATAATTGCTAACAAGTCAAGTACAGGAAGTAGGGTATGAACTTTTGGACTGGGATTGTGACTATTTTTTTTTTTCACCTTGAGTTGTGGTCTGTTTGGCCCCTAATGGCAAACTCCATCAGGTTGTTAGTCCTTGTTAACTCCACCAAAAACTGAAAGAGATAAATGAACCCTCAGCTGCAGAAAAATTGCCTTGTGAAATAACTCCTTCTTGACACATCCAGCATTTATGTGCTGTCCCTTTTTTTCTAAGACCAAAAAACTGCATGTTGGAATTGGATTGGGGATATGATCTTGTGATGATTAAGGGAGGTTATTACTACCACAGAGCATGAAATGAAAACTACCTGCTCTCACCTAGGGAGCTCTTGAAAATAACCCTCTTTTTCTCCAGCAAATAGCAAGGAGAAGAAAGATTCCAATAATGGATCGCATTACAAATCCTTTTTCATGTACTCTGCTTATCTAAATTGGCATATGATGCCTGCCCACCACCTCTCAGAAATTGTGAGAGGTACTAACTCATCCATCAAGCCCCACCTAACAGTCCAGGAGGCACCAAAAAGGATATTTCTCTTTCTCTGTTGCCTGCTTCTCAGCCAAACTGAATCAGCATTTCAAGGAGCTCAATTCCCATTCGGAAAGGTAATACCTTCTAAAGATGGGGATGGCAGTACTTATGGAAATTCGAAGCCATCAGCTGGAAAATAGGCAGGTGAAGGTTAAAGAGTTATCACCCTGAAACCTCCCCAAAAGCTTTCCTTGTAAAAAGAATTTTTAAAATTATACATACACATATTCACACATAAACATGTGTGTACATATTTACATACAGATGTAGGTTCTGTGAGCGTGTGTGTGTGTGTGTGTGTGTGTGTATACACATGTTTTAGTAATTTTTTTTCACAGCTGTGACTAAAGGATTTGACCAGAACAATTGTAGGGGAGGAGAGGTTTATTTGAGGGCTCACAGATTCAGAGGTCTCAATCCATAGATAGCAGGTTCCATTCCTTGGGCCTGGAGGTGATGCAGAACATCATGGGTATAGAGTATGGCAGAGGGAAGTAGCTCACATGGTGATCAGTAGGCAGAGAAACAGACTGACTCTACTCTCCAGATACAAAATATATATCCCATAGCCATGTCCCCAGTGAACCATTTCTTCCAGCCACACATGTAAAAGAATCCAGTTACATACATGTAAAATAATCCAGTTACACACATGTAAAAGAATCCAGTTACCACTCTGTTAATCTCATCAGGATTAACTCACGGATTAGATTAAGGCTATGACCTAATCATATCTCTTCCAAACCTTCTTGCATTGTTTCACACATGAGCTTTTGGGGGATAACACATGTAAACCATAACAATATACATACATATATATTTTCCAATACTTCTTATACTTGTTAAATGTTTTCTCTCTCCCAAACTACCTTTAGAAAAGGATTGGGTATGAGTCCCAAATTTAAGTCCTGCATGGTTTTGGCTTTAAATCAGAATTGAGTACTCTCTTAACTATCAATAAACACTGAAACAGGGTAGGGAAAATCTAGATACACACATACGTAAGTTAGAAATGAATAAAACTGGAAGAGAAAGAAGTAATGAAGAAAATTTTTAAATTTTAGAGAGATGAAGATAAACAAACCTCTTATAAAGGAGGTATCAAGAACCCATACCATACCAGTCATCCACTTAGGTGTCTAGGGTTTCCCAACCTCAACACTAATGACATTTGGGGCCAGATAATTCTTTGTTATGAGAGAACCATTCTGTGCACTGCAGGATATTTAACAGCATCCCTTGACCTCTACTCACAGCGCTGCCCAGTCACGGAAACCAAAAATGTCACCAGACATTGCCAGTAGTCTCAGGAAGCAAGATAACCCCCAGCTGAGAACCACCGAGCTAGATATACAAAGGTAGTCCCCACCTTCTGGTTGTAATTTTTGTTTTATGCTCCTTGGTTCTCAAAATTTTGGTGAATTATGGACTGTGAAAATTGTCAGACTCACTCTTCCATGGTGGGGCTCCCTCTGAGTTCTGACTAAGAGGGGGAAGGGAGGTCTGGAAGCATCCAGTTCCTTACTCTCAATTACTATTCTCTAAGTTTCCATCACTAACACTTGCACTCTGCTCTTTTAGACAGTTTTTTTAGAGCAACAAATCTCTGATGTTTATCTCTTAATGATATTTATATTATCCATTAATAATACACAAAAGTGGCAAATCAAGATGCAATCATAAACTGTTTTGCATTAAGTGGACATTTTAAGAAATGTTCTACATGAGTAACCATCTCCTGTCACAGGCTTGTGATTCTAATTAGCGCCAAGATGTTTCCTTATCATCTCTTTTAACTGAGAGTTGGCTGAAACTGTGATAGAGAATGGGAAGGAAGTGTGTGTTTGTTTTTGTTTAGTTTTCATAAACATGTCATGATGTGTCATGAGACCGAATCAAAGCAGCTTTCACCTGAGACTTGAAAACCTTCAGAAGTATTCATTAGCAGATACTTTGATGAGGTCAGCAAGCTTCCAGTCTGATATTCTTACCATTTTAGTCTAAAAATAATCATGAGAATCATATGGTGTTACCCATGGCCTTTTCTTCAAAGGGAAACAAATACCAGAGCATTTCAGAATCCCCTGAGATGTCATGGACCAGGCAGACCAAGAGCTCAGGAATAGAAGGGACAGGTACAGGAAGAAAGTAGCATTTGCTGAATCTCTTTTGTTTTTTTAAAGTAAGCCCTAAATTAGAATGGGCCAGACCTTTAACTGTGGAATTGCCCCAGGCTCAGTCCCTGGAATTTTTAACTACCTCCCTTATTTTCTAGAAAATCTTACCCATTAATGTGGCTTCAGATACCAACTTTCCAACTTATATCTTCAAACCCATACTCCTCTGAGCTCCAGGTGTTTATATCCAACTGTCTCCTCTATATCACACTTGACTATCTTAAATTGAACTTGTCCCCCCAGCCCTAATCTCCTGCCTTCCCTCTCCCTGGTGTCAGTTCAGCTATTTAATTTGTATCTTCCCAATTATTCAGGTCACAAACACTGGAGCCACCCTTCTCAGCTGTCTTTCTCTCTCACCCATGTAAACATTTCTAGATGTTTCCAAAATCCAACCATTTCTCATCCTTCTACCAGCAACTACCCCAGGTTAAGCTGTCCTCACCTGAACTATTACAACTAACCTCCGTGTTTGCCTCTTGAGCCTGTTCTCACCACAGCAGCCCATCTAACTCTGTAAATTCCAACACTCCCAATGGTTTCCCAAAGGCCTTCCATACACAAGACCCTGTGCCATCTAGCTACCTGCCATACCTCTTCACTTCTTGTCACTTGCCTCCTTACTTTCTCTGCTCTTACTTCAAGCTTATAGTTGCTTTTTGCTCTCTTTGGAGCACACTGAAATTCTCTTGTGTCCCACCCTCATTTATTTCCTCAAGTAACTGTTAGAGAGACCTTCCCTGACCATGTTATGTACCCCTTATCCTGGTGTTCATAGATCTTATCCTGCTTTAAAAAAAAAATGTGTTCTTTGAAACAAATGTGTGTATATACACACATTTGTTTATTATTGCATATGTACACACACATTTCTATATATCCATTTGTTTATTAATACAAGGGTTGGCAAACTATGATCTAGGACCAATTCTAACTCTGTCCTGTATTTTTACAGATACAAGCTAAAAATGTTTTTTTTTAAATTATTACTAAAAGGTTGTAAAACAAAAGGAAAAAGGGGAAAGAATGAATGAATATACAATAGAAACTATATGTGGACTAGACTGCAAAGCCTAAAATATTTTGCATCTGACCTTTTGCAGAAAAAGCTTGCCAGAGGCTGTATTAGTATATTTTCTCCTCTAGAATATAAACCCCTGGAGGGCAGGGACTGTGTTTAGTGCACTGTCATACCCTAGCACATAAAATAGTTTCTGGTGCAAATTTGATGCTAAATAAAGATTTTAAATGGATGAATGAAGGAATGAGACATTGAGTCTTGGTGAAGTCAATGAGTCGTTTAGAGTCACAAAGAAAGTTGGTAGATGAACCAGGATTTAAACCCAAGTTCCCCTGATCCCACATCTGGGTCCTAAGGTCCAAAAACTATTTGCAGCAATGACTATAACCCCCTTAATTTCCACCCAAAGTTTCCTCATTGTAAACTGCCTCTAATATGCACATTAGGAAAGGATCCTGTGAGACAGGATGAAAAGAGATGAGATGCAGGCACGGTGTCTCTGCAGGAAACCTTGAAGAATGATTCCATGATAAACTGACATCTGATATCAACCATATCCAATTTGTTTTCATAAACAACAATGCTTATTAGTAAGACAAGTATTATTCTTACTGTACATATTTTAAAGCTGTGTTTCAGGGAGATTAAGGGAGTTAGCTGTCATTAAATAGTGAGAGGCAGAGACAACAGAATTCAGGTCTATCACTTTGCCTACAGAGCTTTCTGCTGTACCAAAGTGGACCAACATGTATCCCACAACTCTTCTGTTGGCCAATATGCTACTGGAAACATAAAGAAATTTTAATAAAAATTGTGGTCACACGTTAGTAACTGCTAAGAAATCAGGGCTACTACATTTCACTTGAATTTCTGTAATATGCAAGAAAACCCCCTCAGCTATAAATGTCCACCTACTAATGGCAAAGGCAGCATCAAAGTCAGAACCTTGAAACTGAAGCAATGAGTAGGAGAAGAGCCAAGTAGATCATGTCTTGGACTTTTATTGGTGTAACAATAGCACAGGATTTTGGAGCTGCCAGGCCCATGACCATCTTCAAGAGGAAGCCAAGAAAAATGACAGTTACGTTAACTAACACAAACATGCACAGCTGTCATCTCCTGGACAGCTGCTGTCTCTAATCAGCTATCCTCTGGGGCAGCTGACGTTGGGGCTTAGACTATTTGGCCGAGACACTATGTGTGCTTCATGGCTGCCAAGGGCCAGGCTTAGTAATTGTGTGACTGCCACTGGCTGTTTTTATAGATTAGAGGTCATGATGATGCCCCCTGGAGTTCATTTGATTCTGACAGCCTACTGTATGCTGGTCAAAATACCAGCTCAGAATGTTTACAACAGTCCAACTTCAAATGTGTCTCTTTGCTTTATAGTTTTCTTATACTTTGTCCAACCATGTATGCACATTTTTCACAAAAATATAGTCTCTATAAACAACAGCAAGTGAGAACATTGTACTAGATTGTGCCCATTTCCCCATCTGTTCGCCTTACTCACTAGAACATACCACAACTCTTAGGTAACATAAAACAGTGTCATTTTCAGTGTTAGTATAGACTGGGTTTTTATGTCTTAAATAGCTGTAATTGTTAAATAAAGTTTAATAATTATAATTATTTCTTCAAATAATTTAGATGGAGTCTTGAGCAAGAAAAAAATTGAACTACATAATTACAAAATGTACCATTCATTTTAGTTCAATTCTAACCTTACGTCTTTTTATAAAAGAAGTTGGTTTACTTCATTTGGAAGTAACCTTAGTAATTGCACTGAGGAACATATGACAAAGGTCCAGTATTTTACCTAAGAAGTGCTTATGTTCAAAAATGAATAAATAAATCTTTTTAAATTTTTAATCTAAAATCATTCAAAATCAGGTGTTAAGTGTCTTCGGAGTATCAAGCATGACACTTGGTGTGATGTTGTGTGTGACACTGTTCTTAGAAGGTTTCTGGCTACTTACGTGCAGTATTCCCAGGAAAGTCCATACAAGAGGAAGACATACTTGGCAACCCTACATATATACTGTATTAATCAATAAAAAATATATCATTTTTGTTGTCAGACTTGAGAAAGATATCCAAGATCTTGAAAAGGCTGAACTGCAAATCTCAACCAATGAAGAAGCAATTTTAAAGAAACTAAAATCAATTGAGAGGACAACAGAAGATATAATAAAAGTGCGTATCAACTAATCATAAAACTATGATTCCCTCCCAAATGAGTCAACAAATACTCTTGTAATTTTTCAAAGTGTTTCCACATTTAGATTTTATTTTTTAAACTGAATTAATCATGGCAAATTCTTTTTTTCTTATAGTCTGTGAAAGTGGAAAAGGAAGAAACATTGGGAGGTATGTTGTTCAGCAGCCTATTTCATGTCATATAAGATATTTTTTTTGACAAGCCCAGTGAGATTTTTTTTTCACATTATCATAAATATATCCTAAGCACATTTTAATTTGTACCAATTTTACAGAATCAATTGAGGATATCTATGCTAATATCCCTGACCTTCCAAAATCCTATATACCTTCCAGATTAAGGAAGGAAATAAATGAAGGAATAGAAGATGATGAACAAAACAGAAAAGGTATGTAAAAAATCTGTGTTCTATGGCATGTCTTCAATTTCAGATTTACAGCATCATAATTTACAACTTGCTGTGGCATCTTATGCTCCCAGGTTAAGAAATGGTCCATTTTACAAACTTCCACGAGGTATGTCAGTCACTTATACAGATAGGGATAATGACGTTGCAATATTTATTCCATGCACTTTATTCCCTACAAAATTAGTCATGAACGGATAAAATAAAGGCTTTTGAAGGAAACTAGAAACTCTGAAAAGCTAAGCTTCCCTGACCAAAAATCTCTCTCCCAACGTATTTCATTCAGTAGACCCTCTTGAGTTACTGAAATGCTTTTGAAAATGAAAGCAGTCTATTGGGAAGTAAGCATTATTTACTCTCGGAGGGGAACAATTTTCCTAAAAATAATATACTTCAGAGCCTCAGGAAAAAAAGGAATATTTGTGTTAGGGAAGAGAGGAGACCTTTGAATTTTATAATGGAAGGAAAAGCTACTCTCTTTCTGCAGGTAGACATATCTATCCACTCCACAAGTATTCAGTGAATACCTAATATGTACCAAGCTTAGTTAGGCACATAGTAGATATTCACTAAACATATCACATTAGGGAGTGAAATGCAGAATAAAGTAGAAATGTGAGACAGGGAGGGTGTGGATAAGGGATGGTTGGGTAGCCAGAACCATGAGACAATAGAGGAGGCATGAAATGCAAGATGAGTTAAGGGATAGAGGGAGGATGTGACAAAAGTCAACATTGCCACATTGCAGTTTTTCACAGATTCCTATTAGCTCTACCCATCCTGTTAACTTTCCAGCCACAGGGTTCTTATCTGGGTCATTAAACAGATCTCAATTTTCTCCAACCCAACCAATTACCTCCAGTTCAAGTGTTTCAACAGCTGATATTGGGGTCTTTAGAGCTTCTTCTACTTGAAAATTAGTGTGAAATAGAGAAGCCTATGATCTAGACTTCTCCTTCCCTTGTCCTTACCAAAACAACCCCCATGCTGTGGAAACTTTAGAACACTCCTCTATAATTTCAAGGCATCAGGCCTGTGCACAAGGATGTAACTCAATAAAATGTGGTGTGCTAGGCATTTCTCCTCTTGCAATGCACAATGTAACATATTCTTCCTCATTAAAGGAGAGATTAACTCCTCCCACTGAGCAATACAAAAAAGCACAAATCTGCCTTGTTGGTTTCTTAACTGGAAAGGGGACATCTTTGGTTCCCCAGTGAAAATTCTTACCATTTGGATCTATCAGTTTCTCTTCTCCAATCAGCTTCACTTCTTTAATCCTTCAGTTTTTTTTTTCCAAAATTCCACACACCCATACCTAAAAACCCATATTGTTACCAGGTTGGTCATTATATAACTAATGAATAAAATTAGAAACTTAAAAAATAAACAACATCTTACATAAAAGAACATCAAAGTGTACAAAAATAAATCCTATGAAAGCAGGCTAGTTTATAAAAGAGAGAGTTAACTAAATCAAAGATCCAATTTGTCTCTTAACAGCTTTGTATGCCATGGAAATTAAAGTTGAAAAAGACTTGAAGACTGGAGAAAGTACAGTTCTGTCCTCAATACCTCTCCCATCAGATGACTTTAAAGGTACAGGGATAAAAGTTTATGAGGATGGACAGAAGTCAGTCTATGCGGTCAGCTCTAATCCTAATGCAGCACACAATGGCACCCATGACCTGGCCCCAGTAGAGGTGGAGGAGATTTTAAGACAAGCCTCTGAGAGAAACTCTCAATCACCAACGGAGTATCATGAGCCTGTATATGCCAATCCATTTTGCAGGCCAGTGACCCCACAGAGAGAAAAGGTCATCCCTGGACCAAACTTTCAAGAAAGGATAAAGATGAAAGCCAATGGACTGGACAATGATGTAAATGAATCCATGTACAATATGGACAATGGAATTTTAGAAGAAAGGAGCGATGACTTCAATCATATCAGTCCCATCCGGCCAACACCTCCTCCCCGATCAATGACTCACCAAGCAGAAGAGACGTTCCACACCCCTCAGAAGAGGGTAATGCCTCCTTGGGAAGAATCGAATATCATTCAGGACAAATATGTGCCCTCTCCGAAGGCCAGACTGAGCCCCAGCAAAGCAACAGTTGGGAAGTCTGAACCCCATGGTTCTTCACCCACTCTCCAGGAGGAGGAGGATGTTAGATACAATATTGTTCATTCATTGCCTTCTGACATGGATAATACAGAACCTGTAACAATGATTTTCATGGGGTATCAGCAGGCAGAAGATAATGAAGAAGAAAGAAAGCTGCTGACAGGGTATGATGGGATCATCCATGCTGAGCTGGTGGTAATTGATGATGAGGGGGAGGAGGAGGAAGGAGAAGTGGAGAAGCCATCCTACCATCCTATAGCTCCCTGCAGTCAGGTTTACCAGCCAACCAAACCAACACCACTTCCTAGAAAGAGATCCGAAGTTAGTCCTCAGGAAAACACAAACCATAAGTCTCCCCACAAAAATTCTATATCTCTGAAAGAGCAAGAAGAAAGCTTAGGCAACCCTGGCCGCCATTCTCCACTTGATGTTCCGACAGCTGGAGATGGGACTGAGGATCCATCCTTAACAGGTAATAAAAGTGACAAGGCATGCCACTGCTGTTTAGTCATGTGACAACTTTCTCTCTGTGTTAACAAACCCTCTTGTTTTTTCGGCTTCTTTGACATCTCACAAACTAATACACATTCAGAGTTTTTCTTAAGGCTGATCCAATTATTATCACCAGAGTAAAGTGATTAAGTCACTTTAAAAGCTAAGAAGTGAAAATAAATTGTTACCTTATTTGGATAGTAAATTGATTGACTTTAGTAGCTTGATATTTGTCTTCTGTCATGGTGTGAATGTATTTGGGACACTAATATGTGGGATCATTGATAACAAATTTCCCACCAGAATCTGATGACAACTACTTTTTTTTTTTTTGTTTGTGCCTGGCTATGATTTCAACTTTCCACATAAGTTAACAAATTCCCTTAATTTTGCAAGGGAAAAAAAAATACAAGAAACGAATATTATTTTCACAGTATTTTGTTATTTTGCTATATCTTGTTTCTCTATACTTTTTTATAGTTTTATTAATTTTATTTCCTTAATATTTCTACATTTTTAAAAATAGAATGTCAGTTTATCTTAACATCATCTGTGATATTTAACTTTGCATAGTCTTCTCCAACTTAGCATATTTATTTTTCTATTTGTATATATTTGCCTTTCTCATTCTCTATGAAGTTTTTATAGCTTTAGAGCCACCTAATTATTTTAGTATTGAATGAAAAAGAACTTTAACACTTTTTTTCTACCAAAGTGATAGCTCCTCAATTTTAAATTCTTTTTTATCACTTAAACGTCATATTCTAGTTACCTTTTATAAAAGAAATAATAAATTGCCTGACAGACTCAATTAGAATAGCTGTGCTAAAAATATCCCTTGTTTAGAGGTATAAGTCAAATGACCCAAACATACACATTCTGGGTGTTTGAAAGGGATACTAATATTTTATGTCTCTAAATGAAGAACTATCATTAAAAAGCAAAAGACACTAAGTACCAGCCAATTCAGCAAATAGAACCTAATTCTATAGAAGTGTGGTACCTGCCCAGTTCTGGATATTTCTTCCTCAGCAAACCTTAACCCAATCTTGGGCTGCTAATAATACAATGAAATGGACCTTTTTCCATTCTTTTAAGTAGTTAAATTAGGGTACCAATTGTAAATTTAATCATCTGAAGAATTTCTAAGCCCTTAAGAAGTGTCCAGTACATATCGTACTCAATAGGAGTTGAGTCAGGTACCCCCACAGTGAAAACCTGTAAAGGCTACATTCTTTTCTCTTTTGAGAATGAACTTTGTTTGCTGATCAAACTTCAGATTTCAAATGCATTTGTAAAACAACACAGAGGACTTGGAAAAAGGAATGTGCTGCTTATGGTCAACAGCAGTGACATTACCCACTGTAAGACCTCCCTTTTCTGAACCTGGATGTTAGCCAGCTCCTTCCAAACACCCTATTCCTTCTCCCCTAAGCATGTCCACACATTTACCCCAAGAAAAATGACAGGAAGTGACTAATGTTTCCAGACAACACTAATCATTGCCCCTGAACTACAATAATGAAAACAGGAAAAGCTATTCTAGACAAAGTAACAATACAAAGTTCTGTACTATCAATCCTGGATCTTATAAACAGAATGCTCCAAATTCCTTGCCTTCCATCATGATATTATTTTACAGCCCTGTTTTCCCATTCATCACGGGGATGAAGAGCTGTATTTGTTTAAATGAGTTTTTAAAATAAGTTAATCATATTGTCATATATATCTCTCAGTGACCATCCATATGTATAGAATACATAACCACCTACATATTTTAATTTCATGAACATGAAGTAGATTGAGCTTCTCATCACAGCTCCCCAAAAATGATTGTATTTAAAAATCTACCACTTAAATCGATTCCTTTATTTCTGCTATAGGTCCCCTTTAAATACAAATAGTCCTTGTAGATTTAATAGTTATGAATGGCTAGTCTCTTTTTCTATTGATATAAATATGGTTATCAAAGCCTTATCTAAAAAGCAACTTTTAATTGGAAAACAGAAAGAGGTAGAAATGAGAAAAGCCAGAGCCTAGATAGTTTAAAGACAAAATATTTTTGTCAAAATTATAAACAGGGTAATAAATATGATAGGAAATTTTAGGCAATATTATGTCCATCTGCTAATGTAATATAACATGGTCATGTACTAAGGTGTAGCTCAATGCTATACCTTTAATATGTGGTCCCAGCAAGCTTTTCCTGGGATTTTACTCTTACACTCCCACAAGAGACAGCTGGCTTTCCTGGGTAGTTTCACAAACCCATTCTTGTAGTTTTAGCTCAATTCTGCCCTCTTACGGATATCAGTAGTATTTCAGGTTGACAGGTGGGGAACCTCTGCTCTGGGGAATTCACATGTTATTGGTGCTGGTGTTATTGGTGGTGTTATAAGGCTTTTTTTTAGAACTCTTGCCAACCTGTGGCAGCTAGTAGGGGCCAAGGGATACTGAAAGGAAGGAGAGAAGATCTCTCCCACCAAGTTTAGGCAGCTATAACTGTGTCCAAATTGCTACCAGGAGAGGAAAAAGGAATCAGAGAAGAAAAAAAGGAGAACTGACACCCAGGTGTTGAACCTGCTACACCTAGGGGACTTCCATTGCCAGCATGCTCTGTCTCCACACAACTATCTGTAATTCTTACCATCTATACCCACCATAGGCTTGAAGCGAGAAGGAGGAAAGCAGACTCTAACCAACTGCAGTGGAAGTCGTGGTGCACAGAGCCTGCCTGATTGACAGAATCTCAAGATGAGGAGTAACTGTAGGGAAGAGAATTTCAGCCTGCCTTAGACCATTAAAAAGTCACTTACCCCTGCTCTCTTTTAGCATTGGCAAGGTAGAGGTTCATAAAATCCAAGGTAGAAACTTCATGACATCTTGCCTTTTGCCTGTGCTTACCTCATATTGTAGAACTACAGACCCCTCCTCGGGGCTCACTACCCAACAATGCCTAGCCAGAGACCACCTGCCTAAGATAGGGCGGGGAAAATTTTCTCAGCTGTCCCAAACTAAAAGGAAGGTTCTTGTTCCTGCAACTATAAATGATTATTCAAATGTCAAGGGAAATAATATTTTTAACTTCATTGAAACAAAAAAAAATTCCTATAGGTAGATTAGACTGAGAGTAAAAATGACCATGATCTTGTTAACAGTAGCAGATCCAATCCCTTTTCATATATGGTACTGAAATGAGAGATCATGTCTTCCCTTTTGGTTTTCATTAAACAAAATTGTGCAATTAGCTTAGTAACTAGTCCTTGATCCATTTTACACATAAATGTAATACCACATCCTTAATATAATCAGTAGGTTAGTGCCTTGGAAACAGCTCTCAACCTTTAAAACATGACTGAGGCAGCTACACTCTGAAGTCCTAAACATTAAGGCATGATACCAGAATACCAAAGGACTGTTCTAAATTCTAAACCTACATTTTAAAAAATGCTTTCTACATCCACATATCATTAATAGTAGAACACACTCAAAAAAGATACATTTGCTATTTGAAGGCATATTTATATCTTAACAGAGATAATTAATAATCAATCCAACTCAACTGCTAGTTCACATTGTTTCATATATACATAAAAAAATTCGGTTTTATCATTGTATATCCAAAGGCCAGAACTCCTTTGAACAACCAAGTTTAATGAGCTAAAATATAACCCAACCATGAAATATATTTTAAGCATTAATTACCATTTTTTTCAGTAGTACATAGCTCAGAAATACACAATTGACCTCTAAGAACATGTATCTATGGCAAATTGTGAAAATGTGCACTAATCTTATGTTTATTCAACTTGTACTGTGTTTGCTCTACTAATTTTTATAATCTTTATAGAATTAGGTTCCTTCTAGTTCTGAATCTGCTTCTGCCCTAAGTTAACCATAGCTTATCATTTCTACTATCTTTTTGTGCTACTAAAACAATGCTCACATTGTTGGATAAAACCATCTGAGGTATGTTCTAAACTTTCCTGCATTCTATGAAATGGTCATTTAGAATATAAATTAAGGCTTTTTTTTAGAACTCTTGTTGTTTCTTTAATTTACAGCTTTAAGGATCAGAATGGCAAAGCTGGGGAAAAAAGTGATCTGACGGCTATATCACCTATGTGAGCAACCTCTGGAGAAGAAATTAAGAAATGTCTGCAAATTTCTCTTCAGGATATTTTGTTTCATTTTCCTGGAATCCCCAAAAAATATATAATTATATCCATATTAAACCATGTGAATAAGTAGTAGTTATTATCTGTGAAAAAATTCCAAAACAGCTGCGGAGAACAACTGCTTAACTTTTCCAGTAATTTGACATGATTCAGTGGGAAGGGGGCTAAAACCAGCATATTTTTATTGTATTGACACCAAAGCATTTCTAATAAGAGCTTGTTAAATGTAAGAATAAAGTTATTTAAAGTATCCTGGTATTCTAACTTTGCTAATACAGGTATTGAAAAATCATAGGATGCCTTTGCACCTCATCACAGAAATATTCATCTTATATTTTGACAAGTAAACCTGTCATCCCAAGTCATTAATGCCATAAGACAATTGCATGCTCCTGCTGAGGACCAACTCAATTTGTTTGGTCCTCAGCAGGAGCATGCAATTGTCTTATGGCATTAATTTATAAGATTAATTAATAAGATTTCAGAGCCTTGCACACATTCAAAAGATGCCTGCAATAATTATCCTTATATTTTTTTCATTGAATAATTATTCCAAACATAGAAAGAAATAACACCACCAATTTTGTATTGGTGCATAATTATGGTAAAATAGTGGGATTTGTGGTGACATATTTATACATGCATAACCATAACTCGTCAATTTCATTCCCCAATTCTCCTCCTTCTTTTCTCTCAGGCCTCTTCCACTGCTCTACTGTTTACCCTTCTATGTCCATTTTTTCCCCCACTTTTATCTCTAACTTACACTTTTGAGAAAAAACATGACCCTGACTTTCTGAATCTGTCTTATTTAGCTTAACACAATGTTCTTAAGTTCCATCCATTTTCCTACAAATGACATAATTTTGTTCTTCTTTATGAGTGAATAAAACTCAATTATGTATTTATATCACATTTTCTTTTTTATTGATTTTTTTAAATAAATGAAAGCGGAATGTATTATAATTCTTATTACACAGATAGAGCACAGTTTTTCATATCTCTGGTTGTATATGAAGGATGTTCACACCAATTTGTGTCTTCATACATGTACTTTGGATAATGATGTCCATCACATTCCACCATCCTTGCTAACCCCCTGCCCTCTCCCTTCCCCTCTCACCCCTCTGCCCTATCTAGAGTTTTTTTCTCCCATGCTCCCTCTCCCTAGTCCACTATGAGTCAGTCACCTTATATCAGAGAAAACTTCAGCACTTGGTTTTTTTGGGATTGGCTAACTTCACTTAGCATTATCTTCTCTTAACTTCATCCATTTACCTGCAAATGCCATGATTTTATTTTCTTTTATTGCTGAGTAATATTCTATTGTGTATATATGCCACATTTTTTAATCCATTATCTACTGAAGGACATCTAGGTTGGTTCCACAGTTTAGCTATTGTGAATTGTGCTGCTATAAACATTAATGTGGCTGTGTCCCTGTAGCATCACATTTTCTTTATCCACTCATCTGTTCATAAACACCTAGGCTGCTTCCATAATTTGGCTATTAAGAATTAACTGTTATAAGCATAGTATTGTGTATTGCTATAGTATGCTGACACGAATACTTTGGGATGAATGCCAAGGAGTGGTTTAGCTGGGTCATATATTGGTTCCATTCTTAATCTTTTTGTGTGTCTGTGTGGTGCTGGGGATTGAACCATGGCCTTGTGCGTGAGAGGCAAGCACTCTTCCAACTGAACTATATCCCCAGCCTTGTCTTTTGAATTAGCCTCATATTTTGAAAGTTTTGATTGTCTTGACAGTGCACATGAATTTACAGATAACTGGCACATTCATTCTTCTTAAACTATCATTATTTCCACTCAGGTCAATGTGAACTCTATGTTGCAATGACTGATTATAACCTAAGGGTGCTGGATAAAGAATTTCCAATGCTCACAAAGAGAACAAATCTGGGTTTAATTTGACTTATTCTTGAGAACTAGTTGGAATTTTGATATTAAAACTAATATGAATATATATAGCATGCCATTCCTAAATATTCTTGCCAGTATGTTAAATCCTGATTTGAAGAATAAGCCCATCCCAATAAATCCTCTCTGACCCTCATTATACCATCCATCATCCAACACCCTCAAAACCCATTCCCAAATCCCCCTGTGTCATACCAGTATGTACTATCCAGTTTCTCCAAATCTTCCCATAAATAGTCTGTTTCCTCCCAGGTCAGAAATGGAATTTCCCTGCTGGGACTGCTAAGACTCTAAATCCTGGAGGCAATGAGAGGTAAAAGAAGCAGATCCCACAAAGAAGCACTAACCTGTGAACACCTGCCTCAGTTGAATTGTCTGGCAAGGGGCAGCTGTTCTGTAGCCAAAGAGAATTCCTTCTGCTGTCCAGGAATCTGCAGGTTTAAGTTTCTGAGACACTTTCAATAAATACCCCTATTCTCGGTCCAAGAGACTCCTTCCCTTTCACAGTTCCAGCTTTGTCATAAGCAACCTGTCAAACCTGCATGTCCCTCTGTAGCTCTGCCACCCTTAGATCTGCAGCATGGGTTTAATTTTAAGAGCAGTCCGTCCTTTGGCTCCAGGAGACATGGCTCTCTTTAAACATGCTATGGAGACTGTCTGGCTTTCTGGCATGCCCTAGGTCAACAGTAGGCTGATGTAATCCTAACCGTTTTCTTCAAGGCTTCTACTGCAATTATCAAAAAGCAGCCAACTTCATGGTACAAGTCAGTACACAACAATATCTTTCCTTGTATCGGTCAAGTTCAAAGCTATGGTAAAACCCAACTCTTCCTTTTCACCTGTACATCATCTCAATGCAAAAAAAAAAAAAAAGTGTGTCTTAGAAATTTTAATAGTACAGCCTGTCGAAAGTTGTCACTATCTACTTATATGGTCCTATTTGCTACCTGACCAAACAATGGACGGTCCAGTTCCACAGTCCCATGCTAAGTGTCTGCCATTGAGAGCCATTCTTGGTTTTAACAGGGAGCAGAGCCTGAAATTAGAACGTGGGTACAAGTGGTTTATTTGAGAAATGATCCGAGGGACAGGAAGAAAGGTAAAGGAAAGAATGGTCAATGCAATCAATCAATGGTCCACAGTCAAGGTTAATGCTCGAGGCAACAGGTACTCTCTTCCACCATGATCTCAGAAGAGTGTACAGGAAGAACCTAAAATTGTATGTCTGAAGGATAGGACACTGGAGCTCTTATCCAGCAGCTCTGGTGCCCCTGTGGAAATAATCCGCCCACACACACACACTTCTAGTTTGCACTTACATGGATATCACACAGATTCCTGCAATCCTGGAGACAGCGCAGAATGAAAAAGGAAAAAAAAAAATACACACACACAAAATGCTTCTGGAGTATGATGCCCACAAAAGTGTGACCCAACTCAGAACCCAACTCAGCTATGGCACTGCAGAAAGTGACCAAGGAGCTAGGACATGGGCACCAACTGTGTCTGCCATACTAGCTGTATAATCCTGGACAACAAACTTAACTGAGCATGTTTCCTCATCTGTAAAATGATATAAATGCCGCATGCCTCAAAGAGGTATCTGAGAATTCTACTTACCAGTGAATGGAAGGTACCTGGTTCCCTATCCATCATCAAATTGGCTGAGATGTCATACATTAAAGCTGACACCATTACATCCTTTATCATCCCATATCTTGAAGTTTTGTGTGTCTCATGCTTATGTTTAGGTCAATGGTCCATTTTGAGTTAAACAGAATAAGAAAAGTAAGTGAAGGAAAGCTTAGGAAAAGTCAGTGAAGTAAGAATGAAGGTAATTTTTCCAGAGTTATTAAATTGTTCCAGCCCTACACCTTGAAAGATTATTTTCCATGTTCAGCTACCTTGGCACCTTTGCTAAAAGTCAGTTTGCCTGTAAGTGTGGGCTTACATATGGATTCTCCATTCGGTTTCATTCTTCTGTATATATATTGCATATCAATACCACATTTTACCTATAACAATGGAACTTTATAATAAGCATGGGAATCAAGTTGGAGTGAGTCATCCACTGTATCTTGTTTTTTTAAAATATATATATTTTATAACTAGTTTGAAATTAAAAGAAAAAAAAACAAGAAGATAGTACAGAGTGACCACATACCCCACACCCAATTCTATTAACTTCTTACACTGATATAGTACATTTGTTACAGGTAATGAACCAGCTATAACACACCATTAGTAACCCAAGTCCCACAGTTTGTTCATATTTCTGTAGTTTTCTCCTAATGTCCTTTTTATGTTCCAGGATCCCACCTAGAAAACTACATTATTTTAACCATCATGTCTTCTTAGCCTCTTTTTAATTGTGACAGCTTTTCGGGCTTTCCTCATTTTTGATGACATTGACAGTTTTGAAGTTACTGGTCAAGTGTGCTGCAGGATGTCTTTCTGTCATATACTTTGTTTTTCTCATGTTAGAGGAGGGTTGGGCATTTGGGGGAAGAAGATCTCCCCATTGAAATGCCATTTCTATCACCTTGTGTCAGGGGCACATACTTTCATCATGTTTGCCACTGTCAACATGGACAAAAGATCCCCTTTCCTGGCTGAGGGACGGTTTGCCAAGTACTGTATTCTCTGAAAGACTGTATAGCCCATCTTTCAGGAGTAGAGAATTAGGCTCCCTCTCCTAAGGGCAGAGAATTTTCAAATTATTTAGAAAGCTTCTGCACAGGTGATTTGTCTGTTCTCTCCCATTTACAATTATATGAATACACGACATTTTATTTATTCCTTCATTCATCTATTGCATGTTGTGAATAATGTTGCAATAGGTATGGGGTTCAAATATCTATCAGAGAATCTACTTTCAATTTTGGTAGATAGATACCCAGAGTCGGCATTGCTGGTTCATGGAGTAATTAATTTTCTTGAGGACCCTCCAGATTGTTTTCCTAACAGCTGCACCATTTTACATTCCCACTAGCATGGCACAAGATTTCCAATTTCTCCACGTCCTCACCAACACTTACAATTTTTCTTTCTTAAAAACTAGTGGCTAACTTAATGAATGTGAGATGATACCTTGTTCTGATTTTCATTTCTTTGATTATCAGTGATGTTGAGTGTCTTTCCCTAGGCTTGTTGGACATATGTTTATCTTCTTCGGAGAAATGTCAATTCAAGTCTTTTGCCCTTTTTTGTTCCCATTGGTTCTGGGATTTAAACCCAGGGTCTCACACATGTTAAGCCTGCTATATCCCCAACTCCTGTGCATTTTTAATTGGGCTATTTGGTTTTGCTGTTGTTGTTGAATTATAGGAG
Organism: Marmota flaviventris; assembly: GCF_047511675.1. Taxonomy (NCBI): domain Eukaryota; kingdom Metazoa; phylum Chordata; class Mammalia; order Rodentia; family Sciuridae; genus Marmota; species Marmota flaviventris. Next base: position 85,268,489 of record NC_092507.1, read on the forward strand.
TTCTTTATATATTCTAGATAATAACACCATATATGACTTGCAAATATTTCTTACCATTCTATATGTTGCTTTCCCACTATTTTCCTTTGATGTACAAAAGTGCTTTGTGGTTTTTTTGGAGGATGGAATTTATTTTTATTTATTTATTTATTTATTTTTTCCTGGTACTGGGGATTGAACTCAGGAGCACTCAACTACTGAGCCACATTCCCAGCCCTATTTTGTATTTTATTTAGAAACAGGATCTCACTGAGTTGCTTAGCACCTTGCTTTTGCTGAGACTGGCTTTGAACTAGAGATGCTCCTGCCTCCACCTCCTGAGCTGCTGGGATTACACATGTGTGCTGCTGTGCCCATCTAATCATCTTTTTAATGTTTGCAGGATCAATAATGCATTGTCGTCTTTTTATTTGTTTGTTTGTTTGTTTGTTTGTTTTTATGTGGTGCTGAGAACCAAACCCAGGGCCTCACACCTGCAAAGCAAGTGCTGTGTCACTGAGCTACAGCCCCAGCCCAGCATTGTCCTCTTTTATTCCTGAAATTTGCATCTTCTTTTTCTCATGATCATCTAGCCAAGTTTACCAATTGCATGAATTTCTATTACAAATCAGATTTGTTTCAGTAATTTTTCTGTTACTTATCTATTTTATATTTGATGATTTCTGTTTTTATCTTTATACTTACCTTTTTTCTTTCTACTTACCTTGTGTTTAATTCCTTCTTTCTTCTCTCTGAAAAAAACTTAAGATTATGGATTATGAATCTTTCTTTTCTATTAATGTAAACATTTAGGACATTACATTTCCTTTTTTTTAACCAGGAAATGAACCCACGGGCATTTACCACTGAGCCACATCCCTAGCAACCCCCCACCCTTGCTTTTCTAAATTGCTTAGGGACTCACTAAATTGCTGAGGCTGATCTTGAACTGGAGATCCTCCTGCCTCAGCCTCAGGAGTTGCTGGGATTACAGGCGTGCAACACAACACCTGGCAAGGCTTTATATTTCCTTCTATTCGAGCATAGTCCAAGAGGACTTCCAGTGACAATGGAAATTATTTTGTGCTACTACCCACATGTGGCTATTGAGCACTTGAATCTAAGAAACAGAATCTTAAATTCATCTTTAAATCTATATAACTACATATGTCTAACAGTACAGTTCCAAACACTGAGTTAATTTAATAATCACACATTTTGATTCTTTATTTCCATTTTAATTCAGCTCAATCTATTTTCTAATTGCTCTTACATGTTATTTAATTTCTAAATATTTGAGAAATTCCAAGGTTATCTTCTGGATATTTATTTTCAATTTAATATTTATCACAAAACACATTCTACAATTTTATCTTTTTAAATACATCAAGACTTCAAGGGCACAATATATAATCTATCTGGTGAATACACCATGCTAAGCACTTGGAAAGAATGTATAGTCTATAGTCATTATGTAAATGTCAGGCACAGTGGCTGATAACTGCTAATCAAATTTTTACATCTATGTTGATGCTTCTTTAGTTCTATCAATTGCATAGAGAAGAATATTGAAATCTGCCAAATATGATTGTAGCAAAATGTCTACTCTTCCCTTACATTTTAATTTTATTTTTCTGTGTGTGTGTGTGTGTGTGTGTGTGTGTGTGTTGCTGGGGATTGAACCCAGGCCCTTGTAAATGCAAGGTAAGTACTCTACCAACTGAGCTATATCCCCAGCCCTCCCTCAAATTTTTAAAAAGTCATTATTGAATATACATACGATAGAGTTCAATAGTCTCTGCATACTTACAGAAGTGAGAATCCATCATACATGCGACCTTTTGTGGCTGGCTTCTCTCAGCATAAAGTTTTTCAAGATTCACCCACCCTGATTGCAGCATGTATCAGTACTTCATTCCTTTTAACTGCCAGACAGTATGTCAGTGTGAGAATATAAACATTTTGTTTATACTTTTATCCCAGACAAGACATTTAGTTCCTCCTACTTTTTTTTTTTATTATGAGTAATGCTGCTATGTATATTCCTATAGTCAATTTTTTGTGCATATGTTCTCATTCTGTTGTGTTCATAACTAAGAATAAGATCGCTGGGTCATGTAGAAACTCTCTGCTCAACATTTTGAGAAACTGCTAAAATATTTTCCAAATGGTGGCACCATTTTAAGTTCACAATAAATGAGGGTTCTGAATTCTTCACATCCTTGCCTGCATCTGTTTACCTGCCTTTTTAAAAATTATTATTATAGCCATTCTAGTGGGATATATACTAGTGTCTCACTGTGGTTTTAATTTGCATATCTCTAATGTGTTCACAATGTTGAGCATATTTTCATGAGTTCATTGCCCACTTGTAAATTTTTATAAAAAAATGTTTATTCGAACAATTTGTTCTACTTTAGTTATAATGGGTCTACCTCTCACTAAGTTATAAAAATTCCTTATATATTCCAAAAAGTAGTCTCTTATATGATTTGAAAATATATTCTCCCAGTAAGTGGGTTGTCTTCACATTCTTGAGAGTGTCATTTGAAGAAAAAAAAAAAAACAAACATTTAATTATGATAAGGCTTAATATATCAGAAGGGGGTTTAAATCATATTTTGGTGTTCTAAGAAACTGATGTATAATCCAAAGTCAGGAAAAGCTTAGTCTTATATTTCCATTTAAGGTCTATTTATTTATTTTACAGTAGAATGCATTTTGACATTGTACACAAATGGAGCACAATTTGTCATTACTCTGGCTGTACATGGTTCAGTGTCACTCCACTAGTGTAATCATACATGTATACAGGGTAATAATGTCTGTCTCATTATAATGTCCTTCCCATCCCCACAGCTCCCCCCCACTCCCCTGACTCCCCTGTACATAAACCAGTGTCCCTTCATTCTTCCCTATCCCCCAGCCCCACTATGGATCAGCATCCTCTTATCAGAGAAAACATTTGGCTTTTGGTTTTTTGGGATTGGCTTATTGCAGGCTGCCTTGCTTTGTAGGTTATGAGGCTGGGAAGAATGTTCTTCAGCTATGTCCCTTTTTAATTTTGTTCTGGCTATTCTAAGTCCTTTGCATTTCTGTGGAAAGTTCAGGGTCAGCATTTCAATTTCTTCAAGAAGGGCTAGCTGGGTTTGTACTCTGGTTTTGTTAAATCTGTAGATCAGCTGGGAAGTAGGGCAATATTAACAACATGTCTTCTGATCCCTGAATGTGAGATTTATTTCCACTTCATCAGCTTTTCTTTACTTTCTTTCAACATTTTGTAGTTTTTGGTGTATAAGTCTTGCATATCTTTTGTTAAACTTAATTTTTTTCATGCTGTTATAAATGGAATTTTATTTTCCTAATTTCACTTTAAGACTGTTCTTTGACTTGGAAATGTTGATTTGTTCTAATTAGTTATACATGATGCATTATGACACATCATACATAAACGGAGCATAACTTCTCATTCTTCTGGTTGTATATGATGTAGAATCACACCCGTCATGTATTCATATATGCAAATAGGGTAATAATCTGATTCATTCTACTACCTTTCCTACCCCCAACTCCCTCCTCTCCCTTCCGCCTAATCCAAAGTAACTCTATTCTTCCATAGCCCCTCCTCCACATTATTGTGAATTAGCATCCACATATTAGAGAAAACATTTGGCCTTTGGTTTTGGGGAATTGGTTTATTTCACTTAGCATGATATTCTCTAGTTTCTGGGTAGTAATCCCTTATATATATATACACTACATTTTCTTTATTCATCTATTGAAGGATACTTAGGTTGGTTCCATAGTTTAGCTATTGTGAGTTGAGTTGCTATAAACATTGATGTGGCTGTGTCACTGTAGTATGCTGATTTTAAATCCTTTGGGAATAATCCGAGTAGGATAGCTAGGTCAAATGTTGGTTCCATCCCAAGTTTTCTGAGGAATCTTCATACTGCTTTCCATAATGGGTGCACCAATTTGCAGTTCCACCAGCAATGTATGAGCATACCTTTTTCCCCACATCCTCACCAACATTTATGGTTGCTTGTATTCTTAATAATTGTCATTCTGACTAGAGTGATATGAAATCTCAGTGTAGTTTTAATTTGCATTTCTTTAATTGCTAGAGATGTTGAAGATGGAAATGTTGACTTTTTAATCCTGCAACTCTGCTGAGCTCATTTACTACTTCTAGTAGTTGCTTGATGGATACCTTAGGATTTCCCATATAGATTATGTTGTATATGAAAAGTCATAAATTTTGTTTCTTTATTTCCAATCTGGATGCCTTTCATTTCTTTTCTTAATTACCCTTGCTAGCACCTCCAAGACAATTTTGATGCAAACCTGAGAGAAGACTTTTGTCTTGAACCTGCTAATGGGGAATGTGTCCCATCATTCACCATTGATGATGATGTAAACTGTAGGTTTTCCACAGATGCCTTTCTTCAGACTTTACGTATATCTCTAAAGTTTTCTTCCAGGAACTCTCCATCCCACCCCTAAGGACTGCAGTTACCCCAGCCATCAATCCTCTGTTTTCCTATTAATCTGCTTTCAGTCTCTATGGACTTACCTATTCTGGATATTACATATAAATATGTGACCTTTGTGTCTCATTTTTTTCATTTAGTATAATATTGTGAGGTCCATATTATAGTATGTAGTAGTGTTTCATTCCATTTTATGTTTGAATAATACTCCACTGTATGTACACACTACAATCCATTCATCCATTGATGGGACATATAGGTCATTTCCATCATTTGGCCATTGTGAATAGTGCTGCTATAAACACTTTTTTCTACCTTTTTTTATTATTTATTCATAACTTATTTTTGTTTTCCATTTTAACCATGGTGAAGTGTAGAGTTCAGCACATTAAATACATTCACAACGTTGTACAACCATCAACACTATTCATCTCCAGAACATTTCATCATCCCAAACACAAAAACCCATTAAAAAACTCCCATTCCCTTTATTACTGCCCACCCCTGACCCCAATAACCACCATTCTACCTTCTCTCTCCACAAATTTTTGACCACTGTAAGTGCCAATATAAATGGAATCATTTAATGGTTGTCTTTTTGTATCATTTAATTTAACATAATGCTTCAAGAAAAACATCAAGTATTTTACATAACACAAAGCACACATTTTATAGACAAAAAACTATTAAAGTTTAATACTGTAATCAAACAGCATAGATGGCATAAATGGCAGTGAGATAGCAAGCACCTCTGGCTGGCACATTTCACTCAGTTCTCACAAATGTTCAGTGACACGGGTTCACGGGTTTTTCAGAATAAATGGGACTCACAGCAGATAATGCAGCTTGTTAGTCTACAGGCAAACCTGGATACTCAGGTCTTCTGTTCCCATCCTTTTTTTTTTTTGTACTTGTAAATGGACAGAATGCCTTTATTTATTTATTTTTACATGGTGCTAAGGATTGAACCAAGTGCCTCACACATGCTAGGCAAGTGCTCTACTACTGAGCTATAGCCCCAGCCCTCCCACTCCTTTTTAAACTTATAGAGTGAGCTTCCTCCCATTCCACACCATCCTGTTGGTCAGGACAAATGAGACCCACGTTGGATAGAGTCAGAGAAGACTCCAAAGAGAAGTAAGAACTTGAACCAAACTTGAAAAACTAGCTTTTGCTGGGAAGAGAAAGACCATTCGAGGTGGGTAACCTCAGTGACCCTGGTACAGTTGAACTTGGTAGGAACTAGGCAAGAAAGAAAGCAGCAGGATATGGATAGGAACAGTGAGTATCCTAATCTGGTTTGAAAAGAACTTAGAAGAATCTTTTCTTTCATTCCCACCTATAAAGCATTTTCTTAAACAAAGACCTTTGTTCTTTTCTTCCCACTGCTTTTCCAGAGTATATAGATAAACAGAATTTCAGCCAACAGTTACATGTTCCCCTGGAGCTTCCTAGTTGGCATCTGTTATATTTGTCTTTTTCCCATGGCATCCTGGACTGAGGCCAGATGTGGAGGGGATGAGGTATCACTTAACACATATTAAAGTGAGCCAGAAATCCTGATAAATCCAACTAACTACTAAAGTGAATTTGCTTCACTTATTCAGTAGCTCATGCTATAGACTACCTATGCACACTTAAAATTAATTTCCACAGACTATAAAAAAATAAAAATAAAAAGTAGCCTCAGTCATGAATGCTACCTTAACCACAATTTTCTAGAACTTGTTTCATATTTTTCCAAAAAAAACTTACTTTATTTTATAGAGCAACTTTCTTAAACAAAAAATAAAAAAAAAAAAATTGTGATTTTGCACACTGTTTTTGGCAACACTGACCAAGTATAAAGGATTTAAGCTTAACAATCACACAGATCAAAAGAATTTTTTTTAACTACCTAGAAACAGGAATCAAACCTGGGAAGAGCAAAGAATAAGTGTTTGTAATTTATGGATACCAATCATTCATCAGTAAAAGAATCATAATTTGGTCCTAGTGAAAAGATCTGGTCTACTAAGATTAAGTGACAAATATTTCTTTGTACAGTTCTATATGTCAGTTGAAGAAGTATCAGAATAGCACCAACATATGAATCAGTGAAAAACAAAAAGTTGTGATATCGGCCTCAGCAGTTGAAACCCAGCAAGCCCACTTAAAACTCAAACATAATAAGGCTCACCTTTCCCTGAAAGAATTTTTCTTTCCCAGATATAAAATATAACATATTAAGAGAAATGTCTTGCTTTTAATCCCCTTATTAAAAAAACTGAAATATTTTAGTGCACATTTACTTTGCTATATTAATTTTTAATAGACATTCACAAGGAATGCTTAGATTATAAGTAACATGGCACTATGCCCTAAGCTACTTATGCTGAACACCTATATAAGCAACATGAAGAAAACTTCCATATCACTTCATCCAGCAAAAGATGTGTGGTAGACAGCTAAGCCATTATTTACAGAAAGAAATCAGGCTCTTGGACCAAGCAGAAACTATAACACAATACCCAAAGAAATAAAGAATACCTAAAAAATTAAGGATGACCCCTATGCTTTTTTATCTTAAAAACGTACATTTTGCTTGTTTCCCTTGACTATGGTGATTGTATACATTTGCTAGAGGAAATATCCAACAACTCTTATAAATATCCACAATTAGAAAACAGAAATGAAACTAGAAAATAATAACACCAGCCCCTAATTCAAGTTTCTACAACCACTGCCCTAAACCAACAAAAAATGCAGGAATTTTTCAAAGGAATATTAAGAAGAGCTGATAATATGTAGGAAAATGCCACCCCATAATGTTTTAAGTACTAAAATGAATCACAGCACAAGAGAAACAAATGAGTATTTTGTACTAGAGCACCACCCGCTGGTTACAAGTCCTCATAGCAAGTATGACACCTGGCCATAATTGGAATGGGTTGACTGTACTAATCCATTACAACAGCAGGAGCTTCTTACAAAACAAAACCACCCATATTATTTTATTTTCACAAGTAAAGAAAATAATTTTTAAATATGTCCAAAAGGATGAATTTTGGTAGTTTTGAAATACAATCTCCAAATGCTGTAAGGACTTATACTCAAAATAACATATAAATTATCATTTCAGCTCTGCCGATAAATAAATAATATATTTAGGCAAAATATGTATACTTGCATTTCATTGCTAACAAAGAAATTATAAGTCTAATAATATAATTGTTAATGAAACCCTCAATGGAGTCTATCACACTTCCACCTTTGACCTGAAAAGCATTAAAATACAGGGAGGAAATAAAATGTCCTGAAAACTAGATTGAAAAACACAGTTTCTAATAAAAAGTCCAACTGGGCACAGTGGCACACACCTGTAATCCCAGCAGCTAGGGAGGCTGAAGCAGGAAGATCACTAGTTTGAGGCCAGCCTCAGCAACTTAACATGGCCCTAAGCAATTCAGCAAGACCCTGTCTCTAAATAAAATATAAAAAGGGCTGGGGATGTGGCTCAGTGGTTAACTGCCCCTGGGTTCAATCCCAGGTACCAAAACAAACAAAACACAAATTCAAAGACCATCTAGATTACCATCTAGTGAAAATGTTTTCTGTAAGGTACCACAGCAGCTTTGTAGGCCAAAATATCTTTACCTTAATAAAATGTCCCTTTTATCCTAATGGCATGATATTTTGTTTTTCCAAATTGTTCTTGTGTTTTCTTAAATTCTAAGTTTCTTAAAAGTCTTGGAATATAAGAGAGTTATTTCTCCATGTATAATGCTGCCTTTAAGTCACAGAAGTACACATCAGGGTCTGACATCAGTTTATACCCCATTTGACCTTCCTGAACTTGCTCTGTAGAAATTGAACTTCAGAATCCCTTTCTAGACATGATCCTACTCTTCTAAATAAGAATCCAAGAGTATGCTCCCACAGTCAGTACGGGATTCATGTTTCTTTGGTTTGATGATAATTATTACCCGGCCCACAAAAAGTGAGGTCTTTCCTTGCTCACACATGGTTGATTGCAGATAAGAATATGATGAGGAAAGTCACATTCCCACAGACATAAATTGCCAACACCATCTTTTTAAAAGCATGGCCCTGAAAGAAAAATTGAGATATAAAATAATGTACCATCATTAAGGTTTATGTCAATAAACATGAAAAGAAGGGCTTACCTCTGCTTCAGCTACAGTAAGTGACTGAAGGATCTGAATTCTATCATCATCCAATATTTCAACTGTCAAGAACAACATATGTTTATAAGTCCAGTGTTAAGCAGGCAAACTAACTCTCAGAAATATAAAATAAAACCCAATTCTTTGTGTGCACCAATTTCCAGGGTGTAAGTTCTCCAGTTTCAAGTTACTAAATCTTACAAACTTCCTGAACATTTATGACTCTCACAAATTGAGACATACTAGAATACAGCACACATCTGTCAAAGGACCTAAAATAAGCTCTCCTACTCAATAAACACACCAAAAGCTTAAAAATCTAAATCATTCTAATTTTACTTTTTTAATTAACAAATTAAAATTGTATATATATATATATATATATATTTATAGAGTATCACATGATGTTTCGATATATGTATACATTGTGGAATTGCTAAATCAAGCTAATTAACATATGATAGCAATCCAAGTTTTAAGAATGTATGTATTTTAAACAGTAAGCCATAATTTAGTGGTCCTCAGCGATCCCATGTACATAACCCTGACAAAAGCCAAAAGTGGCAGGAGGGATACACTATTTGGCTCCTAAAAGCTGCCCAGCCTTCTAGATTCACAACATGTACTCTAGACAACAAAGAGTTTTTGTTTTTAGAAGATCACTTGCCTGAAAGTGAGAGGACACTTAAGCCTATGGTGGCTATAGGCATCTTGACCCTCCTTGTCACTAAGACCAAACAGAGCTTTCCACTGAAAGCATAAGAAAAGTAGGTCCTCCCAGCTATATATTTATGTACATGCCAACCTAAGCCACAGCACTTAGTAAGTTTATCAAATAGATAAAATCCGTCTGCAGCTCTGCCCTGTGTCGACTCTGGATCTCTTCTTCCTTCCTCTCAGAGTTCCCTCAACTCCAGGCACTCCAAATTCTCATGGGCACTGGCTCAGGTCAGATCAACATGCACAGTGAAAGTAGTTATGAAGAGGACTTCTTCCTTAAAACTTGAAATCTCTCCTTTATATTTTTACTCACAAATTCTAATACCAACATATACAAAAATAAATAAATAAATAAATAAAATAGAGCCACCAAGGCATAAAATTTCCACAACTGCTACCACTGGCTGAATTGTGAGCAGAAAGTGTTAGAGGTACCAAGTAACAGTCAAGCATTTAGTACCAAGAAGCTAATGAAATTCCAATAGTTTGTATAAAAGTGATTCTACACAGAACAGCTTTTAGAGCAGTTTTACCTTTTCGAGAGAGTCGGTAAGCATGTATCTCCAGAACAATCTCAGTCCCGATATGCCAAGTTACAAATCCAATCATTGCATAGGTTTTCCATGGATGGGGAAGATTCAATCCTGGTAAGTCCATTCCCAGGAACATTGCTGCCACTGAGTGTAAAAGAAAAAATGTTATATTCAATTATGGTCCCCACCAAAAGATAAAATTGTGTGTGAGCATTATATCAACTAAAACATACTAAAATTGGTGAGAGGAATAAGAAGAATATTGAAGACCAAAGAGTAATTAATTCTTTTTTTTTTTAACTGTAAGACTACACAGGCAAGATAGGAAATTATGAGCTGCCTTTTAGAAAGAGGCATTCAAACTTTCCAGAAAGTTTTAAGTCTCCAGTGTAAGAAGGGGAAAAACTATGGACACCACTGCCAATTGTACTCCCTCTTCCAGGCTAAATCCTATAGACCACAGAAATGTTAAGGGAGGAGGTGTCTGCATGCAGGTCTGCTATATAAGGCATCAATATGTACTGGGTAACCATACCTGCCTTCTGAAAGCCATTTCCCCTGGGAGGTACCAACCTATGGAAGTGACCTGGAGACTGAGGGCTTGGACCAACAGCCCCTCCTCAACCCAACTCACAAATGACCCTCAACTTGAACTGCTCAAATGTTTGCCTGTCAGCATAGCTTATTCTACTGGTAAAGGTAAACACTAATAAAAAGAAAAAGAAAGTGTTAAAAGGTGAGTTTTAAAGTCACTTTTAAAACTTTAAACTGAAATAATGACTTAAATTGTTACCCCTTGAAATTACTTTCTGGATTTCGATGTTTAAGGCTGATTTCTCCTCAACAACCAATTACTCCAATTACTAATGCATCTAAAAATCTTTTAAGCCAAATTACAACTCACAATATACACAGCCAGCAATTATATATGGATAAGTGGCATCACAATTACTTACCTGCTATTATTCTAGCAGCTGTTCCCACACTCCAATGAGTCCAGTTAAACATTTGCCTTCTGCCAAAATAAAGAACCAGTCCGTTTTCTTAGAAGTGACAGAATGACAATGAGTTCCCAAGAGAATAAAAAGCATGTAATTTTGCTTATTGCCTGAGAATTAGATATCTGAAATACATTTTAGAGTCTCTTTAAAGTAAATAAAATTTATCACTAGGTTTTGTAAGATGAAAAATGTTTCCACTCAAAAAGGAATTTGTTTGCCAACTAAGAATATCCACAGTAAGAGCATTTACGCAGAAAAGCTATCAGTACCTTGGGTCATGCAAAGGTGGCCTGAAGGCTGCCAGAAGAGGCTGAAGAACTGCTAATGCCGTCACTATACAGCCAAGATATGGGTGGTAACCTGCATGCTGAACAAAGTCACGACATATTAATAGTCTCAATATCTCATCAGTTTAAATCCTCAAGTTAAAAATAATAAATACAAATGTGTCCTTAGTGTTTTTCCATGGCTCTAAACATTCAATGATGATGATGATGATGCTAAAAATAAAAGGCAACAAGGTAGAACTAGATGGTATCAATATGTCAAGAGCTGTCATCTCAACATGTCATAATGATTTGTGTGAACCTCTGTGTTTCCCTAAGTTGCAGGTACTACAACTCTGGAGCTTAGTAGAGTCTTAGTCACTCAATAAGCATCTGTTGAATAAATGAACATCCAGGTTTGTCACTGTACTAAAAGCTTATCTCCTCTGTTCAGATGGTTTAACTTAAGGAAAATATCAACATTGAATCTCAACAATTTCTATGATATTCCTTCCTTAGTGATGCTGTATGCTCCTCCAAATAGCAAGTAATTGGATTAGACTGCTCTGAACAATGACTTCACATAAACATTTGAGAAAAGGGCTGAGAAGATGCTCCAGCATATAACATAATTAGTTGGAGAGATGCTATGGTCTGGGGTCACTGACTCCCATCCTCCAATGGGCAATAGAGTTGTGACGAGGAACAGCTAAACTAGGTAGTGTGCAAACTATGCTGGAATCTTTGTAAATAGGTGAACTAAAGGATGATAAAAGAACAATATAAAAACATGTTCAGATCTTGGACTCAATTATACACAAATAAAAGTACAACCACAATGATGGAGGTTAAAGAACCTTTAATTTAAGAAATAACAGCCACAACAACAAAATTTTTTATGTGGATTTAGAATGTTCTGGGGATTATCCAAAGTGTTTTCAGTTAATCAACTCCCAGTCCACACAGAAAAACTATGGATGGATACTATGCCATCGCTATTTCATAGATAAGTAAACAAAAGGATAGAGAAGTTAAGTAATTTGCCCAAAGGTGTCCCAGGAGATACATGATGATGCCAGGATTTGAACCCAAGAAATTTGGCTAATGAATAGAGCCCTTAACCTTCACACAGTCAGTCTTCTGTATCTGTGGGATCCACATTTGTAGAGTCAACCAACCACCAATGGAAAATATTTGAGAAAATAATTACATCTGTACTAAATATGTACAGACTTTTTTCTTGTTATTCCCTAAACAATACAAGTATTTGCATGGCATTTATACTGCATTAAGTATTATAAGTAATCTACAGATGATTTAAAGCATACAGGAAGATGTCTGTAGGTAATATGTATTTTACATAAGAGACTTGAGCATCTGCAGACTTTGGTACCCCAAGGAGTCCTGAAACTAATCCTTTCTGGATACTGAAGAACAACTATACTATTTTATTCATAAAATGCAAAGACTATTACAAAACAAGTGTTACCCTTTGTTATGGTTTAGATATGAAGTATCCCCCCCCAAAGAAAAAACTCGTATATAAGACAATTCAAGAATGTTTATAGGTGAAATGATTGGATTATGACAGCCTTAACCCAAGCAGTGCATTAATCTGTGTTCTCTCTCTCTCTCTCTCTCTCTCTCTCTCTCTCTCTCTCTCTCTCTCTCTCTTCTGGTGTGATGTTCTGAGCTGTTTTCCTCCACCACACATTTCTGTCCTGAAGCTCTGCCTTGACTCAGGCCCTGAGGAATGGAGTCTGCCATCTGCAGACTGGGACAGACTGAGACCTATGAAATTGTGAGCCCCAAATAAACTTTTCCTCCTCAATGTTGTTCTTGTCAGGTCTTTTTGGTCATAGTGGTGAGAAAGCTGCCTAAAACACCCTGTTGCAAATACCTGGTAAAATAGAGTTCTGATGTCTCAATTCATATCAGACAAACTTTATTGGTTTAAAAAAAAAAAAAAAAACCAGGTTGACTGATCCATAAACTACCTAAAAGGCAGAAGGGAGGTTTTCTAGTACTATCTATGATCCAGGATCCACACTTATTAACCCTGCAGTACCAACGTAAACTCTGAAATATTAAATTGTGAAATCAAATTCTGTCTTAAAACTGGAAGAGTGCAATGGAAGCACAGGCTCTGAACTCAGACTTGTCACTATTCTCAATAAGCCTACTCATTGATTTTCTAAATATATACCAAGTACCATTATGTACCAGAATCTACTCTGGATGCCTGGGATAAACCAGGGATAGATCAGTAAATGTTCCAGCTCTCACAGAGCTTGCATACTAGCATGTGGACAGCACATAAGGAAAAAAGCCTGATAGATAAGTAAATTTTATGAAATAATATTTAAAAAAATGGAGTACAGGGCTCTCTGAGAAGCTGTTATTTGAGCAAAGACTTCAAGAAGGTGAGGGTATGAGGAAAGCTAAGGAAGAATCTTTGCAAAGATCAGAAAACGAGACTTTACAAAGCATGCCTGGCCTGTCTGCCATTGAACAAGGAGGCCAATGGAGAGGAGGAGGAGAATAACTGGGAGCCAAGCTATGGAGGTCAATGGAAGGACATGGGCTTTGATGCAGTACAACTGAGAAACATCAGAGAAACCAGTTCAGGGCAAAGGAATGGCATGATCTAATTTATATTCTTTTAAAAAAATTCACTCTGCCTTCTTTAAGAAAAGCAGACTGTATATGAGCAAGGATTGAAGTGACAAGACAGGTGACTACTGTCAAAGTTCAGGCAAACGGTGGTGATGGCTCAAATCCACACAGTAGAATCAGGGATGGTAATTATGAGTGTTGCTTTATGGATGTATTTTAAATATACAGCTAATAGGGTTTTCTGATGGATTAGATATGAGATGTGCAGGAGAGCACACTTACTAATTCCAAGATTTGGTCTAAAGATGGAACTCTAACAGCTAACATGGGAATGGAGCAGGTGGAACAGGAAGGGGAGAAAAGACCAAGAAATCCATTCTGGACATGTTCAGTTGAGATGTCCTAAACATGCCAGTAGAGAACATGAGCTATACTTAAAATAGATTTGTGAGCCAAGGCAAAGGTCTGAGCTGGAGTTAAACCATTTGGAATAAGCCTTAGTTTCTACGTTTATAATATGGCATTATTTCATAATACCTACTTCATCTGGCATTTAAATTTGAAAACACAAGGAAAGCACTTAGCATAGATGGCCACATAGCACTGATGTAACATACAGCTTGGTAGTAATCACAGTCCGAGGAAACCACTTACGTTGTTCATGATCCATAAACATCACACTTTGAATTTTCACCACTCTATAATGAAAAACTCACTTAAGCTATAGATGTACATCTGATGAAGCCTAAAAATACATTTCATTACCAGGTAATCTGTGCTGACATCCTCACCCAACCCAACGCTCAAGCACTGAAGACAGTCATCAGATGACCCAAAAAGAAAATTAAGAAGGATGCACAAAGAATGTCTTTTTACCCATAATTCACCAATGAAACAGAAACCTGCTTTGGCATCAAAATGGATTTATGTAAAAAAATCCTGTTTAAGATGTACTTACCCAACTCCAGCCTCCTCTGTATATAAAAGGCATGATGAAAGCAATGCAGGTGAGCACAGATGTGGTAAGCATGAGCAATCTATGCACCTGCAAGGTGAGATGACAAAGTGAGAAAAAGGCAGCTAAACGTGTAAGAGAAGGAGTCAGTGCGATGGTGGAATAGGATCACAGGGTAGGATTCACAGAAGGCTTGCACCTGACTGACATCTAAGCACAGCTTGTGGTCAATAAGAATAAAATTTTAATATACCATTAAACTTTAAAGAAAACTCTAAGCTGCCATTCTCGGCATTCAAAAGTATTTACTAAGACTTCACACACACAGAGCAGCAGGAATGCAAATTTCACACATGGAGCACACTTCCTTGCCAAGTCCTTCATTTCCTCCCAAAGACATTTATTAAGCTCCACCACGAGGCACAGTGCTAGACCAGGTGCCATGAGGCAGTAAAGAAACAGAAAATACTGTCTCCTGACGAGTTGGGGATATCAGTGAGTAGCTACATAAAAAATATATGAAATGTACAATTCACTGTACAACTCAAGAGAATATTAAGAGTGAAAATAGGCTCTGTTAATGAACTATGGATAACTGATGTGAATCAAAACTATTCCAGAGAAAGGAGATAGTACACTCACCTTCAATGTATCTATATATGTCATTATAAAACACACACACACACATACACACCATACTTTAATTTGAATTGAAAATCAGGAGGCACAGACTCTTCCATTTAGGAATATCCACATGAGCAAATTGGAGAATAGAGGGAGAACAAGTAAATACAAGTGAGAAAGAGCATAACCACAAAAACAGGCAGACAGAGAGCAGCAGCCAGGCACGTTGCAGCAAGGGAGAACAGATAAAACAGCCCTGCCAACCAGTAAGGAGGAATGAGGTTAGACAACAAATGTATATGACTATGAAGGCTACCCTCTAATAAAGTCAAAACTATTCCATTAGCAGTATTTTTTTCTACAAGCAAGCATCTTCATTCTAACTCAAAACACACTCACTGATCTTCCACTATATGTGCTAATCTGTCATCCATGACCCATGAAAGACAAGGTTGTTTTGCTTGGCTGTGAAGGGCACTTAACTGACTCCTGCTTATGTTCCCAATAGAAGACTAACTCCACATCCTTTGGGAAGGACAGCATGAAAGGAACACCTTCAGTTTCTCTTCCCACCCACACAGGGATAATTTGGTAAGTCAGGAATAGCCCAACATTTGCCCATAAACCAAAGGCAGACCCCTGCTCTGCTATGCAGCAAATATCACTATTTCTTTCTTCGCTCTCCAGCTTCCCTTGACTTGTCTTTCTTCAGACAGTGGGTGAATGCTCCTCTAGCATCTCCCCTCACAAACAGAGGTATAATGTCACCTGGATCCCAATGGCTATGTTACAAAAGGACAAACAATCCAGCCTGCCTTTCCACAAAGCTGTCTTTTAATCATCAAGCATCTTGTCTGATCTCAATTGTTAGGAAGCCAAAGGGAAAAAATAAGATCCTAAGCCCACAAAATAGCTAAAATTAAAAAAAAAAAAAAGAACAAAACACACACACTTCATGTTGTAATGTTCACATAATATTTAAATTACATTAAATACTTTTTTCCTCACCTACCTGAAACCAAGCTGCTTCTCCAAGGAAGAAAGCTTTTGACCAAACAGATCTGAAGAACCGGGCAATTAGAACCCCTATGCTAACAGTAGTCATCCATGCCACAAACATTAAGGCACCTACAGGTGAGAAAAATACAATGGTTGACATCACAAACTAAGCTGTTTCTTAAATGACCAACCCAAATGCTCAGAAAGTATAAACAGCCAGCAAAACATATACGACCTAAAAAGAGCCTATGTACCAGCACTTACCACCACTGCTAACCTTTCATTGGCCCTACTATGATCCCAGAAAGCTAAGTGTTTTCCACATATTAATCAAAATGACCCTCACAACAATCCTCTGAGGTATTTTGCAATTATTATTCCAGTTTTATTTTTCTGAATGGGAAAACTAAGGTACAGAGAGATTAAATAGCATGTTCAAGTGTACAAAATCAGGATTCTAACCCAAACTGGCTTCAGCAACTGTGTTCTTCAGCATTACACTATGCCTGTATACAGTCATTTCAAAATCTTCTCACATCTCATCCCCTTAAGCTTAATTGTGGTGACATTTGTAGATAACTCTGAAGCATATAAAGGGAGAATACCAAAGAAGGAAAATTCCCCGAGGCACTCGTGTTTTCTAAGAGCATGCTTACACTATACAATTTCCCTATGTTAAAACCCCATCTTTACAACAATAAGACAGGCTACTTTTCAAAAGGAATCAAGTTCCAATCTAGAACCAGAGGATAGAGAGCCTGGTGTCCAGGCTGTTGCTTTCCTCCCTGGTGCTTTTCCTCAATCAAGAGCATGGGGGCTATGCACTGTACCATTTCCCTATCATCATCATATACTTACACCTTGATCAGTTCTTCATCAATAAATCTGCGCTTGTGAAGCCAAACTACTGTCATAACCAAACAAAACCAAAGACCATTCTTTCATTAGCATTTACCTAAATAAATGCCAAAAATCATGGTCTCATAAAAGTTAATTTAACTAACTCAGTGATACTCAACCCTGGCTGCAGTTAGAAGCAACTAGAATACTTTTTTTAGCCCTACTTTCTACTTTTTAATCAAAATCAGCAAGCATTAAGATCATTAATCTACCTGAAAATGTTTATTAAACATAAAATATTTTTGAAAATTTGCTAAATTATGCCTGCTACCATTTAGTCATCAGTAAGTTTATTCCATAAAGTATTAATAATTCCACACAAGAATCTCACCATGAACCTTCAAAAGGAGTGAAGATCGGGATCCCCCTATGTTCTTAGGATAATCTGTCACATTATGTTTTTCATATGTAATCAAAGGTTGCTGAGAGTGCTTATAAATTTGACCTGAAAAAAAAAATTTAAACTTTTAAGATAATAAAGAATTAGTTTCTCAGGAGAGAAGGACTTGAGGGATGGATATAGAGGAGAAAGAATCTTTCTAAAGGTAATAAAAAAATAATTAAATATCTACAGAGAGGTCATTCATCTGTGAAAGCAACATAAAAGATATATGCAAGAGCACACTCTCCTTCTGAAAAAAATATTAGAGATAATTCAATCCACCAAGAGAGATGAATCTAAACAAGAGCTAGAAATGGAAAATTTATGATAAAAGATCTGCTGTTGTGCAAGAAATGACTTAAGCAAAAAGTCAAAACAATACTATCATGGTCACAAACCCTGAAAATGTCAAATATAATTCTTGAAAGAGAATACATATTTTTTAAAAATCTACAAATTATTAACCTACATCTAAAATCCTAGAATAAACTAACAAAAATTGAACCTGGGAGAAGAGGGTGGAGAGACAAAGCAAAAGCAACTTGGTGATAAGGTATTTTGGCATACGGTCAATTCAGAGTGAGTTTGACTCACAAATCAAAATCCGAAATGACTGTGACATAAACAAATTGAGGACACATTATTAGTGTTTTTATTTGTACTTATTATATATAAAATTAAATGTGGGAATGTATAGAATTATTCAGTGTGTGTGTGTGTGTGTGTGTGTGTGTGTTTTCATTCTAGGAATCTATCCTATAGAAAGACCTTTTTTTTAAACCAAAGATTAATAAGAATATTCACAGCAACTTTTTTATGCTGTGATTATTGTAAACAAACTAAAAAAATGTTCATCACTAGGAGAATGAGTAAATAAATTATGGAACATACATATTTTTAGAATACTATATAAGTGCAGAAATAATTTAAGAAATTTGATTAACACGTACACAGTAACCTCTGTTACAAACAAAATAAATATTTTGTGGCCTGATATATATTAGGCCACAGACTATTTAATAGTTTCCAAAAAATTATATAAGCTACATGTTATATCATCTGACCAAAATGCAAAACTAAAAAATTTAACAAAAGTCTAGAGGAAAAATGATTCACCTAGATAAATGTATATAAACTATTCTTTCTAATAACTCTCTGGTTAAATAGGAAATAAAACTAAAATCTCAAGTCTTCTTAGAGATGTATAACAATGAAAATATGTCATATCAAAACGCATAGATATAATCAAGGTAAAGACAAAGTATTAAAGCCATCATTTAATTTGAGATGCATTTAAAACAACAAAATGTAACCTATGAATCCATAAAGGTCAATAAAATCCATTGAGTTTATGGCAACTCTAACCATCAGATAAAAGAAAATATCAAAATGTTAGAAATTAACAAGGTGATATAGCTACCAATATATACTTATAGTATATATAACTACACACAATTTTAAATCAGTCAAAAATAATTCCAACTCTAAATGAAAATGATAAATTTCTGGGAAAACAGAGAATTACAAAAATTAAACAAAGAAGTAGTAACTCTGCAGAATAATAGTAGAATTTTTTTTATAGTAAGCCAAGTATTTTCATCCACACTCAGACTGTTACATATATGGGTTCCACTTACCATTAAAATAATTTTTATAACTTTAATTTTTTTTAATTTAAACTCTTTTAGAGTTCATTTTATAAAATTTGCAGTACACTGATACCCAAACTAGTATGTGTGAATTCACATAAGCACACAACGCACACACAATTCACCAACCATAGACCAAAATCACTTATTAATATAGATGGAAAAAGCTTAAACTAAATATTAGTGAACTAAAATTATATATTAAAAGAATAAAACATGACCAAGTAAGACTTATCCCAGGAATGTGAGGATTATTCTGGGATAATTTGTTCTGAGAAAATGAGACAATGCAATAAGACAAGAAAGAAAACAGGCTATTAACCTATTGCAGTTTTCATATATCACATATATCCAGAAAACCTAAGAAAATAAACTAAAAGAGTAGGTGGCTAAATTCAAGATGAATACTCAAAAATTGGTAACTTTCCTAAAAGCCAACAAACTAGAAAATGGATGAAAAACAATCTCATTCATAATAGTTTGTTTTAGAAAAAAACTATTACTTAGGATAAAAGTAACAAAAAATACATAAGCCCTATATGAATACATGAATAAAACCATAACACTTCACTGAAATATCCCTACTTTACAGAATCTAGATAAGAAGGATATCCTAATATGTTCAGATAGGAAGTTATTATTATGAAGTCATTATTCTCCAAATTAATCTAAAATTTCATTTCAATTTCTATCAAAACCAATAAATTTTTCATTAAATTTGACAAATCATTTCTAAAGTTCATCTAGAACAGATGAACAACAAAGAGGCAAGAACCTTTGACAAAAAAGACTAACAGCCAGGCATAATGTCCCACATCTGTTGTATCAGTTACTTGGGAGACTGAGGTAGAATCACGAGTCCAGGAGTTCAAGGTCAGCCTGGGCAACATAACAAAACCCCATCACTTTAAAAAAGAAAAAGAAAAAAAGAAGAAGAAGAAAGAAGGAGAAGGGGAATAATAATAATAGTACATATCTAGTTTGTTTTTTATGAATGTGAAAATACTCTATGTAAAATTCTTAGACACTGACTGACACTCTATAAACACTGAGTAATTTTATCCATATTATCATTTAACAAAGAAATTATTTTCAAACCAAAACTGTTGCTGCTGGTGCAAATAAGATTACATTATTTAACTAATATAACTATATGTCACCCACAATTAATCTACAAATGTTCCTAAATTTTCTCTAATACTGAAAAGATACTTTATCCTGCCTCAAACTTTTTGAAGCTCCACTTTACCAATTGTAGAAAATCTAAACCACATAATAAAAATTCAAGGCTTTTCACAATTCTGCCTGCTCTGCCTTTCCTGCTCCTCCTTTTCTTCTACCTGATCCCTGACTTTCTATTCTATATGCCCACTTCATCATTTTCAAAGAGGCTACATTCTCTAAGCTTGAGAGCAATTGTATCTCTCTAAAGATGAGTGACTAAATACTACCCTGGTATTTCCTGCATGTCCTCAAAGTATCATTTGCCAAGATCTTAAACAAAATCTAACTGTTCTATTCATATGAGTTTTTAAAGATAAGTAAGCATTCAAATATCTAAAGGTGCATCAGAGTTACGAGAAAAGATGAAGGGCAGGAAATACACCACACCAGCAAGGCAGTACCAGGCATCCTTCTCCATGGGAAGTCTTCAAACCGCTCATTCAGCTGTCCAGGAGCCTTCTCTTTACCTCCTCCCCAACTCCAGGACAAAATTCAGGTCTAAGGAGATGAGACTGATATTGGGCAGGTTTTCCCATAAGAGTCAACCTTTATTACAATTTCAAAGGCACTGTTTCTAGGATCCCCACCAAGACATGCTCATTTCACTGTACTTAGGAAAACCTAAAGATATGTTTTGTTTTGTTTTTTCAAGGTATTTAAAGTTCTTCTGGTCCAAATGCATTTTATTTTTTTTTTTTATTTTTTATTGTTGGCTGTTCAAAACATTACATAGTTCTTGATATATCATATTTCACAATTTGATTC
Organism: Marmota flaviventris; assembly: GCF_047511675.1. Lineage (NCBI taxonomy): Eukaryota > Metazoa > Chordata > Mammalia > Rodentia > Sciuridae > Marmota > Marmota flaviventris. The sequence continues at coordinate 85,289,761 of NC_092507.1, forward strand.
AAGTGGGTTATGAGCTCCCATTTTTACCCCATATACAGATTGCAGAATCACTAAAGAGAGAAATAGAAGAAGATCTTAGAAGATGGAAAAATATACCCTGTTCATGGATAGGCAGAACTAACATCATCAAAATGGCGATATTACCAAAAGTTCTCTATAGGTTTAATGCAATGCCAATCAAAATCCCAACGGCATTTCTTGTAGAAATAGAGAAAGCAATCATGAAATTCATATGGAAAAATAAAAGACCCAGAATAGCAAAAACAATGCTAAGCAGGAAGTGTGAATCAGGCGGTATAGCGATACCAGACTTCAAACTATATTACAGAGCAATAGTAACAAAAACAGCATGGTACTGGTACCAAAACAGGCGGGTGGACCAATGGTACAGAATAGAGGACACAGAAACCAATCCACAAAACTACAACTATCTTATATTTGATAAAGGGTCTAAAAGCATGCAATGGAGGAAGGATAGCATCTTCAACAAATGGTGCTGGGAAAACTGGAAATCCATATGCAACAAAATGAAACTGAATCCCTTTCTCTCGCCATGCACAAAAGTTAATTCAAAATGGATCAAGGAGCTTGATATCAAATCAGAGACGCGCCGTCTGATAGAAGAAAAAGTTGGCTACGATCTACAGTCGGTGGGGTCGGGCTCCAAATTCCTCAATAGGACACCCATAGCACAAAAGTTAATAACTAGAATCAACAAATGGGACTTACTCAAACTAAAAAGTTTTTTCTCAGCAAAAGATACAATAAGAGAGGTAAATAGAGAGCCTACATCCTGGGAACAAATCTTTACTCCTCACACTTCAGATAGAGCCCTAATATCCAGAGTATACAAAGAGCTCAAAAAATTAGACAATAAGAGAACAAACAACCCAATCAACAAATGGGCCAAGGACCTGAACAGACACTTCTCAGAGGAGGACATACAGTCAATCAACAAGTACATGAAAAAATGCTCACCATCTCTAGCAGTCAGAGAAATGCAAATCAAATGCATTTTAGCAACCAGAGAACATTCTGATCATAAGCCATGTTGCCTTGTACCCAGCTGACACTCTGTAGTTCTCAAACAAAGCTATGTTAACCAAAAGTCAGATTTTCAGGCAAAATGGAGAAGGGTTAAAACTCCTTATTCACAAGTGTGTACCTAAAAATGAGCAATTACAAAGTCATTGGGGGAAAAAAAAAGAGGAAAGGGAAGAAGAGAAAAGAACTTGCAAAAATAGTTTTTATCCATGTACTTACCATCATTAGCTGTACCATCTGCTAGAAATATGTAGTAGCTTGTGTTTAGATCAAATCTATTCTTAACCCCAGGAAGGGTAATGTTTCTTCTGAAAGAACACTGCATAACACCATCCGCCAACCTCCAAGCCACAGCCTCAAGAGGATCCTACAAACACACACAATGGGTCTTCTCAGCACTTCCCAAAGATGTGCAAATATAATATGTTCAAAATCCTGTTCATTTCCTTCTTTAAGATCATAGGTGCATGTTTCATCTGCAATGTTATTGTTTTTGCACTTCCTCTTTGAAGAGTACAAGAAGCATTTTCTCCCAGTTTGTCTTTATCCCACTTGGCAGAAATATAATTTTTACTTTGAGCCAGAAACCCACAGTCCCTCTACCCAGGTTAGAAATTTTTGCAGATGTGCTAATTCCATCTGGCACTAGCACACAGTCAAAAATACTTGAGAAGCTAACAGGTAACACCCTAGTGGCCTCATGCAACCTGTAGGTGGGGAGAAGTTCCAAGCCACCTGAGGGAGTCTAAGCCCATGGGAAAGCTATGCACAGTGATGTCATTACGTGATAGCTACTTCTTAGTCAGACCCCATTTGCTATGTCACTGAGTAATAGCTACTGCTCTTCAGAGCCATTTGTTGGTCAATTGCCCTGTGAAAGAGAAACTCCTCAACAGAAATGGCATAGATGCCACAATGGGCACACAATGACATTGCCCAAGGCACCATTCTTTACCATACATGTTCCTCTTTCTCACCAGTCAAGAAATAACTGCTGTCACTAACATAAGTCTCTTCTTTAAAATACCTGTCTGCAAACTTTTGAAAAGGGGCAAAACCTCTGACCATGTTAACAAACCATAAAATACCTTTTTATAAGATGCAACAAGCATTTAAGTGACATAAGCAAGACTTCATCTTTTCCTATAAGAGAAACTTATGCTTTCTAAAGTGCAGAGAAGTTTCTCAGAGATCACTATGAGAGAGAAAAGCTGCTGCCAGGCCCTTGCTGGGTTAAGCTGATGACTGTGGGGGTCAAAGACTATGTTTGCACAGCCATGCCAGTGACAGCCAGATAGCAGGAAGGTACACAGCCAGGCAGAGGTTCCCAGAATGTTCACACTCACCCTAGAGTCCATTACAGGGTGACTTCGCCCTGAAAAATGTGCAGGCTGTACATGAACAGTCTGACCTTCATTGATACACAAATAAGCATCATCATTACCCTGAAAAACAATTGCAAGTGATAAAAGTTTAAAGGTATTTTTAAGAATCCCTAATCAAATATTATTTGATGCTTTTAGACATACTTTGCCAACTCAAACATAAATCATGAATTGTAGAGAACTAACTGTCCAATTATTACTTAAAATTTCTTAGAATATAGAAGCACTCAAATTTCAGTGTGAAACGAGATCAAAATAAATGTTTTGCAGGGCTGGGGTTATAGCTCAGTGGCAGAGCGCTTGCTTAACATGTGTGAGGCACCGAGTTCAATTCTCAGTACCACATAAAAATAAATAAAACAAAGGTTCATTGACAACTAAAAACAAATATTTAAAAAAAATAGAGGTATTGGAGCTGGGAATGTTACTCTGTGGTAGAGTGCTTGCCTACCATGTGTAAGGCCCTGGAATTAGCTCCAAACATCACAAAAATAAATAAATAAAAATTAAGCATCTAACATGTTTATATGTCTATAAACCCACCACTAATTGATGCCACTATTGGTGTCTGTGTATATTCAAACTTATTTGTATTTATACCTATTTTTTCCTTAATCAGATTTGTTACCTCTTTTTCACTTAACTTACCATGAACATTCTTCCAGATATTTACCTGTGGATAAATATCTATGTACTACATAGTTTAATAGCTAGGAATACACCGCATCATATAGGATATTTTTGGTAATTTTTAAGATGGAAGACATATTGCTACATAATGCATACAGTGAATAGATTATACGTTATAAAATTGAGACAAAAATATCTGATCTCAAGAAGATTTTTTTTTTTTTTTGCCACTATAACTCTTGTCTATCCTTTAGTTTCTAATATACCTTAACTCAGAAAGTTAGATCTTATTCTTGTAAGTGACTATTAGAGGGCAGGTTGCAACTTCAAAGTACCTTTAAGTAATGTACAAAAAATAATCTTCATTTTAAGTTATCATCTGTAGACCATAAGTTATCTCATTAGGTCCTTCATGTGCTTCAGTCAGTTCCCCCCTCCACTTTACCTTCTCCTTTTTTTAAGAGATAGTCTCTCTATAAGGCCCAGCTGACCCTGAACTCCTGGGCTAAAGCAGTACTCCAGCCATCCTCCTGAGTAGCTGGAAAGACAGCCGTGCCCCACCACACCCAGCTCTCATCACTAACTAACTTCTTAAATAAGATCCAAGACTATCAGATTAAAATGATTTTGCTATAAATTCTACTGTGAAATTCCAACATATTTCTCTACTTTCAGACTCAAATGTATTTTAACATGTTCCACTTTTTAATTAAAGACTCCCAAGGACATAATCTTAGCCAAGCAATTATTCTCTGTTACATGACTTTAGAGTTAAATCAGAATTACTAAAGAAATTTAGAACAGAAATGATTTAAACCAAGCATTGACAAACTAAAGCCTGTAGATCAAATTCAACCTGAAGCTTGTTTAATACAGCTCATGGGCTAAGAATAGTATCTACAAACTTAAATGGCTTAATAAATTTAAAAAAGACTATTTTTTGAATGAGAATATCTTAAATTCAAATTCAGTGTCCATAAACGTTTTACGGAAACACAGCCACACTGATCCACTACGTATATCTTATGGCTGCTTTTACATTTCTACAATGGGACTGAGTAATTGTGACAGAGAACACATGGCCAACAAACTCTAAAATAATTGTATTGTCCTTCAAAGAAAAAGCTTGCTGAACTCTGATCTTAAATAATGTGTGTTTTCTAGAATATCTACCATGAATGAGACATAGGAATTCTTTTTTTTTTTTTTTAATAATACAATAAAACAGTTGCTTTTGAGGCAGACTGATAAGAAGTCACTTACAAGGAGTCTCCCCAAATATTGGGTAAGAGGAAGACAGAGAATGGGTAACTCAGTCCTCATTACTTCAAATGAAAAGTTAAGAAAAGATGTTACCACAATCTTAAGCTCCATGCAGTTCCAGAAATTCCAAGTGTGCAGCTTGGAACCACACATCATATGTCCCACCAGTTTCATGTGTGGTGGCACAAGCCAGTAGTTCCAGCTACCTGGGAGACTGAGATGGGAGAAATGCTTGAGCCCAGGAGTTCAAGACCAGCATGGCAAGACACCTTGTCAACAACAAAAAGTTCCACCAAATCCCTAGGATGAACTGAAGCTCTTCCCCAAGTTTGACCCTCTCGATTCAAACATTTAAAATCCTATGAGAAAACACTCTGAGAAAATTCGGTGATGGATACTAAGGGAGAAATAAAAATGGCTCCAATATGGCTGAGGAGGCGCCAATATGGCTGTCTCCTCAGTGGAGAAGACAGTTACAACAGTACAGGAAATATGACAAAATAGAAATTTAGGAAAAGTGCTCTGAAAAGACAAATTATAAATGGCCAGATAATTGGAAAAAGCTTATCCAAAAAGACAGTAATTAACCAGACCTTAGAGAATACGCATATTTAAATGAGGACAAAGTAGAGCTCAGATTAAAGGCAAGGTTTTCCAATCTCAGAAATTTTTAAGACAACAGGTATAAAAAAACCTGAAAATTTTAGGAAATAGTTTTGTTAGCTAAAATATATAAAGAGGGGAGAGAGCTCTAAGACTAAAAATTCCAACGGGTATTTTCCAAGGCTTTGAAGAGTATTGGGAGCCATGTTAAAGAAAAACAATTTTCTTATTATTACTAAACATTCATCAAAAGTTTGGGGGATATATTTGACATGATCTCAGTTGTCTTGGGAAGAGAATTCCAGCTGTGTGAAGAATGAAATGCTGCTGGGAGTGGTGGTGCATGCCTGTAGTCTCAGCAACTCAGGAGGCTGAGGCAGGAAGATTGTAAATTTGAGGCCAGGCTCAGCCAATTTAGCAAGGTCCTAAGCAATTTAGTGAGATCCGTGTCTCAAAAGAAAAAATAAAAAAGACTGAGGTTGTAGCTCATTAGTAAAGCATCCCTGGGTTCAAATCCCCACTACAAAAAAAAAAAAAAAATGCAGAGGGATAATTGTGGGGGCAGGAAGGATAGTGAGAGGTCCTATATCAATGCAAGAGCAGATAATGAAGGTATAAGAAAAGGGCAGAGATAGTGACAATGCAATAAAAAGAATTAAAGACGGGAGATAGTAATAAGTTCAGTTTTAAAGATGTTGACTTATGTTATCCAAGAACACTCATCTCTATGAGACCAAACAGCAACTGGAACCCACAATCTGCAGTCCAAGAGAGATCAGAACTAGAAATATCCTAGAATCTGACCATTGAGAGATTATGTATGCAGCAAGTTGATGCAGGACAAGTGTAATGTTGCAAAAATATATATGTGATATTCTTTACCGTCTCCTGGCATACAACTATAAAAATCCTTGGAATCTCCAAATGATTTTCTCTTGGTACTCTGACAGCCCCTAGGTAGCTACAGTGTTAGACAGCTGGAGCTTTGAACCCCATCTTCCAACCTCTAAGGAGGAGAAAGGGGCTAAAAGTTAAGGTGATCACTAATGGTTAATAATTTAATCAGTTATGCCTACATTAGGAAGCCTCCATAAAGCCCCAGAAGCACAGGGAGCTAGTGGATAGCTAAACATATGGAGATTCCTGGAGGCTGACATGCCCTCCATACCCCTTCTTCCATACATCCTCATATATGCTTCTCTATCCATACTTTTTGCGATGTCATTTATAATAAACCAGTAAATACAAGTGCTTCACTGAGTTCCATGAATAGCTCTAAGAGATTAATTCAACCCAAGGAGGTTGCACAGGGAAGCCCATGGAGTCAGAAGTACATGTAAAACAATCCAGGTCAGGCTGGGATGTAGCTCTATAGAGTTCTTGTCTAGCATGTGTGGCCATGGGTTCTATCCTCAGCACTTCATAAACAACAACAAAAAACAGGTCTTGTGATTGGCGTCTTAAGCAAGAGGATGGGTAGTCTTGGGGACTGTGTCAAGCTGTAGAGTCTGGCACTATCTCCCGGTATATGGTGTCAGAACAGAATTGAATTAGAGGACACCCAGCTGATATCCACTACATAACTAACAGGTTACTTGTTTTGTGGGGGAAAATCCCCACATCTTTGGGGTCAGAGAAGTGATTAATGTTGTGAATATATAGTGGGGTAAACTGAGTCTGAGGTTTTTTTCTACTCAGCAAGGGAAGGAGAAAAATAGAAGCTAATAATGTATAGACTTGATATTATTTACAGAATGTATACAGATATCATTTACTATGTATATATATATATATATATATATATATATATATATATATATATATACACACACACAGATTTGTATAGACTTTATGTTATTTACAAAATATCTCAGATGGGGAAGATTTAAATACTAGGAAGTTCAGTTAAAATTCAGAGATTAGCAAGTCATCATTAGCAAAAATACGGAAAATTAGACTGTTCATCAATTAGTGATGATGTTCAATACTAAAACAATTGCTATCATTAATTTACAAACCAAATTTTAAAAAGGTATGATTTAGGTTACTAATCTGTATTCATAACATCAGATACCTTCAGCATTTAAATGTATATTATATACTCAAAAAATAGCAGGTCATAAAAATATACCAAAAAATTTAAAAATAACAACCCAAAATAGAAATAACCACTTTAAAATATATTTTGAAGACGATTCATTTCCGCCAATTTAAGCAAACAGGTGTACAAATGATTTTACTCATTAAATAGGATTGCTCTGTAAATCAACTGCACCTGCATAATTAAATCTTTTTTATAAACATTTTTGATGAGCACTACACTAGAAAGAGATAAGATTTCTAATAAGATAAACACATCTTGAATTAGAGATAAAGCTTTTATGCCATTGGTGCCTACAATTTGGTACAGAAATAACCAGACTACCTGTTGTCTATCTATTACCAGATTCAACACAATGATAATGTCCTTCCCTCCTCCTTGCAGGCTTTATGTGACCAGTAAAAAGAAATGTGTTGGTATATGAACACATCAATTTGAGCTATAAAGTGACTGAAATGAGTTGTTTTTTAAAGTGACTAGAGTATTTATCTAAATGAGTACTATATCTCAGAGATGAACCCTAATGAAATTATAAATTTATTCAACAAGGCCTTTGGATCCTTTTTGACTCATCCTCAGAATTTCCTTCATAGCCAGTTATAGCGCACTTACACAAGCATTAATTACCCTTTGTTTTAGCTTTATACTTATTTGATTTTTAACCCCATTTTATTATTCCTCTTATGCACAAAACTTGATTGTTCCTGCCTGCACTGAGAACACCCAAAAGAACAGGCTACAGTTCTGATAGTAATTACAAATGGAAGAAGAAAAACTATTTTGAACAATTGCAGCATTATTTTCCATAAAAATATATAAAGCTTCCCACAAAAGCAACTTTAAATGGTAAAGATTCAAAATTTCTTTAAAAAAAATTTAAGCACATGACATACTTTGTGTAACACAGATTTAAGATATAGCCTATTGTTCATGCAAGAGGGTAGCATGTTCATTCTAAAGCCAAACAGTAAACTGTTGGAATCATATACATATACTGAAATGTCACTACCTAAGAAATGTCACACTTGACTTCTTGTGATAATTGAGGCAGGTACACCAGGACCAATATGATTAAAGTACACTTTTAGAGACAACATTAGTTCTTCTATTAGAGCCATGTCAGAGTTCCTTTTCTTTCTTTCTTTTTTTTAAATTTGAGTCTCCAAAGAAGTGGTGCTAATTTTATATCCTGACAGGAAGAAAACTCTCAAAAGACTCTTTGCCTTTGCTAATGTGGCAATCAGGAGCTTTCTCCACTGGTGGTCATCCAGATCCCCCACTGCCAACTCTGCTTGAACAGGACTTGTCCTGGCAGAAGGCTCTTCTTCCTTCTCCATGGGAAATCAGGATGCTTATGCATCACGTTGCTCTTCCACACCAAAGCACAAGGCTGCCACCTACAGAATCATTTAATCCATTCAGCACCACCCAGGGGGAGCAAGAATCAGCTGGAACAAATGCTGCTTTCTGTATATCTGACAAAGGAGCCCACTGGTGATCAGTCCATTTTGCCTGCATACACAGATTTAATTCTGTGTGTGTGAAATACATTGACGACTACTAAAACAGGAACACTGAGAGCAGGAACACACACTTTAGTTCTGGACACTTGAGTAACACTATGGTTTGGAAAGCATTACCAACATGACATTTTAGGCACAGTTTTTAACCATCTTCCTGCTTTATCACAAAGAGACAGACATCAAGCAGCAAATCTACTGGAAATAAAATGATCTTTCCAACTATTCTTAAGACAGCCTGTTCTTGAAGGCATAATTGCCCAAATGTTAAAATCATGATACATTTAACTTGGAAATGTCCAAATTAGTTTCTCCTTTCCCACTCCACCCATAAGTATGATCATTTGACTCTGGAAAAAAGAGCTAATCTACTGCTGATTAAAGCTCACTCCAGTGATTCTCCTTTCATTACCACTTATGTAAGTGAGAGGAACTAACCATCCATCGGTCATGAGAAAATGCAAAGGATAAATAGCCTTCTCCGGGACCACTCATTTCAACCATCACCGAATGGTCATGTTTTGTGAAGGACAAGAAGACACAGGCCTGCTCCTTCTCTGGGTCACAGCTCAAAGGACTTCTAATACAGAACTTCTTGTTCCCACAGTCTGAGGCACTGAACTAGAAAAATGACAGGAGGGAAAAAAATCTTAATTATTAAATAAGCAGTTCATTACCAATCACAGAGCAGATGCTACCTTAAAGTATGGGTTTTAATGAGAAAAAATTTTCATAATAAGAATTCAAACAAGGGAATAGAAGACACATCACAAATTGAAATGACTGAAACAGTAATTAGACTTTGAACTTTTAAACTTAATTTTAATTAAGATTGGAAAAACTTTATACTAGTTTGCCTGTAATGATACAAGAACATTAAAGTTTCTTCAATACACAAAATATTTCACATAAGTATGTTCTAGAGCAACATTTCTGGTAAAATTTGAAACTTCTTAAGGAATATGTCCATGTTAGCAATCTTGTCTAACAAATATCCTCAGAAACAGCATTTTTAAAAGCAGACAAATCTTGGCAAGTTTTTATAGTTAGATCTTGAATACTGCTTTCAAAATTCAGATTCAAATAAGATACTAAATTTGTAAAACTGTAAAGTAATAGAAGAAAATAAGTTACCCTGATATGTAGCACCATTCAAATATTAATAATTTAGTGGGGAAAGGAAAAAACAAAGATCTACAATGATTTAACCCAGAGCTGCTTGGTATGCTATATAAAAGGAAGGGTCTAAAAAAAAGTCAATTCTATAGTTTGACAGACCAAATAAGTTGACCCTGATAGAATGGCTGTGAGTATATTTCAGAAGCAAGCTAAATATTAACTTTAGATAAGTAGGCTAAAACTGATCACAACGAAATGAAGAGACCAAGCCACTAGGAACTAAGAAACATGACTTTGATCTCTATTCCCTCCTTCACTCCATCACAGTAGCCAAAGGATTGATGCCCTTTACCTTCAACTGCACAAGAGGAAAACTAAAAAATCTAAATGAAACAGAACCAGAGGCTTCTTCTAGCACTAAAAATGCTAGAATTCTAACAATTCTTAAAGAACCTCCCTATAATTAGAGACAACATGCTTAGCACAAAGAAACAGTAAAAGCTCCTACAAGAGCTAATGCCTTTTATGAGTCCATGGAAAAACAAGAATATTGTCAGCAAATTCCTACTAGAAGCTCAAGTATAAACTCTTCATTCCCTTATAGCAGCTTTCAAGTAAGCATTAAGAGCACAGTGAGAGCTCTACAAATAACAGACATAACTGTTTACAATCAAAAAAGTGCCACTTGCATGATAACATCATCAAACATAATGTCATACACATATTTTAAAATGCAGAAGAGAAGAAAAACAAAATAAGACTAATCTTACATAGGAGTATTTACTTAGTCGTGACTACGTGAACAAAGAAATAAAGACAAAAGAAGGACAGAAAGAGAAAAGGGACTAATGTTTACTGAATATCTATTAAGTGCCAGGCACAGTTGGGAAACCTATATTCACTATTTTGTTCAATTCTTGCAGTGTATTAAAAGAGAGATATTATTGTTTCTGATCCTATAAGCGAAGAAACCGAGAAAAAATTGAGTAATCCCTTGAAATATCCACAAAAACTAGGAAAGTCAGGGTTCAGGCCCCAAGCTTATTTTCTCAACTGTAACAACCTGCCTCAAATCACTCTCATTATATCCACTTCTGAAGTAAGCAGTCTAATTTATCAGAATTTCCTTCAGTAGAACACTTCTTCCTAATATTTCACATACCCTTTCTAAGATGTTTTCTCAATCATAATTCTTTTGAATCAGAGGGTCTAGATGAAATTCTAACTGATGAGTTGCAAGAAACTTTCTGGGGTTTGGCATATAGAAGTCCTCAGTACTCATTATGAAATAGGATATGAGTTATACTACCACTTCAAGAATCTCCCTCAAATCTTGTCTAAATTTAGTTTAAGATTCCTCTCTGTGTTTGACTCTGGACCACAAGGAAGGAAAGAAAGAAGGAAGGTAAGAAGGTAGGAAGGAAGGAAGGAAGGAAGGAAGGAACTTCCTCAAATTTATTTATTTATTTATTGATTGATTGATTGTGTGTGTTTATTTGTTTTTTTAAATATTTATTTTTTATTTTTTTAATGAAAATATATTCACTTGTTAGTATAGAGTACTTGTGAATATTATAACCACACTTTCATCATGCAGGGTGTCTTGCATTTCCTTTATTCCAACCTATAAATCATAATGTTGCCACGAAACTTCCTTCAGATTTCTACAGAGATTCCAAAAACTTGCTGCCACAACCCAGACCAGCTATTTCTCTGGGCATTTTGCCAAAAATAGAACCACAATTTCCAAGAAAAATTTTTTTTCTATTGTATTTTTAATTGCATTTGGTGAAGATACAAAAATGTTACTTACTAGTTTGGTTAAACGGGAAACTGGAGTTGGTGTTGACAAAGGTGATACTGTGGCTTTAAGTGTTGTAAAAGGAAGCGCATCTGGTTGTGAAATTATCTGACTAGGAATCTTCACCCAGTAGATTTTATACTTCTCAACAACCGTGACTCTGAAATGCAGTACCAGTGAGATTAGATAAAACACTGATTATGGTCCATCATAATCAAATCAAAGCTTTAAAGGAAGAAAAGGTGGTGGTGGGGGGGTGAACTGGAACATACAACTCATCGGAGGCAAATTTCTGACTCTCTTCCACTCCATCACTAGATGAACTTGAATTACTGTTTCCTCCACTCTTCTCTGTTCTTGCTTATCTGTTCTGTGGACATGCTAACAGCACTCATGAGTGTCACACTCAAGGACTAACCTGCACAGATTTCTGCTCCTTGATAAATAAAGAACAAAGTACTACTCATTTCACAGTGTATCGCTCACATGCTTCCAAAGGGCATGAAGAGCGGCAGACAGCTACTACAGAGGCTGCAAAAGCAACCACCAACTCTCACCAGGGTCACACTCCTGTTCTCACATTCACCTAACACACAGGTGCAAAGCTTTGTTACTGTGTGCTGGGGGGTCTGTGGACAAAGTTGAGCAGAAAACAGAGACATGTCAGGTGAGCAATCTTTCCCTTGAAATATGCATATGCGACACCATTCTTCTTGTTTGTTTTTTGTTTTTTTAAAATAATTTTTTTAATTTTAATTTGTTATATATGACAGTGGAATGCATTACAATTCATGTTACACCTATAAAGCACAATTCTTTATATCTCTGTTTATATACAAAGTATATTCACACCACTCGTGTCTTCATACATGTACTTTATATAATGATGTCCATCATTCCACCATCATTTCTAACCCCATGCCCCCTCCTTTCCTTTCCCACCCCTCTGCCCTATCTAGAGTTTGTCTAATCCTCCCATGCTCCCGCTCTTAACCCCACTATGAGTCAGCTTCCTTATATCAGAGAAAATATTCGGCATTTGTTTTTTTGGGATGGGCTAACTTCACTTAGCATTATCTTCTCCAACTTCATCCATTTACCTTCAAATGCCATAATTTTATTCTCTTTTATTGCTGAGTAATATTTGTATATATACACCGCATTTTTTTAATCCATTCATCTACTGAAGGGCATCTGGGTTGGTTCCACAATTTAGCTATTGTGAATTGTGCTGTTATAAACACTGATGTGGCTGCGTCCCTGTAGGATTCTGTTTTTAAGTCCTTTGGGTATAGACCAAGGAGAGGGATAGCTGGATCAAATGGTGGTTCCATTCCCAGTTTTCCAAGAAATCTCCATACTGCTTTCCATATTGGCTGCACCAATTGGCAGCCCCACCAGCAGTATGTGAGTGTGCCTTTTCCCCCACATCCTCACCTACACTTATTGTTTGTATTCTTAATAGCTGCCATTCTGTTTGTAGTGAAATTTAGAGTAGTTTTGATTTGCATTTCTCTAATTGCTAGAGATATTGAATATTTTTTCATGTATTTGTTGACTGATTGTATATTCTCTTCTGAGAAGTGTCTGTTCAGTTCCTTGGCCCATTTGTTGATTGGGTTATTTGGTTTTTTGGTGTTTAGATTTTTGAGTTCTTTATATACCCTGGAGATTAGTGCTCTATCTGATGTGTGAGTGGTAAAAATTTGTTCCCAAGCTGTAGGCCCTCTATTCACCTCACTGATTTTTTCTTTTGCTGAGAAGAAGCTTTTTAGTTTGAATCCATCCCATTTATTGATTCTTGATTTTAATTCTTGCACTATAGGAGTCTTATTAAGAAAGTTGGGTCTAATACGACATAATGGAAATTAGGGTCTACTTTTTCTTCTATTAGATCCATGATTTCTAGTTTAATTCCTAGGTCCTTGTTCCTCTTTGAGTTTAGTTTTGTGCATTTTGTTGCATTTAATTTAGTTTTGTGCATTTTGTTGGTTTAATTTCATTTTGTTGCATATGGATTTACAGTTTTCCCAGAACCATTTGTTGAAGAGGCTATCTTTTCTCCAATGCATGTTTTTGGCGCCTTTGTGTGACACCATTCTTTACATAACTCTATGACATTCCATTTCCACTTGTACACAGAAGTAAGAAAATAGATATTTTTATAATTCTGAGAAGCAATGCAGGGGTTTACTTTTCTAACTATCTAAACTACAAGTGGTATTGCTGCAAAAAGGTACTTTGCTTTTTGGTACCAGGGATTGAACTCTGGGGTGCTTAACCACTGAACTATATCCCCAGTCCTTTTCATTTTTTATTCTGAGACAAAGTCTTACTAAGTTGCTCAGGGCATTACTAAATTGCTGAGGCTGGCTTTGAACTTGTGATCCTCCTGCCTCAGCCTCCCAAACCACTGGGATTACAGGCATGTGCCACTGTACCCAGCAGGAGCATACATATTTTAGAAAGTGTTACTCCTTATATCATGTACACTCAAGTATTAACTGATGGCTCATATGAGTACTAAAGTAGTGCAATATGTCAATCACTCAACAAATGTCTACCATGTCTTAGACTAGATGCTAGGTATATACAGGTGAAATGAAACAACAAAGAAGAAAACAAACCATTGCATCAGTAAGATGGTATCATTACTATACCAAAACTCTCCTATAAAGGTGAAGGTCCAATAGCATAAAAAATAACACAAAATATAATTACTCAATTATATTGGCTAAAAGAGATGGAAACTCTTCTACTCACAAAAATTGTATGTGATTCGGAGCACTGCTTGGAGCATTCCAGTAGACTTTAATTTCTGTTTTTTTGGATGAGCTTGTGTGACTCACAGCTGATCCCTGAAATAAAGTGGAAAGAACTATCATTCAATGAATACCTCAGCATAGCTGGAAATGCTATCCTATTTCAAAGTAATCTATCACTGTATGACCAAGGCATTATGGTGAAGATGATTTTAATTAGAACAAGCACTAAGGTACACAATAAACGAATGTGGATTGGTTATATTAGAAATTAGCTCTGTAAATAAAATAATCATCCGAAATTTAAGAAAACTGAATGGTGTCACAAATATTGGGTGTGTTAATGCTTTATAAAGCTTGCTCATTATTTCATTTACATTATAAATTCATTCCTTCCATAAATAAAATGCAGATTACTCAAAAGAAAACTCCCTGCCTCCAAATACATAGCATGATAATTTAGTAATTTCTTTCTCTTAAACAATCTTGTTTCCTACTTTTTTTTTTCCACCTAGCAAACCCCTACTCCTACTTTTAAAGCCTAGCTTAGAGATCAGCTCCTCCAAGAAGCTCCATATAAATTCCCTCCAGTCTGTAGGTGGCCCCTCTGGCATGCCTGCCATCACCCTGGATAAACTCTACCACACTATCTTACTTAGACATCTGTCCTATGTCCACATGCTCTCCTTTTGTGTCTTATCTCCTGTGTCCATTGGTTCTACTGATGTGTAAGGGTGTGGGTTCTTCAAGGAAAAATTAGAAGTCTCTTATTCATCACTTTATCCCTTGCAAGTTCCTGGTGCAACAAATGTTTATTAAATGAATGAAAAAAATTCTAAATTCTACCCTAAAATTCTATCTTCAATACTGAAAGCTTTCAAACATCAATATAAAATATGATATAAAATATCACAAACTGTAAGCTCTTCAAGCTGTTGCTGTATCTTTTCTAGGATGCTGATGTGTAAGTATATATCACAAGTTAAACGGGGGGAAGTCTGATCATTGTGAATCTACATAAATGTCTGCAATACATGGCTAAGGTCATCATGCAACCACCACCCCATCATGAAAAGACCCCAAGGAGAGGGATGGAAAACAACATGAACCTGGATATCTTCACAAGTCAGAAGCTGTGACACTTGACTGTCAATCAACGTGAAAGAGCCAACAGGAACACCACTCAAATCCTCAGCATTGCGAGCTTCTAGGAGGAAGCCTTTAAATGGTGGTCCTGACAAAGTAACTAAGAAACAGATTAAAAGATTTAGTAAGATTTAGTAAGACCCCAAAAAGGAATGTTTAGAGAAAGTGCAACCAGTTAGAATCAGGTACACATGTACAAAACAGCTCCTGAAGAGAAAACAGTAGAAATGGCCCTGCAGATAAAGAGTGTCTAAACTATGCAATGCAGGGCACTCACTTTGTGAGATACCAACAGCCATTTTTCCTCAAGTGGGAAAAGCAGGTGACAGTCACAAGGCAGTCGATAGGGCTAAGTGAGTATGGAAAAAGCTAGATAAAAGTAAAAATGTCTTTCTTTATTACAAACCCCTTGGAGTCTTTAATATTCTACTATGACAGGAGATTCTTGGGAGATATATTATATCTAATACACAGATATTAAATAAATAAAAATCAATCAATAATTTTTTCTCCATATACCCTTGTTGTTAAAGAGCACATATTAATAACTTTGCATGTTTATAGTTGCAGAAAATAGTTTGCAAAATGCTATAATCGATATATCTTCAACAGTTAGCCCACATTTTGCCCGAGGGACTGAGGAATCATAAGATTTCTGTCTTCAAGACAGAAAAATGTTCATTATATTTTAAACAAGATAAAAACAAACTCTAGGGCTGGGATTGTGGCTCAGTGGTAGGGTGCTTGCTTAGCACATGTGAGGCCCTGGGTTGGATTCTCAGCACCACATATAAATAAATAAAATAAAGGTCCACTGACAACTAAAACTATTTTTAAAAACTCTGTTTTCTTCTTCTACTGAGTTAATAGTATTATTAATAAATAAATACATTAAGTAATGATTTAAAACTTCTTCAGAATAGGGAATAGATATACCACCTAAGTCATAGGGTCATCTGGAATAAACAAAAAATGGGAAGACGAGAGTATCTTCTAACCAAGTGACTGAAGAGATTTAAAAGAATAATTCAAACCCAATAATAATCAAGATGCATAGGACAGTAAAAACAGAGTGAAACCCAAGTGTAAATAATCATTCCCAGCACAGTACCTTCGACCTGATCTCCTGGTCTGAACGTCACCTGACTGACTGTGATGTGGTGAACAGGGTCAGCCTGTGGCCTGTGACCATGTTCAGGAATCATTCCATGGCACGACTGTGTCACTTTTCCACTGGGATAATTAGCCACAGAATTAATGCACAATAGAAATACGAAGGCACCAGGAGTAAATCCAGGAGCTGCCATCTTGAAAAGAAGATTACAAGCAAATCATTTTCAGATATAATTAAAATCTAAAAGCTTTTACAACACAGGACAGTAATTCTAGATAACCACTTAACCTTCCATGTTCACTATCCCTATTCTCAAAATATGTACTACAAGGGATGTGTTTCGTGAAATGTGACCTGGATTTGAATCTCAGTGCTACCATATAACAGCTGAGACTTTGGGCCGATCATTTAAGCCTCGACTTCCTTACCTGAAAAATGAGGAAACTAAGACCCTCTTTTCAAAGTTGTTCAAATAAAATGAAGATACAGCCTAAAGTCTCACAAGATAGCAAATGATAGCTTTCATTAGTATGATGAGGATAATAAACTGGTCCAATAAAAACAAAGGTTTTATTTCACTTCATCTTAGAAAGCTAAAAGATCTCTCTCTTCTGGACCTAAACATCACCACTTGAAAAAAATCTCTGGTATGACTTCTCTCAACTTCCCATTAAACTAATCATGATGAAAAGATGGATTATTAATTTTCAATACTGAAAACTAAACAAAGCAGACAACCAAGTTCCAGAGACAATATTTCTAGGACCTATGGTTCCAGATATTGCTAAATTAAGAAACACAATGGTCAGCCCACACCATCTTCCTCTGACCAGCTGTGTCCTAGAAAACCAGCTGCTTTATGCCAGTTCCACCCTTTTCCAGCCCAGATCAGACACTGCAGCTCAGGAAGACACTCTGAACCTGAAAACCACAGCATTCAGCAAGCCTGGAGGAGCTGGGCAAGGACAAGTTCAGAGAGTTAAGACTGTGGATAGGCCGCAAACTGAAGGGCTCAAGAAGCAGTTCATTCTCCACAGAAGTGGAATTTTCTAGATTATATATCTAATCATAGACAAAGCACCTTTAGAGTCCCTGGAACAAATTACCATTTTATAATTATGTAAATAAAGAAAAACAAGTTAATTAGAGCCTCATCTGGTGGGGTTTTATTAGTGTTTAACTGACTTGGAGAAAGGAAAGCCCAACTCCAGCCCACTAGAACCATCCCACGGGTTAGGGGTGGGATGACTAAGAAGGAGGTGTTAATAGTCACAGCCAAGGGGCACAGGGGCACTGAAAGACTCTCTGAACCTACTCACAGCTCCCCCCTACTCTCTACCTCCACATTATAAAAGCTCTATTTACAGCAGTTTCTTTTATTCAGTGCATCACAACCAGCTATTAAAAAAAAATTACAAGGCAAATTAAACAGCAAAACATAATTTGAAAAGACAGAACAAATATCAGAACCAGACTTGGATATAGCAAGAATGTTGGGATTATCGCTGGGAATATAAACAATTATGGTTGAGATGCTAAGGGTTCTAGTGGATAAAATAAACAGCATGCAAAAACAGATAAGCAAGGTGAGCTGAGAGGGACATCCTAACAACCCAAGGGAAATGCTTGCAACCCAAAACATGGTAACAAAAATTTTTAAAAATGTCTTTGATGGGTTTATTGGTAAACTGGACACATTTGAAGAAAGAATCTCTGGACTTGAAGATAGTGCAATAAGTACCATGGGACTACTGCTAAAGGACTAATACACATTTCCAAAGGAAAAAAAAGAAACCTAAGAAATACTTGAAACAATAATGACTGATAATCTACCCCATATTAATATCAGACACCAAACAACAGATCCAGAAATCTTAGAAAACACCAAGAGGGATAAAGTTTTTTTAAAGTGCGTTTGTGGCATATGTGACAGCTAGTTTATATGTCAACTTGATTGGGCTAGAGATGCCATGGTAACTGATAAAATATTATTCTGGGGTATGTGAGAGTATTTCTGGAAGAGATCAATATTTCAGACTGAATAATGAAGATCTCCTCACCAATGTTGGTGGGCATTGTCAAATCATATGGTATACAAAAGGAAGAGGAAGGGTGAATTCCCTTTCTTTTCTTGAGTTGGGATATTCATCTTTTTCTGCCATGGGATATCAGTACTCCTGGTTCTCAGCTCTTCAGACTCCAGGAAATATAACTGTAATCCTCCCTACCCTGCAACTGCCCAGTTTCAGGCTTGGAAACCAAGGAAAGTTATCAGGGATAAACAGAAATATACATAATAATAAAGTAGTTGATTATTCATAAAGATACAACAATCCTGAATATATATGCACCTAAGAACAAGAGCATCAAAATATACAAGGCAAACCCAGTAGAACCACAAGCAGAAATAGATAAAAACCACTATTTTAGAAGGAAATTTCAACAATCACCCCTCCCCCATCAGAAACTGACAGATCCAACAGTAAGGACCTAGCTTAACTTAACAAAATCATCAGTCAATAGGAGCTAACAGATGTTTATAGATATTTCACCCAATGATGGAAGAATACACATTCCTCCCAAGCTGACATGAAATATTAACCAAGATAGACCACTTTCTGTGCCATAAAACACAACTTAACAAGTTTAAAAGAACAGAAATGACAAAATGTTTGGCTCTCAGATCATAAATGGAATTAAACTAGAAACCAGTAACAAAAAGACCACTGGAAAAAATCTCCAAATGCTGGAAACTAAACAAAATGCTTCTAAATAACATAGGGTCAAAGAATTCTCAAGAGAAATTAAAAATTTGAATTAAGTGATGAAAATAGAACTTATTAAAATTTGTGGGGTGCAGCAAAAGTAGTGCTAGAGGTGAAACTTTTGAACTGACTGCATTTATCGTTTTGTAAATAAACCCTATGTTGGATCAAAACTAAAATACAGAAAGTCCTGCTAAACCCCAGAAACTGTGCTAGGGAATTACACACATAAACCAGTTTTGCACCCTGTATCAGGATCTACCAAATAGACAGCATAAGGTCTGATAGTACTGTGTACCTCTTTTATCTAACATCAAAGTTAAAGAGAATTCTACTTGTCTAAAGATAAGCAAAGGAACAAATGAACCAATCAAGAGGTTCAGGAAAAAAAAAAAAATCTTTACGAGAAGAAAAGCACAATATTTCTCCGTAGATTTAGAAGAAAAGAATAACTTTTTAAATGGTTGATGACTAGCCAGGCATGATGGCACAATGACTGTAATCCCAGCAGCTCCAGAGGCTGAGGCAGGAACATTACAAGTTGGAGGCCAGCCTCAGCAACTAAGTAAGACCTACACAACTTAAATAAGCACTGTCTCAAAATTAAAAAATAAATAAATAAATAAATAAAAAGGGCTTGAGGTATGGCTCATTGGGTAAGCTCCCCTGGGTTCAATCTCTGGTACCAAAAAAATAAAATAAAATGGTTGATTACTATAGGAAACAGAATATTTAAGAAAATTACTGCTAAAAAGCGGAGTATTAGGAGAGTTTTGGGTGAAAACCTTGGTTTCCATGTCCTTTTGACAGGGAATGATCTGTTGTTAGAGGTGGACCTGATTTTAGGACCTAGCAATATGCACAGAAGATCATAGTCACAGTCCAAACCACACAGTTGTGGCCAAGTTATTATAGAGATTAAATATCGTCATGTGCCATTTAAGCTAAAAAATGGTACAATGGGAAAAGTTAACTCAGTTTAGGAAATATTTATTTGGCACTGACCTTCTATGAAAGTGGAAACCAGACTTGTTGTCTATTCTCTTCTATGTACTAAAGCAGATAAATAACATGAAGCAAGTCACTAAGTTTCCATTTCATTCACCATTTGCAAAATATAGCCAACCAACTAAAAGAATTCAAAGCCACCCTCAACAAATGTTACAATTTGAAAGCAAATCATAAAAACATATTGAGAATAATTTAAATAAGAAGTACAAGAAGGATAAGGGAAGTAGGTAAAACAAAGCCAACTGCATTCATTAAGAAATACCAACACTACCAGACAAGGTGCACAGGCCTGTAATCCCAACAACTGGGGAAGCTGAGACAGGAGGACCAGGAGTTCAAAGCCAGCCTCAGCAAAAGCGAGTTGCTAAGCAACTCAGTGAAACCCTGTCTCTAAATAAAATACAAAATACAGATAGGGTTGTGGTTCAGTAGTTGAGTACCACTGAGTTCAATACCTCTGTACCAAAAAAAAGAAATACCAACACAACATAGAAATGCAAAGGAAGAACAGGACAACATTAGCTTCTTTGTTCTTTGTTAAATGCTCACTGTTCCAGATCAAGTTCAATTTTCTTAATAATGGCTAATGATGGCTTTCCATTCATTAAGAAATACCAACACTTAATGGTTTAAATTTTAAACTTATTAGACAACCTCTATCAACAATATCATAATTATGACAGGAAAAGGAATGGGAGTCATTCAGAAACATTTAAGCTAAAATTATGGAATGTTGATAATAAACTATTATGAGAATATCCTTCAAGCACAGTTATGTGGAAATTTTTTTAAATTATTAATATTCACATTCTACTGCATATATTAAAACTTATAAATTATTCTTATCAGTCGAGGGCAATGATAGACCTATTAGTTTTAAAGATTAAAAGAGAGGTTACTTTGATTCTCTAACTGAAATATTCCCCAAACTGATAAGATTTTACAGTTTTCTTTCTTGTCTAAAAGGCACTTAATAAAAGGATGAAATAGCTGTTCATACCTTATTCTACAAACATTTCACATATGGATAATTCCTCAAAACAAATGATGTAAATACAAAACTCTTATACTTAAATGAAAATGTAATTCTTATTGTGATCTTGGCCCACAGAGGCAAGTGATATTAATCAAGAAAACATTTTTATTACAACAAAGTAAAATTAAAATAAAAAAGAAGAATCTAATAGAAAATGTCTACATGTAAGAAAGTTATTAAAGGAAGATGTGTTAACTGAAGTTTTATTATTCTTTTTAATTTTTTTAGGTGTAGATGGACACAACACAATGCTTTTATTTTTATGTGGTGCTGAGGATCGAACTGGGTCCCGCCCATGCTAGCAAGTGCTCTACCACTGAGCCACAATCACAGCCCTATTCTTTTTAATTAATTGCTAATGAAGTGTATTTTTATTATGTGACTCTAAGCATATAGAAGAATAAGATAAAACGGGGAAAACATGTTTTTTAAAACCATATCAGGGCTGTGGGGCGTTACTCTGTGGTTAGAGCACTTGTCTAACGTGTGAGGCCCTCATTTTAATCCCCAACATTGCAAAATTTTTAAATTTTTTTAAATTAAAAAATTCCAGCAAGGCACAATGATATGCACCTGTAATCCCAGTGGCTGGGGAAGCTGAGGTAGGAGGATCACAAGTTCAAAGCCAGCCTTAGCAACTCAGCAAGGCCCTAAACAATTTAGCAAGTCCCTGTCTCAAAATAAAACACAAAAAGGTAAAAAGGGCTGGTGACGTGGCTCAATGGTTAATGCCCCTGGGTTCAATCTCCAGTATCAAATTAATTCCATGCAAGACAATTAAGTTAGCAAATAACTAATCAAGTCATTTATATTACATTCCAGTTCTAGCTCTTATTACTAGTCATTATTTTAAATTAAGAAATTAAAGGAGTTCAAAAGTTTACATTCAGACAAAAAATTGCGGGAATTCAGCCCAGTAACCACCCACTCTTCTTCATATGAGTGTAGCATGGTGGTGATTGATGGGTGAGTACATATAAAGAATGAGCTTCATAGATGCAAAAATAAGCAAAATGCATCACTATAAATTATGTAAATAGTTTAGGAATTTGGAGATTTATTGTTTTATTTCGGTTTTTTTGTTTTGTTTTGTTTGAAGTATGCACTGAGATGTTCTTTTTACCACATCCAAAGTAAGAAACCTTATAACACAACAAACACTTCAAGAGATTTACCTTTATCATATTATGAATTCATATATTATTTTTCTATTCCTTCCTTTTTTTTTTTTTTGGTACTGGCTCTATCCTACTAAATTCTTATTTCATAACCCACCAATGGAATATTAACCTGCAGTTTTAAAAAAACAATGTGGGGTACATAAACCATTAAGTTTCAACTTTGAATCAAATTCTAAAATTAGAAATATTGTAATGCCAGATTTGTGGGACACCAATAGACCTCCAGGAGCCAAATCCAATGCAATCACATAAGTCTTTACTGCAAGCTGGAGCCTGGACTCACAACGGTTTAGAAGCTGTCCCGAGGAGTGAGTCCCGGTCCTTAGTTCAGTGAGGATTTATAGGTTTTGGGGGAATACTCTATGCATCACAACATCACACAGCAAATCATTTCACACCATGTGAAAGTCAAACAATAACTCTTAACATTGATTAGCACATTCATTGGCCAGAACAAGTCAGGTAAAGGTGATTGGTTAGTTCAAGTGGTGGATACCTTTGAACTGATTGGTTTAGGCCGCAAGGGGTTGTAAGAGTGTATATGCTAAACTTGCAGGGTTCCCTAATCAGGTTATCAATCACCAAAACTACTGGGAGGGCCACTTGGTATTTCAGGTATCTTCCCTGTCTCACTCTGATTGCTTGTTGCTTTGGTCCAAAATTAGGCCTCAGGCATTCTTTTGGTCCTTTCAGGAACTTACACTTGCTGAGTCAAGGACATCTGGTATGGACAAATGACTCAGCAGGGTAGCTATGTGCTTCATTACCCCCTACCTTTGGACAGGCCTTGCTCTGAGGTACAAGCTGGTTTTTCAAAAATGGAGTCACATCAGTTTCTCAGTATCAAGAATTTCAGTAAAAAAGGAAAGACTCCATTCATGAACCTAAACAAAAACTATATATATGGCTAATAAATTAGTATTTCTGTTGCTGAAAGCTCGGTCCTTGTCCTTGATGCCAATCCAGTAATGAGGACATGGTTTTGAGAAAAAGGAAAAAGAAGGTCTGTTGCTTAGCTAGCAAAGGAGAAACACAGGGGACTCCTATTCCAAAGGCTGTGATTCTGCCTATCAACAGGAACAGGGGGCTTTTAACAAGGTGATTCTAAGGCTACTTTCCAAGTGTTCTCAATTGGAGTTGTAATTCACTTGTTAATTTGGGAGATAGTCATTTCTGAGATCTTCTAGTACCATCCCCAAAGTCTGAATTACTTCATTCCCAAAGTGGGTGTGTGCTCGCTCAGGGACAGGTAACTTGCCCAGCATGAGAAAGAAAGGTAATCCTGTTTCCCCTGAGATTAGGGAGGCGGGAGAGATTAGGGAGGAGTAGGGAGGGAGGAAGAGAAAGAAACAAGTCCATTTTAAAAATAAGTTGCACCAGAGATATGAAAAAATGTGCTCTAAGTGTAACAAGAATTGAAATGCATTCTGCTGTAATTTATTTTTAAAAAAATCAATAAAAAAAGAAAATGGAATGTGTTCAAATAACAGAGATGAAATCAATTCCACAACAGTACATGTTAATTAAGGGTGCCTTCTCTATTTCTTAAATCAAACCTTTTGAACTAGTAAAACTATTGAACTAGTTTGAATCTCAGAACATGATCAAAACTAATAAAACACATTTGAATATAAAAAAAAATAAAATAGTTGTTCTTAAAGTATGTGAAAGCTCCTTTCAAAATTTCCATTTACATTCTACAATGTTCAAGTAAATAGTTACTTCCTACCACGTCCACGTGCTTTTATTTTAGCATGTTACAAAACTTACAGTGACATTGTTATTATTATTATTATTATTATTTTTTGTACAAGTGTTACCTGAGTCTTACGCCAGAGGCCTAACTCTGGGGATCCAACCAATCAGATCCAGTTACTTGGTGCCAAAACCCAAACAGAAAAGGTAATGGGAAGATACATGAAAAGAGCTTAAATCAGTATAGTTACACTGGGAAGACAGGGGACCCATGTCCTTAGCTCCGTCTTGGAAGGGCTAAAGATGACCCTGAGTTTTTATAGAAAGGGGAATGAGGGAGAAAGACAGAGGCTTTTCCCACACTGCCATATCAAGTGATCTTGGTCAGATGCAGTCCTTCCACATTATCTCAGAATTGGTCAGGCTGGGCCTGAGTGATAAGAAAGGGGCTACTCCACCGGAGGGCAGTTTCCATTCATCACAAGATGTTTACTGTCAGACTACTCCTGGAATCCAAGGTGACTCAGAGTAAAGATGATGGATGTAAAATAGAGACAAAGATGTCTTTAATCCATTGGACATTTGCTGAAAAGTGAAGAATCTAAGTCCTTGTTACATAAGTACAAAGTGTTACAATTAATTTAAGAGTTGAATATGCTTTTTTTCCTGGGCTTTTGGCCTAAAAACAGAACCACCATTTATAATGTCCCTTTCGTGAGAAAATGGAATTGAAATTCCAAGTTGAATTAGAAAATAACTTAGGGACAAACACACTTGTAAGATCAGCATTTCATCTAAGATCTGGGGCAAACCTGGTAGGCTTTGAACTGTGACCAAACCCTAGAGGGATAAGAATGAGAAACCAGCCTCTACCTCAGAGCAAAGCCTGTCCAAGGAAGGGGGCGTGACCCTTGTTCTTGGAAAGACCCACAAAGCACTACTAGGCATATACCCACCCTGATGAGTTGTTTATCTACAAATAACAGGAGAGATCTGCTGTGCCAGGTGTCCCTGACTCAGTCAGGCTAGTGAGGACCCATAGCAACCCTCTAGCAACCACCAATCAGCATGAGACAGGGAAAATACCTGGGATGCCAGATGACCCTCCCAGTAGTTTATGGTGGTTGATAACGTGTTGGGAAACCATATAGTTCAGCACATACACACCTTGAGGTTTAAACCAATCAGTTCAATTGAATCCCCCTCTTATACTAACCAATCATCCCTACCCAACTTGTTCCCACCAGTGAATGTGCTAATCATGTTTTAGAGTTGTTTTATGATTTTCCCACGGTGTGTGATGATTTGCTAAGAGATGCTATGATGTATGTGAAGTCCCTGCCTTCCCCAAAGAGTATATAAAACTGCTGCAAACCCTGGGCTCGGGCCTCTCATTGTCACCAGTTGCTATGTGCACATGGAGGACCGAGCTAGCTCGCAATAAACACCTCTTTGCTGCTTACATTGATCTTGGTCTCTGGTGGTCTTTTAGGGTCCCGAATTTGAGCATAACAAGAACAGAGATGGGAATATGTGTTCACCTGATGAGCAGCAATTAGAGAAATGCAATTTAAAACTACACAGAGACTCCATCTTAAACCAGTCAGAATGGCAATGGTGGAAATAGTTTTGGAAAAACAGGTAGAAGGATAAGGAGATAGATGAAATTAGAAAAGCTAAGACTAAGTATAAGATTATTTGTAAAGCAATCAAATTTTTTTAAGACAGAAAATGAATAGGATCCTCAACCAGACTCCTAAAATGCAAGAAGTAAAATCAAGAATCGATAAATGGGATGCATCAAACCTAAAACCTACTTCACAGCAAAGAAAACAATAAAAAATGTGAAGAGAGGGCAAACAGATGGAAGAAAATCTCTGCCACTTGTACCTCAGATACAGCATTAACTCCGGGATATATAAAAAAAAAATCTCAAAAAACTTAACATTAAAAAAAAAAAAACTGATCAATAAATGGGCAAAGGAATTGAACAGGCACTTCACAGAAGATGAAATATGAATAGTCAACAAATATATGAAAAAATGTTCAATTTCAATTTCTCTAGCCATTAGAGAAATGCAAATTAAACCTACACTGAGATTTCATCTCACTCCAGTCAGAATGGCAATTACTAAGAATAAAAGTAACAATAAACGTTGGGGAGGATGTGGGGGAAAAGGTACACTTATAATTGCTGGTGGGACTGCAAATTGGTGCAACCACTCTTGAAAGCAGTATGGAGATTCCTCAGAAATCTTGGAATGGAACCACCATTGTACCCAATTATCCCACTCCTCAGTATATACAAAAAACTTAATATCAGTATACTATAGAGATGCAGCCACATCAATGTTTATAGCAGCTCAATTCGCAATAGCTAAGCTGTGGAAACAAACCTAGGTGCCCTTCAACAGATGAATGGATAAAAAAAAAAATATGGTATATATACACAGTGGACTATTACCCAGCCACTGTGTATATATACCATATATTTTTTTTTTTTTTAGTTAAGGCCTACATCTGGTCCCCCCTCCATTCCTGTCCGGTTATCTTTCAGTGATGGAATGTAGGTGGGAAGGCCCGAAGGGTGGGGCACAGATGGGCCAAAGAAGTAATCTGGGCAGGAAGGACTTCTGAGTCAGCATCTTCAAGTTTGCTGGGAGCTGTTTCATTAACACTTCTTTGGGATGGGCTCTGGGCCTTGGGCTTTTCCCAGACTTCATCAACATTCCAAGAGTTGTTCTGCTTTTCCTGGAATTCATTCTCAACATAGCCTCCATTTTGGATCTTACTAGATATTAGACCCGATTTACCTAACTACACTGACTACCTAACTTTAAATATGGCTTCAACAGGAAAGACAGTAGAATGAATTGGACATAAATTTCCTATGTTCATATATGAATACACAATCAGTGAAACTCCACATCATGTACTGTTATGCCAGTCCTGTACTCCTCCAGGAGCCGAATCCAATGCAATCACACAAGAGTCTGTATTGCAAGCTCAAGCCTGGACTCACAACCATTTCTGACGCAGCGGTAATGAGGAGTAAGTCCCAGTCCTTTGTTCAGTGAGATTTTATAGGTTTTGGGGGATATAACATCACACAGTAAATCATTTCATACTGTAGGAAAATTAAACAACTCTTAACATTGATTAGCACTTTCGCTGGTGGGAACAAGTTGGTGAGTTCAAGAGGTGGATACATTTGAACTGAATGATTTAAGCTGTGAGGGGTGTATGTGCTAAACTACAAGGTTTCCTAACATGTTATCAATCACTACTGGGAGGGTCACCTGGTATTCCAGGTATTTTCCCTGTCTCATGCTGATTGGTGGTTGCTAGGGGGTTGCTATGGATCTTCAGAGTCAGTCTTTAGGCCACAAACATTCTTTGGCCTTTTCAGGAACTAGCATAACTGAAGTCAGGGACACCTGGCCCTGCAAATCTCTCCTATTATTCACAGACAAACAACTCAGCAGAGTGGTTATGTGCCTAGGAGCACTCTGTGGGTTTTTCCAAGGCCACGCCCCCATCCCACCCCCACCCTTGGACAGGCTGTCCAAGGACAAGGGCCATCCACCCGACCCCCGCCCTTGGACAGGTAGAGGCTGGTTTCTCAAAAATGGAGTCACATCAGTTTCTCAGTACAACCTCAAGGATGAAATCCTAATTAGAATAAGTTTACAGTTCACGTATGTATAAAATGTCAAAATACACTCAACTGTTATGTTTATCTAAAAAGAACAAATTTTTAAAATTGGATTATAGTTTTACCTTTGAAAAAAGGGAAGAGTACATACAGAAAGAGGAAAAGAAACAAATTCTGGTGAGAATCTGGCAGTTAAACCTGATGCAATCTTTACAACAAGCAGATCTTATCTTCATAATAAAGATGAGGAAACTACACCTCAAGTCACCCAACTTTTAGAATTGGAAAATAACAAACTAATATCCTTGTTTAATGTCTGTATCATTGTTCCCTACTTGGAGAGAGAAGAAGGAAAGTAATCAGGAACCCAAATTTCACAATGAACAATGTGAATAGTGGGCATATTGTAATATAAATGATGAAATCTAAATCGTCCTACCTAATTCAGAATGTTGAGTCTACTTTATAATCTGAGTAGTAATGTAGAGATTTCTTTCACAGAACTAAAGCTTCAGAAAGAATGGATATAAAAATGATTAATTCAATGTGTAAAAAAACAATAATAATAAGAAGAATGCTAACAAATGGTAACTGCCATTATTTGTTATCACTATTAACATTCCATATCACCAGTATGTAGCCAGGCATGGTGGTGCATGCCTGTAATCCCAGCAGCTCAGAAGGCTGACACAGGAGGATCAGGAGTTCAAAACCAGCCTCAGCAACAGTGGAGACACTAAACAACTCAGTAAGACCCTGTCTCTAAATAAAATATAAAATAGGGCTAGGGATGTGGCCCAGTGGTTGAGTGCCCCTGAGATCAATCCCTGGTACCAAAACAAAAAACAAAAACAAAAAACACAATATCCACCATATCACCAGTATGTGCTAACTTCTGAACACTACTGAGAACAGACAACTAAGATTTCACATATTTCTTGGATCTGCATTTAATTTGTTCAAGTCTTCTAAAATATTTTAGAAAATTTACTTCTTTCTGGTAACCTCACCTTTATAGAAAACTTCCACATCAAGAATTAAATTGACTTTGATAGCTGAATCTCAAGTTATAGGGAAATTGAAAAATAGGTCAAGTATTTTCACTTGCCCAGATAAAAATGTTTTAGACTCCATTTTCACAGCAGAAAGCACAGATAAAATTTTTTAGATTAACAATTAGAGTTATGACATTTTCAGAGAAAACAAAAAGCATAAAAAAAACAAAGAGCATAAAAATGCCACATTGCATACCTCTTTGAGATCTGTCAGATCTAATAATTTAAGATGATTGGAAGGATTTCTGAAAAAGATTTCAGAGTTTGAGTGAAAGCAAGATAAAGTAAGGGGGAAGTAGGAAAAAAAAATGGAAAAAAAGCAACTTGAAACTCTAGAACCCAATCTGGTTTCCCTAACCACAGCATCATCAACAAGGAATTTTCTTTATTCATTGTATGTGGAAAAATTATTGGAAGCAAATATCTTATTAATATGCAATAGAAAGTTTTGTCTGGATCATTTCATGATCCTCATAATAATCTTGTCCTCAAAGCAAAATTAGGTGCCAAGTGAAAAGGCCCCTTCTCTAAAGACACAAAACTAAGAGATGAAACAAAATAAACACTATTAATCTGTAATGTAATGATATAACTATTTATTGAATGCCAGTTCTATTCCAGTCATCATGGTTAGTGCTTTACATGTAAGAATTCTAATCATTGGAAGAAACATACAAAGCTTTCATTATTATTATTATTATTGACATGGATATAGAAGCTCACAGAGGTCATTTTTAAAAACTGCATAAAATTACAAAGAAACAGAATTGGAAAAAAATGCATTTTATTGTATTAATTTAGATGTATAGGAAAAATAGTAGCTATGCTAACAATTACTAAAGGCTACGGACTGGGTTTGTAGCTCAGTAGTAGAATACTTGTCTAGTTTTTTTGAGGCGCTGGTGTCAATCCTTAGTACTGCACAAAATAATAATAATAATTAGACACTATGTCAAGGACTAAGTATGCATTCCTCCCAATAACCAAGGAGGCTGGAGAGGTCTTATTGTTCCCAATATGAAAATAAGGCACTGATTTAACCACTTGCCAAAGTCACAGCAAATATGAGGTGAAAAGTATGGTCTCTGTCTAGTTTCTGAGTTTTTTTTTTTTTTTTTAATTTTTTTTTAGAGAGATTTTTTTTAATGTTTATTTTTTAGTTTTCGGTGGACACAACATCTTTGTTTGTATGTGGTGCTGAGGATCAAACCCGGACCGCCCGCATGCCAGGCGAGCGCGCTACCGCTTGAGCCACATCCCCAGCCCTAGTTTCTGAGTTTTAACCACTAAATCTACCTCCAGCTTCAGATCAGACCATTAATGTGGACATGGACAGTAAATAAAGCATATGGAGGAAAGAGGATTCAGAATGAGCAGGACTTGAATGGCACAAGAGAACCAGAGGCAAAAAGAAAAAAGTGAAAATGCATTTTTAGGGAGAGTGAAGGACAATCTAACTAGAAACAAGGTCAAATGTTAGAAACAGCTACTGGAGGGGCTGGAGCTGGGGCTCAGTGGTAGAGCACTTGCCTCACACATGTGAGATTCTGGGTTCTATCCTCAGCACCACATAGAAATAAATAAAGATATTGTGTCCATCTACAACTAAAAAAAAATTAAAGAAAGAGAAAAACATCCACTGGAAAAAAAAATTAAGTGTGGTTTTCTTTCTGCCCTTTTACATGAAGCTATCCATCCCCAAGACTTTTCCCTTGTCCTCATCTTGCCACTTCCCATCCCTGCAGGCTCCTCATTTCCATGGCCTTCATTACTTCCTCTAGGATAACCTTTCAAAAATCTCCCAGTTGTCCCTGCCCCATATCCACAAGGCTGTGACTCAAGCGTCCAACTATGTATAAATTTCTGTGTGTTTGTGTGTGTGCAGGCGTGTGTTTCTATTTGGAAACTGTGTTCAATTTTTCTGAAATGAAATTCATCTCTTTTCCTCTAGTCTAGTTCTTGTGTCTGAGCATCCAATGTGACAGCGGCCTGTCAATATTATTTCTAATCAGCAACATTCAAAATCCTACAATCTCAAAATTTGATTCCAAAGATTCTTTTGGATCCAGGATTCCACACAAGCTCTACAGATTCCACCTCCACCCTTCTGTGCCCCTACCTACTCCTTCCACCTTTCTTCTCTTTTGCATTTCCTTCCTCCATTACATAGGGCCACTGTTGTCCATTCTGTCAGCACCTCCCAGCACAAAGTCCTCCTCACCTGTCACGCAGATTAATGAAACACTCTAGGGCACCCTATGTCTGTATCTCCATTCTAATCTTACTTAACACAACCAAATCATTTTCCTAAAGCACAGTTCCCATCAATCTCATCTCCCCAAAAATCATCCATCAGCTTTCCAGGAATTATCAAATTCAGGAACAAAGTATTAGATATTTAATATTTTGTACCCTTCAGTCTAACTCAAATTTTGAGAATTTTGTTATGCTGCTATAACAGCAATACTCCATGTGCTATTCTAGAATGGTAAGTGGGGGTGGGTTGTTTGGAGTTTTTTGTTTTTTTTTTTAATACCAGGGATTGAAACCCAAGTGCTAAACTTAGCACTGGTCCACATCCTCAGCCCTTTTTATTTTTTATTTTGAGACAGGATATCGCTAAATTATTTATGGCCTAAATTGCTGAGGCTGGATTCAAACTTTCAATCCTCCTGCCTCAACCTCCAGGGTCACTGGGATTATGAGCATGCACCAACATGTCCACTTTAAACTGCTTTTTTCTACTCATGTTCTGCCTTCAGAGACCTCCATTTTCCATCTGTCAAACTCCTACTCGTGTAAAAATGTATGTACATATATTTTTGCAGGGGCTGGGGATGTGGCTCAAGCGGTAGTGCACTCGCCTGGCATGCGTGCAGCCCTGGTTCAATCCTCAGCACCACATACAGACAAAGATGTTGTGTCTACCGAAAAACTAAAAAAATAAATAAATATATTTTTGCAAGGAAAAATATTCCTAGTTACTAGAAAGTAGTTAATAATTATTAGCTGTCATCTTTGACACTATTTTATTCTTTTAATTAATACACAGCATTCTATAGTTTGGATATGGAATATTTTATTTTTGTGATCACTGAAATTATCTTAAATTTTTTTTTCTTTTACAAATAATCCTTGCATAATAGTTTCAGTGGAAAAAATAAGACAAAAATCTCTGTACACAATACTTAAACTATGTTTTAAAATGTACACTGCTGGGCTGGGGATGTGGCTCAAGCAGTAGCGCGCTCGCCTGGCGTTTGTGCGGCCTGGGTTCGATCCTCAGCACCACATACAAACAAAGATGTTGTGTCTGCCGAAAACTAAAAAAATAAATATTAAAATTCTCTCCCTCTCTCTCTCTCTCTGTCTCCTTAAAAATAAATAAATAAATAAATAAATAAATAAATAAATAAAATGTACACTGCCCATCATTTCATGTAAAAGGCAAGAAGGATAAAATTCAACATAAGCAAAAAAACGAAGTATTGAGCACTCCTGTATACAATGATGATGGTAAATTACCACAATATTTTTGGAGGAAAATTGACAGTATCCTATTAAACTAAAAATATGTTTAACTTCAGATCAAGGAACTTCAATTCTAGAAATTTATCTTACAGAAAACCCCACAAAAATATCCAAGATTATTTATAATACCAAAAAATTAACATAATTTAAATTATAAAAATAATAGTACTGTTCTGTATCCAAACTATAGAATCCTTTTACTATTAAAAAGAATGAAATAGAGTAGATAATGACAAAAATAACAGCTAATAATTATTAGCTTATTTCTAGGAGCTAAACATATTTTTTAAGTGTTTGGCAAGTATTAATTCATTTCACAAAAACCATAAAACATGATTCTGCATGTATTTACGTGGAAGCAAGTTCATGCCACACCAAGAAATGAAAGCCAACATATTGCAAAATGATATGAAGCACACAAAATGTATATTACTTAGAAGAAGAAAAGCAAAAAAAAAACAAAAAAAACTTTTGAACATGCTTCTGACTGTTCTCCACAGTGGTTACCCCTTAGGAAATTTCAAAATGGGAAGTGAAAGAACTTCCTCTCTTTAATACCCCTTTATATAATATATAAAATATACTTTAAAGCATGTAGTATTCTAGAATTCAAAAAACACTAAAATTATACATTACATAAAGAATGTATGAAAATATACTAAACCGATTTTAGTTAGATTTTTATTTCTTTTTTTCCATTTCAAGCATCCTATGTTACTTTTACTATTTTTTTTTTTTTTGCTTTTGTTTTAATAAAGGAAACCTCTACCCTGCTCCCTTGAACCTTCATTTACAATGACAACAACTACTATACCCTATGACACAGTGACACTATGGACTTCGAACTCTCATAGACTCAGGTTTGAATTGGTTCATTTACTGAATGTCATCCAGCTGTCACCACTGTAATGACCCTGAGCAAATTATTTAAACTCAGTGAGTCTTCCCACTTGTTAGGGACAATGTCACCAATAACAAGGGCTTTTGTGAGGGTTATATAAAATAACATATGAAACATTAGGACAATGTGCACTGTAATAAGTTTTTCCAATAAAATCATTTTCCTTCCTTGGAATCTTGCCTAATTCTGCCAACCTGATATATCTGCTCTTTTCTTGGAAACTCCATAAGCTTTGGTAACAGCTCATAAAAAATTTATCACTTTTTTTCCTACCACAATTGGTGATTTGTCTTATGGTACACTTCTGAGTGGCAGCAAAGATGTCCTACTCATAAATCTCCTTTGATTCTCACTAGCAAATAACTTTGAAAACTACTCCTACAATGCTTGTATAAATTGAATTTAAAAAGAAACTGGCATTAAATAAATAGAAAGATGCAGAAAAGAAGGTGCAGTCATCCAAACAAATCAACACATTAGCTTAAATGACTAATTAGAACTCCTTTCTTTAAAAATCCCAGCTTTGTATCAATACACCAACAGGAACCAAATCGTATGACAGCAGAATCCATTACAAATCTTATTACACATATGCAGCACAATTTTTCATATTTCTGGTTGTATACACAGTATATTCACACCAATTCGTGTCCTCATACTGGTACTTTGGATAATAATGTCCACCACATTCCACCATCATTTCTATCCCCATGCCCCCTCCTTTCCCCTCCCACCCTTCTGCCCTATCTAGAGTTCCTCTATTCCTCCCATGCTCCCCCTCCCCATCGGACTATGAATCAGCCTCCTTATATCAAAGAAAAAAATTGGCATTTGGATTTTTGGGACTGGCTAACTTCACTTAGCATTATCTTCTCTTAAGCATTCCACCCCCCTGCACTATCCAAGTACAAGGCTAGAATGTTTCCAGGTTTTGTTTGTTTGTTTGTTATTCAGAGGAAAAAGAAAATAGCTGAACTGGAAAGTTTAGTTTTGTTAAGAAACACTCCAGATAACACATTTACTAGTTGATAATTCCCCTTTGACCTTAGACAGCATAATGGGGGTTGAGGAGCAGGGACTGCAAGGCTCTAAGTAACCTTTGCATGGGTAATTATGTTATTCGATTTAAATATTAAAGGGAGTTCCCACGGTTCGAATTAAAAAAAAAAAAAACTGGTGCAGGAATAAAGTGATACTTTTCAGAATCCCAGACACATCTTAACAAATAACTATCTTTTTCTTGGGATTAAAACTCCTTAGGCAAAGTCACGGGGCATATTATTAACCTAACTCCGTCGCGAACACCCAATACAAACTCCAGAACCAAGTTTGCAAGTAAAGCATCCCTCCTGCCACCCTACAGCCCGCACCAGCAACGATGCCTGCTCTCACTTCTCTCGCCCAGCTAGCTTCAATTTTTAAGCACTTTGCAAAGAGCTTTGACAGAGAAAACAGGAGACACTTACCTTGAGCAGAGAAGGCAGCCTAACCAACTTCCGGTTTTGTTACAACTTGTATCACGTTTCAGCAGCTGGGTGGAGCCAGTTTACCCTTAACTAGAGGGAATGTCTGCCAAGGGAAGCTGCAGAACTTGATTTGCAAGATCAGCACGGTACTAGTTTTAGGATTCCATTTCTGAAAATCAAGACTTTTGTTTTACACACACACACACACACACACACACACACACCAAATATATATATATATATATATATATATATATATATATATATAGATATATATATATATATATATAGATATAGATATATATATATATAGATATATAGATATAGATATAGATATATAGATCTATATATATACATATATATATAGATATATAGATCTATATATATACATATATATATAGATATAGATAGATAGATATCTGTCAATGCAAATATATATATTGCTAACTAGTAATTGTGTAATTGTTTCAACTGGCAAAATTATATTTTTGTATTCGTATTAAAAAGTATTTTAAAAAATCCCTACATTTTATATGCAATGGCCTAAATTGTTTAAGTAAAGACATATCACAGGCATTCAGCTAGGTGAGGTAAATTAATAGGGTACCCAGTAAAACTGAAATATAATTTTGCAGTCTAAATATTATCCTACACGATATTTGAGACATACTTACACTACAAAAAAAAAAAAAAAAAAAACAGATAAAATTGATTGTTTATCTAAATCTTAAATTTACCCTGGAAATTTTACAGGAATAGTCTTGTGTTTATTTTATCCACCAATACTACTCCACAAACTAATTCAGCTAACTACAAAAGGCTTACAAGGATCAGGTTGCATGAATGATATTATGCAAAAGAGTTATTTTATTTTGCAAGGCATACCTTGAAATCTAGGAGTTTTACTTGCTTTTCCTTTTTTATGTTTCACAGTATTCTTTTGCAAAAGAGAACTTTCGGGACTAGGAAAAGACAAGGTATCTGAAAACATGAAACACTCCACCTCAGACTATGACTAACATGTGCAGACTGGAAAAATAGATTATGACACACACCATGACCTGTGATCACTTGTTATTAATCTAGTAAAATCACTTAACTCATTCTTTAAAGAGAGGAAAGAGTTGAAAGAACATTTATCATGGGTTCAGTCTTTCTTTATAAAACTAATCACAATTAACAAAGCCCCTCTATATAGATTTTTAAAAAAGTGGTTTTAAGTAAGGATGACCCAGAGATGGTTTTCTATTCACAAACTGCTTGGGATATGAGTGGTTTTAACCTGTCAAGGGATCTTCGGTCCTTCAATTCAAAGCCTCAGGTGCTGACATGGCTTTCTGAAGTAATAATTAGACCCTTTCCAGAAATAGTCCCCACTGTACATTTTACATGCCAAAAGTATGTTATAAATCAATAAAACAAATAATTCTTAGAATGCATGGTCATCATCTCACATCCTAAAGCACCCTTGGGGAGTGAACTAAATGGAGAGACTAGCTCTCTTGAAAACCACCCTTCCAGGCCTATCATTTCCCTCTGAGTCCTCAGCTGTCATTTCCTCTTATCACTCTCTACCAGAAGTTCACCTCTCCCAGGCTTTCCTCATCAGCTACTTCTCAGTTGTCACAAAGGAAACCAAATCTATTAAAACGTTCAGAGATATGCTCTAGACTGTGGAAGCTGCCCTACTGGATCCCACTTGCCACAACTCTCAATCAGCTGTCAGAACCCCTTCACAACTCGGAATTTGTAGGCCCCAAAGAAATTTTTGTTTCTGTGGATATCTGTCAATGCAAATATTTAGATATTTATGTTTAACTGACAATAATAAATTTATTACATGTTAATGTAATACATTTACTATTACTTTTATGACTTTTTTAAAAATAAAAATTTAGTGAAAAGAGCATGGTTAAAGAACAAAATGACAATTTAGAGATTTTTTTTTTTTTGGTATAAAATATTGACATTTATTTTTTTCATGCAGTTATAATCTGAAAAGAGGTGTGGGAAACTTGTCTCTACTCCAGTCAGTACTGGATGGGGCAGCTGAGAAGCAGGGGAATTGGAATTATCTGATGATCTAGTCTCTTATGCAGTTCATAATGGTCTACATGTTGGCTGAGTGATGGGCAGAACATGCACACATGGACTTTTCCAAGTGACTGCTTATCTTTCTCGCAGCACTGTGTATGGGTTTCAAGGAAGAGACAGGCAGACATTGCATCACTTTTTATGATATAACCTTGGAAAAGATGCAGAATCATTTACGTAGTATTTTATTCTTTTTTATATTTTTTAAATTTTAATTTGTTATATATGACAACAGAATGAATTACAATTCATATTACACATATAAAGCACAATTTTCATGTCTCTAGTTGTATACAAAGTAGAGTCACACCATTTGTTTCTTCATACATATACTTAGGGTAATGATGATCATTACATTCCACTGTCTTTCCTACCCCTATTCCTCTTCCTACTCCTCCCCTTTCCCCTTTGCCCTATCTCTAGATAGTTCATTTAATCCTCCCATCCACCCCAGCATATTATGAATCAGCATTCTTAAATCAGAGAAATCACTGGGAATTTGTTTTTTTGGGATTGGCTAATTCACTTAGAGATCTTAATTGACTTTATTCTTGTTCCTAGAATTGGGCAACACTTCATTCTATAAAATAGAATAAGTGTTCCAATGATCCCAGAAAAGCATGATGATTTTTTTTTTATAGACAGACAAAGTTGAAAAAAAGGATAGTTCATTTCAGTTATTTTCCTTATGATCCTGGGGCAGGAAGACAGACCTGATAGGTTAACATCATGTTACTTCAGGTTACCTTTATGTGTAAGTATTAAAACAGAGGGAATTTCCTCATCATGCCAATTGAAACTGACCTGTTGAGAAATTTGGCTACTATCTCTCTAATACTGATTTCTCTGAAGATCAGATAAACAGTTTAGTTACAGTTTGGTGACATGGAACTTTAGCATGAATGACTCCATTTTGATTTTTAGCCTGGTCTGTGGAGGAATCTATCCCAAAATAACAGCCCTTGTAGTTTTTAATCTAACAGTATTATTGTTTAAATTTTTGCAAATCTCTTTAATTCCTGACTTAACAGAAGGCAGGATTCTCATGCCTGATTCTTCATTCAATCTGTTGTGATATCATATCATCAGATAGCCACTGGAAAATTCCAGTGTACGTTCTTGAGAGAATGAGGTTGAATAAAGCAAATAAAGTATGGCAAGATCAATAATTACCATATATTGAGCACTCATTTTTACCAAGGCACACAATTTACCCTATATAAGATGCACAATGATTCCACGTTAAAGGTGTTATTATGGACATTGTATAGTAAGCCAAGAATGCTAAGGATCTGTGTAGCTAAGTAAATTGCCCAAGATTAGACAGAGAAAAGTGGCAATCAGGATTCTTATGATCTAACTCTATTGGGCCCCAATGCCAAGTTTAAGTGAGGACGAATGGACCAAACTTACAAACTTCCTTTCATGTTATGCTCAGCATTCCATAAAAGATCATGTTCAATTAGAATGTTTCCAACTGATTAGACCCTGCCACAATTCAACAAATTCAAACTCCACCATCTAAAATGAACTAATTCTCACTTGACCTTTAATCATGTCCATTTCATTAAAATAGCCAAATTCATCCTCTCATTTCCATTTCGAATGCCATTATTCTGTTTTTCAATTTTCTTTATCTACTAAGTGCCTCCATTTCCTCATTAACCTATTAACAGACCCTCATACTCTTTTAAAGCATAACTCATACATATATTCTACTATTCAAAAAATCTCTACTTACCTATGACTTATTAACAAATGAATAAATGTCCAAATTCCATAAGCAGATGATCAAATGAAATAATCTCTATAAAACACAGTGATTGGTAAGTTTTGTAGTAAAAAGTAAATTGTAATTTTTTTTAAGTTTTGTGGGTGATTTTATAAGTGCTTCCCAGTACTATAAAATAAAAAATTGTTCCAAAATTATCCATGAATTTTTGGTCACATTTTGCTCATTAAATCTGTATTTTACATGTTCTCTGATGACATGAAGTCATTTTCAGCATTAGATCACTGATAGCAACATTCTTCTTTTTTTATTTGTTCTTTTTAGTTATATATGACAGTAGAATTTTGACTTGTCATACATACAGGGACTATATTTTACCATTCTTGTGGTTGTACATGATGTGGACTTACTCTGGTTGTGTATTCATGTGTGAACATAGAAAAGTTATATCGGATTCATTCTACAGTCTTGCAATATTTTTTGGGGGGGGTTACTTAACATAGGTTCTAGGAATTAGGATTTTGGATCTCTATCTCTCTCTCTGTCTCTCTCTCTCTCTGTCTCTCTCTCTCTCTCTCTCTCTCTCTCTCTCTCTCTCTCTCTCTCTCTCTCTCTCTCCTGGGGTAGGAGGAAATGTCTTGCAACATTCTTCCTCATATTTTTCTTACCTATCAGTTCAAGGTCACTTCACTTTTTGTGCTTCTGAACACAGACTAATCCTTATTCAGCATAATGTGACTTACCCGTAGTAACAGAACCTAAAAAATATCTACAACTGTGTCCCCCTATCCTGGCTAAAGCTATATCTTTGGAAAGGTAATTAACATTATTTATTGAAACCCAGCTTTAATTATTTAGAAAAAAATTAATCTCTTCAAAATACTTTATTTTCACTATTTTTTTTTTCATTGTAAAACCACTTGGAGAGGATCTGAAGTCAGACAAGTCCACTCCAGTGTCATAGAAGATAGTGGACATTGCCTTCTATTAATTTTTTTCAAATGACTGTCCTATGCATGGCATTTCTCTGGCTGTACATGGTGCAGAGTCACTCCAGTAGTGCAATCATTCATGTATATAGGGAAATAATGTCTGTCTCATTCTACCATCCTTGCCATCTCCATAGCCCCACCCCTCCATTTATTTTAATTTTTTTTTCTTTTCTTTAAATGTTGATTTCTGAATGCAGGTTTCTGGTAGACAAGAAAAGAGATAATAAGGCAGAAAAATACCAGATTTTTATAATGAGAGATCACTTTTAAATATAAAATTATATAATCATTTAACAAATATTTTGTTAAGCACCTATATATGGCAGATCCTGTGCGAGGTATTTAATCATGCTTGAACAAAGTGGGTCTACACCTGCACTAATATACTGTGATTCCTTAGGTGGCTCACGGTAGATAGAGAGATGCATGTTATCTGATACACCTGTATGCTTATAGAAATGTGATCCTTATTGCTCTCCAAAAAAGTCTGACATGAGCGTACTCTTTGCCCAATACCCAGCCCTGGACATTTTATGAAGATGAGTCCAGTCGGTGCTTGCATGAGCATGTATCTGCTCACAACTACAACTGTTACCTTGATGTTAATGAAACACAATATATAATTACAACATTTATCTTTTATATATTAATAAATCCAAGCACTGTTTTCCTAATTGCTTTCAAGATAACTGAATATCTGACAGTTCAAGATCTGAATTCACTCAATTCCATCCTCTGCCAACACTAGTAGGTAGAATAATGACACCCCCTCACCCCAGGGGGAAAAAAAAAAGAGGGAGAGAGATCCAAATCCTAATTCCTAGAACCTATGTTAAGTAACCAAAAAAAAAAAAAAATCTTTGCAGATGTTCTTCAATTAAGGGTCTTGAGATGGGGAAATTCTGGATTATCCAAAAAACCTCTAAGTAAGGTCACAAGTGTCCTTAAAAGAGGGAGATTACACACAAGAGAAGAAGGTAAACGTGAGTGACTATGAATGCAGAGACTGGCCACAAACCAGGGAATTCCAGCAGCCAACAGAAAGTGGAAGAAGTGAGAAACAGATTCTGCCATGAGTCCCTAGGGGAAATGTGGCACTGCTGACACCTTGACATTCACCCAGTAATACTGACTCTGAACTTCTGGTCTCCAAAACTGTGAGAATTTAATTATTGTTGTCTTAACCATGGTGTTTGTAGTAATTTGTTAGGGTAGCCCCTTCTAAGGTCTTCTTCTCTAAGCATCAGTGGTACTCATCCTCCAGCCAAAAATCAGAGACGATGTTTACTTTTTGTCTTGTTCATATCTTGTAGCTCAGAGTTTTTAAGGTTGGTGTCACAACCCATTTATATGAATGGATCATAAAATCTGCAGTAGACCTCCACAAAACAATTGAAAGCAGAGTCTAAAAGAAATGTGTATACACCCATGTTCCTAAGAGCATTCTTCACAATAGCTAAAGGAAGGAAGCAATCCAAAGTCCACTAAAAGATAAGTGGATAAACAAGATGTGGTTTATGCAGATAATGGAATATTATTCAGCTTTAAAAAGGAAGAAAATTCTGGTACATGCTATATCATGGATTAAAAAGTGAAATAAGCCAGTTGTAAAAAGACAGATACTGTATGATTCTATTTACATCAAGCAGAGTGGTCAAAACCATAGCAAGAGAACGTAAAATGGTGATTGCCAGGGGCTGAGAGGATGAGGAAACAGGGATTTATTTAATGACTACAGATTGGGTTTTACAAAACAGAAAGAGTTGTAGAGATGGATGGTGGTGATAGTTGCACAACTTTACGAATATGTTTGATACCACTGAATTGTACACTCAAAAATGGTTAAGAAAATGAACTTTATGTCATGTGTATTTTACCTTAATTTAAAAAAAACAAAAACCTAAGCTAGAGATGTAGCTTAGTGGTAGAGTACTTGTCTAGTATGTGTGATGACTGGGTTGGATGCCCAGCGCTGCAAATAATAATAATAATAAACAATAAATAAGAATTGAATGAGTCACTATCAAAAAATTTCAATGAATGAAAAAGAAACCATGAAGAGTACAATATCTATGGTAAAAGTAAACAGTTTCACTAGTTTATTCAAATTGCTTGTGTGAATAGTTAGTGAAACAGACTATGGAAAGCTGTTCAAAATCTTAAAACAAACTGCTTTCAATATCTTACCAAATCAATTACCAGTCCCCCCTTCTCAATACTCACAGATTTTTTCCGCCCACTTACTTTTTTTAAGCAAGAGAAAGTGGCACTTTGGTGTCAGATCACCTATGCCTTGAAGATCAACACCATCACTAACTTCATGACCTGTTTCTTCATCATAAAAAGGAGGATGGTAATACTATCTTCATCATATTGTTTTTAGGATTAACGGATTACTGATGTCAAATGCATAGTTCAATGCCTGAATGTAAAAGGTGCCCATGAGACGGTCTTTGTCATAAATCGCTGTGTTCCAAATCTTTGGACTGTAGCAGTAGCCTGACTACTCTGACTTCATCCCTCATTCCCCGTCAATCCAGTTGTGCACAATTGCTGAACATCAGCTTAATCTTCTTACAATATTGTATGTACCAATAATTTGCTCTGATTTACTGGTTCTTATAGAGTTAAATCCTTGTTCTTCCTGGGACTTAAGGCACCCGGACACCAAGCTACACTGTGGTGTTCACATTGCTCTCCCAACTAGTACTGTTGACTAAACAATCCATTACTCAAAGACTGAGTCCCGTCTTCCTACATTTGCTCATGCTGTTCCCTTACTTTCTTTCTTTCCATTCATTAAACACCGGACATTCTTTAAGGTTAGGAAGAGTCCCCATCTGCCCATAAATGTTTCCTGGCAACTGAAAGTAATATTAGTTCCTTCATTAAAAGAAGATTTCATAGCCAAGCACAGTGGTGCATGCCTGAAATCCTAGCTACTCAGCACACTGGGCAGGAGGATATCCAGTTTAAGGCCAGGCTTGGCAAGTTCAAGGCCAGCCTTGACAACTTAGAGAGATCCTGTCTTGACATAAAAAACAACAAAGGGAAGGGGAGGAGGTCATTCAGGGGGAAAGCACCCCTGGGTCAATCCCCAATAGTACAAAAAATAAATGATATCATGGCCAAGTGAAAAGATCATCAACTCTGAAGTCATTCCCACGGAGTGAGAAAATATACATTATATAAACTGTCACACAGTCATCATCAATTACTTGCCCTTCTCTGTATAAGTAAACCCAGACATGGCCCCAGAACTCTTCTCAGTATATTATACAAGAAGTCAATACCCATGGGTCAAAACTTATACCTACTGCCAGCAACCCCTGAGGTAGGAACTATGTCATTTCTTTTGATTTCCCTTCTTAGGAATTAAAAAAAAAGATGTTAAATATAAGGTCTTTCACAGACACAAATCCACATGAATGGTCATCTCATACTAGACAAAGGCGCCATAAATATACATCAGAGAAAAGAGAGCCTCTTCAACAAATTATTCTGGGAAAACTGGAAATCCATTTGAAACAAAGTGAAATTAAACCCCTTTCTCTCACCCAGCATAAAACTCAACTCAAAGTGGATCAAGGACCTAGGCATTAGACCAGAGACCCTGCATCTATTAGAAGAAAATGTAGGCCCAATTCTCCATCATGTTGCTTAGGAATTGAATTTTTCAACGAGATCCCTAAAGCACAAGAAGTAAAATCAAGAATCAATAAATGGGATGGTATCCAAACAAAAAGCTTCTTCACAGCAAAGGAAACAATCAAGAACGTGAAGAGAGAGCCTACAGAATGGGAGAAAAATTTTACCACCTGCACCTTAGCTAGAGCATTAATCTTCAGGAAGAACTCAAAAAATTTAAAACCAAAAAAAAAACCCAAACAATAAATAGAAAAAGGAACTGAACAGATATTTCCCAGAAGAAGAAATATGATCAGTCAACAAATAAAATGAAAAAAATGTTCAACATCACTAGCAAATAGAGAAATGCAAATTAAAACTACACTGAGATTTCATCTCACTCCAGTCACAATGGCAATTATCAAGAATACAAGTAGAAATAAATGTTGGCAAGAATAAGGGTTCTGTGTTTGGTTTGGGGTCTTGGATGGCTTCATAACTGTGGCATGCTTAGTGGCTAGGAAGTTTCTTTGCAAAGGCACAGAATGCCTGGCTGCTAGGAAAACTTCTGTGCAGACATGGAATGCCTGGCTGCTATAGGAATGCCCTGCATGAGGCTCTGTGCTAGTCTTTTCAGCCTTGACCTTGATCTTAGGCACACAGCTCCTGGGAATATAGAAGCGAGGATGTGGAGAGAAAGGTTCATTCATATGTTGCTGGTTGGATTGCAAATTGGTGCAACCACTCTGGAAAGAAGTATGGAGTTTCCTCAGAAAACTTGAACTGGAACCACCATTCCATCCAGTTATCTCACTTGTCAGCATATACCCAAAGGGCTTAAAATCACCATAATAGTGACACAACCACATCAATGTTCATAGGAGATCAATTCACAATAGCTATGTATAGAACTGACATAGATGCCCTTCAACAGATGAATGGTTAAAGAAAATGTGGTACATACACACAATGGAATATTATTCAGCCCTAAAGAAGAATGAAATTATGGCATTTGCCAGTAAATAGATGGAAGTGAAGACACTCATGCTAAATGAAATAAGCCAGTCCC
The DNA here is from genome assembly GCF_047511675.1 of Marmota flaviventris. Classification (NCBI taxonomy): domain Eukaryota; kingdom Metazoa; phylum Chordata; class Mammalia; order Rodentia; family Sciuridae; genus Marmota; species Marmota flaviventris. The sequence goes on from NC_092507.1 coordinate 85,334,059, forward strand.
CACAAAAAAAATAACTGAATGTTCCCTTTGATATGCAGATGCTGACTCACAATAGATGTGGGGGAAGTGGAGGTTCACTGAAATGGACTATGGGGTGGAATGGGGAGAAGGGAGGGGGATGGGAACAGGAAAGACGGTAGAATGAATTGAAAATAACTTCCCTATATCATGTATGAATACATGACCAGTGTACCTCTACATCATGTACAACCACAAAAATGGCAAGTTAAACTCCATGCATGTATAATATGTCAAAATACATTCTACTGTCATGTACAACTAAAAAGAATAAATAAAAATTTAAAAAATATGGTTCTGCCTTAACTAAGTAGTACAAAGACAGAAAGCTCTGTCAAGAGCCATCTGTGGGGACTATGTTGCACATAGTAGCCTACTGAGGGGATAAGTCTGGCATTGGGAACCTCCCATGGCACCCCCACAGGGATTGATCACCTGCTACAGGTGAACTTCCTCCTCAAGCTCTGCCAAAGATCCTACACAGCGCCTGAGATGGGTGTGACCTGCCAAGATGTCAATCAACCTCCTGACATTAGGAAGCAAGACTCTGCCCTGGAAATCTTACCCTGCCTTTGATATACCCCATAAATAAACCACCAGCCATCTTTTTTTTTTTTTTTTTTTATCTAGTTCCAGAGCCCATGTGGACTAGATCTATCAGGGGCTTTGCATTTGGAAATATATTTCTGAATATTTGTGTTTTGTTATTCACTAATTTTTGAGACTTTAAGTTTGAGGGTGACTTACATTCTCCTGGGCAAGAAGAAGAACCCCCCAATGAGACACTGGCTATCGCTCCCAATAAAGCCCTCTCTTTTTGTTTTACCCCTCTTCAAGTTAGATTTGAATTTCAGTTCCTTTTAAGGCAAGATTTATTGCTATAATGAAAGGATGGCAAACATGTTTTATCCTCTTAAATTACATAATTTTCTTTTGAGACCTTTTAATTCAGTGCAAGAGAATATTCATGTTTTGTAATTACATACCACAGAGATGCCACCACTGATCAAAAGAAAATATTCAAGGGTTGATTTAACTCTACCAAATAGACAATAACATCTTTGTTGATGACCTATAGAGATAAAAATAGAGGCAAAAGTCTTGGTGGTCATGATCAAAGACTTCTACTGTTTTAGGGACAGATGAGGCAAGGCTCCGAAGATAGCAGGAAATAATTTTATTTGGCTGCAGCTGGGTTCTGCAGGCACAGCTTTTGCTGTAATCAATCAATCCCCTGAACCCCAAGTTCAGGTAGTTTTAGAGTTTTATACCCAGCATGTAAGGGGAGGGGCTCAGAAGTTCACAGTCTGCAGAAGTTCGCATAAAATCAGCTTTTTCTTTCACTGTTCTTGGCAAGTTAACCCTTCAAGGACAACACCTGAGAAGGGGAGAGCTTCTTCTCCCCTTTCTTTCCTCCCCCTGCCAGCTGTTACCATGGAGCCCGATTGGTAACTTCTCTTAGAAATGTAGACATCTCTGTGAAGCCCAGCTCAAGGCCAGAGGCCTTGTTTACACATTTCTACAAACTACTATACTGGATAAATGTTCGTGAAAAACTAGTAAGGGGGTGTCCAGCACCTGGAGTGCTAATTTCTTTCAGGCTAGTGGCCAAGTCAAATAGGGCAACACGAAAATAGGAAGTTTGACTATATTGAACTCTTTTGTAGAGACTCTTTTGCTGACAGTCCTAAAATCAGCCATGGTGAAGATTTCTGGAGAAACCCAGTTAAGATTTTCTGTGGAGAAAGGGGGTGCCACTACACTACCATTTCCTCTCATGGTGGTATCCATTCCATTCTCATCCATGAGAAAGCCCTGACTGGTTTATGTCAGCCACCATTGCAAAGAGTCACTGAAGGCTTCTATGGCATTTCAGGTACCCGGATCACCCCTTCTGACCCCATTCCATCACCCTCACTCCTGTATTCTAGGTTCTCAGGCTTCCTAAATTTGGCCTCTTATTTCTGCACACACTTCCTGGCTAGTTGCTTTAATTAATGAATGTGCATATATTTGCTTTCCTTGTTTTGATATTGTTGCCCTGTCAGGATATCACATTTGGTGTTTGCTGTTAGGTTTCACACAACCAAAAGCTTTCAGGTAAAGGCTTTTTCTTTTGCCTTCAACTCTGGGGCATGATAGGGTAGGTATGTTCCTGTCTCCTCTGCTGGAGGTTACCTAGGTCCCTCAGATTCTCTAGTTAATGACTCAAAATGTTCAATAGTTGCCTTTTTTCTTCCTTCCTTCCTTCCTTCCTTCCTTCTTTTGACTCTTCCTTTTGTCTCTTGTTTCTTTCTTTTTTGTCTTTTTCTTTGCACAGTATAGGGGATTGAACCCAGGGTCACTTTACCATCAAGCTACAACCCAGCCACTTTTCATTTTTCTTTTTTTTTTGACACAGGGTCTCACTAAGATGCCCAAGCTGGCCATGAATGCAAATCTTCCTTCCTCACACTCCTAAGTCTCTGGGATTACAGGTGTGCTTCACCACACCCAGCTTCTAGTTTCCTCTTAATTATTTTTAATTGCAGGTACTTTATCTACATGTTTCCATTGCAAAAAATCGAAACCGTAGAGTTAAAATTCAACTTAATGCCATCCAACCCCACTTTCTTTCCAAAAAGCAATTTATGTTATTATTTTATCATGTTTCCTTCTACATTTTTATATAGTTTGATGTACTTACAAAAATATATGGCTTGGGTTCTATAACATGAATAGTATCATTCTCTGCATATTCTCAATTTTTATCATGTAGTGACATAGTGTTGTCAAAAACATCTCAGCGATCTTTATTTAGTAATGTTGCTTGTTGTTTATTATTTACAGGAGATAGGTAGACATCAGACTATCAAGGGATTAAAAACAGAACATATAAGGAAAGGGGAGAGAAAAATACAACTCTAACCAGTCTGGGACTAGTGAACCTTTTGTGGTAAATAATTTCACTAGCAGCTAGCTAAGAGGCTGGTCTGGAAAGTCAGACATTGAGCAGGATGGCCGAGGTCAATGGAGAAATCAGTTCCAATAGTTTGGGGCTGCTCCAGAAAACCTTCCATGTCCTTGTGGAGCACACAGACAGAAGCAGCTATTTCCGTGCCATGGCTGCTCTGTCCTTCCATTGACCAAACACCCCATCCCTGCCCCTACTCTGACACCCACTTCTGCACCATAACTCAGGTCAGAATTTCTCCAAATCCCCTAACACCCTGGACCACCAAGATCAGAAAGCATGAGGCAATCCGTGATTCCTCGCTCCACACCAACCATCATGGCTTCTTGTGTTTGGATCGGTTGTTGAGGGCAGAGCCCCCATGATGGGAATAGATTCTTTTTAAGCTACTAGAGCTTTCTTTCTCTTGGCCAGGTGATAACATAACCAGAAAGCAGCCAGGGAACAGGTCCTTACCAGACACTGAATTTGCCAGTATCTTGATTTTAGAATTCTTGGTCTCCAGAATTGTGGGAAACAAACATTTACTTAAGCCACCCAGTTATGATATTTTGTTATAGCAACCCAACTCACTAAAGCAGCCCCATTAGCTACTAATATGTCCACATACCTATTTTACTCCTAAATATTTCTTCAATCTTTTCTTAGTTAGGCTTTCATCATCTTTTACCTAAAAAAAATAATGTTCCTAGTTAACTTTTCTGACCCAGATTTTTTTCTTTTCAAGTCCATATTTTACCCACCTGTCATATCTATTTAGAAAGTCAGATAGGACCATGCTACTCCTTAGCTTAATTTTTTTAGTGTTCCTGATGGCTTACTGCACAAATTCAAATTTATCAAAATGACCAAGTCCTCCAAGGACTGGCCTCGTCCACCTCAGCAACCTCATCTTTTCCCAGCCTCTGCCTAATACTTCATGCCCCATTAACACTCTTAAATCCCCCTTGCCTGGATTTCACAAACCTTTGCCCATCCATCTCTGGCAGTGAAAGAGCCCAAGTGAATTGTAAAATAGTGACCTACCTTTGCTAAGTTCTTTCCAGAAATCCATATGACTGTACAAAGCTTCTGGTCTCTCACTCCTTCTATTCCTCCCACTCCCTTTCCCTGGTGGGAATCTTTCCTCATAGTAAAGCAAAGATGTTTTTCTATGAAAGAATATTTGAGTAATCAGGAAAACCTCAGTCCATGGCTAGGAGAACTGGAAGGACCCAATGTCAAGAACAGTGTTCTCAAGCTCATCCTGCAGAGCATCACCAGGGTGTCATCAGCACCCAGAGGGGAAGCATGGGTCTAGGGCTGGGGAAGGAAGTAGAGAGAAGCAGAAGAAAATGAGGAGAGGAGACCAGAGAGAGTGAGAACCCAAAGATGCCCATCTGAGGTGGGGTCTGTGAGGTCTATAGGAACCGTATACAGGAAAGAAAAAGCACTCTCCACCCATCTCTGCACTACTCAACAGTGGCCACTACCAATATTGTTTTCTTTTTAACAGTGATGCCTTCAACACTTTCCAACATGGCAAGGTATTCATGGATAAACATACCTGTTGTCTCATCAAAACCCATCTGAGTGCTCACCCATTGCTTTAGCATCAAGGCCAACTACATTCTTGTGTTTTTAACTCATAGTTTTATAAGCAGTCTCCCTGGCACAACCAAGATGTGTATGAATCATTGCACCCATCTGCTTCCCTCTTCTCTCAGCCTCAGGATTTGAGATGCTCTATGATTCTGCTCTGCTCCATCCACATAAAAGGGACTCATTTCAGCCAGGTTTTCAGGCTCACACTTCCCTCTTCTCTTCATCCATTCATTACTCATTTTTCCTCCATCTCCCTTGCACTTTTGGCAGTAGGTCTCAACTCCTTTCTTGTTCTCTCTTTTACTCTGTCAGATCCTATGGCATCCGCTAGGAGGCTCCAAAACAAAAAGATTCTGAGATCAGAGGTGATCAAACTTACCAGAAAAAAATAAAGAAGGAAAACTGGAGGCAAATGTAGAGAAGTCTTTATGAATCCATGGCCCTTACTCCATCCACCCTAACCACACACACCCAGCCACGACACACATCCATATTCACAGACTCACACCTGATCTCCTCCTCTAAGCAAATTACATAAAACTAATGTCATCAGGGGTCATCCCCTTCAACCATCTACCTCCACACCTACAAAGTTATTTAAATCTACTTCTAGTTCCAAAAGAAAGAGTGTCCCAACTTCAGTCCAAGGTCTGTGTCTTGCATGTGTCTTGCCATGATCTGTAGTGGTTTGGTCCACTTCTCTCTCCACCCTTGGGTAACCTAAACACCAGTCACATTAAACTGCTTACAGTTCCCCATATGAAGCTCTTGCAATGGCCTGCCTACACTAAATGCCACTGATCCCATGAGTCAGGATCCAATTCAAAAGTTAGCTCTTCTGTGAAGCCTTTCATGACACACCCAGTAGAATCTGCCCTACCTTCTATCGTCTCCCACTACATTCTGTGCACCCTCTCTTCTATTATCTGTGACTCTTTACTGCACTTATTGTTTTAGCTCTATTTTCCCATTATTCTCTAAAAGTTAGAAGGTTTTATATGATTTTATATGGCCTTCATTTACTTTTTGTATTGACAGCAACATTCAGGACATAATAGGCATTTTAATACCTGTTGCAGGCATGTATGTATGAATGAATGAATGAATGATAAAACAGAAAGATATTCTTTACCAAAACCACACACACACACACACACACACACACACACACACACACACAATAAAAGGGAAGGAGAAATTGCACTTGACCTCTGTGAACTGCATGTTTCCCACCTCCACCTATCCAGGCCCCAACTTTGGAAGCATAATAAAGAGCACTTGGGTGAGGGAAAAGAGGAAGCAGAAACAAGGGAGTGACTTCACAGGAATCAGATCTGCCAGTCTGCCTGAAGATGGGATGGTATACTCCTAACAGAATCACTGAGTGTCACAAGACTATGACACAGTGCCCAACCACATGAGCACACATGATCATGTAACTTAAGGGCAGAATGTTTCCTTAGGAGCCTCACAGTTTGTACTTGCTGTTTTACTTTGCCTGGTTTTGCCTTGGACTCCTAATGATCTGATTTTCCTATTTCACGACAAATCTACATTCTAATTTGCCAAATCTCCTTTGGTTTCTGCATGCCAGAATCTGTGGTCCTTTCCTCCCATGCTCTGTTCTTGGCCCAGTCTTTTCTCTCCTTCTTTCATCACTTATCTGACACTCTTTCTCCAGGCTCTTACCTCCTATCAGCCAAGAGTAGAACTGAGAAGGACCACAACAGTTACCTGGGTGCTTGGGATCATTGCTTCAGAGCCAGTCACTCCTGACTGTCATCTCTCAGGGTGAACAGCTGATGGACTGTTTTCTGCTGGCCCTGAAAAACCAGCCTCTACCTCAGAGCAAAGCCTGTCCAAAGAAGGAGCATGACCTTTGTCCTTGGAAAGACCCACAGAGCACTCCTAGGCACATTCCCACCCTGCTAAATTGTTTATCTACAAATAACAGGAGAGATCTGTGGTGCCAGGTGTCCCTGACTCAGTCAGGCTAGGTGGGGACCCATAGCAATCCCCTAGCAGCCACCAATCAGCATGAGACAGGGAAATACCTGGGATGCCTGATGACCTTCCCAGTAGTTTATGGTGTTGGGAAACCATGTAGTTCAGCACGAACACCCCTCATGGCTTAAACCAATCAGTTCAAACGAATCCCCCCTCTTGTACTAACCAATCACCCCTACCCAACTTGTCCCACCAGTGAATATGCTAATCATGTTTTAGAGTTGTTTTATGATTTTTCCCGAGGTGTGTGATGATTTGCTAAGAGATGCCATGATGTATGTGAAGTCCCTGCCTTCACCAAAGAGTGTATAAAACTGCAGCAAACCCTGGGCTCGGGGCCTCTCAGCGTCACCAGTTGCTGTGTGCACACAGAGGACTGAGCTAGCTCGCAATAAACACCTCTTTGCTGCTTACATCCATCTTGGTCTCTGGTGGTCTTTTGGGGGTCCCGAATTCGAGCATAACAGCCCAGTGGCTCAAGTGCCCCTCTTTGAGCTTTTAACATCTTGACACAAGACTGAAAACACAGCACTGGACAGATTCTCAATCTGAACTACCAATAATTTGACTCCTCGGAGGGCAAAGGAAGCAACAACCCAAGCTGTTTCTCTCAACCCTGACTGACAAGAAAAGTTGATGAATCCAGAGGGAAAAATAAACTTTGAAACAGATCATGGTTCTCTGTGGAGCATATTAGGCTACAGCTTTTCAGCCAAAGAAGAGGCTGCATTTCTTTTTTCAATATTTTTATTGGTGCATTATAGTTGGACATAATGTTGGGGCTTGTTTTTACATATCCATACATGCACATAATATAACAATATAATTTGGCCAATATTACTCCCAGGACTTCCTTCCTCCTTCCCCACCTCCCACATTCATCTCTTTCCTCTACTGATCTCCCTTTGATTTTCATGAGATCCCTGCCCACTCCCACCTTTCTTTTCCTTTTTCTTCTCTAGCTTCCACATCTGAGAGAAAATATATGAACTTTGACCTTGTTATCATAATGGTCTCTAGTTCCATCCATTTCCTGCAAATGACATAATTTTATTTTTCTTTATGAGAGGCTCTATTTCTTCATCAAAGACAGTTTTACTCTACTTTTAGGGGCCAATTTCAAAATGTTTGGCAAAGTGGTTCTCAAACTGTAGTCCACCAACCAGTAGCATCAGCTCTCCGGGAATTTAAAAATGAAATTTTCCAGACTCACCCTCGTCTTCCTGAGTCAGAAACTCTTATCTAGTAATCTATGTTTGTGGAGTCCACCAGGTGATGCTAATGCAAATGGAAATTTAACATCCTCCAGTCTAGAGAGAAGACCAGTATGATCTTATGGACAAAGACTCAAAGAAAGCAGCTCTCAGGTTCATGAGAATTACCTTGTGCTTGTCTAAGTGCTGATTTATGGGGCCCTAGGAAATCTGAGGTCTGAAGAGGGTCCAGAAGTCTCAATTTAGAAAGTTAGCTGGGTATTACTACTAAGCGAGCAGTCCATTGACAAACCATGCTTGTTGAGCAATTCCAAGTTCCAAATGTATTCATGTTCTCCACAGCATTGCTCTTGACAAAACTTATCCTAACATAATTGTGCACAGCAAGCTGATTCAGTACCAGAGTTTTGGTGGGAGAGGAGAAACAGTTCCAAACAAAGTGATATTTGTCAATAATATTTATTTCCAAGAACAGACTCCAGTGACTTACATTGCAGCCCTGTGATTAAGGAAATGATATAAATAAAACCAAAGAACAGTATATTAATTATCTGTTGCTGCATAACAAATTACCTCACATTTTACCTATTGAAAACATCATACATTTAATATCTCACAGATTCTGGGCATGGTTTAACAGACAGCACTGCTTAAGCGTCTCTCATGAAGCTGTAGTCAAGGTGTTAGTACAGGTTGGGATCTTGTCAAAAATTCAACTGCTTCCAAGTTCATGTGGTGGTTAACAAGATACAAGTCTCTGTGTCCTGTTAGACTAAGGTTCTCTGTTTCCTGCTGGCTGACAGCCAGTAGCCCCCTCAGTTTCTTTTCTCTGGTGCTCCACAGCATGATTACTAGCTTCATGCATGAGAGCTCAGAAGATAATTAAGAGTCTACCAGTGATACTGATGTCACAAATACTATGCAACGTAATTATGGAACTGATCACCTCTGGCATACTCTGTTGGTTAGAAGCCTATTGCATTGAGTGTGGGTGGGATTTTGAAACATACAAATACCAGAAGACAAGATAATTGGGAACCATTTTGGATTTTTTTGCTTCAAACTGGCTTATTAAAAACTCTATTCCTGGGGCTGGGGATGTGGCTCTAGTGGTAGGGTGCTCGCCTGGCGTGCGTGCGGCCCAGGTTCCATCCTCAGCACCACATACAAAACAAAGATGTTGTGTCCGCTGAAAACTATTAAAAAAAAATTAATCTCTCTTAAAAAAAAAACAAAACAAAAACAACTCTATTCCTGGGATATCCACAGTGTGGCATTGGTACTACTTTAGGACGTGACACCATAAGAGTAAAGTATTTAATAGTGAAATCTTATAAGTCTTAGAGCACAGGAAACCTAGAGGAACTTAGGGGACAATCTGAGGCTGAAGGACACAGAAACAAACTTTAACTTCTTTGTATTTTGGCTCTGGACCATCATTATAAGGAAAAAACAAATTTGAATTCAATAACTGTAAATGTCCACGTGGTGGCAGCAGACACAAGGAAATTTCAATTGTTTTGCACAACTGAAGATACCGAAGAGAAAGTTTACTTCCTTACATGGCAACCCATGTTTTCCTTAGATCCTTGGAAGGAGAGGGAGGTATCTAGTATCTTTCCACCTACCTATTGCCTCTAAAGTATTACCCACAATAGTCCTGTACTCCTCCCATATTCCTACAATATAACTAAGGGTCCTGGGAAGGGGAGGGAACAAGGCCTTATGAAATAGGTACTTAGGAAGACTTCCTCTATCAAGTACTAACTGACAAACATTTCAGAGCTACGCTAACTAAAACAATGTCATATTTGGTCTGGTATAAAACCAGTCCGATTCAGAGTTGACACCACTGAGGAAAACGCGAGGGAAAAGAATCATTTATCCCAAAGAGGATAAGTGCCTACAAAAGAAGCCCCAGAGAACTGCTTTGCCCTTTTCACCACATAAGGACTCAGAGAAAATCCACCATCTATGAACCAGGAATGAGCCTTCACCAGACACTAAATCTTCTGGTCCCTTGATCTCCAACTTCCCAGCTTCCAGAACTATAAGAAGTAAGTTTCTGTTGTTTATAAGCCACCTAGTTTATGGCATTTTGTTTTAATAGCCTGATCAGACTGAGACAAAGGAGATGTGGGGGGAGTAGATCATGTTAGGGAGCGTGTCAAGGTTTGGTTTCAGACAAGTCAAACGTGAGATGCCCAGACTGTTGCAAGTCATTTTAGACATAGAATCAGCAGAACTTGATGACTTGTTGAATTGGAGTTGTTAAGGAAGAAGCAGAGAGAAACAATATTCAGTCAAGTGTTTCTTGAGCTTGCTGTGTTTGGCTTTTATATGATAATCCTAATACCATCCAGTTTCCTCTAAATGGTTATAACTAATATGAATAAGGTTAGAATTTCTGCCTTATAAAATAAAAAATTCAGAGTATTTTCCTATAATAATTATAATATATTGAGTAAAGGCATCTGGTATTAATTTATTTAACTAAGTAAAAAAATATTCCTTGGGGGAGTTTTGTTTTTGTTTTTTGTTTGTTTTGTTTTGTTTTCAAGTGGTAGTCATAATTTCCTTCAGGTTATGTAGTTATAAATGAATATACTAAAATCACTGCCACGGATACTGGTCTTGAAAACTGGGATCAGGTCCTCATTCCCCCAGTTTTGAAGGTTAAACACCTGAGAAATGATGAGGCAAACGTAGAAACCATGTTTTATTTAAGAAAGAGAATAGAGGTAGCAGGCTTCTCCAGAGAGAAGTCAGGACCCAGAGCTGGGTACCTGCGGGAGGGGTGGTCTTGTCTCTCTTATAGATTCCAGGTTTCCTCTCCTTTTCCACCTCTCTTTCTTCGCTGCATGCTTAAGGGCAGGAAGGAGCAGCCCAGGGGGTAATCACTTGTGCTGGAAGTGGGATCTGATGTGTTAGCAATCTATTTCCTTTTCTTTGATAATCAGCTCCCATCTTCCCTACCCTAACATTGACTATCTATGCTGACTACCTGTCTCCTCCCACCCCCCACCCCCCAGCCCCCACCCCTTCTCACCACCATGGGTATCCCATATTCACCCTGAGCTCTAAGTGTATATTGGGTATAATAACTATTCAGTGATCAATTACGACAAGCCTGTCACTCATCCTTGTGGGAGAATGACAAAAAGAAATGGTTTCTGCCTTCTATGATATTAAAGTAAGAGGCCAAAAATAATAGGAAACAATTAGAAAACAAAGCTGGAAGTATTTACTACAAGTTGAAGTAGAGCACTTTGAAGAGCAAGGACAGGGTGGGATGGAATAGCTTTTCCCTTCATGAGGTGGCTTCATGAGGGAAAGTACCTTTCAGTAGATGTTAAAAATGCGTCGCCATGTGGGTCTCCATAAGCCCCATAGGCTTGGGCTAAACCAGAGGGACTCTCTCAGAAGTCTCTGGACTATAAATAGGCCCTAGTTTCTATACTCATATTTAGCACAAGATAAATCTTCACAAACTTCCATCACCATACCTGCAGAATGGGCCTCCATCTGAGAAATATGATGTCCTCTCCTCCTTGCAGGCTTGAGGGTCCCTTATAGCAGCTCTCTTGGAGCAAGGACATCTTTATAGGTGTGAGTGTATGTATAACCACACACACGTGAACATGCTTAAGACAGTTCTGCACTCTTCCCAAGGCAGTTTACACTCCTCATTAATTTTGTCTCTGGAAAAAAAAAAATCCCACACTTCTAATCTCCCCCAACTGCTGGAAATAGATATGAGGCCTAATTAGTGGCTGTCTTTAGAATACGGAGAACCAAGTGTCCCTGAACCTCACACGTGTACTTTATCTCCTAATTCTGGAGCTAGAAGGAAAATCTCATTTACCATCCTATTACATCTGCAAACTGGGCTCCATGAATTTATCCCAGGGGAACCAACCAGGTTGAAATTCCCCATGCCAACCC